>NC_139013.1:38446611-39072960 GCF_964374135.1 Grampus griseus
GACAGATCATCCAAAATGAAAATAAAAAAGGAAACAAAAGCTTTAAATGATACATTAAACAAGATGGACCTAATTGATATTTATAGGACATTCCATCCAAAAACAACAGAATATACTTTCTTCGCAAGGGCTCATGGAACATTCTCCACAATAGATCATATCTTGGGTCACAAATCAAGCCTTGGTAAATTTAAGAAAACTGAAATTGTATCAAGTATCTTTTCCAACCACAATGCCAGGAGACTAGATATCAATTACAGGAAAAAATCTGTAAAAAATACAAATACATGGAGGCTAAACAATACACTACTTAATAACCAGGAGATCACTGAAGAAATCAGAGAGGAACTCAAAAAATACCTAGAAACAAATGACAGTGAAAACAGAATGACCCAAAACTTATGGGATGCAACAAAAGCAGTTCTAAGAGGGAAGTTTATAGCAATATAATTCTACCTTAAGGAAGAAGAAACACATCAAATAAACAACCTAACCTTACACCGAAAGCAATTACACAAAGAACAAAAAAATCCCAAAGTTAGCAGAAGGAAAGAAATCATAAAGATCAGATCAGAAATAAATGAAAAAGAAATGAAGGAAATAATAGCAAAGATCAATAAAACTAAAAGTTGGTTCTTTGAGAAGATAAACAAAATTGATAAACCATTAGCCAGACTCATCAAGAAAAAGAGGGAGAGGACTCAAATCAATAGAATTAGAAATAAAAGAGGAGAAGTAACAGACACTGCAGAAATACAAAGGATCATGAGAGATTACTACAAGCAACTATATGCCAATAAAATGGACAACCTGGAAGAAATGGACATATTCTTAGAAAAGCACAAGCTTCCAAGACTGAACCAGGAAGAAATGGAAAATATAAAGAGACCAATAATAAGCACTGAAATTGAAACTGTGATTTAAAATCTTCCAACAAACAAAAGCCCAGGATCAGATGGCTTCACGGGCGAATTCTATCAAACATTTAGAGAAGAGCTAACACCTATCCTTCTCAAACTCTTCCAAAATACAGCAGAGGGAGGAACACTCCAAAACTCATTCTACAAGGCCACCATCACCCTGACACCAAAACCAGACAAAGGTATCACAAAGAAAGAAAACTACAGGCCAGTATCACTGATGAACATAGATGCAAAAATCCTCAACAAAATACTAGCAAACAGAATCCCACAGCACATTAAAAAGATCATACACCATGATCAAGTGGGGTTTATCCCAGGGATGCAGGATTCTTCAATATATGCAAATCAATCAATGTGATACACCATATTAACAAACTGAAGAATAAAAACCATATGATCATCTCAATAGGAGCAGAGAAAGCTTTCGACAAAATTCAACACCCATTTATGGTAAAAAACCTCCAGAAGGTAGGCACAGAGGGAACTTAACCTCAACATAATAAAGGCCATATCTGACAAACCAACAGCCAACATTGTCCTCAATGGTGAAAAACTGAAACTATTTCCACTAAGATCAGGAGAAAGACAACGTTGCCCACGCTCACCACTATTATTCAACATTGTTTTGGAAGTTTTAGTCACAGCAATCAGAGAAGAAAAAGAAATAAAAGGAGTGCAAATCGGGAAGGAAGAAGTAAGCCATCACTGTTTGCAGATGACATGATACTATACATAGAGAAACCTAAAGATGCTACCAGAAAACTACTAGAGCTATTCAGTGAATTTGGTAAAGTAGCAGGATACAAAACTAATGCACAGAGATCTCTTGCATTCCTATATACTAATGATGAAAAATCTGAAAGAGAAATTAAGGAAACACTCCCATTTACCATTGCAACAAAAAGAATAAAATACCTAGGAATACACCTACCTAAGGAGACAAAAGGCCTGTATGCAGAAAACTAGAAGACACTGATGAAAGAAATTAAAGATGATACAAATAGATGGCGAGATATACCATGTTCTTGGATTGGAAGAATCAACATTGTGAAAATGACTATACTACTGAAACCAATCTACAGATTCAATGCAATCACTATCAAACTACCACTGGCATTTTTCACGGAACTAGAATAAAAAATTTCATAATTTGTATGGAAACATAAAAGACCCCGAATAGCCAAAGCAATCTTGAGAAGGAAAAATGGAGCTGGAGGAATCAGGCTCCCTGACTTCAGACTATACTACAAAGCTACAGTAATCAAGACAGTATGGTACTGGCACAAAAACAGAAATATAGATCAATGGAACAGGATAGAAAGCCCAGAGTTAAACCCATGCACCTATGGTCACCTAATCTATGACAAAGGAGGCAAGAATATACAATGGAGAAAAGACAGCCTCTTCAATAAGTGGTGCTGGGAAAACTGGACAGCTACATGTAAAAGAATGAAATTAGAACACTCCCAAACACCATACACAAAAATAAACTCAAAATGGATTAAAGGCCTAAATGTAAGGCCGGACACTATAAAACTCTTAGAGAAAAACATAGGCAGAACACTCTATGACATAAATCACAGCAAGATCCTTTTTGACCCACCTCCTAGAGAAATGGAAATAAAAACAAAAATAAACAACGTGTACCTAATGAAACTTAAAAGCTTCTGCACCACAAAGGAAACCATAAACAAGATGAAAAGACAACCCTCAGAATGGGAGAAAATACTTGCAAATGAAGCAGCTGACAAAGGTTTAATCTCCAAAATTTACAATTTGCAGCTCAATATCAAAAAAATAAAAAACCCAATCCAAAAATGGGCAGAAGGCCTAAATAGACATTTCTCCAAAGAAGATATACAGATTGCCAACAGACTCATGAAAGAATGCTCAACATTATTAATCATTAGAGAAATGCACATGAAAATTACAATGAGATATCATCTCACACCAGTCAGAATGGCCATCATCAAAAAATCTACAAACAATAAATGCTGGAGAGGGTGTGGAGAAAAGGGAACCCTCTTGCACTGTTGGTGGGAATGTAAATTGATACAGCCACTATGGAGAACAGTATGGAGGTTCCTTAAAAAACTAAAAATAGAACTACCATATGACCCAGCAATCCCACTACTGGGCATATACCCTGAGAAAACCATAACTCAAAAGGAGTCATGTACCACAATGTTCATTGCAGCTCTATTTACAATAGCCAGGACATGGAAGCAACCTAAGTGTCCATCGACAGATGAATGGATAAAGAAGATGTGGCACATATATACAATGGAATATTACTCAGCCATAAAAAGAAACGAAACTGAGTTATTTATAGTGAGGTGGATGGACCTAGAGTCTGTCATACAGAGTGAAGTAAGTCAGAAAGAGAAGAACTAATACCGTATGCTAACACATATATATGGAATCTAAAGAAAAAAAAAAGGTCATGAAGAACCTAGGGGCAGGATGGGAATAAAGATGCAGACCTACTAGAGAATGGACTTGAGGACACGGGAGGGGGAAGGGTAAGCTGGGACAAAGTGAGAGAGTGGCATGGACATATATACACTACCAAATGTAAAACTGATAGCCAGTGGGAAGCAGCCGCATAGCACAGGGAGATCAGCTCGGTGCTTTGTGACCACCTAGAGGAGTGGGAAAGGGAGGGTGGGACAGACACACAAGAGGGAGGAGATATGGGGGTATATGTATAGCTGATTCAGTTTGTTATAAAGCAGAAACTAACACACCACTGGAAAGCAATTATACTCCAATAAGGAAGTCAAAAAAATTTAAAAAAAAGAGTTTAGTGGAACATTGTCTTGCAGTTGTGTGGAAAGCAGGATTTGTAAAAAAACGAACAAACAAACAAACAAACAAAATCCTCTAATTTATATCCTCAGTAAGTTGTTTACCAATTACATGGCTCACGTGAAAAAAAGATCAGAAAATATTGCTTTTAAATGAAAACACACTACTGAAATAAAATATAGACAGTGTGTAGCAGACTGTATAATGCTGCAGAGTCAATTGATCAAATTCACTCACTTGAGAATTTCTCCTTGGAGTTCTCTACCCCAACGCTTACCTTCCCCCAGTCCACCCCCTCTATCAAATTTGGTTGATCAGACTAAACCCAGCTCTAGGCAAGCCACTCTCCTGCTTCAAAATACTAAATAGCTCCCAAATGCCAATGAGGTCCTAACACCCAAGGATAACAGGCAAGGACTTCCTTGCATAGCTTAGGAAAACTCACTCAGACCCCAAAGAACTCTTTATAGTCCATGTAACTAAGCCATATCTCTCTACTTCTGTGAATTGGCTCATGCTGGTCCCACCCCATAAAAAGTCCTTCCCTCTCATCACCGTCTAATAATTAGGACATTCATCAAATGCTTCCATGTGCCAGGTACTTACTAGGTAATGTAAGTACGTAAGAGCCACTAAGTATGGCCCTTACATACACGAAACAAAAACCAAAAATCACCATTAATATGTAGAGAATCCAACTTGTTGGCACATTTGTCTAAGAACTGGTGAAACTGCAGGGAATGAAACAGCTAAAGTCTCTTCTGAGAGAGGACAGTTATTAGGGGACAGTTAAAAACAGTGACAACAAATGGTCATCATCAAAAAGTCTACAAATAACAAATGCTGGGGAGGGTGTGGAGAAAAAGAAACCCTCCTACGCTGTTGGTGGGAATGTAAATTGGTGCAGCCACTATGGAGAACAGTATGGAGGTTCCTCAGAAAACTAAAAATAGAACTACCATACGACCCAGCAATCCCACTACTGGGCATATATCCAGAGAAAGCTCTAATTTGAAAAGATACCTGCACCCCAATGTTCACTGCAGCACTATTTACAATAGCCAAGACATGGAAGCAACCTAAGTGACCATCGACAGATGAATGCATAAAGAAGATGTGGTACATATATACGGTGGAATATTACTCGGCCATAAAAAAGAACAAAATAATGCCATTTGCAGCAACATGGATGGATCTAGAGATTGTCGTATTGAGTGAAGTAAGTCAGGCAGAGAAAGACAAATATCATGTGACCTCGTCTACATGTGGAATCTAAAAAAGTGGTACAAATGAACATTTTTACAAAACAGAAATGGAGTCACAGATGTAGAAAAGAAACTTATAGTTAACAAGGGGGAAAGGGGCGTCGGATAAATTGGGAGATTGGGATTGACATATACACACTACTATATATAGAATAGATAACTGATAAGAACCTACTGTATAGCACAGGGAACTCTACTTTGTAATGACCTATATGGGAAAAGAATCTAAAAAAAAGTGGATATCTGTATATGTATAACTGATTCACTTTGCTGTACAGCAGAAACTAACACAACATTGTAAATCAACTATACTCCAATAAAAATTAATTTAAAAAATTAAAAAATAAAAAGCATCTGATGCTCCCAAAGAAAAAGATGTGGTATATATACACAATGGAATACTACTCAGCCATAAAAAATGAAATAATGCCATTTGCAGCAACATGGATGGACCCAGAGATTATCATACTAAGTGAAGTAAGTCAGACAGAGAAAGACAAATATCATATGATATCACTTATCTGTGGAATCTGAAAAATGATACAAATGAACTTATTTACACAACAGAAATAGACTCACAGACGTAGAAAACAAACTTATGGTTACCGAAGGGGAAAAGTGGGGGGGCATAAACTAGTTTTGGATTAACATATACACACTTCTATATATAAAACAGGTAAACAACAAGGACCTACTGTATAGCACAGGGAACTCTACTCAATATTTTATAATAACCTATAATGGAAAAGAATCTAAAAAAGAATATGTGTGCGTGTGTTTGTATCTGAATCACTTTGCTGTACACCTAAAACTAACACAATATTGTAAATCAACTACATTTCAATAAAAATTTTTTAAAAAAGGAAAGGTCTCTCTGATGAGGTCATACATGAGCAGAGACTTGAGGGAAATGAAGGAGCAAAGCTTGGGTATTTCTGGAGGAAAAGAGTTGCAGCTATTGCAATGCAAAGACCTTGAGCTGGGAGCATACTTGGTGGACAAGAGGAACTTCAAAGAAGCCTGCATGTCTGGAACTGAGCATCCTGAGAAGGGAAGAAGTCAGAATGAGAGAGAAGGGGGAAGGACGGGGGCAGATCCTGGGGCCTTACAGGCCATGGCAAGACTTTGGCTTTCACTCTGAGAACATAGAGAAGCCACAGGAAGGGTTGGGACAGGAGAGTGACATGACATGACACATTACAAAAGTATGGTTCTGGCTGTGAGTCGATTTTGGGAGCAAGGTGCCCCTTAGGAAACTATATTTCCCAGTCCAGGTGAGTGGTGATGGTGGCCTGGACCAGGGTGAGACCAGTGGAGCGGTGGGAAATGCTCACATTCTGGATGTATTTTGAATGTACAGCCCATGAAACTGGCTGTGGATTTCACGTGGAGTCTGAAAGAAAGAAGAGTCAAGGACCACTGCAAAGTTTCTGTCCTCAGCAACACAAACGATAGAATTGCCATAAATGGAGATGAGACAAGCTTCTGAAGGAGTGAGTGTGTGGAGAGGACGGAGAGTTTGGTTTTGGATATACTGGGATTCAGATGCTAATGAGACTTCCAAGAGAAGATATCCACCAGGCAGCTGAGGGTCTGAGTCTGGAGATCAGGGGAGAGCCTGGTATAGAGATATTTGTTGGGAAAATGTCAGGGCGTTATTGAGTGAGATCACCAGAGGTGTGCCAGAAGACAGAGAAGACGTCCTAGAACTGAGCTCCGGGCTGGTCCAGCATTCAGATGACAGTCAGAGAAATGAAGAGGGAAGGGCAAAAGAGGCACAACGTGGGGGGGAACTGGGAGGAAACCAACAGAGAGTGGCATCCTGGAAGCCACATGAAGGAGGCAAAAGTGGTCACTTGTGTCAGCCAAGTAAGATTTGATCAAAGACCTGACCTTTGGTTTTTGCATCATGCAGGTGACTGGCGACCGTAACCCAAGCAATTACAGCGAGATGATAGGGACAATGGCCTGAGTGGAGCTGGTACAAGAAAGAGTGGGAGCAGAGAACGGAGTGACAAGTAAACAATTTGTGTGAGGCGTCTGTTCTAAAGGAAGGCAGTGAAACAGGTGGTGGCTGAAAGGGGAATGTGGTTTCAAGGAGAGGCTTCTGTTTTGTTTTAATTGGCGGTATGAACATGCTTGTGTGCTCGTGGGCATCACCTAGCAGAGAAAGAACAGCTGTTCGCTGGAGAAAGGACAACTATAGGAGAACATTGTAACCAATTTTATAGTGGAGGAAGCTAAAGTTCAGAGAGGTGAAGTGATTTTACAAAGACCACACAGCTAGTTGGCTGCAGACCAGGATTCAGAGCAGGTCTGCCTGCATAAAGCCTGCCTTCTTAACGAGTTCCCCTATTTGATTCAAATCCCCCCCCCCAATTCAAGTTCAAGTTCACCTCTTCCTTCATGTAGCTTTCTCCAAACATCCAAGCTCGGCGTGATCTCTGCTTGCTCCCTCTGGCCTCTCAAACAACCTAATCTTGGTTTTCTTATTACAGCTATTCGTTTTCTGTCTCCTGCCACATTGCAAGCGTTTTGAAGGCACAGAATATGCATCATAAACCTCTTCATCCTTCCCATCCCCTAACTCAGTGCCGAGGGCATGGTAGAACCTCAATCGATGTTTGCTCCAGGCAGGCAGGTGGGAGGGAGAAAGGATAGCAGAGGAGGAGGAAGGGAGGGATGCCTTTTTCAAGAGACTCCTCACAGGTTTGACACCTCATACATTACGGCCTGTTTCTTCTGCCCAAGACTAAGGCACTGTATTTACTTTAAACCTTCCTCCTAGGAGCTGTTGCCTCTTTACTCATGTCTCTGTTTTCTGGACCTGCTCCAGACCCACCACTTCCTGTTAACAATAAATCAGCCCCTCACATGCCTTGCAAAGGAGAAGACCTTCCACGTGTGCACCTGTTAGGTCAAGAACCACCTGGAGAGGAATTTTACCATCTGTTAATTGCGGCTGGGAGGAAGCTGCAGACGAGCCCGTGCAGTTCAGTTCACAAGCCCCTGAAGGTCTCCTGCTCGGCGGCAGATCCTGCGCTGGGCAGAAGGAATAATAAGAGGAGCAAGACTGGTTGAGAGTCAGCCTGCCGATGCAGGGGACACGGGTTCGTGCCCCGGTCTGGGAAGATCCCACATGCCGCGGAGCGGCTGGGCACGTGAGCCATGGCCGCTGAGCCTGCGCGTCCAGAGCCTGTGCTCCGCAACAGGAGAGGCCACAACAGTGAGAGGCCCAAGTAACGCAAAAAAAAAAAAAGAAAGAAAGAAGAGGAGCAAGACATTATTCCTGCCTTCACCAGGCTCGTGATCTCGCGGGGAGATGACTGGTAACTGCAGAGCCTGCCACGTGCTCTGCTGAGGAAGCACTGGCCCCTCTGCAAGTACAGGCGAAGGCAGGGCTTTACCCTGAGGGTAGGGGTGGTCAGGGATGCTCCAGGGTGAAAATGAACTTGTTCTCCCAGCCAGCTCTCCCTCCCTGCAGCCTGGTCTCCACAGCCCCACCCACTATAGCTCAGAGCGTAGCCTGCCAGCCATCACCAAGCATGGACACCAACCCCAGATGGCATCAGGCTGGCCAGAACCACTGTCAAGCCCAGGACAAGACCTGCCATGAGAACACCAACCTCACCTCTCGGGGAAAAGGCAGGCAGATTCTGGAACAGCCCTGAGAAGTCACAGCTTACGTGTCATTCAATAATAGTAGGCACAGAGAGGAGAAAGTCGCTCTTGGGAGTTTCCCAGTGTTCCTTGGCCAGTGTGGGGAAGGGCACGGAAACAGAAGAGGAAATCACTGAGAAGGACCCTGGATCTTCCTGGGAGGTGCCACAAAAAGAAGGCACCGAGTCGTAAACCTGGAGGATGCCAGGGCTGCCATAAAGTCCACGGAGAAGGACAGTCATCAAGCTGTGTGGCCCGTGCGAGGCAAGGGGTGGGGTTCCTCCGACTTTAAATTTTCTTTTATATGAAAGACGTCACAGAATTCCCTGTGAAGAAACCTTTTCATGGGTGATATAAAATCACTGTCTTTTTTTCACAAATTTGGGAACTAAGACATGGATAGGACAATATATTTATTTAAGATCACACAGCAAGTTTCTGATGGAAAGAAAAAGGCTTCCTGATTCCTAGCACAGAGTTTCTGGATCAGCCTCTGAGGCTGGGTGAATTCAGTGGGAACAGCCCTCAAAGGGGCCCAGTCTGGTGGTCTACGTGTCATTCTTTTACCAGTTTGAATGAAGTATAGAAAGTTTACCTCCTTTTATATTCTTTTACCCTTCCTCATTTATAATGTATTGATAACTGTCCTAAATATTTCCTCTATATACATTTATAATCACATTAGACAGTATTACAATTTTTGCTTCAAGCTCATACAACTCAACAAAAAAAAAACAAACAACCCAATCGAAAAATGGGCAGAAGACCTAAATAGACATTTCTCCAAAGATGACTACGGATGACCAATAGGCACATGAAAAGATGCTCAACATCACTAACCATTAGAGAAACGCAAATCAAAACTACAATGAGGTACCACCTCACACTGGTCAGAATGGCCATCACTAAAAAGTCTACAAATAACAAATGGTGGAGAGGGTGTGGAGAAAAGGGAAACCTCCTACACTGTTGGTGGGCATGTAAGTTGATGCAGTCACTATGGAAAACAGTGCATATGGAGGTTCCTCAAAAAAACTAAAAATTGAATTACCATATGATCCAGCAATTCCACTCCTGGGCATATATCCAGAGAAAACCCTAATTTGAAAAGATACATGCAACCCTATGTCCATAGCAGCACTGTTCACAATAGCCAAGACATGGAAACAACCTAAATGTCCATCGACAGATGAATGGATAAAGAAGATGTGGTACATATATACAATGGAATATTAGTCATAAGAATGAAATAATGCCATTTGCAGCAATCTAGATGCAACTAGAGATTATCATAGTGAAGTAAATCAGAAAGAATGAAATAATGCCATTTGCAGCAATCTGGATGCAACTAGAGATTATCATAGTGAAGTAAATCAGAAAGAGAAAGACAAATACCATATTATATCACTTATATGTGGAATCTAAAATATGACGTAAATGAACCTATCTATGAAACAGAAACACAATCACAGACATAGAGAACAGACTGGTGGTTGCCAAGGGAGAGGGCGTTGGGGGAGGGATGGGGTGGGAGGTTGAGGTTAGCAGATGTAAGCTTTTAATATATAGAATGGATAAACAACAAGGTCCTGCTGTATAGCACAGAAAACTATAATTCAATATCCTATGATAAACCATAATGGAAAAAGAATATTTTAAAAAAGAATGTGTGTATATGTGTATGCACTGAATCTGAATCAGTGAATCACTTTGCTGTACAGCAGAAATTAACACAACACTGTAAATCAACTATACTTCAATAAAAAATATTGATAGAATGAAAAAAGAAAAAAGTTTGCTTCAAGCTTCAAACACAATTTAGAAAACTTCAAAGGAGAAGGAAAGTCTATTGTATCGACTTATATTTTTGCTCACTGTCTTTTTCACCCTTCCTGGTGTTTCTGAATTCTTTCCTTTATCATTTCCTTTCTGTTTATAGAACTCCCTTTATCTGTCCTTTATGGGTAGGTCTGCTGGTGACAAATTCTCTTAGTTTTCCTTCGTGTGAGAATGCCTTGATTTCCCCCTTGATCCCTAAAGGATATTTTTGCTGGATATAGAATTGCATGCTGACAATTCTTTCCTTTCAGATCTTGAAAAAATGTTGTGCCCTTTCTTCTGGCCTCTCTAGGTTTCTGATGAGAAGTCCACTGTCTTTCAATTTGTGGGGTTTTTTTTCCCTATAGATATGACTTCTCTCTCCCTGCTTTCCAGATTTTATCTTTGTCTTTATTTTTCAGAAGTTTGAGTATAATGTGTCTTGGTGAACATCTCTTTGGTTTTATCCTGTTTGGGGTTCACTCAGCTTCTTAACTTTCTATGTTCATGTGTTTTTGTCAAATTTGGGAAGATTTCAGCCATTATTTCTTTGAGTGGTTTTGTTTTTAAAAACAAAAACACTTCTCCTCTCCTCTCCTTCTCCTCTCCCTCCAGGACTTCAATTACACAAATATTTGATCTTCCTTATAATCCCACAGGTCTCTGAGGCTCTGTTCTCTTGTTTTCAGCCTATTTTCTATTGTTCGTGTTGGGTCATTTTTTTCTATGTTCAAGTTCATGATTCTCTCCTGTGTTGCCTCCACTTTGCTGTTGAGCCCACTGGGCTTTTCATTTCAGTTCTTTTCCAGTTTTAAAATTCCCATTTGGTTCATCATCATATCTTTTCTTATTTACTGGGAGTTTTTATTTCTTTGCTGAGACGTTCTACTTTTTCATTTGTTTCAAGTGTTTCTGTAATTGTTCACTGAAGCATTGTTCTGATGGCTGCTTTCAAATCTTTGTCAGAGAATTTTAACATCTCTGTCATCTGTGTTGACATCTATGGGTTGCCTCTTTTCATTCAGTTTGAAATCCTTCTGCTTATTCTTATGATTTTGGTTTCTATTGAAATCTGGACATATCTTGGGTGTTGTGTTATGTTATGACGCTCTGGAGCTTATTTTTTTTTATTGAAGTAAGGTTGATTTACAATGTTTCAGGTATACAGCAAAGTGATTCAGTTATACATATGTATATGAATACATATATTTTTTTTCTTTTTCAGATTCTTTTCCATTATAGGTTATTACAAGATATTGAATATAGTTCCCTGTGCTATACAGTAAGGTCCTTGTTGTTTATCTGTTTTATATATAGTAGCACTGTATCTGTTAATCCCAAATTCCTAATTTATCTGGAGCTTATTTTAACCTTCTGTTTTAGCTGGCTTTTTCTGACACTGCTCTGGTAGGGGCAGTATCATTGATGATCATATATATATATATATATATATATATATATATATATATATATATATATATATATATATATATACACACACACACATAATCTCCTACCATAGGTAGCAAACTGTATCATTACTGCCAGGTGGGGGTAGAAGTCCAGGTCTCCCACTTGACCTCTGGTGACAACCGACAGGGGTCTCCTCACTCCTTCTGGGAGGGAGGGAGTTCCATCCCCCCAGTATGCCTCCACTGATATCACTCAGTCTGGAGGGGTAGAAGTGATTCATTACTACTCCCACTTGACTTATACTGCAGAGTGTGTGGTCTTGTTACAGATGGGCAGTGATTAATGTACTGACTCCCCTGGAGGCCTCCTCTGACAGGCCTCCCAGAAGGGGTGGGGAGAGGCATTTTATTATTCCCATTAGGGGTGGAAGTTCAGAGTGTCCACTGCTAAGGAGAGGAGGTTCCTCATGACTGTCCAGCAGGGATAAAAGTCCCCACTTAAACTTCTCTGGCATTACCAGGCAAGGGTTTGTCTTGGGAAAAAATGGAAGTCTAGATATCCCACCTGGCCTTTGCTGGCGTAGATGGGGATGGAGCTACTGTTTTTTCTGAGGCATTTGGCTGTAAAGTGCAGTGGTTATTGTATTAAAATTTGCCATCTTGTTAGCCTATCTTTTCCTGGTCCTTTGACTACAGAAAACAGGCTTTTGCTAGGGTTTTTTTTTTTTTTTTTTTTTTTGGTCTCCAACTATCAGGGTTTGATTTGCCGGATTCTTTAGCTGCTAGTCTGGGATAGATGAAGCAAAAAGAAAATCTGCAACTGTGTCATTCCTCAGGCCCCATGTTCCTAACTTGTCTGCCTTCTTCTTTCCACCTTTCAGAGTCTTCTTATGTTTGTTTTATTTATAATATCCAGATTTTCTAGTGGTACTTAGCAAGAGGAACAGGAAAAGGTATATCTACTCCACCTTCCCATGAATGGAACTTAACTAGATTGTGTTTAACAGTCAATATACATTTGTTTCTCATCTGATTTTTTGTCATTCTATCATGATGTAATTTCTATAGTCATAGTGACATGGTTTTCATGATGGGCCTTGAGAGTCCACAGTTTTCATTCAAATTCTCATTCTTCCCCATACTAAAAATTGTTTATATATTTTAAAATGTTTTCATTGAAGCATATTATACATACAGTAAAATTGACCCATTTTAAGTGTACAATTCAGTGAGTTTTGACAAACACATACAGTCGTATAACCACCAACACATCAGGATACAGAACAGTTTCAATTATTATTTTAAAACAAATAAACAAGTAAAAACTTCCAAGGCCCCTAAATACCTTCAAGATAGAGTCTGGGTTCTTTGCCAGGGGTCTGGCCTCTGCCTCCAAGAGCCTAGAGTCCAGCTGGGAAATAAAAGAGGTTAGATGAGGTGACTTTCAGCTTCATCTCTGACCCAAGATATCTGGGGAGTTTTCAGGTTCTCATTCATGGTGGGTAGAATATATATGTGCTGCACTAAAGGTACCAAAGGCAATGGAAGCTCAGAAACAAGAGAGACCCCTGAGCTCCTTCTGCCCATTGACTCTGATAGTCTCTATTATTTTGCTGATAAACAAACCACTCCAAACTTAATGGCTTAAAAAGGCAAACGTTATTGTTTCTTAGGATTCTGTGGGCCAGGTCTCCTGGTCTGGGCTAACTCAGTTGGTCTCCATGGTCAGCTGGCAGCTCGCCTGTGCTGTGTGGTCTCCATGGCCTTGCTCACACTGCTGGCTGATCTAAGGGGGCCTTAGCTGGGTCTGCTCATCTTGCCTCCACATGGTGTCTCATGCTCCAGCAGGCTAGCTAGCTCGGGCATCTTCACTAGGAAGTCTCAGGGTTCCAAAGAGCAGCAAGAAAGGGTGAGCCCCAATGGACTCAAATCTCTGTTTGCATCTCACTTTCTAATGTCCCACTGACCAAACTAAACCTGGATCCAAAGGAGTGGGGAAAGAGACTCTACTGCTTGATGGTAGGTAACACAGAGTTATATCGCAAAGGAGACTGGATAAAGGGCCAGGAGGAAATTTTGTGGCTATTTTGGCAAACAATCTACCACACTGTGCTAGAGATAAAGATAACAAGGTACAGAGACCATCCTGCATGATCAAGGTAGAAACCTAGAGGATATGGAAAGGGCCTGGGGTTAGTCCTCCAATGTCAAAGGCTCATGCCTAGTGCACCTGGGAGAAAGCTCTGGGCATCAGCATCCGTGTGCCTGAGAAATCTCTGCCTTCTTTTTTTTTTTTTTTTTTTTTTTTTTTTTTGCGGTACGCGGGCCTCTCACTGTTGTGACCTCTCCCGTTGCAGAGCACAGGCTCCGGACGCGCAGGCTCAGCGGCCACGGCTCACGGGCCCAGCCGCTCCGCGGCATGTGGGATCTTCCCGGACCGGGGCACGAACTCATGTCCCCTGCATCGGCAGGCGGACTCTCAACCACTGCGCCACCAGGGAAGCCCAATCTCTGCCTTCTTGACCTCAGTTCAGGCTCCCTGTCCATCTGACCAATTACCACAACCTTCTACCTAATCCCCATCTCTATTCGCATTCCCTCCTATCAGCAATCCATGCTGTACCCAGAGGAAATCTTCTAAAATGCACTCATTCCTCTTAGAAAAGAAAGTGATGCTCCCTACTTTTTATATTCAAAGAGGCCATGAGGTTGAGTGGTTAACACACATGCTTTGGAATCTCACAGGCCTACTTTCAAATCTGTCTTCAACAATTTACGTTATGGGTGAGTTTGGACAAGTTAATTACCCTTGATAAGCTGCCTTTTCTCATCTGGAATATGTGTGCTAAGGGTCTTGCACAACGCTGGCCACATGGTACCAGGCACCTTTGATGATGGTACATCCCTGGCTGTAGCAGAGGTGGAGTTCTGACCCAGAGGCGAGGATGCCCATAGCTTCCAAGGTGTACAAAACAGAAGGGGATTGTTTTCTTTGTTAAGTTTTAACTTGCAACAGATAGGACCCTTGCTGCAAAGTCATTTATTTGGTGCCTCCGGGCTCATATTCGGAAGGCTTCCCTCTCTGTTCCAGGCTGATTTTCCAAACATTAACATATGTCAAAAGCTCACACAAAGCCGGGGATGTAAAATCTCTCTTCAGGAGAAGGAAAAGTGAGGGCAGTTCATGGAGCCAGGGGAGAGACAGGAGGCGAAACTCGAGCTAGCAGGGCAGGATGAGGAAGCAAAAGTAAGATGACAGCAGAGCCCACGGTGGGAGGGAGGGGATGGGGCTGCCGAGGGGGGAGTTTGGATTTGCCCAACGAGAGTGTCGGCAACTATTCTTCAAAACCCACCTTCTTTTTTTATTTTTTATAAATTTATTTATTTATTTTTGGCTGCTTTGGGCCTTCGTTGCTGTCACAGGCTTTCTCTAGTTGTGTCGAGCAGGGACTACTCTTCGTTGCGGTGTGCGGGCTTCTCATTGTCGTGGCTTCTCTTGTTGAGGAGCACGGGCTCTAGGAGCACAGCCTTCAGTAGTTACAGCACGCAGGCTCAGTAGTTGTGGTTCGCAGGCTCTAGAGCACAGGCTCAATAGTTGCGGTGCACAGGCTTAGTTGCTCCGCGGCATGTGGGCTCTTCCCGGACCAGGGCTCGAACCCATGTCCCCTGCATTGGCAGGTGGATTCTTAACCACTGCGCCACCAGGGAAGTCCCTCACCTTCTTTATAAAAACCCCATTCAGTCTTCTCAAAACCTGTGTGAGGTGGGTATTACCCATTTTACAGAATATGGAACTGAAGCTCACAGATGTTAAGTAACTCACCCAAGTTCCCACAGGTAGCAAGGGGCAGAGCTGGGATTTAAACGTGGATCTGTCTGATTCCAGACTCCACACCCTTTTCCCCAGATCTCTCCTCCCTGGAGAAGTCTACACTGTCAGAGGAGGAAGTGTCCTTACTCTTCAACGTGGTTCAACTCCCTTTTAACAGACTGAGAAACAGACGCTCGTCAAGATTAAGCAAGCTTCCCAGCTCACAGCGCTAATGAGGAGTAGAGACGTGACTGGGATCCAGGTCAGAAGGCTCCATAGACCCAGCTCATGGCTCCTACCTGCCTTTCCCCCTGTCTGCCGATCACACTGCCAAGTCTGACAGATCTCTGCCGAAATGTCATACTGTTCCCAGCTTTCATCTCACCTGCCTGGATCCTTGACCTCTCGGGCTCTGATAACCTCTGTCCAGCCTGTTTCCCCAGGTTCAGACCGAACAGCAGATGACATCTTTTGTCCACCTCCTATCACCCCAGTCTGATACGTTCCTCTTCACATCCTTGTACACTGAACTGCTCCTCATTTATTCACAATTCAAGGTTCAGAGACAACCTCTGCAGCAGCCACTGTGTGGGTTGCTGGGAACATGAAGATAAACAACACAGAATTCCTGCATCCCTGCCCTCCATGAGCCTGTATTCTATGGCAGTTGCGGGGGGAGGGGGGGTAAACACTCGGGAAGATGATCACAGGGCACTGGAATCCCTGCCCCTTCCTCTGGACGAGGTGGGACATTTGCATTCTCAACAAATCAATGACTAGAAGGGACACAGGAAGTGTTAGGCTGCCAGGCCAGTGAGGATGCTGAGAGATTGTGGCAGGAGAAAGCTGATGAGGAACCCAACAAAGGGAGACCCAGCAAGGATGGAGCGGAAACAGTGGACGCAGGAAGTATTAAGAAGGTCGTGTGAAGAGTGAACAGCACTTGGTGGCTGGGCGGCAGGGGTGAGAAGACACAGAAAGAGCTGCTAGTGGTGATGGGCTTGGGGGCTGCTCAGGCTCAAGCCTGGGGCATTGGAGGTGAACTGAATCACATGCAGAGCACAGAGCCCTTTGCAAATGCAAACCTTTAACCAGCTAATAGGAATCTACTGGAAAGTAAAAGAAATAATTACCACCAAGCTGCAGTTCAATACATCCCAGGTTCATTGCTCTGACTGGGTCGACCTTTGAGATGCAAGACATTGCCATTACCAGGGAGGAGGTGGAGGTTACCCTGGGATTAAGATTCCTACAACCTGAATGCTTCAGACTTTTGTCAAAGACAAAAGAAAGAGGCATACTTACATTTAACCACAATTCTATTAAACTTCTTCTTTAAACATGAAAACTATGCATCTTAAAAATATGACAGTATCTAAGGAAGAGAAACTCAGGGTGCTTCCTGGAAATGCACAGAAACAAGAGGTTGCAAACACTTTTGCACAAACTGGGAATGATGAGACCCTAGAAAGCCCTTGAATGTTCACAGGAGAGAAAGTCTGAGCCCCAAGCAACAGCTGAGGAAACCGAGATCCAGGTGACATGAGTTGCTCAAGATTTCACCCCTAACTGCTGGAGACAGACTCCCAGGTTGGGGTCTTCCTATGAAGCAGGATAGCAGAGGGGTCAAGGGCATGAGACCTATGTGAGTCCAAAGCCAGACATCTTGGGCCCTAACAGCCATGTGTCCAGCCTGCTTCCTCCAGTTGGGACCTTAAGAGAAGACGCAATCTTCGTTCACTTCCTGTGATCCCAACCTCATGGGTTCCTCTTCACAGACTCCCTCACTTAACCACTCCTCATTCATTCACAACTGAAGGTCCGACTGTGCAGCAGACACCATGCGGGCTGCTGACTCAGCTCCACTGAGCCTCCCCTGTTAAACAGGAACCCGCGAGGACCTGCCTCTCTCCCAGTGGGGCTGGGATGAGTCAGCAGGATGAAGAATGTGAAGCGCTTTCTACAGCACCTCCTGTGTAGGGAAAACTCAGTGAATGTTGCCTCTCATCATTCCCAGCCCCCTGCAGTCTCTGATGGGGAGCCCAACCTTCACGCACAATGAGCAGTTCTGACAGGATTGGCGAGGATGAAGGATGGGTGATGATCCTGGTCTGCGCCTGTGAACCACTTGCCCTGCAGTGGGAGGTGCGGCAGGTGAATTTCTGCACAAGGAGGAATACAGCAGAGAGGAGAAGGTGTCAGCAAAAGAGAAACGAGTGATCCTCTTTCAAAGGTGACGTTTTGGTCGCTTCAGACACACCCTTTCAGAGACAAAGAGACAAAGGCTCCCTATAAACTTTGATACAAACACACAGATGGTTCAGAGGCCAGGGCTCTACCAACAACTTTTTTTTTTTTCCCATTACAGTTTATTCCAAGAAACTGAATACAGTTCCCTGTGCTATATAGTAGGTCCTTGTTGTTTATCTATTTTATATATAGTAGTTTGTATCTGCTAATTCTAAACTCCTAATTTATCCCTCCCCCACTTCCCCTTAGGTAACCGTAAGTTTGTTTTCTATATCTGTGAATCTGTTTTGTAAATAAGTTCATTTGTATCATTTCTTTAGATTCCACATATAAGTCATATCATATGATATTTGTCTTTGTCTTTGACTTACTTTACTTAGTATGATAATCTCTAGGTCCATCCATGTTGCTACAAATGGCATTATTTCATTCTTTTTTATGGCTGAGAAGTATTCCATTGCATACATATATATAACACATATTCTTTATCCATTCATCTTTAACCATTCATGGACATTTAGGTGTCTTCCACGTCTTGTCTATTGTAAATAGTGCTGCTATGAACACCGGGGTGCAAGTATCTTTGCGAATTATGGTTTTCTCTGGATATATGCCCAGGAGTGGGATTGCAGGATCATACGGTAACTCTATTTTTAGTTTGTTGAGGTCCATACTGTTTTCCATAGTGGCTGCACCAATTTACATTCCCACCAACAGTGTAGGATGGTTCCCTTTTCTCCACACCCTCTCCAGCATTTATTATTTGTAGTTTTTTTTAGTGATGGCCATTCTGACTGGTGTGAGGTGATACTTCACTGTACTTTTTTTTTAAATTTATTTTTAATCAATTATTTTTTCTTTTTTTTCAAATATTGGGGTTTTTCTTAACATCTTTATTGGAGTATATTGGTTTATAATGGTGTGATAGTTTCTGCTGTATAACAAACTGAATCAGCTATACATGTACATATATCCCCATATCTCCTCACTCTTGCATCTCCATCCCACCCCTCTAGGTGGACACAAAGCACTGAGCTGATCTCCCTGTGCTACGCGGCTGCTTCCCACTAGCTATCTATTTGACATTTGGTAGTGGATATATGTCCATGCCACTCTCTCACATCTTCCCAGCTTACCCTTCCCCCTCCCTGTGTCCTCAAGTCCATTCTCTATGTCTGGGTCTTTATTCCTGTCCTACCCCTACATTCTTCAGAGCCATTTTTTTTTTCAGATGCCATGTATACGTGTTAGGATACAGTATTTGTTTTTCTCTTTCTGACTAACTTCACTCTGTACAACAGCCTCTAGGTCCATCCACCTCACTACAAATAACTCAGTTTCGTTTCTTTTTATGGCTGAGTAATATTCCATTGTATAGATGTGCCACATCTTCTTTATCCATTCATCTGTCAATGGACACTTAGGTTGCTTCCATGTCCTGGCTGTTGTAAATAGAGCTGCAATGAACATTGTGGTACATGACTCTTTTTGAATTATGGTTTTCTCAGGGTATATGCCCAGTAGTGGGATTGCTGGGTCATATGGTAGTTCTATTTTTAGTTTTTTAAGGAACCTCCATACTGTTCTCCATAGTGGCTGTATCAATTTACATTCCTATCAACAGTGCAAGAGGGTTCCCTTTTCTCCACACCCTCTCCAGCATTTATTGCTTGTAGATTTTTTGATGATGGCCATTCTGACTGGTGTGAGGTGATACCTCATTGTACTTTTGATTTGCATTTGTCTAATGATTAGTGATATTGAGCATCCTTTCATGTGTTTGTTGGCAATCTGTATATATTCTCTGGAGAAATGTCTATTAGGACTTCTGCCCATTTTTGGATTAGGTTGTTTCTTTTTTTGATATTGAGCTGCATGAGAGGTTTGTAAATTTTGGAGATTAATCCTTTGTCAGTTGCTTCATTTGCAAATATTTTCTCCTATTCTGAGGGTTGCCTTTTCATCTTGTTTATGTTTTCCTTTGCTGTGCAAAAGCTTTTAAGTTTCACTAGGTCCCATTTGTTTATTTTTTTTTTAACTTCCATTTCTTTAGGGGGTGGGTCAAAAAGGATCTTGCTGTGATTTACGTCATAGAGAGTTCTGCCTATATTTTTCTCTAAGAGTTTTATAGTGTTTGGACTTACATTTAGGTCTTTGATCCATTTTGAGTCTATTTTTGTGTATGGAGTTAGGGAGTGTTCTAATTTCATCCTTTTACATGTAGCTGTCCAGTTTTCTCAGCACCACTTATTGAAGAGGCTGTCTCTTCTCCATTGCATATTCTTGCTTCCTTTATCAAAGATAAGATGACCATATGTGTGTGGGTTTATGCCCGGTCTTTCTATCCTCTTCCATTGATATATATTTCTGTTTCTGTGCCAGTACCACACTGTCTTGATTACTGTAGCTTTGTAGTATAGTCTGAAGTCAGGGAACCTGATTCCTCCAGCTCCGTTTTTCCTTCTCAAGATTCCTTTGGCTATCTGGGGTCTTCTGTGTTTCCATACAAATCGCGAAATTTTTTGTTCTAGTTCCGTGAAAAATGCCAGTGGTAGTTTGATAGGGATTGCACTGAATCTGTAAATTGCTTTGGGTAGTATAGTCATTTTCACAATGTTGATTCCTCCAACCCAAGAACATGGTATATCTCTCCATCTGTTTGTATCATCTTTAATTTCTTTCATCAGTGTTTTATAGTGTTCTGCATACAGGCCTTTTGTCTCCTTAGGTAGGTTTATGTCTAGGTATTTTATTCTTTTTTGTTGCAATGGTAAATGGGAGTGTTTCCTTAATTTCTCTTTCAGATTTTTCATCATTAGTGTATAGGAGTGCAAGAGATTTCTGGGAATTTTGTATCCTGTAACTTTACCAAATTCACTGGTTTGTCCTAGTAGTTTTCTGGTAGCCTCTTTAGGATTCTCTATGTACAGTATCATGTCATGTGCAAACAGTGACAGCTTTACTTCTTCTTTCCCGATTTGCACTCCCTTTATTTCTTTTTCTTCTCTGATTGCTGTGGCTAAAACTTCCAAAGCTATGTTGAATAATAGTGGTAAGAGTGGGCAACCTTGTCTTGTTTTTGATCTTAGGGGAAATGGTTTCAGTTTTTCACCATTGAGAACGATGTTGGTTGTGGGTGTGTCATATATGGCCTTTATTATGTTGAGGTAAGTTCCCTCTGTGCCTACTTTCCAGAGGTTTTTTATCATAAATGGGTGTTGAATTTTGTCGAAAGCTTTCTCTGCACCTATTGAGATGATCATATGTTTTTTCTCCTTCAATTTGTTAATATGGTTTATCACATTGATTGATTTGCGTATATTGAAGAATCCTTGCATTCCTGGGATAAACCCCACTTGATCATGCTGTACGATCCTTTTAATGTGCTGTTGGATTCTTTTTGCTAGTAGTTCGTTGAGGATTTTTGCATCTATGTTCATCAGTGATACTGGCCTGTAGTTTTCTTTCTTGTGACATCTTTGTCTGGTTTTGGTATCCGGGTGATGGTGGCCTCGTAGAATGAGTTTGGGAGTGTTTCTCCCTCTGCTGTATTTTGGAAGAGTTTGAGAAGGATAGGTGTTAGCTCTTCTCTAAATGGTTGATTGAATTTGCCTGTGAATCCATGTGGTCCTGGGCTTTTGTTTCTTGGAAGATTTTAAATCACAGTTTCAATTTCAGTGCTTATTATTGGTCTCTTTACATTTTCCATTTCTTCCTGGTTCAGTCTTGGAAGCTTGTGCTTTTCTAAGAATTTGTCCATTTCTTCCAGGTTGTCCATTTTATTGGCATATAGCTGCTTGTAGTAATCTCTTATGATCCTTTGTATTTCTGCAGTGTCAGTTGTTACTTCTCCTTTTTCATTTCTAATTCTATTGATTTGAGTCTTCTCCCTCTTTTTCTTGATGAGTCTGGCTAATGGTTTATCAATTTTGTTTATCTTCTCAAAGAACCAGCCTTTAGTTTTATTGATCTTTGCTATTGTTTCCTTCATTTCTTTTTCATTTATTTCTGATCTGATCTTTATGACTTCTTTCCTTCTGTTAACTTTGGGGTTTTTTTTGTTCTTCTTTCTCTAATTGCTTTAAGTGTAAGGCTAGGTTGTTTATTTGAGATGTTCCTTATTTCCTGAAGTAGGATTGTATTGCTATAAACTTCCCTCTTAGAACTGCTTCTGCGGCATCCCATAGGTTTGGGGTCATTGTGTTTTCACTGTCATTTGTTTCCAGGCATTTTTTGATTTCCTCTTTGATTTCTTCAGTGACCTCTTGTTTATTTAGTAGTGTATTGTTTAGTCTCCAAGTGTTTGTATTTTTTACAGATTTTTTTCTGTAATTGATATCTAGTCTCATAGTGTTGTGGTCAGAAAAGATACTTGATACCGTATCGATTTTCTTAAATTTACCAAGGCTTGATCTGTGACCCAAGATATGATCTATCCTGGAGAATGTTCCATGAGCACTTGAGAAGAAAGTGTTTTCTGTTGTTTTTGGATGGAATGTCCTATAAATATCAATTAAGTCCATCTTGTTTAATGTATCATTTAAAGTTCCCTTATTCATTTTGGATGATCTGTCCATTGGTAAAAGTGGGGTGTTAAAGTCCCCTACTATTATTTTGTTACTGTCTATTTCCCCTTTAATGGCTGTTAGCATTTGTCTTATGTACTGAGGTGCTCCTATGTTGGGTGCATAAATATTTACAATTGTTATATCTTCATCTTCTTGGATTGATACCTTGATCATTATGTAGTGTCCTTCTTTGTCTCTCGTAATAGTCTTTATTTTAAAGTCTATTTTGTCTGATATGAGAATTGCTACTCCAGCTTTCTTTTGATTTCCATTTACATGGACTATCTTTTTCCATCCCCTCACTTTCAATCTGTATGTTTCCCTAGGTCTGAAGTGGGTCTCTTGTAGACAGCATATATACGGGTCTTGTTTTTGTATCCATTCAGCCAGTCTATGTCTTTTGGTTGGAGCATTTAATCCATTTACATTTAAGGTAATTATCGATATGTATGATCCTATTACCATTTTCTTAATTGTTTTGGCTTTGTTATTGTAGGTCTTTTCCTTCTCTTGTGTTTCCTGTCTAGAGAAGTTCTTTTAGCATTGGTGGTAAAGCTGGTTTGGTGGTGCTGAATTCCCTTAGCTTTTGTTTGTCTGTAAAGATTTTAATTTCTTCATAGAATCTGAATGAGATCCTTGCTGGGTAGAGTACTCTTGGTTCTAGGTTTTTCCCTTGCATCACTTTAAATATGTCCTGCCACTCCCTTCTGGCTTGCAGAGTTTCTGCCGAAAGACCAGCTGTTAACCTTATGGGAATTCCCTTGTGTGTTATTTGTTGCTTTTCTCTTGCTGCTTTTAATACTTTTTGTTTGTATTTAAGTTTTGATAGTTTGATTAATATGTGTCTTGGCGTGTTTCTCCTTGGATTTATCCTGTATGGGATTCTCTGCTCTTCCTGGACTTGATTGACTATTTCCTTTCCCATGTTAGGGAAGTTTTCAACTGTAATCTCTTCAAATATTTTCTCAGACCCTTTCCTTTCCTCTTCTTCTTCTGGGACCCCTATAATTCGTATGTTGGTGTGTTTAATGTTGTCCAAGAGGTCTCTGAGACTGTCCTCAGTTCTTTTCATTCTTTTCTCTTTATTCTGCTCTGTGGTAGTTATTTCTACTATTTTGTCTTCCATGGCACTTATCCATTCTTCTCCCTCATTTATTCTGCTATTGATTCCTTCTAGAGAATTTTTAATTTCACTTATTGTGTTGTTCATCATTGCTTGTTTGCTCTTTAGTTCTTCTAGATCCTTGTTAAATGTTTCTTGTATTTTCTCCATTCTATTTCCAAGATTTTGGATGATCTTTACTATCATTACTCTGAATTCTTTTTCAGGTAGACTGCCTATTTCCTCTTCATTTGTTTGGTCTGGTGCGTTTTTACCTTGCTCCTTCATCTGCTGTGTATTTCTCTGTCTTCTCATTTTATTTAACTTACTGTGTATGGGGTCTCCTTTTCACAGGCTGCAGGTTCATAGTTCCCGTTGTTTTTGGTGTCTGTCACTAGTGCATAAGGTTGGTTCAGTGGGTTGTGTAGGCTTCCTAGTGGAGGGGACTGGTGCCTGTGTTCTGGTGGATGAGGCTGGATCTTGTCTTTCTGGTGGGCAGGACCGCATCCAGTGGTGCATTTTGGGATGTCTTTGACCTTATTATGATTTTAGGCAGCCTCTCTGCTAATGGGTGGGGTTGTGTACCTATCTTGCTAGTTGTTTGGCATGGGGTGTACAGCACTGGAGCCTACTCGTCGTTGAGTGGAGCTGGGTCTTAGCATTGAGATGGAGATCTCTGCGAGAGCTCTCGCCGATTGATATTACATGGGGCCGCGAGGTCTCTGGTGGTCCAATGTCCTGAACTCAGCTCTCCCACCTCTAGGCTCAGGCCTGACACCCGGCCAGAGCACCACGACCCTGTCAGCCACACGGCCAGGTACATGGTGCGTTTCTTGCCTTTTGGGAAGTCTGAAGTCTTCTGCCAGCATTCAGTAGGTATTCTGTAGGAGTTGGTCCACATGTAGATGTATTCTTGATGTATTTCTGGGGAGGAAAGTGATCTCCACGTCTTACTCCTCCACCATCTAGAAGGTCCCCCCGCAACAAACTTTTTAAACTTCATCTCAAAGGGCCAGCTAGGTGTCCCTCTGAGGGTGTCTGCTTATCTTTTGCCGTGTAATAAACCATCTTTCCCAGAATGTACTAGCATAACCAGCAACTCCTTCACATGCTCACGGATCCTGGGGTATGGAATTCAGACAGAGCACAGAGGGGATGATTTATCTCGGCTCCACGACATTGGGACTTCTGCTGGAAAGATTCAAATGTCCCGGAGTGACTTAGAATCATCTGAAGTCTTCTTTATTCATGTGTCTGCACCTTGATAGGAAGATTGAACAACTGGTCTCAGCTAGGATGGTCTATTGGAACAGATGGCGTTTCCAACTTGTTGGCCCCAGAGCTCCCAGATATAGTATTCTAGCGAAGAAGGTGGAAGTTACATGGCCATTACGGTCTAGTTTTGAAAGTTATGTAGTGTCACTTCTGCCATGTTCTGTTAGTTGAAGTAGTCACAACCCACCGAGATTCAAGGGTCAAGGACAGAGGCCCCATCTTTGGAAAGGAGGAATGTCAAAGAATTTGCATCCTTGTGTTATTACTTTCACTGGGGTTGTTCTAGTGCCTCTCAAGGGATTCAACAACCTCTGAGGTGGAGTTGGTGAATCTTTCACAATTGCCATGGTACTAAAGAACTCAGAGGATGTTTAGGGAACTTCTACCCCTATACTGTAGAGATGAGGGTCCTTAGGCCAGAGGAGGGAGTTGAGGAGTGGAGCTTCATGTAGAACAGTTGAGGAAACTGAGGCCAAGAGCAAGAGCTTGACCCACAAGTGATGGCGCACTTGTATTTTCCATCATTCATGATATTAAGGAGAATTTGGACATCTGCAGCTCCTAGATAAAATGCAAAACCAATTTTGGCCTTTTTTTTTTTTTTTAAGATTTTTTGATGTGGATGATTTTTAACATCTTTATTGAATTTGTTACAATATTGCTTCTGTTTCATGTTTTGGTTTTTCTGGCCCCAAGGCATGTGGAATCTTAGCTCCCTGACCAGGGATGGAGCCCACACCCCCTGCAATGGAAGCCTAAGTCTTAACCACTGGACTGCCAGAGAAGTCCCTTTAGCCTTTTGTTTTAACCTTTTCCACCCTATTCCTTGCCATTAGTTGTAGGATGCAGTCAGGGGCCAACAGACAATGAAGAACCATGTGACGGGATAAGTGTGTGCATCAGCTCAGAACGTGGACATTGTTACTCATTATAAACGTGACCCCAGGATCTAGAAAGACAGGACTGCTCATGAAACCAGACCCACACGCAGGCTACTTGTAGTAAACATTCCACACAGACAGACAGATATGCTTAAGTTACCTTTGGGTAAATTTCATAAGGCGCATTGAATCCATTCAACTAATATTTGTGTTTCCCCTAGAAGATTCTAGTGAATAAACACCTTTAGACATTGCTGAGGCAGGAAGACAGCTCAGACGTTTGAATCAAGATGCCAGCAAGCAGGGTTTGCAAGCCAAGCGAGCTGTTCCAGAAGGCTCCTAAATAAGGCCTTTCCTTGCTCGAGTGGCTGCTCTTACATACAGCAGACAGGAGAGGGATCAAGAGAAGTCTTCATAAACAATTTAGTGTCGTTACTTCTTACAAACACAGTGAGGTTTCATCTCCCTCAAAGGGAGGATCCTGGCTCGTTCTGGAAGTTTATAAGAGGGCACTAAATGTTCTACAGTCCGGCAACATCTCCATGGCCTTCACAGTTCCTAGAAGATCCTACCTCCTGCCATCCCCGTCAGACCACGAGATCTTGAGGGCTGATTCTAGGCTATTCATTCGTTGCTAATCCCCACAGTGCATGACAAAGGAACAGACACACAGTAGGAGCTGGATTAAGTAAAAAGTCTTTGCTGGGTAATTAAATGTGAAAAGTCCTGGCACACAGTGGGCAATCAGTGACTGTGAGTTGCACCTGAGTATTCATTTGCTGATGGAATCCTTGCATTTTGAGTTATAAAGGGCATTTATACATTAAGGGGTAACCTGGATAAAGAGGGGGTGGGCCAGAAGAGAAAAGAAGAGGCCAGAATAATGAGCCCAACCTTGCAATTCTCTCAATAATAAGGCAGAGGCCCCAGGAGGCAGGCAGAGCAGGAGAAAGAGGTTGCCTAGTGTTTTGGGGAGAGAAAAGCTTAAGTGCCAATAATTACCCTCCAGAGGCTGAATGTTCCCCATCTAACTAAGGACACCAGCGGAGCATATCCCAGACCTTCTCTAAGTACAGAGGGGACATTTTGGTTTCCAGTTACAGACTTTAAGGCTACAGTCACCAGGGATTCTCTCTAACGCTTTTTGTGGCTTGAAAAAATACTGCCTTCCAATTTACTTTTCCAGAGGACAGAGCAATTCTCTTACCTACCTCTTCCTGTCAGTGGTAAGATGGTGGAATTATCTAAAAGGGAAATGAAGAGAATTTAGAAACATGGAACGCATGTGTATATATATGTGTGTGTATACATGTATATACACACATATAAACACGCAGGATGTTACATTCTAGCAACAGCTGTATTTATAATCTTCCTTCGGGCGGTGATAGAGATTCTTGCATTCCTGCATTCCTTCAGTAGATTTTAAGTGCCTACTACGTGCCAGTTATCATGTTATCTGCTAGGGCTTCAGAGATGAACGAGACATAGCAGTAGTACATGACCTACAGGCAGTTTCAGATTAGAAGTGAAAATAAAAAGAGGATCGGAAAAATGGAAACGCGGGGAGGTTCGAAAATCCCTGAGTATCTCCTGAGGTCACGAGGCTCACACAGCCCTTTCCTACGTCCCGAGAAGTGAGGAAAGCGTTGTTGACGGTGGTGTTGTATGATTTCTGGTAATTGTGTTGCCACCAAGCACACTGTATAAGCTGACAGTGTGACCCCGAAAGACAATAAAAATACAACTATTTCTTTCACCTTTTGACCTGGTTCTAGAACCTGATTAAAGGACTCTGGGTGTGAAGCCTAAACGCGTAGGGGAGAGAATTTGGTTTGTGGCCACAAAGACCTTACTTCACACTGTTGTAGCCATGGGATCTTGACAGAGTAACTTGAACTCTGCATCTGAGTTTCAACAACTTGAAAATAACAATAATACCTACCCCACGTGGTTGCTGCATTAGACGACAAACATATACAGGTGTCTGAGATATAATGAGCGTTGTATTAAGTAGTTCTTTTCCACCTATAAACGTTTCTGTAATGCTATGATTGCATTTCTCTTAACCAATTAGTATATGATGCCAAAAATGTAAATGAGTTGGAAATGGAGGTATTAGCCTAAACAGATAGCAAAAGTATAGTAAAATAAAGTTCAGCCTGAAACCCCAAAGGCATCTTGGGCTTTGCTTCCTATCAATAGTCATTAGTGATTTAAAATGGAATCACTTGCAAAACAATTGGTAAAAGGGTGATAATTTTTCATGCTCAGGAAAGATGACCCATTTGGGGCTTCAAAATTAACAGAAAGAAGTAGTACTGTCAATATGACAGCAACACAGCCCATAAATGATCCGATCTCAGCCCCTTTGTCTGCTCGGAAATCTCTGGAGTCGGTTCCCAGCACCTTAAAAGATAAAGGACTCCTCTTGCCTAAATAATAATTTATAGATGTGTAAACATTTACCACAACAATTACAGGTCGGCCTAATGAAATTCCAGGAGCACAAGTCACAAAAGACCTGAGTGCGCGTCATAAATTCAGAATCGATCTCTGCAGGCTGGGATCTGCAAACAACTACAACCCAAGGCAAACCCTTTCAAGAGCAGACCTGCTCTGGGGGACAGGGCACGGGCGGTTTTATGGTCTGACCCCCTTAAAGGATTTGGACATGCATGTGCCAGGTTCTGAGCGCTAACTCTGTGATATCCTTCACTTGGAAATCACTTAACCTTTAGGAGCCTCTCTTTTCTCATCTGTAAAACGGGTGGGTGGGCTTGGGGCTTCCTTGCACGGTAGTTGTGAATATGAACAATCACTGCACGCACTCATTTCGTAAGTACTTATTAACTCCGATATATTTGATCGTCATTAAACAACAACAACCAGCGTTGTCATTATTGTTGGAAATTTATTCCTCAGGGATTTGGTATGAGTGTAGCAAGTTTATTCCTTAGGAAGTTAGAGGACTAGAAGAGAAATAGGATGCTGAGAAGAGGAAGGAAGCTACGAGGACCTCTCCCAAGCCCCCAGGAGACTGGTGTTGGAGGTTAAGCGAGAATCCAAAGGAAAGAACATCTCTCTTGCTCCACACAAACAGAATTGTTAAGGGGAACAGACATGAGCCAAGGGTGTCTCCCTCGCCAGGGCCTTTGCTAGAGATGCCCTGAAGTCACATCATTTACTCCTCACAGTAATTCCCTTGAGTTCACTATTGCCATCCCCACCGAACTATGAGATAATTGAGATTCCAAGAGGTTAAACCCAAAGAAATAGAAATAAGTGAAAAGGGGACCTTTATTATAGACTAATGAATTTGGGGGTAACGTGTGAGGGAAAATGTCTCCCAAAGTCTAGAGGCAAGTCCCAAGGGGTGTGTGACTATAGATAGAATAAAGATGTCCAGTGTGCAGAAAGACCCAGACCCCAGATCTGGGGAGAAAATGCTCATGCAGCCCAGGTAAGAGCATCCAGTTCAGAGAGCAGGAAAGGCCGGCACCTGCCAGCCTCCTCTGGGAGGTTCCCGAAACAGGACAGAGACCAGCCTGTTTCTCCCGCCAGCAGGGCATCCAGATGGCGCCCTACGTGGTAAAGAGGAATATTCAGGAGAATGACTGCCTCTAACGCTTCAGGGGCTGCTTTTAGCAAAACCTGACCCTATTTTTTTTAATGCAAATGCAAGACAAGTACCCTGAATGCCACACTCAGGGAACACTGTGTCCCTCATTAACCCTAAATGTGACTATTCAGTGTGTGTACTTTTCTTTTCCTTAAGTATAAACCCCACTTGTGGAGAAAGATTTGTTCCAGTTGATTGCTTGGCTACAAATCTCATCCCTGACAGACAGATATATATATATATATATATATATATATATATATATATATATATATATATCACACCCCTGTTTTTAAGAGTACTTTGGGGTAGAGAATCTATGATCAGTTGATCCACGTCCTGGGTAACCTCTACTCTCTTTCAAGCTACCCAGATTCGGGAGTACTTTAAAGGAACCATCCCCTGGTAAACGCCAGTGGTAAAAAGTCAAGCTCGCAGAAGCAGATCTCCTGGGATAGAACCCCAGTCAGGCCACTGGCCATGTGCAAGATCATTGACGAGTTGCCAAACTCTCTGCCTTCCAGTCACTCAGATATCATCAGAATTGTGGGGATTTAAAGTTAAGTATTTATACAAAACACTTAAAACAGTTCCTGACACACATTACGCCCCCAGGAAATCTTAGCTAGATGACCACTGTCCTTGCAGAATGGGAGGAGGTAGCTCCCGTGTTCTCCTCTGCAGGTTAAGATATTCTCTTAAACCGCAGGCACCAATCTCTGTGCTCTCTGGATCTGTTACACTAACACGAAGGCTGAGGACTTCTTAAGCGCCAGGTATCCTGCTATGAATTTTACAAGCATCATCTCAGTCTAGCTCCTGCTAGACTGCGTGAAGCCCAACTGCGTGATCCCCATTATCATATGTGGGAGGCACAGAGAGGTGACCAGGCAGGTCCAGAGCCTGAGCCATTCAGCTTCCGGCTCTGCAGACGCTCTGAGCTGCTGCTTCCTGTGGCCCCCTGACCTGCCGTCCCCTCTGACCTGGGTCAGGCAGGATGCTGATGTAAGGGGAAACCTTAGCGAAATGACATGACTTTCACAAAGACACAATGAATCCCAAAGAAACTTCTGGGAATAAGACAAGAGAGTCCTGGGAGGCGCCCCTGATTCTTCCAGGGCAAAGCAGGAGCAGAGGACAGGAGATAGCAACAAAACCCAAGGCAGACTCCCAAAGAGGACATACTTGTGTGATTCCATTTATAAGAGATTCACAAACAAGGTACTTATCAGAACAGTGGTGGCCTGTGGGGAGCAGGCATTGACTGGAAAGGGGCTGGAGGAGACCTTCTAGGGGGATGGAGATGTTCTATATCTTGTTGGGGTTTTGGTTACATGGTGATACATTTGTCAAAAAATCACTGAGTTGCATTTCATCGTGTGTGATTGTTGACCTTAATTAATAATAATTTTGTAGAAGATGCAGAACAGAGAAGGGTGGAATGGAACAGGAGAGGTGGTAGCAGGAGATCATCAGAGTGATGGAGTAGGGGGCAGGGCGCATGCGTGGTTGTGACACAGGAGGGACTGCCTGTTTGCAAGACCCAGAGTCAGAACGTACTCTGCCCAGCCATCTGTCCCTCACACTGGCACGATCTGAGCTTTGGGAGCCTCTAGGGGTCCATGCCACCTTGTCAGTACCCTCATCTTTCACCCCATGGTCCAGCCTCCGTTCACATCGTCTTGGTAGAAGTTAAAGGGAAACCCCCAAAACGAATGAAAATCCTTTCTCGGTCCCAGCACATGGATTCCTGCAAATCCACCATGTCTCCCTCTGTCAGCTGACACCCCAATCTCCATGGGAGGAGCCCCCTTGAAACTCACACTGGAGACTAGACAAGGTGCCACCAATCTTCCCTGCAGCCCAGGAACCAGGAAGTTCATGGTCTTGACTCCCCCATCCTGGGTGAGTTTTCTGGTCATACTGAGATAAGGTAACATTGAGCCCTTGCCCTCCAGCATTATTTGAGGAATCTAAAGGTCTTATAGAGGCCTGGCTCCCATTCAGTGCCAAGCCCAGGATCTCGAGCGCTCTTATTTTCCCTGTAATGTTTTAAATTACTCGATGTGTATTGTTCTCTGCCGCCAGACTCCTGGCCCCAGTCATTTATATCCTAGCCACACTTGCCACTGAGAGTGACCAAAATATATGAACGTCTGTCTCACGTGCATGCTTCTATATTTGTTATTCCCTCTGCCTAGGGTATGTTTCTTCCTACTTTATCTTTCCAGCAAGTTGCTAATATCTCTCAAGGTGAAGTTCATCTCCCAATGTCTGCAAATGTTCTGCAAACACACACACCCAACGGTGCTAGCCCCACCCCTACCCCTGTCATCACATCATTCACAGCACCTCATTGGCCATTTGTCTCCCTCACTAGGCAAGAGCTACTTAATAGCAGGGGAAAGGAATCCTTTGCTGTTTCATCCTCAGAGCCTGGCACGCAGGAGGTCATCAGTAACTGTTACGGACTGAGAATGTGCACACACACACTCACGAAAAAAATAATAAAAAGTGCTCTGCAAAGACCTTCCTCCTTCTGGGTCCAGAGCCCCCTGCTAGGGATACCCTTCTGGGCTGGAGGTGCGGCAAGTGGACGTTTGCTAACCATACCTCTTCCATCCACCAGGCCTTCCAGATCTATCGAAGGCAGGACCTTCTGCACCCACAGGATCCTGGGGCAGGGAAGTCTGCTCCATCACCTATAGCAGTTGAATTGAAAAAGATGCTTGCCCCATGTTTTAGGGGGAAAAGGCAGTTTTTCTTCAGCCTGCAGTTTACATGGCTAAGTTTCTTTGTCAGGACTTTTTTCTTCTTTCCTTCTTTATTATTATTACTATTAATGCTAAACTCCTAAAAATAAAGGGTATCAAAATGAGCAGTGGAGAGTGGAGCCTTGTTAAACACTGAAATTCTGGGCCTGTGCTGGGGACACACTTCCAGAGTCTAGGGTAGCACTGCCGAGGATCCAGGGAAGGCCTTGCTGCAAGGTTGCCATGGCAACGGAGCTGTCACAGATCCAGGGCTTTGCTGGGTAAGCACAAATGGATGGCATTCAGGCTCCCTCTTTTCATTTGAAAATTACCACTAATTTGCAATTAGTTGGAGGAAAATTAGAGATGGAGGAAAGGGAATTGCTCTTTTTAGCAAACAGCCACCACCACTGAAAATTGACTTTTCTCCTGAGTCATGGTGGAGAGGAAAGAAAGCATGTCGCTACGGAGAATAAGGGCTTTGCAGCTAGATCGAAGGACTACAGCTTGGTTCTCTCATATCCCGACTGCGTGACCTTGGGGAAGTCTCTCAACCTCTCTGGCTTTACTTTCTTCAGTTATGAAACCTGTATAAACACATCCACCTGCACGGTTGACGGGAAGGTTAAATGAAATAACAGAAGTCAAGTCTCAGGCACAGAGTAAGTGCGCGGCTGACTGATATCACTACTTGAGGTTTTCACTCATTCACAAAGTCTTCTGTCCTTCCCTTGCCGTTCCATTTATCCAATTCCATCATTCCCCTAGTACCTATTAAGCACATGTTCTAGAAACTGTAGCTCTTCGCATCAGAGACCCATAAGCAGTCATGGGTCAGAATCACGTCCTCCCTACAGCTGTGCAGGACCGCCCTCACTCACCACCTTCTCCAGGATGGCCATCCAGGTCTCAATCTCTCCTCTGCATTCTGCCCACTGATGTAAAGATTCTTTTGGCTCTAAGTGCAAAGTCTTCCTCGGTCCTTTTAGGAGAGGAAAGTCCCAAGGAGCTGAGGTTCACAGGGCCAACAGCCCAAAGTGACACCAAAGGCAGGGACCGTGGGGGGAGGAGACTCAGGACTTGCTAAGTCCAGGTGTCCCTGGGCTCTGAGATCTTCCTGAACAAGGACTGAGCCCTCTTTGTCTCCGAGGTCCCACCCACAGGACCATCATGCACCAGATCACCAACTATCTGGGGAAAGCATGGTAGGACAGCCTTCCCATGGGCCCTTCACTCTGCCTGGAGGGCTCTTCTCCCCCACCTTGGAGAATACCCATACTTCAGCCTGCAAGTCTGAGCCCCCAGAGTACATGGGAAAGCACCTCTCTTGCTCTCTTTTTCTGTGCACACAACCCCACTCCAAACCAAGAGAAGAAGTACAGAGCCGGTCCAAAGGAGAGAGGTGCTGGAGGTTTTTCCAACAAGCCCTGTTATCCCTCATCCCTGAGGTCGGGTGGCATCGTGGTTAGGGGCCCGGGCCGCACCAATGTCCTGTCTCCACCCGTGGTACGACCTCGCACAAGTTACTTCTTGAAGCTGTAGTTCAATCACATTTGCAAAAATGAGTAATGATGATATTTCCAGGGTACATCCCTGCTGTCTAAGTTTGATCTGCAGGCCCAGGATTCAAAACTGTTCTCTTTCAAAAACTGGGACTCAAACCAGTAAGTGCAGCCATGAGCACGAGAGAACGGTGATGAGAGCAGAGAACCTGAGCCGTCAGCCTGCACAAGCCTTAGACAGTAAACTGGAGGGAAACCAAGACTGCCACACTGCAGACAAAGAACCCGGCATCCAGCGCAGCGGCCGGTAGCATTTCCAGCTCCCCTTCTTCCCATTAGAACAGGTGACGTGGACTCATGAAGAATTAGCCACCCACATCGTAAGCCACAAGCAATTATGAATTCTATTACCCAGCAACTTGGCCAAGAAGCCTCTGGCTCACCCTCAGACAAGAAAAGTCCCACCCAGCCAACAGAGGCACCTGGGAAAGAGAAAGGTTCACAGGGATGGAAGGCTGGCTGACCAAGTCCTTCATCAGCACCAGGCCGAGCTCTTACCATGATACCTTCCCCCTCTTTGGTATGAAAGTGGCAGGGTGAGAAGAGGGCAGAAAGGGTCAGAATAACCATTTTCGAAGGACTATTCCACTGTGGGAGCCTACGGAGGTGATCTAATCTCTTTGGGCTCCACGTGCCTCCTCTATCAAATGAGGATGATACCCTTGTAAGGGAATAAACGTGTGTAAAGCAGCTAGAGAAGCCCTCTGCATCCTATTGTCTTTGATGATGGATACTGGCAGCATCAATGAGGGTGACCTGAAAAAGGCTTTGTCATCATGCAACGGCTCACATTTTTCAAACACTGGATCTACCAGGCTTGGGGACTTACCAAGCATTATCTCATTTAATCCTCAAAATAACTGACAAAGATATTCTTATTACCCCCCCACTTGCCAGGGTGATTGAAGCTCAGGATGAAACAACTTGCCCACAGTCATGCTGCTCCTGGCCCTTCTGACTCCAGAGCCTGTGTTCCTAACTCCCATCCCATCCCACCTCCATTAACCTAGATAACTTACTGAACTGAGGAACTTCGAGGGGCTTTGGATCTGCATTTCACAGCAGTAATTTCAGAGCACTGTATATGGTAAGTACTACAAGTCTTACTTCAGGTTACGTTTTCTCTTAACAAGGATCCGAGGGCATATGGCATGTGAAAGGAGTACTTTGTACGCATCACACCAAGGTGTGACCAATCTCTGACTCATGCTGGGTGTTCGGCTAAGGTTGACCCTCGTAAATAATTCAGCTTCCACTAGAACACTTTCACCAGTACCTCTCACCACTGAACAATACAGCTACTCATAGAATTCCCTTAGACTTTATTTTTCTGTTTCTGTAAGGTCAGTAGTAATGTCCTTTAATTTGTTTTTTATTCTAGTATTTTGAATATTCTCCATTTTTTCTTAGTTAGCCTAAATAAATGTTTGTCAATTTTGTTGGTCTTTTTGAAAAAACAACATTTGGTTTCATTGATTCTCTGTTGAATTAATTTACACTCTGATCCTTGTAATTTTCTTCCTTCTGCTTGTTAGTGTCTTAAGGTAGAAGGTTAGGATGCTGAGATCTTTATTTTAAAAAAATATAGGGATCTACAGCTATAAATTTCCCTCTAAGCACTGATTTAGCTGCATCACGGAAGTTTTGGTATGTTTTTATATTCATTTTCATTCATTTCAAAATTTTTTCTAATTTTTCTTGTAATTTCCTCTATGACCTTCTGGTTATTTAGTAGCATGTTGTTTAATTTCCACATATTTGCGAATTTCCCAAATTGCTTTCTGTAATGAACTTCTAATTTCATTCCATTGTGACCAAAGACCATACTTTACACAATTTCAATCTTTTTTACATTTATTGAAGCTTTTTTATGGCTTAGAATATGGTAGATTTTGTAGATCCATTTGCACTAGAGCAGAGTGTATTCTGCTGTTGGGTGGAATGTTCTATAAATATACGTTAGCTTTAATTTGTATACAGTGTTGTTCAAATCTTCTGTTTCCTGGTTCGTTGACATACAGTTTTTCATAGTATTCCCTCATACTTGACTTTTTAAAAGTTTCTGTAAGGTCAATAGTAGTATCTCCTCTTTCATCTCTGATCTTAGTAAATTGAGTCTTTCCTATTTTTTTCTTAGTGGGGTATTAACATCTCAAACTTTTATTTTTGAACTTTCTATTTCTCTCCTCAATTCTATCAGCCTTTGCTTCATGTATTTGGGGGCACTGTTGTTAGGTGCATACACGTTTATACTTGTTGTGACTTTCTGATAGATTGATCATTACATCACTATAAAATAATCCTCTTTAACTCTAGTAATATTTTTTGTGTTAAAGTCTACTCTGTCTGAGATTTGTATAGCCACTCCAGTCACTGCATTTTTATAAGGGGTTAAATGAGTTAATCCATATGCATCACACAGAAAAGCATGTGGCTCAGGGCAAGTGTCTGGTAAGTATTAGCTATACTGTTACCTATGGGACACTGCTGGAGTGGCCTTACATGCCCCTGATCTCAGTTAAGCCTCATCACATCCAAACCTGTGGTGCACACAATTTTCTATATTTTACAGAAGAAAAAAGGAGAACCAAAGAGCTCAAGTAGATTGTCCAAGATCCTCAAGCCAACTGGGTGATCCAGTTGGATCTTTTCTACTCCAAAGCCCATCCTCTCTTCTGTATGCTCTGCCTGAGATGTTGTGGCCAAATCAGTTACCTACAAGATCTTAACTTTATAGTCAAACTGAAGACAAACTGCAGTGGTCAAGAACAGGGACTTGGATGTCATAAGAGTTTACAGTAAATCTTGGAACCACTATTCACTGACTGGAGGACCTTCGGTAAGTTCTTTAACCTCTGCATGGCTCAATTTTCTCATCAGTAACTTGGTGATTCTGATGGTGCCTCCTCTAAAAGGCCATTACGAGGATTCACTGTGACAATGTCAGTAAATTTCCTGGCATCTAGAGATTAGTAAAAAGTTGGCTGTTATTAATATTTATTATGATTATTACTATGGTTAGCTAAAGGGAGAAGAGGTGCACTAATATACCTACCAGAAAATGTAAGAACTGCCGCAAGGTAGACAAGAGGAAGATATGTGTGTGTGTTTGGAGAAAGAAGAAGTCTCCCCTGACTCAAGGACCATCAGAGGATTCCTAAGAAGTGTTATATTTCTGTAGGACCTTGAAAAAGGTACAATGAGGACAGAGGAACAGGGCATGACTGGCTTGGTGAACAGCAGAGCCAAGGCACAGAGATAGGTAAGTACTTAAACGGCAGGGAATGGGAAGCATGCTGGAATTCCCCATCAGCACAGCTCTGGCCTCCTTTGAGAGTACCATCCTAAACACAAGGTGCAATAAAAATCTAAGTATCTCAGTAAAAGGAAGAACAGATGGCCCAAGGTACAACAGGCAGGAGCTATATCACAAGGCAAGAATCTACATTTCACCCACTCCACCCCACCACTGTTCTCACCTGTCTTATCTGTCTTTATCTCTGATGAGTTTACTCAGAACTCACCTGTCTGGTGCTAAAAGCTCTGTAGGGTGCAGAGGGTAGGTTTGGGGAAGTAACATCCTGCAAAACTAAAAACTCCCCTCAGTTCTGTGCTCAGTCAACAACACAGATTTCTTCAGCCCAGAACTGCTATGGCATCCCTTGAGTCTGGACCAGAGGCAAAGGAGTGAGTGATCCAGCTGGGCTCCAGGGGAAGGGGCATGAGAAGGTGCTGGGACCTCACATCCTTCAGCACCACCCTGGAGAGTGGTGGTCTATGGATATTGGTCCCCCAACCCCTCCTTATCAATTCTGCCACTATGATCACCCTCACAGAGCACCCTGACCTCCCATTTGTGGAAAATGAGGGATGTCAGCATAGGGGGCATCAGCGTGCGCTGCCACTTTCTGAGACACACCCTCCCTCCAAGCTGCTCTGTGGGGCTTTGTGCTCAACAATTTCACAGCCATGATTTTGTGTCCTCCTCCTAACAGTCCACCTGTTGGTTGTTCCTTTTTAAGGGATTCTTATAATCCAAGAGAGGCTCAAAGAGGCAAAGCCACTTGCCTAAGGTCATGAGGTCATAAGTGAGGGAGCCAAAAGGTAACCCCACCCCCACAGGACCAGGCAGCTCAGTGTGGCTCCCGGAGCACACCGGGTGTGGCAAAGCTGAATCTAAGGAGCCAGGTATTATATGCTGGCATCAGATCACAGACCATCTCAGGGGGACGTAAATAGAAGGAGGCAGGGGCTAGAGGGGAGAGCCAATGGGCAGGCGGAGAGTCTCACCAACAGCCTCCAGTGAGCTGAGCAGGCAAGGCAAGGCCACCTTCAAGGCCAGATCAGAATGTGGAAGGTACTTCGCCTTTAATCCCACCAAAGGGCCAAGCCCAGCCGCCAGGAATCTAGCCCCACGGAGTTGGAGGGGAAACTCAGACGTGGGCTCAAGCCTCCAGTCCATGACAGGAGGGACTGGCAAAACCACAGGGGTAGAATTAACATTAATGGAGCCCCTACTGCTTGTCAGAAGCTCTCATGCCTTTCATTTCCTTATAGTCCCTGCTGTGGTCCAATAAGGGGGTAGTCTGTCCCCCAGTATTATAGATGAGGATGCTACAGCCATGATAAGCTAGTTGATCACAAGTTCTATGCCCCCTCCTTCTGTGGCACACTGGTGGGTGACACTTCGCAGCACCTGACTTTTGGGGGGTGGGGGCACGTGACTGAGTCCTGACTGATGGAATTGGACACAAGGTATAGAGGGTCCTGGGTCCTCATATTTGCCCACAAGAGCCTCCATTCCCTTCCCCCTCTTCATTTGTCTGCTGGCTGGACACAGATGATAAAATGCAGGATTCAGAAGCCCCCATGAATGGCAGAGCCCCGAGATAGAAGGAGCCTGGGTCCCTGAGTGACAGCACTGAGCAAGAAGAGATAGAGCCCTGGGCGGAAGCCCAGGAGACATGGCCCTCCAGATACCCTGCTGTGAGCCCTGCTGCTCCATCATTTCCCCACTGTAGCCTTGGCTTCCCCTTCTGCATAAGATAAGGGCGGGACCAGATGATAGCCAAGGCTCCTCCAAAGAAGGCTGCCTTTCAGGGATGTGCACGCTGCTTTAAGCAAAGGAGGAAGAAGAAAGGCACTGAGGACTCCTCCTCCATCCCATGGGCTCCGCTGCCTTTCTCTGGGGCTGTCTGCCAGGCCTGGTGTAGCACCTCCATCAGAATTGAGGACACCCGCAGGAGCGGCGCTGGTACCCTTTACAGACTTCCCAGCATCGTCACTGATGAGCTGGTTCATCTTCACATCCAACAGGCATGGCCCACGTAGCTCCACCACAAGGACACCAAACCCCATCCACAGCTTCTCCTGCCCCCTGTGGGCCTGAAGGTCCAGCACCCCTGGAGTCATGAGGCTGAGTGATCCTTGTCCTCCTTCCTTCTTGCCTGGACACTCATTACAGGGCAGTGACATTTCATTTTCCGGGGCTCCCAGCCAGTTCCACTATGCTCTGGTCCCCGGAGACCTGTGGAAGTGGTGGAGAAGACACCAGCTTCCTGCCCGGGGCCATGAAGGCCATTTCTGCCACCTGGAGCGCTACCCAGGGGACACGCCTGGCTTCCTCAACCCTCCCTTGGTTATCTGTTAGTGGCGTTATTTCTCTTCCCCTCTCGCTTCTCCGTCTCCCTCCCGTGAATATCTGTTTTAACAATCACTCTCCAGGGGCATTTGTCTGCTGGGAGAATCGCAGCTGACAGCAAAGGTCACCGTGACCAGTTCTGGCTCGCCGCATACAAAAGTGCCTTTTAGCCGTGGGCCCTGCGAAGGAGGAACAGGTCCTATTATTGATAAATCCTTGAAAAGACTCTAATGCATCTTCATTGCAGGGAAAACAACTGCCTTCAAGGTTGCACCAGGAAAATAAAGCAGGAGGCCTGGTGACGGATGTGAGAAGTTGGCATTTTCCCGAAGATTAAAAGATAATAACGCTTCTATTAGGATCACTCCGCCACACTGTACTGATCTCATCAGGGGAGCCACTGCAGGTCTAATATGAACAGAGCGCGCTCTGGAATTAATCACGGGGGTTTTTATTACGGTTCACAGGGCGTTTCATTCAAGCTGCATCGTTAGCAATATTTATGGCCTCACTCCCCTGCCGTTATTAAGTGCAAGTGGGCCTCGTGGAGCTGGGCCTGCTGGGTTAGAACACAAAGTCATTCTTCAAAAGTAAATCTTATCTAAACTGTGCACACAAAGCCAATTACATTTTGATTTACATGTTAATTCTGCTGCAGAGGCCCCATACTGAAGCAGTGGGGGCCGGATGGACCGCGTCTGGCTGGAGATGGGACCTCGGACAAGCTCCTCGCCTTCACTCTGCCTCAGCTTCCAGTTCTGTAGAATGGGGTGGACGGAACCTGCCCCCCAACAGGAGAATTAAAGAGACAGCACACAGAGCATCTGACGTAACACCTGACAAGGGAGGAGCCAGCAAAACCCGGCACCGCTCTTCTTCCTGACAGAAGCATTATCCCTTTTCTGGAGACCTTACCTGACTTGAATTCTGCAGAGACCAGTCTAAGCAAAAATTCCAGCGAAAATAGGCTGAATTTGTTTTAATCCCAAACCTAAGATAAATACATGAGTGTGTGTTAGGACTCACGGAAACTAGTTCCTGGTTTAACCAATTTCCACCTCCGGTCCTTTTCTTGTAGATCAGGGATGCCGACGTTTACCCCACAATGTGGGGCAACCCGTCAGCTCTGGGGTAAAGACTATCCTAAATCTCACTGAATTGTTTTGAAAATTAAACAAAATAGATTTGAAAGGGCTTAGTCTCGACCTTACACAGAATACGCACTCCATAACTCAAGACTGTCATGAGTAGGAGTCATATACTAGTAATATAATAGTCATAATACTAGTAAGCATGGTAGGACTAGTACCCATGGTAGTAAAATTAGTAATTATAGTAGTAGTAGCGATAGCAGCAAGTAGTGCTACTAGTTGTAATGGTACTAACAGTAGTGGTAGTACTGGTAGTAACAATAAGGTAATAGTGGGGGTAGTAATGGTGGTAAAGAAGTACCCGAGTCCCAGTCCTCATTACCTGTGTGATGTAAACCAAGTCAGTTAACGTCTCTGAGCCACAGGCTCATCATTTGTAAAATGGTAGTAAAATCATCTGACCCTCATGGATCTTGTCTGTATCAAACCTTACTCTGTAGGTAAAGCTCTGTCTGGCCCACAGCAGGCTCAGAAAGCGTCCATTTCCTTCCCTATCAGCCTCCACCTATTTCCACTCTCTTGCTTACTCCCTGCCCTGAGCTTCTGAGTCTCTTTGTGACTGCACGTCTGGAATCTGTCTTTGTGATTGCTGTAATGGAAAAAGCACCAGATCGGGAGGCTGGTGAATGGGGTTTGATGCGGGGTCAAAGACCTAAAACTCGTATCTTCATCCCAGGGCTGATGGGAAGGCTAAGTGAGAAGATGCAAGTAAGCCCTTCCCACGGGCCCGGTCGCCACAGGCGTTCTATGCCAGATGCCTCTAGAAAAGGCCCTTCACTGTCCTGACCTCAGTTTCCCCGTGTACACGGTGGGAGTCTATTTAAAGTGAGCGCCAAATCAAGGAACCTGCTAGAGCACTTCTTAGGACAAAGGGCTTCCACTGTCTCTCCATTCACAGAGCCTGATAGAGTCCCTTGCACACAACAGGCGTCCAATGAACAATTCTTCCATCATTCGGGCCTCGTAAGAATTCCCTTCCACATCACCACAATTAAGAGGTCATGTGGTATGTTCTGAGTGAATATCTCCAGCGTCAAAGAGTTCATCAACCTGAGATGCAGCCCACGTCTCGTTAAACAACTAGAGTTTTCAGACGTGCAGTTGAAATCTACATCTTCATAAATGCCACCCTTCAGGTCAGGCCTTTGGAATCCCGTGAAACACTCTGTTGTGACAGTGCTCCAAGTGTCCCATTAGCTTCGCTCAGCCTCCCTTTTTTACTGGCTAGACAACCCCAGTCCTTCAACCGTTCTGTTCAAGACACGGTTCACTCCCTTACCAACCCAGCAAGCACTGAGTACTTGCGCAGCAGGCCAGGCCTGTGCCGGCACTTAGGAACACAGCGACGGGAAATGACAGGCCCTCCGTGCAGAGCGAACGACCCCGCTCACACGTGTCTGCCGTGACTTGGCTACCCTCTCAGCTTCCTACTCTGGATTCCCATCCACAAATGCAGGCCCTGGAGCTGAGCCCCAGCCCAGGCAGTCCGACCAGTTCAGAGAGACCTCCGACCCCTAGCCCAGCCCCAGTATGTAGTAAATATCCAGGAAGGTATGTTGAATGAATATTTCCTACCTGGATATCACCTTCCTCCTTCTAAAGGCATATGGTCACTAATGTTCTTATCTTATAGGAAAGGCCAAGCAAGCAGCCGACGTGGAATGGGTCCCACAGGACAGAGTTTGAGCATTTCTGACTTGGACTAGTGAATCTAGGAGTGTGCAAAGCCAGGAACACAAGAGAGAAGGAGTCTGCTAGCCAGACAGGAGGCCGACAGGGGTCTGAGCACTGAAGGACAGCATGAGATAGAAGTGTCTGGCAGGAAGGCTGATGCCAGCACCCTAGGGTGGAGTAGGGGGGCTGTGTGCTCATGCAGTGAGCTGGGGGCAGCGTCAGAGAGTAAGGACAGAGAGAGTAGAGGGCGAGAGTGAGGTGAGCAAGCTGGAGGGAACGGCTGTCAGCAACGGGGAAAGTGATGCAACTTCTGATGGACACGTGTGTCCCCGGGGCCGGCTGTGGGTGTGAAGGTCAGAGGCGCGTGAGCCTGGGCTGTGGCAGCCACCACCTGGGCTTCCTGGAGCAAATCAGGAACTAGGAGATAGAACAAGTGAGGGAAAGGCGGAGGCGTGGGGGAGAGATGGGGAGAGAGAGGAAACAGTGAGGGTAGGGAAGAAGAGAACAGGAGATAGGGTGGGTAAGACCAAGGAGATCGATGGCGTACGCGAACATTCAACACCAGCCTTGCGAGCACTTTCATAAACCTGGTTTATTGCGTAAGTCATCTTCACCATAAAATAGATTTCCAGTTCCCGCCACCCAGTCTCCCAGCTCTGGGGCCTGATAAACACTGCCGTGTGGCCGGCGCAATCTGCGCCTCGTAAATCCGCGGGCTCCGCTGGCTTCACGCCAAGCCCAGGTCGCACTTCCAGGGGGCCCTGGGGCTGGAAGCACCCCACCCTGCCCAGAACACGCCCCCCACACAGACCCCAGAAATAGATGCTAATATCCGCGGAAGAAAAGAGTGCTGGTCACGTGTTCATTTTTCAGCTGGGGAAACCCACCTCTGCAGGAAGCGGCATAAAGAGAGCATCATGGATTTGGAAGAAACACCTGAGCCCATCACGTAACGCACCAGTCACGTGAACACTCCTACCCTTCTATCTGACACGGGAAGTGGCTGGTTGAGGGCAAAGGGACCAGAAGGGCGTTCCAACATGTAATCAGAAGCGCGTCGGGGGCTACCATGGAAGACCTGCTCATTCTCTGTAATACTGAATCCAGAGACTAATTTTAGGGGATTTACAGAGCAACTTGTGAAAACAGTTTTTGATTCACGGACCCTCATATTGGTTCAACCTGAGAATACTCTTCACTAAAGTTATAGCTCCTAATATTTCCCCATTAAAGTCTGACACACACTTTAAGTTGACTATAGAACCATACTGAATATATGTACACACATATTTGAATATATACATGTAATATGTACATATGTGTGCATATATACACATATATATGTATGCATGAATGAAACAATAGTAGACGTTCCGTCTCCACACTCCTGTTGAGTTTTGAGTGCAGACTGATTTCTGCACACGATGAACAAGAAGAGAACGGCATGCAGTTGCAATGCAGCACAAATATACTAATGTGGGTCTGACGGCTGGCTGCTTTGATGTATGAATTCATCCAGGGAAAAACCAAAAACATTAATTCACAGAGGTTAAAGGTAAGACCCAAAAGAAGAAATGCAAACGACCAATCCACACATGAAAAACTGCTCAATCTCTTGAATAATTAAAGAAATAAAACTGAACCAGTAATAGTTGTCTTTTAATTTGACAAAGACTAATAAAAAGTGATAATACTCCAAGCTGGCAAGGCCGTGATGAGACAGTTCCTCTCATTCACTGATGAGGCAAATGGAAATGTACATGGGTACCCACTGCAGTCTGGGGTGTCTACTAATAAGCTTGCAATGGTTTAGTGGACCCAGTTACCGTCAGTAAAGAGAGAGCTTTGTTTTCTTGTATAATTGCAAAGTCTAGGGATTATCCAGGACAAGAAAGTGAGGCTCCAACATGAGGCATGGGGAAAAGAGAATCGGGGAAATGAGAAGAGGCTGGAACAGTGAAGAAAAGGACCTGACCTGTCCAGAAAAGAGACATTTTCCAGAACCACTGGCCTAAAAGGTGTACAATTGCCCCATGAAGATCGGAACTCCTCTGCAGGTCACCTATCACTGTGGGCTGAGAGTGACACAGAAACCCCTCCCAAGAACATGTCTTGGTGGGGATCCAGGCAGCCTCAGTCAGTCCCCGTATTGTCACAAAGCAAAGGAAGACCTTCAGGAAATATTATAAAGCACCAAACCAAGCGGGGTCCCTGGTAAGCCCGGGGCCTGACTGGGGAGAACAGGATGGCACGCCCTGAAAGCTCCCTAAGAACCCCAAACCCAAGGGGGCTTGTTGCCATCTGCGACGGCACTTCATCATGCACGGACTTCCCTAAAGGACGGTTAATGCCTTTCCAGCTGCCAGCCTGGGTTCTCAGCAGTGCTCCCCACCGCCAACAGCAGGCAACATCTAGTTATCTCATGTGTCCCTGGACTTACACTTTTGCCACAAAAAAAGATCTTCTCCAATACAGATGCAAATGCAATTTTGACAAGGGAAGACAAGTTAGGAGGGATTTCAAGTTGCCAATCAACGCACATATCTGTTCAGGTCCCTGATGTGGTCGCTCTACTGGCTGTAAGGTTTTCTCACCTTCTCTTCATACAAAAGAAATTAAGCTCAGATTTATAAACAAAGTCCCTGATTACGGCTGCACTGTGTTCACACTTGATATTCATATTTTGAGGGTTTTCTAATACTATTTGGCCAGAGGCTATTCAGAAACTCCTTCGCTGAAGAAGCCATGAGCCTCCCCTTGGTTCTGACCTCAGTGATGCTGCAGGACCAGAGGGCTGAAATAGAAAACCTCAACTAAACAGAAGTGAACCACCCAAGAACCTCAAGTTGCTGGGATCGATTTCTATTTCTGTATTTGAATCTGCTGAGAATGGGCTTAACTAATTCAATATACTCCTTCAACGAAGGCTTACTGAGGTCCCGCCAAGCCCTCTCCTGGGCGCTGAGGATGAAGCAGTGAAGCAGAGGAAACATTCTTGCCTGCAGAGACTCTGCATCTTAGTGAGAGGAGGACAGAGGTGACACACAGAGCGAATACATCAAGATTCAGGGCCTCCTTGTTTCCCCAATTCTCCATCTCTCCTCGCCCCATGGCAGGAGACACAAAACTGTGGCTCAACGCTTCAGCTCCACTCAAGGTCCTGGGAGTCACCACAGGCTCAGTCAGACCCTGAGAAAGCATTACTTCTGCACCCAAAGGGCCTGGTGTGCAGGCAGCCCAACTTCTGCCTTGTTCTGACATGGTAGGGACCAGCAGCAGGGCTCTGGCTCAGTAAAGGAATCTGGGAGTAAAACTGAGACACATGCCATAGCCTGGGCCCCCAGACCAGGCCAGAGCACCGTCAGCAGGCCCTCACAGAAACAGGTTCATGAGAGAACACAGGGAGCTTGGTTTCAGACATGCCGTATTTGAGGTACAACCAGACACGAAGGTTGAGGTGTCCAGTGGGCTTTGAGACCTCCCAGGTCTACAGGTAAGGACCTGGCATGGAGATGGGGGTGGCAGGGGGAAACTCCAACATGGAGGTCTTTCTCGAAACCCAGATAAGACATCAACAAAGGATATACTACAGAGAAGGAGAAGAAGAGATCCCAATATGTTGAGAGGAAACTGGCTTTTAGGCGAGTGAAGGAGGGCGAGAGGAGAGAGAGCTTAGATGTGGGGCACAGCCCAAGGGATTCCTGAATGCCACCGAAGGTAAAGCTCTGGGGAAAAGAGAGAAAGTGAAGAGCACCAGCTCAGGGGTGCTGAAATGGAGCCATTGGGTTTGGCAACTTGGACCTTTCCAAAGCCTTTCAAGAGAGGTTCCAATAGAGGGAGGGCAGTCATCTTAGAAAGGGAAGAGGGGACACAGTATCAGAAGGCCAAGGAAGCAAGTGTGCAACTCAGCTCAGTAAGTCTGGGGTAAAAAGAAGATGGGGGGAAGGCTCTGGAGGAGGTGGGATGAGAAAGAGCTTACATGAGCTCTCAGGCTGGGACCTTGAACAAGCTAAAGAGGGAAGATCTGCTGGGAGGAAGATCCCACAAAAGGCAGGAGTTGCCTGGAGGAAGAACACAGATGCTTTCAGCTGTGAGTAATGAAGTGTCTCACAAAAGGGGCTTCAACAATAGAACCTTCTTTTTCACACCAAAAATGTACAGAGTGTCAGTCCCATCCTTTAGGAAGCTATGGAAGTGCTAGAACAGGAAGTACTTTTCCTGCAATCGTGATCCAAGTGACATCAAATGGACACAGTTGGCATGGGAACCAGAAAGCTTGAGGGACTCAATTTTCAAAATTCATTGCACAACCGTATCTGCATTTTGTGTGGGTGTGGATGGTAACTGTGATGCTTAGGCCAGTGCAAGGACAAAAACATATTTCCTAATGAGTTTCCTAATACTTTCTTCACTGGATAATCAGTACTTTTGTTTTTGGACATCAAACGTATTTTCATGAATCATTTCCCATCCGAATGTGACCTACAAATGTGGCTCAGTGGTCGCTTTGCTGTTGAGGGGGTCCGTGTTCTGTACGCAGGGCCATCAGCAGAACTAACGCATCGAGGTCCCATGTATATTCCCACTCTCTTCCTCCCCAGGCAGCCCCAGCCTCCTGCTAGAGACCTGATTCCAATAACTGGGGCCAACGGCACTTTGCTTGAAGTGATGAATCACACTCATTAAGTCAGGGCTGGTCACCGTCAGGTGACTATTTATTTTGCCCTGTGCCTATTGACTGAAGATTTCATTGATTATTAATTTCAGCTAAAACAGGCCTCAAGCATCAGTTCTGGCTTATCCCATCAACACTTAGGGATGGAATAGGAACCAATGGGTGGACGGCATGGGGTGGGGGAGGAGTTTCTAACAGCCAAATGACCCCAGAATGGGACCAGTGATCTTGCGAGGAAATGATTTCTCCTTCCTGGGTTGGTTGGAACATCTGAAAGTTTTCCCAGTTTCTCCTAATACCCTTAGGGCCAAGGCAATGTGAGGACATGGAAAGGATGCTGGGCTCTCGTGTAAAGCTTTTATTCCTATGTGGCATCTCCATCACTGACAACCTTAGTCTACCTGATCCCAGTGGACTTGGCCGCCCAGGATGTGACATTCAAACCCCATCATTCCCCTGAGTCCACACCTAAGAGCTGGGGGACCCAGAGCCCTGACTCTCCCAGAAATGGCCCTGCCAACCATTTCTCACTGCCCCTACCCATCTGAGAGCCACTGTCTAGGCACTAGACCACGGAGCCACTGCTTTTATACCTCTCCAGGTGATTCTCATGAATATACAATTTCAAGCCACTTGTTCTCAGGGCAAATGACAAACTCTATGATAACACGGTGGTTGGTCCTTGATGACCTGGAACCTGCCCAGGTGGTTAGTCTCATCTCTTAATGCTTTGCTGTCTTCAATTTCCAGCAGCACTAAATGCTTACAATTCCCTGTGTGAACCTTATGTGTGGAGCGTGGAGAGATCTGAGACAAAGCAGACTCCAGGACTTGCTTTCATGTGAATCCTTAGTGTATTAGGACAAGGGGAAGCCCAACAGGACTCAGTCTGGCTTTCTGGGTCTTCTCTGCCCAGTTAACAGAATTTTGTCACCCTGTGGCCTTTTGCTCCCTTTCCTTGTGTTTGTGCCATGCATACACCTTACTTGGACCTTTGTGGGTGGCTATGGCTGTGAGCCGTGCATAACTGTTCTTCAGGTCTCTAATCATAAACCACTTAACAGAACCCCAGTGCCACCATTATTTCTATTATTTCTGTGTCTGCCTCTCACAGGAATCTGAGAGCTATTCAAGGGTGGCCCATGGTTTTCAGCACGGAATCTGGCATATAGGAGGTACTCAAAGAATTGCTTATTCATATAAAATTAATATACGAGGAGTGTAACTTCCCAGAGGCTGTGCGGGACGGAGGCATGACAAAAGGAGACATTTTTTCAGTTTCTATGACAAATCTGAGGAGTAGGGGTTTGACACTCAGAATTCATAATATTCTCTCCAGTTCGCCTCCTTCCTCTCCAGAAGAGATTGGACTCAAACCCATACTTGCACATTCTAGGCCACCCTCACGGCTATAACCACGACAACTGTATTATATTTGCAATGTTAAGACCTTGTGCAACTTTCCAAACTTCATCAAAGAAGAGCTCTAGAAGTATCTATTGACTGATGGGCCACCCAACTGCACGAGGGAGACTGTTTCCCAAGAGTGGGCCCAGGCTCCAGTGAGTCATTCTGTCCACATAACATGAGCCATCTCCTTCTGGGTCACCACCATCACCCTATTCCACAGTTCAGCATTCCTTTTGAGCATCACTGCAATAAGATGTCACTGGTACCATCAACCAGGTCTTGAACGAATTCTGTTGGGGGACTTTTACTCTAGATCCAATCTTGTGCAAGCCTGACCCCCTTCTCCCATCACTCCCAGACCCGCCCCTTCACACTCAACCTCACCCACTCCAGGCTCTTCCCAAACCAGATGAGAACACACTATACAAGGGGACAGTCACGGGTCAGGTTGCCCAGGAAGCAAATGCTGAGCTATTGAGCAAGCTGGATGTTTATTAAGATGAACTTCAGACCAAAACGTGGGGAAGGGAAGGGAACAGAAGTAGGGAGCAGAGGGAGACATTCAGCAAACCCAGTGACAGATTTTGCTGACCCCACGGGAAGCTGTGGAGTTAGGACTGACCCTTCGGCACTGCTCCAAGCTGAGCTCAAATATATATATATATTTATACTCCCATGGCAACTATTCAATATTAGATTGGGCACCCCAAGAAGGGGCAAGATCTCAGGTGTGTGTTTCTGCAAAGGGAGGCTGACAGATAGCAAGGCTGTCTGCCAACAGTCCTCTGGCAGCTGGGACAGTAAGTCCTCATTGAAGGGGGGACCTCAGAAGCTCATCACGGCATGTACCCCAGAAGAGTAAAGAGTTTAGTCTATCTCCTCCAAACGCAGGGAACCAGCACACCCTTCAAACTCAAGTCACTCACTCAGAGCAACCAACATAGGAGCTGGCTGCATACTGTGGACCCCAGAAGGGACCCTGCCTTCCTCCCAACAGTCCCCTCCTAACCCCACCATGGGGCGCTTGGCCTCCATTTTCCTGTCCAGCCTGTCTAGTTCTCTCCTGAATCCTTATCTGCTTCTAAGGGGCCACAGTCGCTGGTCAGTCTCTTCCCAGTCACTCAGGGCATCCATCCTGTTTCCGTTCTGCCGTAAGTGGATGACGCACAGACAGCCACGCCACTGCACCTCTCTGCCGCCGACTTCCATCCGCTCCCTACCTTTAACTTGTCTACAGTGTTGACCCTTGTCAGATACCAAGGCCTGCTTGGTCCCACACAGAGCTCACTCCATCATCACACTGACAAGGAGCCCTGGGACGGCAGCACAGCCAGGCTCCCAGTCACCCCTTCTGGCCACATCCCGTTGCCCACCTAGCAGGAGCCCATTTCAGATAACAGCACACCCTCATGATGGATGTGGCTAAAGGTGAGATTACAAGAGATTTTGAGGGGGCTTTCAGTGACAGGCCTGCAAAGTTGAGGATGAATTACATTTATAATACTACCCAGGCCCAAGGACATTAATTAGTAACTGAAAGAAACAGGGAAAGGTGCAGAACCACAAAACTATCAGCAACTGTCACTCCTTAACCACTTAGTGACCCACTCATCCGTCCCATCAGTAAGCGCAGGCTGACACCCACTTCGGGCCAGTCTCATACTGGGTTCCGGGGACGTGAAACTCAAGAGGCCTGGATGGCAACTCCTGTGTGCTCTTTCCCCCGTGTTTCCACTTTATCTCGTAAAGGCCACATTTCCATCCACTTTTCCCATGCACGGAAATGCCTTAGAGGGAACTCTGGTCCTCTCTCTGCCTTCTTACTCCCCGATTCCTGTGGAAGGAGGAATGTCTAACCCAACTGGTCAATTTAGATTCAATCGCCCTCTGCCATCCGGGCTCTGACACACACATTCTCCTCCTCCTTCCTGCCTCGCTATTCTGAAACCAGCAGGGCAGGACCCCTCTCAGAAGACGAACCCACCACTCTCCCTCTCTCCCCCTTCTCTACTCCCCTACTGATTTCTATGCTTGAGGCAAGCAGGCCTGCAGTCCTATTTCACAAGGTTAGGAATCTGGAGTCTACAGGTCATGCTACTTTTCTCATAGTTTGCTCACGTCTGCAGATCCTGAAGTTTAAACACATAATATAATGTAACAAGTAGGAGATACCACTTGGTCCCAAGTGTAAGCCACAAGCTCCTACACAGTTCGCTGGAATCTCTAGGTTTGATGGTTACTGAGTGCTTTGCAGCATTACCAAAGTAGGTAAAGGGATCCCCATTCAATAATCAGTTCTCTGTGTATATATTCATTAATGGTCAAACTTTGAATGGGAAGAAGAATGCAGTGCTTCTTTTGCTCCAAGTCCCTAAGAAGACATAGTTTCTACTGTCCTGAAGTTTACAGTCTAATGGTCAAAAAAACCCAAAAAAGACTATAAAAATACAGCAAAAATATACCTAACCCAGCCTGAGGGAGCCATCGGTATAGGTTTTTTGGAAGCAATGAATGCAGAAAAGAGACTTACGTGATGAATAAGGTAAATGAAGGGCACGGAGAAAGAGGGGATGTAGTCCAGACAGAGGAGCTGCATTATCAAGCGTTCAGGGTTCAGTATGGTGTGATGTGAGGGAAGAGACATAGGTGGTCGAGGCTGGCGTGTGAGAGCTTGCATCCCGTCAGATTAAGCTCCTGCGACACTTGCACTTGCAGGGGGTAAGGAGGAAGTTCGTGGTTTATCCTCTGATTCGTATCTAAATCCCTGAGGATACACCTGGAGCGTTAAGCTCTTATTGTTCACCCACGAGGTATTCACCTATAGTCTTGTTTGGCTCTCACATCTTGGAAAGCAGACCAGACCTGAGCTGCCTTCAATGTTCTGAGTGAGATGTAAACGCCAGTCAAACCAGGCCAATGCACTTCATGTACTGGAATGGTTTTGAGCTTCCCAGCAGGTAGAGGCTGCAGGAGAAGCCTTAGGTGAAGAATAACCGTTTACAGCCAGGCCTCTATCACCTTCCATTTTGCCTACCCTCCACCCTGTCTGACTGGTCTACTTGCTTCTGTCTGATTCTCTTCAATTTAGCCGTCAAACCAGCCACACTACAAATCATACCACGCCAGCATATAATGCTTCAGTAGTTCCCCAATGCTGTCAGGACAAAGTCCAGTTTCTTTATTATGATGTCACAGGTTGCATTCTTCCAGACGTAGACCCTGAGACAACAGTTAACATATAGAAGTGTATTAGGGGACTTCCCTGGTGGCTCAGTGGATAAGAATCCGCCTGCCAATGCAGCGGACACAGGTTCGAGCCCTGGTCCAGGAAGATCCCACATGCTGGGGAGCAACTAAGCCCGTGCACCACAGCTACTGAGCCTGCGCTCTACAGCCCGAGAGCCACAACTACTGAGCCCAAATGCAACAACTACTGAAGCCCACGCACCTAGAGCCCATGCTCTACAACAAGAGAAGCCACAACAACGAGGAGCCCGCACACCGCAACAAAGAGTAGCCCCCGCTCGCCACAACTAGAGAAAGCCTGTGTGCAGCAATGAATATCCAATGCAGCCAAAAATAAATAAATAAATAGAAGTGTATTAGGGAGTGCCCTTGGGATCAATCCATGTGGAAGGGAAGTGGGGGAAGGAAGAAGAATTGAAGAGAAGCTGAGAAGGTATGATGCAGTCCTAACAAAGGCCTCAGTCAACTCCAAGGGAAGCTCCAAAGCCAGATGACCTTTCAAGAGTTGAACCAAGTTGGGCAAAGGGACCAAGCCTTAATACGCACATGGCAACAAGTCTTGGATACAGACCACCCGGAGAAAGGGGGCATGACCTGGAACAAGGTAGCTTGATCCAAGGCAAATTCCTGAAAGAAGCTGGTAGCTGGGGGCTGTCTGCCAGTAGTATTCCCAGCACTTGGAGGAAGAAGGCCATCAGACCCGAAAGAAGATCTGCGTGATACATCACAGCAACTAGCTCTTGGCATCCAATGACTCTTATGATTTTTATGACCTGCTATATTAGTTCTCGGGCTGCCATAACTAAGCACCACAGACTGGGTATCTGAGAAAATGGAAATGTATTTTTTTCTAGCTCTGTACGGCTAGAAGTCTGAGATCAAGCTGTGAGAAGGGTTGACCTCTCTTCTTGGTTTATAGGTGATCAACTTTCCCCTGTGTCTTCACATGGTCTTCCACGTGTCTGTGTCCTAATTTCCTTTATAAGGACAACCGTCACATTGAATTAGGGCCTGCCTTAATGACCTCATCTTATCTGCACTACCTCTTTGAAGACTGTATCTCCAAATACAGTAACATTCTGAGGTCCCAACAGTTAGGACTTCGACACACAAATTTGGAGGAAGCACAGTTCGGCCTTTAACACCTGCTTACCTCTTATCATTCTCCACTATCAACTGTTCTCCAAACGTCTCTGGTCAAATCACATCAAAAAACTGATTCTTTTTCTTCCGCTGAATTTTATTTGCTTACTTTTAAACAAGTTAAATCTCTAAGGGATGCAACCCCACATGGATTCTGTGGCCAACAGCCTTAGCAGGAAGCTTGCTTCAGAATTTGGCCCAAACCAGGCTACTGTTCCATGGAAGTGGGTTATCTTTCCCTGGATGACTCTGGTTTTGTTTGGTTTGTCTCCAGATGTCACTATTTTGTTTTCCCTAGATAAAATTTGCGTTCGCGTCAGGCATAAACACTTTCAGTTTTAAGAAGAGCTGTGTGCTCCCTCCGATTTGCAAGACCTTGCTTACTGCCAGCAAAAATGCTTGGACCACAGCCTTCCAGACATAATTGGTGTTTTCGAAGTCATGATCCCAGCAGGCCTCCACAGGGTCCAACATGGCAAAAAGAGAGCTCCTGGCTGGTTCTGGAAGATGCTGTGCTGGTCTACGCCTCTAGGCTCTGTCCATGCTCTGACCTCTGCCAGAAACGCTCTCCCCACTTTGCCCAGAGAACATCTTCATCCAACCTATGTCTCCTTCAAGAGTCAGCTGATGTGCCCACTCCTCTCTGAAGCCTTCATCGCAGTGTCTTGTCTCCTCATGTCCTTTTCTCTCACACTCCATGATGATAGACAGTTGCCTCAGAATCTCTAGTATGTACCAGGCATCAGTAAACGTGTGTTGTTTGCGTGGGTGGTTCATGGTTGGTGCCAGGGATTCTATCCTGGCCGTGGCCCGTATTTTCTCACCAGCTTTGACCTCAGTGTGGACGTCTTTTACATATTTGAATGCTTTCACTCTGGGCAAAGGCAAAGTGGATCTGGGCACCATACTTCCTAGTCTCTATTTGTGGTAGGCAAAATACTGACTCTTCCAAAAATGTCCTAAGCCCTGGAATAGGTAAATAGGTTACACAGCACAGGGAAATTAAGGCTGCAGTTGGAACTGAGATTGCTAGTAAACTGACCTTAAAATAGAGATATTATCTTGGATTATCCAGAAGGGCCCAACGCAATCCCAAAGGCTCTTAAAAGTAAGAGTGGCGCAGAAGGGAGCGTCAGGCAGAGAGATGGTGGAAGAACGGTCAGAGAGATGCAACGCTGCTGGCTTTGAAGATAGAAAAGGGGTACAGTGAGCCGAGTAATACAGGCAACCTCTAGCAGCCGGAAAAGGCAAGGAAGTGGATTCTCCCCTAGAGCCTCTGTAGAGGATGCGGCCCTGCTGACACTGCGATTTTAGCCCAAGGAGACGATGTCAAGACTTCTGACAGGATGGTAAGATAGTACATTTGTGCTGTGTTCAGTCCCTAAGCTTGTAGTAAGTTGTTTCAGCAATCAAAAACTTATACACCATCCTAAACAGACCTCTTCTCATCACTGGCCTCGTGCCCCAGTCCTACTTCACACGTGCCAGAGAGGGACAGCTTGCATTACCAACATTTGGGGAGGTTCCCAATTCAAGGACCTGGGCCTCTGAAGACCCATGAGGAGCCATAATAGTAAAGCATTTGGTGAGTTTCACTGAAGGGACGTTCTGTGCAGACATTATGACAGGACGTATGTGATTACACAGGATCAAATATGCTCCGGCTTGTTCAGTCTATAGGATAGAAGAGGTATGCAGGTAGCGGCCAAACGAAGGTTACTAAGAGGGGCAGTTGCTCCTAACGGGGATCTGTTGGGACACAGTTACTAGAATCTCACTGTCTTCTAAAGCAACTCACTTTGAGAATTTTCCAACGGGCTAAGAGTTGGTACAATGAATTACCTAAAGGGGCGTGATGCTCCTGTCTGGACTATTTAGGACCAATCTCTGCAGAAAGTGGGGCTGGCACTGAGTAATATTTGGAAGGTAGGTCATTCTTGTAGGAGAAACGGCATGGAACGGCTCGGTGCTGGCGGTGCTCTGCCAGAGGTGCGCCTCAGAGGTGCTAGTCTTACAAAAATGAAAACGCAAGTTGACGGTAAATCTTGAAGAGGATGCAGTACAGAAACACCGGAACACAGATCGTGAGCGGGAGAAAACCGGGGGACAAGTGTCGACGAGTGAGGGCACGATCCAGACCCTGGGGGACCGATGGGGCGATAGGGAGCCACGACAGATTCTCGAGGAGAGGAGGATGCAGTGAGGATAGAGGGTCCAGGCTGAAGGTGCTGCTGTGGGCGGCAGAGACAAGGGAGAAGGGGAACCTTGGTAATTACCAGCTTCCACTCTGAAGCCCCATCACTGACTCTTCCTACCATTCCCAGTGCCTCAAATCTGACAGTTCGGGCGTTGTGTTTTTAGTTAACATTGACAAGATTGGGAACTTCATCCACTTAATTTCCATTAAAGTCTTTGAGGATGATGCACTGACTTTTTAAACAAAACTAAAAAGAAAAGAAAAAACAGCCTGTAAATAGATTCTCAAAACTTCCCTCTCATCCGCAGCTCACCTAACCAGAACAACTAAGTCCTGCATTAAAGGTAAATAACGCGCGTGTAAATATTCAGCCTTTTTTCCTCCTCTATTAGGTGCCTGAGAGACCAATGATATTTTAACAAATAAGCTGTGACATTCTCGTAGCCTGACATCAAAATGCAGGTATGGGCCTATAAATTGAAGGATAATCATAAATAAAACAGTAATATCTACAGAGCTCTTTGCACCGTTCCTGGCGTCTTCACACTCATCTGTGTGGTTGGACTTCACAAGCACTGTGTGGAGTTGGCCTAACAGAGACTTAGAGAGCTTGAAAGCCAGGCATCAACCCCAGGCAGCATCACTCAAAACCTTTGCTCTTTACCCAGAACCACAGTGCTTCTTCTGTTTGAACAAATGTCACGCCATGTGCGAGAAGAAACAAGACGTGCAGCCCGATGATACAACATCCAAGCTCCAACGGCCGGCAAGGCCAAGACAGAATACTGACTTCCCGCAGAGCCAAAGTGGGCACGGGCCCCCTTGGAGCCCGTGACCTTGTTCCGGGTCTAGAAATGCTGAAGTGGGAGCTGCCGGCAGAGAAAAGGCTTGGATCATCTGGAAAATGCATCTGGTGTGAAGAACGCAATTGCAGTCTCCTGAGCTGTAAGGCGTCACGGACTATTTCACACCTAGTTCAATCCCCGCATCAAGGATTATTGTGCAAACGCCGGACAAGCAGATCCCACCACATCCCCTGACCAGGCCTGTTCCAGACCAGCAGAACTAGGGGTAGGAGGGGGGCAGAGCTTTGCTGCTAGGAGTTAAAGCGGTGAGCTCTGAAATGAGCTCTTAACAGCTCTCTTTCTGCTCCATCCAAAATGCCATCTTTCAGCTGCGTTAATTGGACTGACGGGCACCCATGGCTGCAATGACCTTTGCCATCAGCGTCCACGTGGCGCCCACCATGCAGGCACAAAAAATGCAACCCTGCAGGCCACTGCAGTGCAACCAGCACACCAGTTCTTCTGGGGAAATGGCATTTCCCTGTCAGTTAAAAAACGTATGGGATCTAGGAGACAAGAAATCAACAGGTTTGGATGCATAGCCAGGCACAGTGCCGAGCTTTTATCGATATTTTCTCCGTGCTTTCTTGTGAACAGTGAGCCAAGTTGTTACAAAAGCCCAGGGCAAAGAAAAGGAAACTGAGGGTCCACGAGTGTAAGCGACTCCCCCGTGGCCACAGAGCGCCCCATCATTCACAGGTTAAAAACAGCTCATTTGTGACATCCAAAGTACGCCATGATGCGGCCCCTGTCCACAAGGATAGCACAACTAGGATTAAACCCAGGCCCACCTTTTTCCAAAACCCATGTTCCATGTGTCTTTTGATCCAAAGACTATGCCAAATAAACAAGTGAATACAGATCTTTCTACCGCCCCACGCTGTGCTCTTAAATGATGGGTCAGACAGAGAGGAAAAAGGCTTTCAACCAGAACGACGGAAAAAAAGAACCAACTGAGATAATCGGACAAAGCTGATGAACGACCAGAGTGTTCTCCACGTCATTCGCCTGGATCCAGACCGCGCCAGGAGGACTATCCCAAAGAAAGTGACCACGCGATGTGAAATGCACCTGGGGCACCCACCGACACCTCTTGGAAAATGTGGCCCCAGGGAGACTGTACATCTTGGCCTGATGGGGGAGTGTGGTAAAGAGCACAGAAGCCCCCCACTCCCCCAGATCGACGCACGCCCTGCTCAGCTGTGCTTCTGCTGTGGGAGATACTCCCCTCTGTGATAGCAGCAGTGCACGTCAGGGCTGCTCCCTCCCCTGCTCCAGTTTGAACCACTGATGGCTGTGACTTGAACCCTGTGCCGGGGCTGGCCTCCAGTTAGTTACAGACACAGAGCCTCGGCACCAGGAAGCTGAGTGCCCCCCGCAAGGCTGAGTAATGCACCCAACGGGACGCTTATCAGCCCTTTGAAGCCCAGAGCTGACTTGGCCAGTATGGGTGGTGGTGGAGCTGGTGGGGCAGAGTGACGCTTCAGCTGTCATCTGGGACCAGGTCAACGTTTCACAGAAGACTCAGTCCCTGTTTTATCATCTTCCCCCCACCCCAACCAGCCATAATCCTGGGGGCCAGCATCACGCACGTGCACAGAGCTGACTCAGCCATCTGCCATCAGGGTGTTATGCACAGCGGCTGAGAGCGGAAAACATCACCTACCTTCACAGCCCAGCCTCCGGCAATGACCTGTTGCGGCTCCTGGATCAAGCCGCTTCTTCCCTCTGTGCCTCAGCGTCTCCTCTGTAAAATAGGGATTGTTATGAGATTTCATGAGAAAATCCCCCCAAAGCATTTATGCTGTGTCTAACATGCCAGTGACCATTTTTACCTCCACACAGCTGCCACACCCAGGATCCTAAGGTCACTCACAAGCTTTCTGGCTCTGAAATCTTAAAATCTGACATCTGACCACAGCCTGTGCCTTTTCAGCTCCCTCAATCACCTGCCATCTTCTGTCTGGCCTTATCACGATGCCCAGTCCCTCGAGTGGCTCACCTTGAGCACCTCAACCTCCCCGCTTAACCCTTCCCTTCATTCCATTCTTCTTTTTAAATTTATTTATTTTATTTTTGGCTGCACTTGGTCTTTGTTGCTGCACCCGGGCTTTTCTCTAGTTGAGGCGAGCGGGGTCTACTCTTTGCTGCGGTGCGCGGGCTTCTCATTGCGGTGGCTTCTCTTGTTGCGGAGTGCCGGCTCTAGAGCACCGGCTCAGCAGTTGTGGCGCACAGGCTTAGTTGCTCCGCGGCATGTGGGATCTTCCCGGACCGGGGCTCGAACCCGTGTCCCCTGCACTGGCAGGTGGATTCTCAACCACTGCGCCACCAGGGAAGCTCTCTTCATTCCATTCTTACGATCCATCACGCCAACCATCCTCTGGGTTCTTGCTCCTCAGTGCCTCTGTTACATGCCCCAGAAGAACCCAACCATGGGTCAAACCAAACATCTGCCCCTGGTGCTGCCCCGCTGGGCCCCTCCTCACCCTGGAGGTCATGACCCAGCCACGCCCTATCCTGGTCCCCATCCCAGCTGTGGCATCAACACACCTTGGTTCCCAGGCCAACTCCCTCCATCACTCTAAGGAGAGGTGCTCCACTATTCTCAAGTCCCACAGCACAGCACCTGGCTTCCTACTTCCAAATGGTAATAGAGGGATTAGGTATAAACTCCCTCAATGTTTTGTTTCACTGCCCACAAATTTATTTATTTATTTATTTAGAGTCAATTTTGTTTATTTATTTTTGGCTGCGTTGGGTCTTCATTGCTGTGCACGGGCTTTCTCTAGTTGCGGTGAGTGGGGGCTTCTCTTCATTGCAGCGTGCGGGGCTTCTCAGTGCGGTAGCTTCTCTTGTTGCAGAGCACGGGCTCTGGGCATGCGGGCTTCAGTAGTTGTGGCTCGCAGGCACTAGAGCGCAGGCTCGGTAGTTGTGGCGCATGGGCTTAGTTGCTCCGCAGCATGTGGGATCTTCCCGGACCAGGGCTCGAACCCGTGTCCCCTGCACTGGCAGGTGGATTCTTAACCACTGTGCCACGAGGGAAGTCCTGCCCACAGATTTAGAAGCCCCCGCATCTCTTTTTACCACGTCCTCCTCCTTGGGGGCAGATGTCCCTGCTTCCACTTTCCTCTGTACCAAGCATCACTCGGGAGTCTTGCCCATCAGTTTTCACTTCTGTATTCTGTGCTTCCAGGCTTCCCCTCACTAAAGACCCCTCCCCTCAGCCTATAAATATGCCCAGGCTTCCCAAACCTTAAAAAGAGAAGAAAAATCTCCCTCACCCCTCTCTCCCCCTCCAGCCCCTTCATACAGACAAGCTTCTCCAAAGAGCTGTCCACACTCCTCACTCTGCTCCTTCACCTTCGCTGGCTCTGCAGTCTGGCTTCCTGAGAAATTACTCTAAGAAGGTCAATAACAAACATGGAGTTGCACTTGACCCCCTTCTCTTCTTCCCTTCTCCCATCCAGTAATTTAAAGTTTGATCAACTCTGACCCTACCCACATAATAGCTTTTAAATCTTTCCCAGCTCTCCAGCCCACTAGCAGGGGTGTGTTCTGGATTTCCAAATTTGTCCAAAGATATTTAATTCATACACAGCGCCATCCAGCCTCTACTCCAAGCTAAGAGGGAATATAGGAATGTTACTCTCCTGACTCACCATTCTCAAACGGTTCCCACTGCCTCTAGGGGTAAAATCCGCTCTCCTATGCGTGGCGTACAAGGACGATCTGGCAGCAGTGAGCATGGCCTTCATAAGGGCTAACGGAAGGATGGTGACTGGGAATTTAAATGGACATGAGCTCCCCTCCGGCAGGGCACATATTCATTTCCCTCTTTTGAAAACAATGCTCTTAGTAGGAGCGAAAAGTTTTTTTAAACTTTCAGAGGAAATTCATCAAATGTGGCCCGAACTGGAATACATTTATAGCATAACGGAAATGTCCTTTTCAGGAACAAATTTCTTGAGATGGCTCTCCTACTACAGAAGACACCACTGAACAGAGAATATGCTGTAAGAGGCAACTTTCTTAAGAACCGGATGTTATTCTCGTGTGATATTTGCAAGTCCAGGACCAAAGGGTCCTTCTCCCTGCCCATTGCATGCCCAACTGTTTGCTCCGATCCTCAGCCCTCAGATTCCAGCCCTCTGACCTAGATGGATGTGGCAGTCATTACTATGCCCCTTTCCAGAGGAGGACCCTGAAATCCTACAAGGAAAGGGATTTTCCTTGGGTCCCATGTCCAGTGTCTGTAGCAGAATTGGGACCGAAAGCTGGTCTCTTGCCACTGTGGTGTGGGGTGTCGCCCATAGGACCCCAGGGTCCACACGGTCTAATATGAGAAGCCCCTTAGGAGCTGGGTCAGATGTATGTCAGCACAAGAGGCTGTGATGGGTACGAAGACGTCTGGACCACTGGCAACCACACAGATGTGTGATGAGGAGGAAATGGTGGAGGAGCCTCTAGAAGGAGGAGTAGGGACGGATGCCCCCAGCACAGGGAGTTCAGGATAAAGGAGGAAGCAGGACGCGCTCAGCCCCCAGGCTCAGCCCCACAGGAAATGGCTCTGCACTCCTCGCTCTGACTTAACAAGCACTGAATTCCTCTCTGAGAAAGTGTTTTCACCAGTGCATCTGGTCCCACCCTAGAATACCAAGCAGAAGACAGTCAGATAACCACTCTGATTTCTCACCCCACCATCTTTCTACTGAGCCAGTTAATAATTCCACATCAGTCCAGGTCTCTGGGGGCCCAACCAGCTCCACGCTAAATGACTCGCAACATCCAGGCCAATGCACAGTGCCCTGACACTGTCGGCACAGTCTGCAGCCCAGCATGGATCCACCTACCTTGCCAACACACACACACACACACACACACGCACACGCACACACACACACACGCTTTGCCTGATACGCTTCCCCCAGTCGTGATCTCAGAGTCAATGAATGACCAGATTCTCCACCCAGTCACTCAACCTCACGTTGAGGAATCAACTTCAGTCCTGCTTCCCAAGCAGCCCAGAGAGTCCAGTTTGTCCAAACCCCATGAGCTGTCCCCCTGTCCCCAGTCCCCACCCTGCCCACCTGGGTCCAGGACCTCCTCATCCCTCGCCTGGATCACGTCTCCCCGATCCTCCCCAACCCCCATCCGCCCCTCCTCATAACCACTCCAGGCCTTTGGAGAGGCCTCTCTAAGACAAACTATAACCACAGAACTCCTCTGCTTAACCTCCTTCAGTTCCATTGTCCACAGTAAACCCCAGGGCCCCCATTATTTAGAACCCTGAACCCCAACCCTTCAGCGTGCTAACCACCGAAGGCCAATCATTCATTAATTCGTCGACTCGACAAACATTCACTGAGTATCTATTCCATGACGGGCACTGTTCCAGGCACTTGGGATAAATCAGAAACAATGACTCCTGCCTCCACGGAGCTTACACTCTAGGTGATGGAGAAAACGTAAGTAATAATCATAATAAATGTGTAAATTCCTGTGTAATTTAGGAGGTGGTAAGTGCCATGGGAAAAAGAAGATGGAGGATGAAGAAAGGAAGTCTAGAGTGCGGGAGGGGTGACAAGTGTCAACTGGGTGGTCAGAATCATCCTAACTGAGAAAAGGACATTGGGGCAAAGACTTGAAGCAGGTGAGGCTGTGAGTCTCAAGGATATCCAGAGGAAGACCAGGCCAGCTGGTGGGAGGAGCCAGTGCAAAGGCCCTGAGATGTGCTGGGGAAACAGCACGGAGGCCAGTGTGGGCAAAAGAAATTGAACAAGAGGGAGAGGAGGGGGAGACGCCATCAGAGACGATAAGGAGGCCAGACTATGCTCCTCTGTCAGTCCCTGCCCTGCACCTCACGAGTCCTTTCTCTGAAATGTCACTGTCGCAATTCCCCGAGCAAACTGGGTGCTCTCGTGCGTCAGTGTCGTGCCTGTGTTCTGGTGCTATACTTGACTGACCACCAACCCTCCTGACCGCCCTCCCAGAGCTCTGACAAGCCCATTTCCTCGCTCCCATTTTCCTTGATCATAAAGGCAACAGAGCACAAAACACACTGAAATGCAATTACCCAACTCCCTGTCTACATAACCCCCGGACTGAGCTCTTTCAGGATAGGAATCCTAACATCCCTTTCCTCTCGGTTTCCCTAGGAAGCACCACGTGGCTGGCTACAGAGCGGATGGACGGAGAGAGTCCGCAGCAGAAGGGTAGGAGAAAGGTAAGTTGGAAAATACTGCTTTGCCTGAAAATTGAGGTTATCTTGGTCGAATACACACTTAACCTCTTTGAAACTCAGTTTCCCAAGATAAATATGACAATCTTGGCTGTACCTACCTCCCAGAGTTATTTTGGGAGTCAAAAAGAGAACGGATAGGACACGCCTCACAGAGTGAGACTAACCAAGTGCAGAGGGTCATCATTATGGTTCCTGGTGTTATCTAGATGTGTTTGCAAAATGGAGCAAGGGGAGCCTGACTCCCTGTGGAGAAGAGCCCTCCGGGTGACGTATGAGGAGGGTCCTTCTACTGACCCATTCACATTTCTGTCCAGCCAGGTCCAGGCGGCACGGACTGTCTGAGCCACACCTGCTGTGGGAATACCAAAGACCCCCTCCCAACTCAATGCTACCCCCTCAAATTGTCAAAAAGGCATCGTGTGATAAATAGAGCTCCCACATGCCACAAGGCAAGTGTTTAAATCTTTTATAAGCTAGTCAATGGCCTTTATAAACCCCCAGACAAGAATTACACTGTGTCTGAGATGGGGCTGAAAGTCAATGGGAAATTGATCCTGTCTAGCTAGTGCTGTTTCAAGAAGACTTGCTCGCTGCCTTTCGGGACCAAACATCCTTCTCCCGTGTGCCCCCAGGGCCCGGCCCGTCACACGCTGAGAATACTGAGCTACTGGGGCCCATTTCTGGCCAGAGGCCCAGGCAGCTGTAAGCTCCTACCACAGGAGGACCCCAGAGGGCAGCGAGCAGCACCAGGGATGGTTGTGAAGCGTGTTCACCTTCCCAGGGATGGATGCCAGGACCACTCCAATGCCACTGCCTGCACCCTAAGTGGGAAGCTGAAGGATGATAAACGGTCATTGACCTGGCAGCAACCATCAGGGTCAAGGGACACCTACAATCACCCTTCTCTGCTCATGACCCCATTAGCCACTGGATCAAATACCGCTGGAGTCTGTGACGATGCTGTGGTTATTTCTCTGCCAAAAGCCATCAGCCTGACCCATACTGCCTGCCGGGGGATGCCAAAGTGGGTAGCAAAGACCCCCTGTTTGGGATTAGGGGATCCCAAGGGCCCTGGGATGCCCACTCTGGATGGCTCCTACGTCAGGCGAGTGGATAGACTTGGGCAGGTAAGTCAAACAGCCCCCATCCGGAGAGGTGGTGGGGAACAGTAGAAAAAGCGCCCACTTTGGAGTCAGGCCGACCTGGAGTCGGAAACCTGGTTTGGCTACTTCCTAACCAGGTGACCTCACAGAAAGCTTGACCTGTCCCGGGGACCACCTGCTACATGTGAAACCTGGGGATGGTGGCAATTCTGCCTCAGCGAGCGGTCGTGACGATGAACTGCGACAGCACAGGCTGCGTGCAGGGCACAGAGCAGGCACTCAATGGCTCTCAGCTCTGCTCATCAGCCAGGAACCCAGAACTGAGAAAGCAGGAAGAGCCTTCTCCCGGAAGCAGACAGCCCGGCATCCAGCAATGACCATGGCAACTCGGCCTTGAGCGCTGACCTGGAGCCAGGTACTGAAGCCAGTGCTTGCCTTACATCTCCATCCTTCCTTGTCCCAATTTTACAGGTAAGAACACTGGATCCCAAGGAGTTTCAAGAGGTCAATTCAGGGACTTCCCTAGTGGTCCAGTGGTAAAGAATCCGCCTTACAATGCAGGGGACTTGTGTTCGATCCCTGATCAGGGACCTAAGATCACACGGGGCAACTAAGCCCCGCGCGCCACAACTACTGAGCCCGCGAGCCTCAGCGAGAGAGCCCGCATGCCGCAAACTACAGAGCCTACCCACTCTGGAGCCCTCGCGCCACAACTAGAGAGAAGACCGTGTGCCACAAGGAAGAGCCCACCTGCACACCCCAACGAAAGGTCCCGCATGCCTCAACGAAGATCCTGTGTGCCACAACTAAGACCCAATGCAGCCAAAAAATAATGTTTTTAATTTAAAAAAATTTTTTTAATTTAAACAATTTTTAATTAAAAACTTTTTAAATTTAATTTAAAAAATTTTTTAAATTTAATTAAAAAAATTTTAACCAAAAAAATACTTTTTAATTAAAAAAAAAAAGAGGTCAATCCATCCAACAAGAACAAACACTAAGGTTAGGTTTATTGCAGGCCTATCCACGCCAGACACCCTCCAAAGGACCAAGCTACCAGGATGAGCAAGACAGACGCTGCTCCAAGGTCAGGCTTAGGGCAAAGCCTAGACTAACATCAAGACCTCCTGCTGTCAAGGGCTGGACCCTTCTCTGTCCTCTGCCGTTTGTCCCAGTAGGAAGCACTCCTCAGAGCATCATTTCCAGCCACCTCTAAGTGTCCTTTAAATTCCTCCAGACTCCACAGCTTGTTCTACAGATAAGGTCGTGTTTCCCAAGGCTTCAAAGTGAGTGGGGAAAGGAGCTGAAATCTTGAAATGAGACATAGAATTTCAGGTCAGGGTTGCTTCCTTCACGGGCTGCTCGTTTTCTGGAATACTGCACTTTATCCACCCCCAACCCAACCCCACCACCCAGCCAGATCTGTAGGAATCCAGCAACCCACCACGTGCATGGACCATGGGAGGTAGGTGGGCGGTGAGGGTCTCTGTGCCCCTGAACTATTCAGAAAGATCTGCAGAGCCCACTAGGGAAGCTGCCTCATCAGGCTCAGATAAAGGCTTGGAAGGGAGCAGCACGCCAGCATCTCTGCTCCTCTTTTTGGTTAAGTAATACCATTGGTACTAGATGGTCAGGTGTCTTTGAACTGAAAGGAGCTTTATTTGAAAACCCTTCAGGAGGCCAGAGAAGCAGTCTTTTCCACATCAGCAATCTACCCAAGGCAGGCTTGGCAAAGAAGAACAAATATCACGGGCTGCTGAAGAGGGGTGGAGGCGGGAGCAGTGTGCTGGTGGGATTATTAAGGATGAGGTCAGGCAGAAGAGGACAGCGAAGAAGAGCCTCCCTGTTGTCAGACAGAGTCACAAATAAGTTGCCAGCAGCTGGAAACTTAGCTCTTAAACCCTGCCCAGCGACACATGCCTGGTGCGGCCAGAAAGGTTATGTTGTCTGACGGGATGACACAGCACAGGTTCAGGCCAAGAGCCGCTTAGGTGTTCACATAAGCACATGGTGCGAGAGGCCTGGAGCTCAGCCTCAGTCCTTCCTATCCGGAGAATGGGCATAAAGCAAAGACCCAAGTGCTCAGAGGTAATGTTTCCGTGCTGCCATAAAATTGGAAAGCCCAGCGTACATACTTCTTCTTATTTATCACACGAGTACAGAGCACCAACTACATACCAGCACCACGCCAGGTGCGGGGACTCAGCTATGCATGGGACAGGCTTGCTCCCTGCCTTCATGGAATTTGAAGTTTATCATGGAAAACAAATTTGGAAGGATGCAATTATAAGAGGAATGGCGGTGGGGGCCTGTTGTGCCCGTGAGGCCAAGAGAGGAGGTGATAGGGACTCTGGAGATGGCAGTGGAGCATCTGAGGGACTGGAGAAGTGAGCAGCCTGGCACAGAGATTGCTGTCAAATGATTCAGAAAATGAATAACGATAACTGGTAAGTATATATGCACGTATGCATACACACATACAGAGGGAGAGTAAGAGCAAGAGAGAGAAAGAAAGGCCGACTGGTGGAACAAATTAGGTAGAAATGTTAAAGATTTAGGGCTCTAATGAAGTTTGAAATTATTTTTTTGAAGAATATAAGAACACGTGCTATATTAATTCTATCTTGCAAATTACAAAATTATACTCATATAGTATGACACCCATATTATATACACAACCCACCATGCATGCATACATATGTGAAGAATATAAAGGAAATACACAAATATGTTTCTCACAGTTATCTCTGGATGGTCAAATTATGGGAAAATTTTATCTATTTTTAATGTTTCTCCGTACGATTCAAAATTTCTTCCATGAACATATACTGTCCAATGCTTTACAACTGGAACCTAGAATGATGCTACATGGTGGTCCTGTTCATTGGGCAGGCCTCCCGCATCTGCGTAATGCAGCTTATGGTCTCTCCCTCAGAGCATCATTAAAACTCAAAAGACACTTAGGACATAGACATGCTTTTTAACCTGTGAAGTGCTTACACATGAGAGGTAATATGAATACACAGGTAAAGAAATCATCAACGCTCTTATAATTAATTAATAACTACCAGTCACTGGGGCAAGTCCTTTACCATCTTTAACTTATTCAATTCTCAAAACCATTACAAGTATACCCATTTTACAGATGAGGAAACTAATGCACAGAAATGCTAAGGATCATTTGTCTAAAGTCATCCCTAAACGTGATGGAATCAGGGTTCATACTTGGGGCTGACCATAAAACACATGACCAGTTCACCTCTACCACCACGATGATGCCTGTCTTCCCTCTGGGGAGGGCTGGTCCCCTAATCCTGAGTTGCCCTCCAGCCAGAACAAGTGGACTCTATTCTGAAGCATTTTGGTCTCAGTGACAGTTGCTTCCCCAGGCTTTTCCCCACCAAGAAGGTGACTTCTGGGCACCTCTTTTCTTGCCCTCTCTGGCTTCCAGCTTTCCTCTCCAGCTCTAACAGTGCCCTTTAGTAAATGTCCCTCCACCTCAAGGCTGCTCTTGGCAGTCACGATGACCCACAATTAACCAAATAAAACTAATGAGGTGGAGGAGGAAATACCCTAGTGAGAGCACCCCTGAGCCTGGCATTTCACTCTGATGACTCTTGAGACAAGGCCACTTGGAAGAAGTCCAGTTGGGTCTGAGGAAGCCAGCTATGTGAGTAGTCACTTCTTCCAGAACCAGCAACATGCAGTTTCCCCAGGGATCGCTAATGAAGTCGCTTTCTAACTTTTTTTTTAATGTGTTTTTAATTAAACACACACACAAAAAAAACCAAAAAACCTTCAGAGACTGCACATGAAATGAAAAAGACAATCATTTCCACCTATTAAAGTTACCTCATTTCCTCCAGAATGAGATCTTCCCTTTGACTTTTGCAATTAGGGTCATAGTGTGAACACTCAAAGTACATGAAAAAGATTCATACATTTTCTGAAATGAAGAATTCTAGTGTGACTGTCTTAGCTAAGCCTCAGTGTTTTGATTCTGTGGTCTCTTTTGTTGAAGTTGAGGTGAGAGGCAAACAAAAATACCCCGAGAATTAGGATCAGATCACGTCAGTGCTGCTAGGACGTGAAAGGCAACAGAATCCGACAAGGTCATCTGCAAAAAGAGAAGCCGAGTCCTGTCCAGCTGATGCATCTCATTCGTTGTCACACAGCCATTGTGTGGCCCAGCTGGGACTCAAAGTCCTTAACCCTGAGTAATCAGGATTCAGAATACCTCAGCCTAAAATCACTTACACAGAAGGATTTGCAGCCACTAGATTATAAGCTCACTGAGGGCAGGCCTGTGCATCCTCCAAAGCACTTAGCCTATAGTTGGCACTTGTAGGTATCTAGCAGGCATTTTTTAGGCAAAGAAACTAATGATTTCCAATATTTAGCGGAATTCTAAAAACGTCTATAAAATATCTATTTTAAAACATTTTTTATTCACATTGAAAACAAATTTCTATACGGTCAAGCCCAGACAGGTCCTGTGTAAGTATTTACTAAACAAAGGATGACTAGTGCTGTGATAATTAATCAGCTGGCATTGACTAAAGCTCTGAATGAAATGAAGCATGAACCTTTGGAAAAAGCAATTGAAAACCATCACACATGCCATGAATCATCTCCTGAATGCACATTTATTCAATCAGAATTCATAACTTTGATATTTTATCTAACAGGTTTGTTACCCTTTCGAGCCTCTCTTGGTGGATAAAAAAGACAGATGTTTCCGGAGTTAAATTGGAGGAGGGATGGGGGAGGAAGAAACCAGCCAGACATCAATTAAACAGAGCAGGCAGCAAAACGCCATTACCCAATGTTTGGGTTTTTCTATCACCTTGAGATGAAATTCAAAAAAACCTGTGCAAGTGAATAGGCATGGAAACAGGATGCTATACTAAGGTTTCTGGGGTCTGCCTGACAGCAGGCAGATGCTGTGATAGTTCAAGAGGCAGAGATCAGGGACTTCCCTGGTGGCGCAATGGATAGGACTCCACGCTCCCAGTGCAACGGGCCCGGGTTCAGTCCCTGCTCAGGGGACTAGATCCCACATGCATGTCGCAACTAAGAGTATACATGCCACAACTAAGAAGACTGCCGGCTGCAACTAAGGGGCCACGTACCACAACTAAGGAGCCTGCCTGCTGCAACTAAGACCTGGCACAACCAAATAAATAAACAAAAATTAAAAAAAAAAAAGAGGCAGAGATCAGTTTGGGGGCTGCAGATTTGATTGTCATTAAGAGAAGCTTCAGTCAAACAAGAGTCAGACTAATGCCAAACCTTATTTTTACTTCCGGAGGGTGTCAGAGGGCTGGAGGGGAATCAGAATCCTCTCTCATTTTCAGGCTCTTCAAAGGCACCTGCTCCTCTTACTTGAAGCAAATATATATCACATCAATGTCACATCCAACGACTATTGTCCCAGGCATCTCTTTGGGTGATTAAATGAAAGTGGATTGGGAAGCGTGTGAAGATGTTTAGCTCTTTTGACTGCTGGCGGCAGTAAATTGGCGGATCAAGGTGACACGGTCCCCCATGGCTCACAATTGCAACACTTCTTAGAGTCTCATATTCATAAAAGCAGACCTGGAATCCTTACAGGCAGCCCTCTTGTGCTGAAAGTAAAGGAGAACTTCCCTTTTAACTGCTTTGACACAATGTGGCCATTCTCCTCTAAAGCCTTTCAAGCCCACCCTTTTGCCAGCCAGAATCATGGTCCAGCTGCTGACTGGCATTCCCCCTGGAATGTTCTGACTTCCCTTGCACAGAACAACGCACATCTAAATAATTACTTTTCTCCATTGTAATCTGATGAGATTCCTGTAACTGCAGCGGTAGAGCAATCCCAAGAGTGAACGTGAACATGGACACCTTTAGAGGAAAATAACCACCTCAGTCATACACGGTAGCAGTGGCTTCTCCCCTTCATCTATGTTAAACAAAGGACATTCAATTCCAAAACCGAAGTAGAAGAAAACGTCCACGATTTGAGTAAGGCAAAAAATTGCCAATGCATACAACGAACACAGGATGCCAAGCTCTCTTATATCTTTCTTTTTAAGAAAACTGGAAACTAGGTGTTCTACGGGACACAGGGAGCCCACAATTGAGATCAGCTCCTTGTGCTCAGATGGCATGGGGGCTGGGGAGGAGCCACAGGTGACAATGACATTTCTCCAGCTCAGTGGTTCTCCAGCTGAAGTGTGCATCACAACCACCTGGAGGGCTTGATAAACCGCAGACTGCTGGGCCCCACCCGCAGAGCTTCTGACTCAGGAGATCTGGGGTGGGTCCCAAGAATTTGTTTCTAACAGGTTCCTGGGGGATGCTGGTGTCGCTGACCCAGGCACTACAGTTTGAGAACCATGGCTCTGAGCAAAGCCTCACTGGCAAAATCATGCTACTTTCTACAAGGCAAGACAGATGAGATGAACCAAGGCCTCCCGTCTATGTTCTCATCTTGTTTTTGGGCCTCCAAATAAGCAGTTTTGCTGTACAGTTGACCCTTGAGCAACATGGGTTTAAACTGCATGGACCCACTTATACACGGATTTTTTCAATAGCGAATACTACAGTACTACACGACGATCCTTGGTTGGTTGATTCTACAGGTTCGGAACCCCAGATACAGAGGAACTGCGTAAAGAGGGCCGACTATGAGTTATACATGGATTTTGGACTATGTGGACGGTTGGTGCCCCTGACCCCTGTGTCATTCAAAGGTCAACTACATATATTTTTTTTACTTCTCCTTTGTTATTTGCAGTAATATACCAGCCCTTGAGTTTATTAATATCTGCAGTAAGACAGAGATTCATCCTCATGGCATTGCTCTTCTTAGAATCACTAACCTAGGAGAGGGAAAGGCACTCAGAGGTCCCCCAGACTCACCACAGCACTGGGGCCCACAGGAAACCAAGATCAGAGAGGCTGAGACACTTGCCTGAAGCCACAAAGCAGTGACGGAACTAAAACCCAGGGTTGTTGACACCCGACTCAAGTCCTTCCCTCTAACTCAGCCCAACCACATCCCTGAGGTCTCTGTTTAAAAACACGTGGCTGGGCTTCCCTGGTGGCACAGTGGTTGGGAATCCGCCTGCCAATGCAGGGGACACGGGTTCAAGCCCTGGTCCAGGAAGAACCCACATGCCGCGGAGCAACTAAGCCCGTGCACCACAACTACTGAGCCTGCGCTCTAGAGCCCGCGAGCCACAACTACTGAAGGCCGCGCACCTACAGGACATGCTCTGCAACAAGAGAAGCCAACGCAATGAGAAGCCTGCACACCGCAAGGAAGACCCAACACAGCCAAAAATAAATAAATTTATATAAAAAAATAAAAACACGTGGCTGATTCCAGCAGAGGATTTTCCACTTACCAGACTGCGCCTTCCTGGACCAGTGGTTCTCAACCCTGGTTGGCTGCACTTCAGAATCCTCTGGGGAGCTAAAAAAAACTATAACGGCAGGCCCCACTTCAGAGATTTTGCTTCAGCTGCTCTGGGATGGAGCCCAGGCACAGAGTGTCTTTATAGCTCCCCCGGTAATTTTAACGTGTACTTGAGCTTGAGAACTGCTACCTAGACTGTGCGATTCTCAAAGGCAGAATATCTGCTCCCCACACACATCTTCTCAAATGTGCAGGCATATGAATGGACACCCCCCCCTTTCAGTAGCGAGACCCTAGGAGATTCTTAGTAAACACATGAAACCCCAGACCAGCATCTGCTCCATCACCTGGAAACACGTTAGAAATGTATAACCCTCAGCTCATCCCAGAGGAAGTGATTCAGAGACCATGGAGGCGGGGCCCAGCAAGCCCACCAGAATCGTGGACGCTGCTGACGTAAGTGACCACTGAGGACTTCTAGAGGAGAGGAATTAAAAACTGGATGGAAAAATTGAGTTAGAAACATAAGACTAAAATTAGAGTCTATTTGAGAACAATGACACGTTGCCCAGAAAGGCGGTGGTGGGTAATGATTGTGGTAGGAGTTCAAGGCATGTGGGGATGGGGGGAGTCTAGCTCCACTGGAACAGATGCTATGTGAAGGGAGCGGTGGAGACAAGGATGGAGAAGTCACTGGGCCCCTGAAGGCAGACATGGGGATGCGGGTTACCCGCTTGTCTAAGAGAAGGGGGTGGGGACAGGAACCACTGCACAGCAGGGCAGAGGCCATCACCAAGCGTGCAGGGCACGGCAGTTCCCTCGATTGTCACGAGAATGCTGCAGGTGAAACACTGCAGGTGAGTGAAGCAGGCAACCAACATGGGATCTTGGGGAACATAAGGACTTAGATACCCCCCAAATCCTGGCTTTGTGGCATACTAGACATGAGTCCTTGAGCAAAGGACTGAAGTTCTCTGGACTCCAAGCTCATCGTCTCAGAGATGAGCACAATAGCTACTTAGCAAGGCCGCTATCAAGGGTATGGAAGCAGCTAGCACGGTGCGTGGAAAGTGGGCCTTGCTCCAACATGATACCTGGATTTAGTGTTTCAGATGAGGAGGCATGGCCCAAACTCACTGTCCTTACCGTCAACGGAACTAGAGAGGTGAATAACTCACTCAATCACAAGGGAGGAAGTGGCCCTTTCAGCGGGGAAAGCATAGGTGGAGGGTGTTTTGTCTCAGCATCCTTCCTGGACCTGGGTGTGGAGTTCCCAGACCAGCCCACAAAACTCCCTTTCTCCTGGGTTCTCCTTGAGTCCACATCCACACCCTGAGAGGAGGTAGCCACTGGCAACGAGAGATGGGGACACTGCACCCTCTCTAGTCCATGTGGCTTTAACCAGGCCCAGGGCCCCCACCCTGCTGAGGTGGGAGAGTCAGAAGGTCAGTGCGCTGTCGCCAGCCCGCTGTTTCCCCAGCCTCTGCGTCCAGCAATGCTGAACTCAGGGTGGCCTGCAGGAACTCCAACCAAGCGAGATGTTTTCTGGAGTACTGTTTGAAAAATACATACAAAATAAAAGAACTCCACCTAAAGAAATTAACTTGAAAGCACATGGAAGCCACCAAAATCTCTCTGCCTTCATTTCCAAACTGAACGGGCACAGGCTGCCTTTGAAAAAGAGTGCACGCGGCAGGTGTGTGCACGTTTCAGTGAAATGCGAATATAGTCCTGGCTCCACTGACTCCTGATCACGTCCCTTGGGAAAGGGGCATTTAGGGAGTGTGTTCCATGCACGAGGCACAGGGAGAGCCGCTTTCCCATACTCCAGGATCATTTTTTATTCAATCACTCGTAAGTGGTCATTGTGCACCAAGCCTTGTGCTAAAAACTGAGGAACAAAGATGAAGAATTGGGGGAGGGGGGTTACTCCATCCAGCCCTCAAGGGGGTTACAGCCTAGGCTGCTGGAGACCACTGCTCTCACTGAATCCCCACAACAACCTATTAGGTGGGCATTGCCATCTTCCCCCATTTTTCAGATGAGAACAAGTCCCTTCCCATCTTTCAAACCTCAGGAGTCCCATCACTGAAACAAATGACTTGATGAAGTAAACTCTAGGGTCCCCTCTGTCTCCATTTTATGCCCCCAATGGGGTCAAACCCTGGCTTTCAAAGCTCATACACAGTCGACCCTTGAACGACAGTTTGAACTGCACAGGTCCACTTACATGCAGATTTTTTTCCAATAGTAAATACTACAGTACTACACAATCCAGTTGGTTGAATCCAAGGGTACAGAGGAGCCGTGGATACAGAGGGTCAACTATGAGCTATAGGCAGATTTCTGGCTGGGAGGAGGTTTTGCACCGCTAACCCCCGAGTTGTTTAAGGGTCAACTGCATGCACATTCATAACCCTTTTATTAAAAAAATATTTATTTATTTGTTATTTTGGTTGCACCAGGTCTTAGTTGTGGCGGGCGGGCTCCTTTGTTGCAGCACGCAGGCTCCTTAGCTGTGGCATGTGAACCCTTAGTTGCGGCATACATGTGGGATCTAGTTCCCTGACCTGGGATCGAACCCAGGGCCCCTGCATTGGGAGTGCAGTCTCTTATCCACTGCACCACCAGGGAAGTTCCCATAACCCTTTGGATGTTAAAGCCAATTAATCCAATTCTGTCATTGGAGACCCGGAAAGGGGAAGGGAATTGCCTGAGGTCACACAGCAAAACTGACATGATACAGACTTCAAGGCTAAGTTTCTTAATGCTTAAGGCTTCCCATTATTAAACAGAGACACGTACACACACCTAAACACCTAGAATAGTGTCATTTGTCATAGTTCTTTTTTACTGCTAAGAAAAGAAGTGCTAGAGGAAGAATGGACACCATCCTCCATCCATACTCCAGTCCGCCCAGCCCAGCTTGGGTGCTAAGGGTGCTTTCTGGTTTGAGGAGGGACTGGGGGAACCTCTGGAAAGCTTCACTCAGCTAACAGGAATCTCAGCCCTCCCCAAGGGAGGTTCACCGGGGTTCACTGAAGTCTAAGAGAGAAAGCCGCCTCTTTCATTCCCCAGCCACAGACAGGGAAGGGGTAAAAAAGAATGCTGTAAATCAGCCGCCACATAATCATGCACTTTTAGAGTTTGCCTGTAATTAGTCTACATTCACGGTGCTGTGTGGGTAGAGAAATCTGCACCCAAGGAAACTCTGAAAACCAACATGCTTGTTTGGAGTGGCTGATCTACAGGAGCCATATGCCAAGTGACAGACAGCCGAGATCCTTCCTCACGAGCACGCTGAGAGCGCCTAAGGCTGTATACACATACACACACCTTGATACAACCTTTCCTGCTTCCCCCAGGCTCACACTACCTCATCTGGCTCTAGTTTAACCCTTTTCCATTTGCTAAGGTTTCCCCTCAAGAAAGCAAATTTTTTATCAACATGGCTGATTTCTCAGCAACAGTCGGTAACATCCATCAGTATGTTGACTGCTGACGTGTATTGAGTCTCTATTTCACACCAGGAATTATGTCAGACGTTTACCCATATTCAGTCCTCCCTGCAGCCCTATGAAGGAGTTGTTCTACTACCTGAACTACCTACGACTTATGCTGGGGCTAAAGGCTGAGTGGATTAGAATTGTTCTACTAAGACTGGATTTAGAGAACCATCTTCTTTTGTGCTGTAATAATAATAACTTGTAGCTTCCAACTTACATGCATATTAGATATCTCATTTGAGCCATGTGAAAACTCAAATTTTGACTTTATAAGTCTAGTGATTGCACAGAAATCTCCTGCATTCCTATACACTAATGATGAAAAATCTGACAGAGAAATTAAGGAAACACTCCCATTTACCACTGCAACAAAAAGAGTAAAATACCTAGGAATAAACCTACCTAAGGAGACAAAAGACCTGTATGCAGAAAACTATAAGACACTGATGAAAGAAATTAAAGATGATACAAACAGATGGAGAGATATACCATGTTCTCGGATTGGAAGAATCAACATTGTGAAAATGACTATACTACCCAGAGCAATCTACAGATTCAATGCAATCCCTATCAAACTACCAATGGCACTTTTCACAAAAAGTTTCACAATTTGTATAGAAACATAAAAGACCCCGAATAGCCAAAGCAATCTTGAGAAAAAAAACGGAGCTGGAGGAATCAGGCTCCCGGAATTCAGACTATACTACAAAGCTACAGTAATCAAGACAGTATGGTACTGGCACAAAAACAGAAGTATAGATCAATGGAACAGGACAGAAAGCCCAGAGATAAACCCACGCACATATGGTCACCTTATTTTTAATAAAAGAGGCAAGAAAATACAATGGAGAAAAGACAGTCTCTTCAATAAGTGGTGCTGGGAAAACTGGACAGCTACATGTAAAAGAATGAAATTAGAACACTCCCTAACACCATACATAAAAATAAACTCAAAATGGATTAAAGACCTAAATGTAAGGCCAGACACTATAAAACTCTTAGAGGAAAACATAGGCAGAACACAGCAAGATCCTTTATGACCTCCCTCCTAGAGAAATGGAAATAAAAACAAAAATAAACAACTTGTACCTAAGGAAACTTAAAAGCTTTTTCACAGCAAAGGAAAACATAAACAAGATGAAAAGACAACACTCAGAGTGGGAGAAAATATTTGCAAACGAAGCAACTGACAAAGGATTAATCTCCAAAATTTACAAGCAGCTCATGCAGCTCAATATCAAAAAAACAAACAACCCAATCCAAAAATGGGCAGAAGACCTAAACAGACATTTCTCCAAAGAAGATATAAAGATTGCCAACAGACACATGAATGTTCAACATCATTAATCATCAGAGAAATGCAAATGAAAATTACAATAAGATATCACCTCACACCAGTCAGAATAACCATCATCAAAAAATCTACAAAGAATAAATGCTAGAGAGGGTGTGGAGAAAAGGGAACCCTCTTGCACTGTTGGTGGGAATGTAAATTGATACAGCCACTATGGAGAACAGTATGGAGGTTCCTTAAAAAACTAAAAATAGAACTACCATATGACCCAGCAATCCCACTACTGGGCATATACCCTGAGAAAACCATAAATCAAAAATAGTCATGTACCACAATGTTCACTGCAGCTCTATTTACAACAGCCCGGACATGGAAGCAACCTAAGTGTCCATCGACAGATGAATGGATGAAGAAGATGTGGCACATATATACAATGGAATATTACTCAGCCATAAAAAGAAATGAAATTGAGTTATTTGTAGTGAGGTGGATGGACCTAGAGTCTGTCATACAGAGTGAAGTAAGTCAGAAAGAGAAAAACAAATACCATATGCTAACACATATATATGGAATCTAAAAAAAAAAGGAAAAAAATGGTTCTGAAGAACCCAGGGGCAGGACAGGAATAAAGACGCAGACGTAGAATGGACTTGAGGACATGAGGAGGGGGAAGGGTAAGCTGCGACGAAGTGAGAGAGTGGCATGGACATATATACACTACCAAATGTAAAACAGATAGCTAGTGGGAAGCAGCCGCATAGCACAGGGAGATCAGTTCGGTGCTTTGTGACCACCTAGAGGGGTGGGATAGGGAGGGTGGGAGAGACACACAAGAGGGAGGAGATACGGGGGTATATGTATATGTATAGCTGATTCAGTTTGTTATAAAGCAGAAGCTAACACACCACTGTAAAGCAATTATACTCCAATAAAGATGTTTTAAAAAAAATCTAGTGATTTTGGCCTCGTGTTGACAAAATCGATATGTTACATCCTCTAGGAAAAATCAGAAACAATGTTAATCTGACCTGACTGAATTTCCACGTATGAGAAATCCCAAACTGTCCTCCTCTCCCTCCTGGAAGGTCTCAGCAGAGCACGTAGGGTGAGAGCTCTGGAAGCATCACTGAGGTACAAGTCTCATGTATGTACAGGAGAAGGGGGCAGGTTCCCCTACCTGAAGGGACATTATTTACCTGATCAGCCTTCTCAGGGTGTCAACTCTCTTCCTTCAGATCTCGTTCCATAGATCTATTTAGCCAGACCCAGAAAGACCCTAGGCGCCTAGGACGTTATGCAAACAGCAGAAGGGATGAACTCACATTTTGTGATAACCTACACATGTATATTAGACTTTTAGCTTAAATCTGAATGTATCCCCTGCAACTAAAAATGGCTCCCCAGCCTACCACAGTTCATGTCTGTTGTCTGTTATTTACCACCACAGCTGATTCGTTTTCCTATCTCCACTGCCTGCCCCCGATTCCTGGCAAATGGTACACAGTCAAGAAATATTTGCTGCTTGACTCAACGAATCAAACCTAATAATTGTTAAGTTTTATATCTGTTTTGTAGGTTCTACTTTGTTGGGGGTTTTGCCTCTCCACTATGGTCTAAGACAGTAATTCTCAATTCCGCCATCAAAATCATACTCAGAAGCTTATATGATGAGTGGGGATGCTCAGTCTGGGTGTTTATCGATTGATACAGCAGAATCAGCCAGGGAGCTCTGAAAATGTACCGGTACCTGGAGCCAAGCTTCAGACGGTCCGGATTGGCAATGGCCTAAAGGCTTCTCAGGTGCTTCTTACATGCAGGCAGGAGGGGGGACATTCTAGAGCAGTGGTTCTTTAAAGTGTGGCTCCTCAGAAGAACGGCCTCAGCATCACCTGGGTACTTGCTAGGACTGTGACTACTTGGGCCTCCTTCCAGATTTACCAAAAAAGAAACCCTGTGGGTGTGCATTTGGTTTCTTTGTTTCAACAAGCCCTCCAGGTGAGCCTGGTGCGCCAGAATGTGAGAACCTCCGCACTGCAGCAATAGAGCCCAGATGCTGGTTCCCTGTGACTCCAGACCCCAGCGTGGGGAGATGGGGTAAGATTCCCCGCTTCCGCTCAGAGCCTGAGATATAGAATGTATCGCTCAGGACTGCAGGAGCTGCGGGAGCTCCAGTGCATGTGTCACTGTTCTCCGTTTCTAAAAATTGCTGTATCTGTACATGCACGAGCTAACAAAAACGTCTTTGCCACAGGTTGAGAGCTTTATTACACACTGTCACGTGCCTGATTCTTCCCAACTTGCTCTGGCCAGTGCCATCGCGTGCTCACCAGGGTAGGCGGACGGACATCCCAGCTTCTGCCGCCTCCTGAGCCAGTCAGGATGTCCCGTGCAGCCTCCATCATCTTCCACTGTCTCTCTGGGCAGCTCCTTCATCCTCAGGGTCCTGCCTCTTCATTTATTCTCTTCATTCATAGTCTGCTCCTCCCCCCATTCCCCCCCCCCCGCCCACAGTCTCAGGCTCATGTAGCTGTATTTGGAACTTTCCAAAGGCCAGCCCTTCCACCCCGAAAGGGACAAAGTCCCACCTGCTGAGCCTCAGGCAGAAGCCCCAGGACAGCTCAACAACTTGCAGTAGAGACAACGGGGTGAGGGGCTGGGGGGCCCCCTCCAAAAACCCAAATGGAAAAGCAGTGTCAACGAGAGGAGTGAACAGTAATTCACCGATCTGGTGAGAAGGAAGAAACGGGGTTTCGGTGTCAGACAGACCTGCTGCCATTCCAGGCTCCCCTCTGATGAGCTGAATGACCTCATCACATTCTGTATCTGCAATGCAGTTTGCTCATCTGTACAAATGGAGAAGAGGACCATCAGCCTACTGGGGAAGCACCCAGTGATCTGTGACAACATTTGATGGCATGTCGCTGTTTCCCTAGGCGGTGCAAAAACGTTTATCAGGGAAGGAGGGCGGAAGGGAGGCCGCTCCCTGGCATAAATGGAAGAGCACACGCATCGCTCCATCCAGCTCTTGGGATCTCGTTCCGAATCCAGTGGGGCCAGCCAGGGAGAACGCAAGCACGATACACACTTAACACACTTCCCATATGACCGGGAAGCCTTTTCAAGACCTTGTGCTTGGGGGAACTCCCAAGCCAGTGATGGAAGAAGCCCTTGGGCTGGGAAAAGGTAAAGAGAAGACAGAGAGGAAGCGGACAGGAAGAGAAAGGACCAAAAGATGGCATGACAAGGGTAGTCAAAGCCGTAACAACATAACAGCTGACATCTGTCCAGCACTGCTCATTCACCCTCCAAAGAGCCTCATGAGGAGGTTTCTATGATGGAAACCAAGGCAAAAGAAACCTGACCAAGGACGCACAGCACGCAGGAAGGTCTGCATGTGATTTTGTGATGGTGGCGCTGGTCCTACACTGGATGGTTCTCTGGTCAGTATCTCTCACCCCAATGCAAGGCCCTGTGAGCAAATGCTGGGTTCCTGTGAGCCAAAAGACAGTGGTAACACCCAGCCCTGCTGTGCTGTTACAAGGATTAAGCGCATCAATTGACTTGTAGAACTGAACTCAAACCCTGAAACCTAGCAAAGCCTGATCAACGCTGGTTGGGATGAGAAGGCAGATGAGGATGAGGTGGAAGCGTTGGGATGTTTCCATCCCCCTGCGAAGCCTCAACGGCCAGCCAGACCTGGCACCTGACTGGCATTCAGGAAGCGTGCTTGGTTGAAGGCACGCACCTGAAAGCGGGTCTGAAGATCTGCGGGGCCCTGAGTCAGCCCGGCCCCGAGTTCCATCGCTGTCTGGCCAGCCTCGCGGAACACGGCTGACACCCCGGCCGCCGGCAGGACCAATGTTAATGCCCTCCTCTCACGTGTGCAGGTGTTTCCTCCCTCTGCCTGGCCCCTTCCTGCAGCCCTGCCTTCAGGGAAATGTTTTCCTCTCAATCAGGAATCAAACAGCTTCTTACTACAATGGAGCCTTGAGACCACAGCACAGAGGCAGAATAGCCCTTCAGGGGCCCCACGGGAGGGTCAAACTCCTCTCCCCACCCGCCGCTAGGAACACCCACGGACTCACAGCTGGCCGCGATGATTGACTGTCAATCCTCTCCTGAAAAACAGAGGTAAGAACGGCTCCCTGGCCAGGTGTTGTGAGGAGTTAGTGAGCAGGGCTATGGAGGCTCGCCACCCGCCTCCTTCCTTTAACCACACAACCGTCTGCACAGACCCAGTTTCACGTGGTTACTGTACCTTCTTACCCAGTGAGCTACCTCTTCGCATTTGCCTCCCAGATTCCCTCTCCACCCCGGTCTGGACCCTGGGATGCTGGCCTGTCTGAACGACATCACTCAAGTCCGTCCCATGGGAGGTGCCGACAAGAGATGGAGTGTGGAAGGAGAGCAGGGTAAGGATATGACTCCCGGCTCACTCTTCCAGCTGCACTCCGGTCCTGAAAGCCTCAGCTCGCATCCTGGCTCTCATCTACAGCGACAGCTGCCTCTAGCTTCTGGTGAACCCTCTCTCCCCTCCCTATTCAGATCTGGGATGGTACAGACTCTCCAATATCGCCCCAAAGTGCTTCCCCACCCCTTGCTGATTTTCCCTTAACCCTCCCCGGACTGTCATAAGTAGTCCACTTATCGACCACTCCTCAATTCCCCCACTTGAGAGCACCGTCTGTCTCCTTTGGGGACCCTGACTAATGGCCCAGGCTCCTCTTTGGGTTCCGAATGCCCGCCAACATTTGAAGTACATCCTTCAAGGCTCACCCTTTCCGAGAAATCTCCCCAGATCAGCCTTAAAGTATTTCTCTGGGCTGACTTTCCACCCACCATTTAGCCTGTGTCATCCTCTCCCTCTTATTTCCAGACTGCAATCCATCCCCAAGACTGACCACCAGGCCAGGGAAGATACAGGCTCTCCCTAACCCCCTCCGCACTTCCCTCAACAGCTAGCACAAGCCTTATATTCTCGGAAGAGTTTTAAGAGACCAATAAACATTCCCTCCCTAGCTCACACCCAGGGAACATCGCTTCAGTACTTCTGTTTTAAATACCAACGATTTTTCACACTGACCTTTTCTCAGTCCATGACTCACAGGAAGGTCTGGCCTGGGGAAGGGCCTGTCGCGGTCTCTCTCACCCCATGGTCCTCGGGGGAATGCTTTCAGAGAAGCACAGAAGATTTAGCCTCAATTAAGATCAGCTGTCCCCATCCCCTCATTTTTGCTGATGGGGAAGTGGAGACCAGAGTGCTCAAGGGATTTCTCAAAAGCCACAGGTGAGCTTGTAGATGGAGACCGACCAGCCCACTGCCTTCAAGGAGCAACGGCCACCCGGTCTTTTATGGAGGACCTCACATATCTTGGTGCTTCTTTGATGAAGGTGCCCAGAAGTGTGCTCTGGGCTTTTAGGAAGCCGGAAGAATAACAAGCTGCAGCTTCCTGGAGGGTCTGCTGTCTGCCAAGTTTCAAGGGCGAGGAGTAAGAAGTTAAGTGCACACAGAGCCAGGACTAGGGTGAGGCGAGTGAGGCACCAGCCTCGGGTGCAAAATTTAAAAGGGGCCAAAACACTCAGTAATCAAGATAAATACTATCTTAATGTGATATTTCTTAAAATCAAACTTAATGCCAAAAGATCCATGACCAACAAACTATCACGGTTTTAAATAAAGACGGGATCTGCTCCTGCACTGGCACGAGCCTGCCTCACTCGCCTCACCCTAATCCTGCCACCGGTTCCGATAAAGCTTTGTGTACAAAAAGGGGTGGCCAGTTTGCCAATTTGAGTTTTTAAAATATTACATTAAAATGTTACATATCTTAATTCCTGAGGTTTTCTGGTCTCTCCTTAAATTTGGGGCCCAAGGCAAGTGCCTCACTCTCTTTACCGCAGACTTGCTGTGAGTCATTTAAAATATGCAAAAATAAAGCAAACCCTGTTCTACTGAGGACTGGAATACAAACCTACGTGATTTTTTTTTTTTTGGCGGTACACGGGCCTCTCACTGTTGTGGCCTCTCCCATTGCAGAGCACAGGCTCCGGACGCGCAGGCTCAGCGGCCATGGCTCACGGGCCCAGCAGCTCCGCGGCATGTGGGATCTTCCCAGACCGGGGCACGAACCCGTGTCCCCTGTATCGGCAGGTGGACTCTCAACCACTGCGCCACCAGGGAAGGCCAAACCTATGTGATTTTTAAGTTGACAGACAGCAAAACCATTTTGTGCTTTGGGCAATACCATCAGACTCCTGGAGGTCTGAGATCACTCTCCCTGGATTTAGGGGGACAGGTATACACCCTGTTTTTCAGAAGTTTGCTTTACACCACTTCACTTTTACAGAAGACCTACATTCGTACCTGGTTTTGCTAACTGAAAGAAATCCGAAGAGGATTCCTGCTTTTAGGAAAAAGGGTATTTCTTCTTTCGCTTTGTGCCATTTCGGTTGACAAAAGGTTTCATAGAAAAGCTCGGCTTTCAGATTGCAACGGAAATGTGTACTTCGTGGAAACCGAGCTGGACAAGAGTTGCCCCATAAATCAGGTGAATTGTTTTGTTCCACTTTGGAGATGAGGAAGCTGATGGTGAGAGAGGTTCAGTGAATTGCCACGTGTCACCGTTTGAACGGAAGATGGAACCCAGGCAAACTGCCGGCCAGGTAGCTGAGTAAAGAAACCCTTGCATCTGAACCCCCTTCTCAGTGTTACTAAAAAGAGACAAGTGAGTGACCTAAATACGCCTTAGCCGACTTGTCAACCCACTTCTCACCCCAAGGGCGCTGAGCTCTGAGAGAACAGGTTAGGCATAACTGTTACTTGGATCAGAAGTTCCAGGCGGTTGGTAGCTATCAAACAGCATCACAATTACAGGCAGCAGCAGCATTGAGGAAGTACACACAGCCCCACAAAGGTCCCAGACCTGATCTAATTATGCCCCAAAGGTGGCAACCTAAAACCGAAGGTTCTTTTTGTTTTTTGGTTTTTTGCAGTACGCGGGCCTCTCACTGTTGAGGCCTCTCCTGTTGCGGAGCCCAGGCTCCGGACGCGCAGGCTCATCGGCCATGGCTCACGGGCCCAGCCGCTCCGCGGCATGTGGGATCTTCCCGGACCGGGGCACGAACCCGCGTCCCCTGCATCGGCAGGCGGACTCTCAACCACTGCGCCACCAGAGAGGCCCTAAAACCGAAGGTTGGTGGCCCAGCATCATCTGCATCAAATATGTCACCCGCCATCCTCCCTCTGCCGCCCCCTGTCTCCGGAATGATTATTCCCCTCCCCGCAACCTCTGCCAACTTGCATGAGTTTCAAGATTGAGTTCACACATGCACCCTTTGCGGAAAGCTTCCTGACACCTCTCCTGCACGTGTTCATTCATGAACTCATTCATCCCTCCCACAAATAATCGTGAGCTGATTTGGATCAGCGCGGCGTGAGGCTCTGAGGACACAGTGGGGAATGAGGAGACGTCGTCTGAACGTCCTCAAGCTCACGGCCTACTGTTCCCAGGGAACCTGGCGACTCCCTCCCTCTCGCGACAGGATGGTTTCACACTGAACTCCACTGGTCTGATTCCATGTTATTCTCCCCAGCTTGCCTGGAGCTCCTCAGAGCTGTGTCCTCTCCATCTCCACATCTCCAGGGCATAGCAGGTCCTTGCCCAGAATAAAATAAAATAAAATGTGAGTGAGTGAGAGACCAGATTGGTGTTTATCTTGCTTTGATATTTCAGGCTGTCTATCTGATCGCTGTGCCCACGAGCCACGCCCCCTGGCCATTTCTGTCTTTGCCCGAATGCCCACTTGCGGTCCACGGGGCACAGAGCTGTCTTTCCATCCAAGAGTGTCAGCTTCATTGGCCTGCGGCAGGAATTTTCTCCATAGCTCCAATCAGTGCCCATTCTTGAGCCAACTACCCAACAGACTGTTGAAGGATTTCAAAGGCAGCGTGACTAATGGAATGTTTCTGATTGGAAAGTGGGGAAAGAGCTCTCAGGATCCACTCTCGTTAATTACATGGAACAAATACCTCCTTAAGTAGAGCCAGGAAGCCTGTTTTTGTCTTTGCTCACAGCCCTCCTTCCTGCCCGCTGCTCAGCACAGAGGGGGAAAAAGCCAATACCGGCTCAAGGAATAAGCAAAAGACCCACTAGTCCACCTGCCTGGGACAGTGGGATTATGCCTGACTCTGTAGCGTCAATTTCTAATGTATTCTCCTGGCCCCAGATTCCTCTTATAAGCCTGTACACTGTGTTCATCTCGAAATCCCAATGTGTTTCTGAATTATGGATCAGGTCAGGAGGGGCCATGCCTCCCCAATGGGCCCCCAGCCAAGCACCGGGGAGCTTCAAGCCTGAACAGCCACTGACCTCACAGGGGAGGCCCAAGGGGGTGGAGGCCCAGATCATCACACAGGGCACAGCATATGTTCCTGTTCCTTTCCCTCTGTGAGCCAGACCTTCCTCCTCTTCAGGCCTCCCTGCCTCCAGTCCAGTCCAGACAATTTCCCTTCCACTGAGAAGGCTTTGCCTGGCACATCCATGCCCCGCCCTTATTCCATAGAATGACCTTGGTATTGGAGGACTTCCCCGGTCCCACTCCCCCTGCCAAAACAGCTGTGTATCTGAATGTTCCCCATACTGAAATCTCTGCATAGATTCAAGGACCTCTGCAGGCAGACCTGTCTCTTTTCCAACACAACCCTCATCCACCCCCTGGGCCCACACCCACTTACACGCACATCCTTTCTCTCTCATTTAGATTTCTCTAACATCTGCTGAATGCCTACTGTGTGCCAGGGGAAGGGAACGAAGAGCTTCACTGAGCACCTATCACGTGCCAGGTCTTTATTTAGTCTCCTTGCATCTTGAATCTCATTTTATCCTGTTGTGTGGACATTATTATTACTCCCAGTTATTATAATTATACAGTTATAATAAAATTATGTAATTATAACTGTAAATATCACATTATATAATTATAATAGAATATAATTATATAATAATAACATATATAATTATATGTAACCATTCTAATAATAACTACTGGTTGTTATTATTACATAGTTGAAGTTAAAGAGGCCAAGAGAGGCTGAACAACTTTCCCGGGGGCCCACAGATAAGGGGTACTCAGCATGCGCCCCGTCTCTTGACTTTCCACTACACCCTCTAATCCCTTGCCCGCCTGTCCAAACTCTGTGCATCTGGGTCACAGCCCGTGTCTGTGTGGCTGCTATCTGTATTATCCAGGGCTCTACTGGGGAGAAAGGATGATGACACACTCGAACAGGTGTTAGTCTGATAAAGCGCCTATTCGCACAGGCGTGCGCAGGGTGTAGGGAGACACCAAGGGAGGTTCAGGGCAGGACCCCAGGGCGTGTGACTGGGGAGCCAGGCCTGAACAGGGGAGGGAAAGGATGTTACCAGAACTCGGAGCTAGAACTGGACAGAGAGGGCTGTGTGGCAAGGCCTCTGGGACTTTGTGTCAGTGGAGGCAGCCAGCTCTTGGGCATCCACGGGAAGGGAGCTCACTCTCTTCCCATCCCCCACCGTCTCTCAGATCCCATGTGGACACTCACCATTGGCCAAATACAATCGGAAACCAGAGGGCAACAGGACCAAATGATCTTCCAGAAAGAACAGTCTCCCAAGCCAAAAAGCAAGGGGCCTCCACCATCGCCCGGGTGAAAAGTTCACGGCCCCAGTGCATGGTACACACGAAGTCCCATCAGCTACTGAGTCACTTCAGGGTAAAGTCAATTGGATCATCCTCTCACCTGAGTCCTCTGATCATCAGATTCCAGTCTGTAATCACAGCTTCTTTTTCCACAGCCCACTCCACCCCCCACTGACCTTTGGCCCCAGGAGGGCTCTTTACCTCGAGGGTGAACCAAGCCTCATTTCTTTGAGGTCTAAGTCCTCGGTGGTCTTGTTCTTACTGGGTGGCTGCAGCTATTTTGGCCAGGACTTTGGGAAAGGGAGTGTTAGGAGGTGCCCCAGCAAACCCCCCGGGTTCCAAGCATAACCCTGCCCGACCACCCCTCTGCGCTGCGGCGACAGCCCAACGTGCCACGGAAACTGGGATCCTTTTCCTCGGGTCACTTCGCCGACCCCCTTCTTTGCCTGCTGGTTTAGCAGCACGAGAACCCAAACGTCAAGGAGACGTTTCAGCTTCCGATTCCTAAAATCCAGCTGTGTTCCCTGCTGGAACGATTCCTTCCTTGGGCACCGGGACCTCTCAGCTTAAAATCTTAAAGAGTAAGCTCTGCTCAGAATAGAGCACTGTTTAAATAAATAACCACACTTAACGCTCATTATAGCCTTGTGAGATGAAAGCTCGTTATCCCAGTCTACAGAGGAGAAAACAGAGGCTCAGAGCAGGGGATTGATTTTCCCAAACGAAACACAGAGCTACCATTCGAGCGTTGGTACGGCACTCGAAAGCCACCTTTAGGACTGCACTGGCTGCAGTCACCCTGTGAGTGTTAGATGTGTATGCCCAGACAGAAAGACAGACAGCCTTTTGGAGTTTTAGGGGCTATAATTCATTTCCTTCCCTGCCCTTTCCTCCGTAGGCCCCAAACACTGCAGAACTGGGGGAGCAAAATGTTCTCTTTATCTTTTGCCAGGTACCTGGTACCCCGGGATTCCTCTTCAGGACTGACCAGACTCAACGAATTACCTAGAAGAGGCTCCTGTTGAAAAAGCTGCAGCCGCCCGCGCCCCCACCCCTCCGTCAGATCCCTGATTCCACCCCCCCTCAGCTGGGAAGTCAAGACTGTCAACTGATGAAAGAAGCCTCTCTCCGGGGCGGGTTTAATCAGAGATAAGGCCTCCAGATGAATCACCTTTGCAAAGCCTCCTTCCCGCGCCCCTTCGAATTAAAAGAGTTCCCGCTACTAATGTATTAATTAAAATGAAATATTAAATAGCTGACCTCTATTATTTATTGGCGGTTTTTGGAGAAAAGAAAAATATCTAGATCCAAAGAGAAATCAATTTCCACAAAACCTCCCTTTCCTGAGCAGACTTGATTCGTGTCACATAATAAAGAGATAAGCTTATCAGCTGCATCGGTTCCAAGACGTCTGCTGTAATGTTGATGTTGAGCCAATAAGAAGATTATAAGCACTGTCGTAACATATCCTTCCCGGATGTAAATTATTCAGAGCCCGCAGTGGGCAGACGCAGTGCCTCATGCCTCAGTGATCCCCGTTCTGTACAGCACATTTCGTTTATTGAAGTCGGAGTGGGCCTCTGTTGATAAAGCCCCCTAAATAAATGATAACCTTCATCTCCTTCTTCTAAATTATTTCCACGATTAGAACTCGGAATGTTGTTGCCAGAGGTGTCAGGAAGCGCTGCCTCTGTAAGCGACGCGTATGTCTTCCCTGGGAAGCTCAGCTCACATAATGGGCAAGCCCCCAGATGCCTGGATCCGGGCAGCGGCTCCAGCAGTACAGACAATCCTGGGGGCTCATCCTTCCAGTGATGAAAGGCGTAATGCAAGATGAAGGGTAGAGGAATGAAAGGGCTTGGAGCCCTAACCTGCCTTGCCAGGCAGGGTGAGCTGCTATCCAGCCTCTCCAAAAGTGAGTCTCTTGTTACAGGGAGGTGGGGAATAATATGTGTACCCAGCAGGCACAGAGCCTGGCTCATAGCAGGTTCTCAGTCAGTGTTCACCAGGTCAATGACCAAGATAGGGACCTCATGGGGAACACTGCTCTTCATCCCCTCAAGGCCTCCTGGAGCCTCAGAGTATCCCGGGCTGCTCTGCCTGCCCCAACAGGTACCTACAGCAGGCCCATCCCGGACTCATCTCCGCTCTTTGTTCACATAAAAGTCAGATAATCCCTACTCATCTTTTAAAGCCCAATTCAAATGCCACCTCCTCCTTGAAGTATCCCATGATTTCCTCACTTGGATTCTTTCTTTTTCATCCTTCCTCAAATATTTATGTCATGCCCATTCTGTGCTAAGCATTGATTAGGGCTCTTTCCAGGTACCATCTTATATAATCTTCATTACTACCCTGCAAGGCAAGTCCTATTGTCCATATTTTATAGAAGACGAATTAGGCTTAAGGAGGTGAAGTGTCTTGTTCAAAGCCACACATTGAGTAAGTGATGGGGCCAAGATCTGAACCAGGTTTGGCTGGATTCCAAAGCACACGTTCTCTCCTTTCTTTTCCACTGACTGTCCTGCTGCTGGACCCACAGCTCAATGTTTCCTGTCTGGGCTTCACTTATCCTGCTGATCATGCCTCAGTTCTACTGGGAATGGACCTATATCTCCAGAGCATCATTCAGCCTCCCACATGGAGCCCTCAGGGCCAGTTGCAGCACTGGACCCAGAGCTCGTCACGGACACTACGGCTCCATCTGTCTGGCTCCCTCCCAGCTGGACCAGCCCCTGTCACTCATGGCACCCCCAGTCCCTGCCAGCCTCCTCCAGCCCAGGATGACAACAGTAACCTACATCCATTTCTCCTGCTTCTCCATTCACCATTCTGTTCCTCAGTTTTTTCATCCATAAAATGGGAATAAACAATTATTCTAGGCAGCAGCTGTGACGATCAAATGAGATCATGAATGTAGAAGGTTTTAAACGAGGCTGGCACAAAGATCTCAACAGCAGCAGCTACTATTGCTGTGATCTCAAAGGTTTCTGACTACCTTGTTCTAACCCCTTAGCCATGCGCTCCCCACATGGCCCTGAGCACTGTGCATCCCCAGAGCAGAAAGCTTGGCATATAGTGGACAGTCTGCAAGTTGTGAGTTGCTGGTAAATTCTTTCATGTTCTCCAACGCACATGCCAATTAGCATCGGGTGCCAGTGCATGGGAGAGTGGAGGGTGCTGGGCTCTGGGATCAGACAGGCTGGGTTTGAATCCTGCCTGTGACACCTTCTAGCAGATGGTCCTGGAGGAGTCACTCAATCCTCACCTGAGCCTCTACTTTCACATCTATAAAATGCGGCTGGGGCAGGGGTAGATGCCAAAGCTGCCGGGTTGCTGTTATTAGAAAGAGAATCTGCCCCCAGAGTGTGCAACACAAACCAGGGACACCAGAAACGCTCACTCCCTTCCTCCCCTCTACCAATTCCTTGCCTCTGTCTTCTTTTCTCTCCCAACCGCCTACCTTTGGGTCTCCTGTATCTGCATCCTTTCTTATGAAGATAATCGATGAGGCACCATATTCCACTGTCTGCCTGCTCTTATGTGTTTGGGGTATCTTGTGTTGACCCATTAATCATTTCGACCTTATCTCCCCTGGTATAAATGCTTCAGAAACAGGAACCAGAGCCTGCCTCACCTTGAGTGACAGTAGCTGCTTAGACACAAATGCCTGTGGAAGGAATTATTCCCATCAACCATGAAAGGGAATATTGGGCAAAAAGGAGGTCCCTAAACCAAGCCATAAAACCCTTGATTCCCTCCATGCCATGTAGGTTACATCCATTATTCTAACCCAATACTAAGAAAACAAAACAGTCGTTCACTGTGATGATACCAAACCAAGATGAATAACTGTCTCACAGGAAATTTTAAAATGCTCCTATATGCACAAAACACACACACACACACACACACACACACTAAAACATCCAAGAACCACTGGCAGTGTGCATGGAGATTGCAAATTTCCTTGCAAATTCGTCCGAAAGAATGGGTGCTCTGAATTACCTACTGCCCAGAACACAGACGGCACCTGATCAGTTTTGCTCCCACAGCGATCCTGCCTTGTCGAGAGCTGACAATCAGACATGCAAAACAAGTGCTCTGTATGAATTTTGCAAAAGTATCACTTCGGGAAAACAGGAACCAAAACAAATTAAGAAATCATATAAATAATTACTCTGAGCTTCAACTCTTAACATGAAAAAGGAAGGCACAGGAGCAGAAATGCTAATTAATATGACTGTTTAATTATAGGGGCACAAATTAATAAACCGGAATTACGACAGATTTCCAGCAGGCAGCCCAACTCCGCACGTGATCTTGGAGGTGTGGGCACAGGGGAAAAATGCTTGGCTTTCCTTTGCCAGGTGCCCAGCTGGAATGGCATCAAGAAAGGGGAAGGCTAAGCCCCTGGGCAGGGAGATCCAGTCCTCCCAGCCCCCTCCTCTCTGCTCAGACTCAGTGAGCCCTCGTCAACATCAGCAGGTGCGAGCTTCCACAAAGGCACCTCCTTAATTAGGAAATCATTCCTCAAGCATCTACAAGGGCCCAACCACAACATGCTAAGGACAAAATGCAACCCAACACAACCAAGAGGCAGGATTTGTTAAGCTGTTACTGTATGCCAGGTACCCACTCTCTCTCTCTCTCTCTCTATTTGTTCTCATTTATGGCTTCCCAAAGTAATACTTCTGGAAATTTCATATATGTCAATTGTTTTCCATGTCTGATTCAGCTCTTGACAAGGCAGAAGTGCTATGGGAGCAAAATGCATCTCAGACTCCATCAGGTGGATGGTATTATCCACATCAAAGTCATCATCCCATTATCCTGCTGTGAAAACCGAGGCTCCAAAGATCAGCTAATCTGATTTTGCCAAAGCCACAGGACTGAAAAACAGATGTGTCTGGATGTGTCTGGATTTAAAACTCTGGGCTTTTGAGTTCAAAGTCTGTGCACTTTTAAATACAGTAAGCTTCCTCTAGAAATCAAAAATGCTTCCATCTCTGATCTCACAGCTATAGCATTCATTTGATCTTTTTTTTTCATTCAGGAAAGTCAATCATGTACCTACCATATGCCAGTTTTGGACTATGTTCTGGGAATACAATGGTGAAAAACAACTGATCCAGAACTTACTTTTGAGGAGCTTGCGTGAGCAGTAAGAGAGAATGACTTAGATAAAATAATCACGCGAATAAACAGATTGCCATAGCTTTTGATCAGGGCTACACAGGAAAGAAACAGGGCTAGGAGGACTTGTAAAAGTGAGGGTCGAGTGGTCAGGAAAGCCTCTCTTGAAGAAGTAATGGTTGAAGTGTGATCTGAAAGATGAGTGTGAACATGTAATATAGAGAGAGAATGATATATATGAATACAGAAGAATTTTCTATACTTGCTCTCCAGTTCCTTCCCACCCACCAACCCCTCAACCTGCTCCAACCTAATATGCCTTCCGCTCCCATCACTCTGGCATACAAGTTCACGTGGTAAGTTTCATGGACATTTTCAATCCTCAGTTTACTTGAGCCTTCAGACATTTTTTTTTTTTTGGCAGTACACGGGCCTCTCACTGTTGTGGCCTCTGCCGTTGCGGATCACAGGCTCCGGACGTGCAGGCTCAGCGGCCGTGGCTCACGGGCCCAGCCGCTCCGCGGCATGTGGGATCTTCCCGGACCGGGGCACGAACCCGTGTCCCCTGCATCGGCAGGCGGACTCCCAACCACTGCGCCACCAGGGAAGCCCCAGACATTTTTGACAGTCGATCACTCTCTTCTCCTTGAGATCATTTCCTCCTTGCCTTTTGAGCCAGAAATTTACTGGTTTTCCTCTTGCCTCTCTGGATCCTCCCTGAAAATTGCCATTACTTCATTATTCTCCTCTAAAAGCTCTTCGAGACTTAGTCTTGGGCACTCCTGTCTCTTGTTTCATATACAATCTCGTCCATGCCACAGCATTATTCACATTCTACTGTCTGCAGATCTACTACAGCATTATCCTACTATCTACTATCTCAAATTTGTGTCTCTAGCCCCGACCTTTCTTCTGCACTCCAGATCGGTGTTTCCAAATTTCCTGATGGACAGCTGCTCTTGGATGTCTCAAAGGCACGTCAAGCTCAATGTGACCAAAACTGAGTTCATCTTGGACCCGAACTCCATCTCAGCACCATCTATCCAATTTGAAAGCTGGAACACCCAGGATCTCTTTTCCTCCCTGCCTTACATGATAGACTGAACGATGGTCCTCAAAGATGTTCAGGTCCTAACCCCTGGAACTTGTGAATCTTACCTTATTGGCAAAAGGGACATTGAAGATGTGATTAAATTAAACAATCTTACATATCTTCAATCCAAGATGGAGAGATTATCCTCGATTATCAAGGTGGGCCCTAAATGTAATCACAAGGGTCCTTATGAGAGGGAGGCAGAGGGAGATGTGATGACAAGAGCACAAGTCCATGTGATGATGGGAGCAGAGATTGGACTGATGCAGCCATAAGCCAAGGGAGCCAGCAGCCACTAGAACACAGAAGAAGAAAGAAACAGATTCTCTCCTGCAGCCACTAGAACGTGGAAGAGGAAAGAAACAGATTCTCTCCTGGAACCTCCGAGAGGATCCAGCCCTGCTAACACGCTGATTTTTAGCCCTTTAAGACTCATTTCTAGGGACTTCCCTGGTGGTCCAGTGGTTAAGACTCCACGCTCCCAATGCAGGGGGCCTGGGTTCGAGCCCTGGTCGGGGAACTAGATCTCGCATGCCGCAACTAAAGAGCCCGCATGCCGCAACTAAAGATCCCACATGCTGCAACTAAAGAGATCCTGCATGCCTCAACAAAGATACCGCACGCGGCCACAAAGATCCCGCCTGCCACAACTGAGACCCGGCGCAGCCAAACAAACAAACAAATACATAATAAAAGACTCATTTCTACTTCTAGACACCAGCACTGAAATAGAATAAACTGCTGTTGTTTTAAGCCGTAAGTTTGTGGTAATTTGTTATAGCAGCAACAGAAAAAAAACACATCCTACTATAACATATATACTATCAAGTCTTCTTTATTTTGCTATCCAAAAAATTCCCAGATGCATCTGCTTTTCTCTATCTCTACAGGCCCTTCCCTGGGACAATCTTCCATCATCTCCCAAACGGGCAGATGTCACAGCCTCTGGCTTTCCATGGTTCCTGGGATAAAAAGCAAAATCATTGGCATGGCCCACATAAACTTGCTTGTCCTGGTCCCTGTCTCCCTTCTCAGGCTTATCTTGCACACCAGACCACACTGGCTTTCTTTCAGTTCTGGGGAGGGTACTAATCCCCTAACTGCCACAGGACCTTTGCACCACCTTCTTCCTTGGCATGGGACGCTTGTTAACTTCAGGTCATAGCTTAAATGTCATCATATTCTTTCTGATCTCCCAGACTGGGCCCATCCATCATATATACAGATTGCAATTTTACAGAAATTTTTAGGATTGTAAAATTAGACAATAGGATGGTTTATGTCTAACTCCCTATCTACCTAGTAAGTCCTCAGAGAAGAGGGTGAGAACAGGATTATGCCTGGTTTTGTCCACCACTGCATCCCCAGCATCTAGCAAAGCACCTGGCACAGAGCAAGTACTCAACGGATATGCCTGGGGGACTCCCAGCACCAAGGGGAGTGTCTTTGGGCATCTGTGTAGATAGGATTGCTGGTCTCAATCCTTAGCTTTGTCCCACCCCTTCTAGACATGCAGTTAGAGAAAGGGGGGCGTGGGGTCTCACAAGCAGCCCTTGACTTCACTCAGCAACGGCCAAGGAAGCTCCAGAACGAGAACTTCACCCTCCTCAGTGTCATCTTCTAAAAACTGGTTCTGGGTAGAGTTCTTGTTAATTTAGTATTCACAGGAGAGAATGTATTGAGTTTTTCTTCGCCACTTAGCCTATCCCCTCTCTTTTTCCTTGGCCATTTTTCCTTGGGTTTCTTTGATGAAAGCACTTTGGAAATTATCTAATAATAGACCAGGGCCTTAAAATAGCTCCCAGTGCCCTAGAGTTTACTGAAGGCCCATCATAGGTCACTTGGGGCTGGGGGCGGCTCTACACTCACCAGAAGAGCCCCTCTTTCTCTATTTTATATACTGGGATTCCGCACAGAAATTTTTATGAGAGATTTTTGTGACTAGAAAGAAAAAAATTTTGTAGAAACCACAATTACGTTATTCGCACAACCCTTTATAAGTACAGATCAGAAAATGGCTCCAGGAGCTTAACTGACTTGCCCAAGATCACAGATCTAGTATAGGACAGAGCTTGGACTCAAGTCCAGGACATGGGACTTTATACAAGCCACGGAATGATGGTGTGAGCCAATTTTTTCACGAAGGCACAGATGAATTAAGTGAACGCTGTGGTTTCTTTCGCATGGAGAGAAAACAACACACCAGTTTAATACGATTTCTCCTAGGTGGCAACGTCCGGTGTAAATTTATCGTCTTCTTTGTGCTTCTCTGTAACTTCTACAATGTGCATGCATTCATTTGAGTTTTAGTGAAAACGTTAGAAAGTAAAGAAGAATGATTATGAAGTAAGTCAAGGGAATAACGGGAAAGCAGAGGACGGTGTCCTGTTCACGCTGGGGTGATGGTTATTTGGAACTGGCTGTGAGCCTTGATGACAAAACCAGGTGTTTTTCCAGCAAGGCATATCTAGGGCAGTGTTATGATACTGGGTCACAGTTACTCCAGCAGCTTCTGAGACAGGCCGCCCTGCTCCGCCAATTACCACTCGTGGGAGGCTCATAGCCTCTCCGAGCCTCAGTTTAGCTCTTTGTAAAATGGAGGAAATAAACCCACCTAATCCGGCTCCGTCTCTTGATTGTATGTGGCAGAAGCACAACTTAAACTAGCTTGGAGCGCAGAAAGAATTCACTGAGCCGCATAAATGAAGGGCTAAGGAATCGCGTTGCAATCACAGCTCTCTTTCCATCTGTGAATTCTGCCTTCTTCTTAGCTCCGAAGCACACTCTGCCCTTGTAACTGGAAAGGCGGACAGCAGCAGCCTTGCTCCTACCCTCCCAGGTTAGCAAACCTGCTAGAAATAAAACCTTTCTCAGAGCCCATGTGCCACACCCAAGGATGATTCTGAAAGGCCACGCCTGAATCCCACACCCAAGGATGATTCTCATAGGCCACGCTTGAATCCCACGACCCCACCCCCTCTCACACAGAACCAGTCACTGTGACCCAGCGATAAAGAGGAGGATGGGCCCAGCCGATCCCGGGCGCCCAGCTGCACGCCCAGTAGCCTCTGTCCTGAAGACCCAGCTCTCCTGCGATGGATGCTGAAGGAGGCCACCTCCTGACCAAACCAGATGAGGTGACTGTTTCCACTGGCCAGAGGGTCCAACTGATGTGTGCTGTAGAAAGGTTAATTAGCTTGTGAAATGCATCAAATATCAAAATACTGCTAAACAGTATTTTAGTACTTAGCAAGGGGGAGAGAAAAATTCTAAAATCAAGGTGACAACATAAAAACAAAGGATATTTAATCAGAAGAAAAAAATAGGACCTTAAGAAGTTAGGTTTGGGAGAAAGTACAAGGTTCAGAGAAAACAGGTCTGTGTCCCCTTCCATGGACTAAACACTTTATGGCCACCAGGTCCTCTCCTTTTGCTGTTTAACTACTCTGAAAACTGGAGACAATGCTGCAATGCAGAAGATCCTCCTCCCTCAACACAACTCCAAATAAATTAGATATTGAACGAGACACTGAGATTCCGGCAAGAATACACGCACAAAAAAACTGGGCCTGGAGCTGTTGGGAGATGATAAATTATCAGTTTCTCTTTAATAAGATTGTGTCTCATCACCATCTCCTGTAAGGGATTTGACAGCTTTCGTTTTGAACCTGTGAAGATTCAAATCAATTCCCAGCTACAGCTGGAAGCCCCAAACCATACACCTGCAAATATATCAATCAATCAATCAATCAATCAGTTGGTCAGCAGATCAGCAAATCCATGTCAAGGGCCAAATCTTGCTGGGCATCCGGGGCAGAGAAAAGAATCAGAAAATATGCTCCTGCAGATGTTAGAGGGGGAAGCCAGGCTTCAGAAGGCATTAACTCCAACTTTTAAGGCAACGGTAAACCTATTTCCATTAGCATTACTGGGCCAGCATATCCCACATTCTCACCTGTCTTGTCTTACGGATATGTCTGATGTTGGACCCTGGATTAATCCACAGACTTTGACTTACACCTTTGCCCTGCTCAGATGTCTGCACTGGCAACATCACTCCTTACATATCAGCTGGGTTTATGGACCCTACCTGTGCTCCCAGGGCATTTCAGAGGAGGCAGAAATGAGGAAGAAATAAAAAGTTGGAAAAAAAAAAGAAATGAGGAAGAAGACTTGGAATGAGGCTCCAATTTCACCTCCACCACTTACTACGTTGGCAGCTTTGCCAAGGTTATTCAGCCCCTCTTGGCCCTGGTATCTTTAACTACCAAAGCAGAAATAACAACATGTGCCTTGTAGCCCTGCAAGGATTAGATGAGATCACCAATGCAGAGTGCTTAAAATGAGGCTTAGTTCAGAGTTAATGGTTGTTCATTAACGTTACGTCACCATTGGTGGTGGCGATGTTATTTCAAGTATCAGATGGGTTGTTCCTAGGTTGGATTTTTGTTTAAGTTTTATAAAAATGTGTACAGGCATGTTTTGCTCCAGTGTTTTTCCCCCTCTCCAAATGGACCTCCTCACCCTACAATAATCCTATTAAATTCTACAGACTTCCACTTACATGACAAATACCCTGCTGGTTTCAGCCCAAACAAAAACTAATTGTCCCCTTGTCTGTCTGTTTGCCTTTGTTTTTCCAGATGAAACATTTCAGGCTCTGTTTCCTTGTCCCTTGGCATTTTTCTAAACAACCAACACTATATGAGTAAGCCACAAAGACAGGGTTTCCTGGAGCAAGGAAGGAAGAGTGTGTGAAGCAAGTGGCTCTATTTGAAGCCACAGCTCTTCATTTCAGTAAAGAAATGGCTGAAGGAGTGTGACAGAGAGGAGAGACTACCAACTCGGAGGTGAGAAGAGGCAGTGTCTTCATTAATCCTGCCTTCCCCCTTCCACCTCCTATGAGCTACATGACTCTGGGTATGTTAATAAACCGGTGCAAAATCAGCAATTGTTTTCTCTTCCGAGAATGAATTTGGCCTGATTTATAGACATTATTTCCTCAAATATTCCTTACGATGATATTAACAAGTTTGAGAGTCATCACCATCCTTGAAGTGAGGAAATCAATGGAGGAATTTCCATGGGAGGTTCTGGAGAAAGGAGCCTAAGACAGAAAAGTGGAAGATTCAAGTTTAAGTCCTGGTCCTTCCATCAAAATCTGGGTGACCTGGAATAAGCCGTTCTCCCCATGCTGGCCACAGTTTACGCATTTGAGAGTGGGGGGGGGGGGGTCAGACAACAGGATCAATAACATTTCCTTCCAGCTCCGGCACTTGGTGCACTCCACTCCAAGACGCTGCATGTCATAAAATCATACTGCCATTCTCTCTCCTCTAAGCTGCCTCACAACTACACCTGCTACTTCTCGCTCGTCAACAACAATAATAACCGGTATTTGTCGGATGCCAACTACGGGTCTGAGACTGTGTCCGATGCTGTACGTGCTTCATCTTAGTTAATTCTTACCACAACCCTCTGAAGCAGAGGCTATCATTATCCCTCACTGATAACTGAGGAACTTGACGCTAAGAAACGTTGAATGACTTCTTAACTCAGAAACTTTACTGGGGCCCCACACTGCTGTACTACCTCTCAACTATTATGACCTGGGCTTCCAAGATACAGAACTTGCCAAGGTCACCTCTTATCTTCCCAAGGAGCCTCTAAAGCATCTCCCTTTGTTCGTCAGGTCTTCCTGCCCCATCCCGCCCACACCTGTTGTTTGGACTTTGACTCAGGTCTTTGACGGGAGGCAACATGGGGTAATGGAGGGTTCAGAGACCTTGGAGGTGGGCTGAGCAGAATTAGAGTCCTATCTCAGCCAGGCATGAGAGCGTGCTCTCAGATGACCTCCCCAAGCCTGGCTGTCCTCGTCCAGGGCACTCCTGTCTAGGAGGCTATTGGGAAAGTTAAGTGGGACTCCGGAGATTAAGCTCCAGGGACAAATGCTGACACACTACTGAGCAGTACTCTTCCCCTATTCATATCCCACTTTCCTTTGAGACCCAACTCTTGAGAGCTACTTTTCTGTTTTTGGAATTAATCCATCCCTCCTTGAATCAGTCCAGGTTCCAATAAGAAAGAGATTGTGTACTGAAAACAGGGTGATTCCAGGGGGATTATTTTTGAAGGGGCTATGTACAAAGGTAAGGCAACAGGGGGCAAAAAGCACTAAGCAAACACCTGAGGCTTCAGAGTAGCAGAACTTTATCATACCTAGGACCAAAAGGCTGAGGGGCAGGAGTAGTTGCCAGAAACCAGAGGGAGAGAACACAAGACAATCATCTTCCTTGGGAGAAGCAATGATCTCCAGTCACGGACCCAGCCAAGCCCAGGGGAGACCTGGCAGGGAGCAAAATACTCTGACCTCACTCTTGGCCGTGAAACTTAATTCCAGAAACACAGAAGTGGCCTGAGCTATTCTGCAAAAACACCTGGACAATACTGACCCTTAGTCAAGGCACGAAATGTACTGAAAAACAGCATTGCTTTGTAACTATGAGTCCAAGGTATTTGGGGCTGGTTTGCACCCGCTAGTTAGCAATGGTTATTGATAATGGTGACAGCAATGAAGGCACCCTCTGACCTCCCACCTAACTCTTTTCAGAGCTCCCCATTGGCTGGACCCAGTCGGAAGCAGCACGCGAAAGACCCCATTGATGTCATTCATGCAGTACAGCTTCTGGGGCAGACAGCAGGGTGAAGAAGGAGAAAGTGGATCTCCCCAGCACAGTGTTTTCCCATGCATCACCCTCTCTGGGCTCTCTTTCACATCAGAAAAGTATACGTGTGGGTGTGCTGGCCTCACCCCCTGACCATGAGCCCCTAAGAACATATGAGCCCCTTCCTTCCCATGGTCACCGCCCCCAACCATCTCAGTGCTGGGCTCGGAGTAGGTGTCTGGTAAGTGTGATGGAACCTCCAGGTCCAGCAAGCACCATGGAGGATCTTCCTTTCCCCGAGATCGGTCCTTTATTTTTGTTGCTGCCAAAGACCTAGCCAGTGGCTCAGCAGCTCCAGAGACATTTCGGAAGGTGGACAGAACCAGCTGAGGGGAGAGAGCGCATTTGCAGGTCGACGTCTAGTCATAACAATTCTCCAAGTGCCTCCCCCGGTGACATCAGATAAACAGAGATGGGAATCACATTGCAGCGTGACAGCTGGAGAGGCATATCAAGAAACAGTTCAAAAGATCTAGAGCAACCTGGTCCTGAGAGGCTTTGTCAGTGTGACCCTGCTCCCCGTCAGGGCCGAGGTGGGGGAGATATGGCCCCGGGGCCCACACTCAGGACCGTGAATTCTCTAAGGCCGGATCCTCTGAGACCTGGGACTGGAGGCTAAGCGAGCCTGGAGCTTTCGGCCCTTGACTGCCTATCGGTGTTTATGAAATCACCTGCAATCAGCAGCACGGACATCAGTCTCCGCCGGAGCACGTTACCCTCCAATACTCGTCAAACCCCACCCGCGAGGAATAATATTTATAGAGTATCAGCTGAAGGACGTGCCGTCTGCCATTCCTTTAGATCAGCAGTTTTCCAGATTATCTTCCCCAGAGGCCTGGAGTTCCTGGGCGTGTCCCTGAGGCTCCCTGCCTCTTCTCCAATCAAGAGAATGCAGGTCCTCCCTGTCACACACGGGATCCTGGGGTTGCACATAGGAAATCAATTACCTTTTTAAAAAGGGATGCTGATGTCTTGAAAGAATAAAAGCCATCCCATTAGCCTAGATTTCAGGCTGCGATCAAGCCAGGTGGAGAGAGATCTGCAAGCTTGGGTCATGTTCCTTTGCTCTGCTGCCCTTAGAATTTCTGGCGCTAAACTGAGTTTCAGTGGAATCCCGTCAGCCCACCTTGCAGGAGCCCATGAAATCTCACCATCTGCAACAACATAGATGGACCTTGAGGGCCTTACGCTAAGTAAAGTACGTCAGAGAAGGACAAATACCATATTATTTCAACACTGCGAGGAACCTAAAAGAACAAAACAAACGACTCACAGATACAGAGAACAAGCTGGTGGTTGCCAGAGGGAAAGGGGTGTGTGCTGAGGGGCACATCAGTGAAGGGGCTTCTGAGGTACAAACTTCCAGCTACCAAGTAAATCAGTCGCGGGGATGTAACGCACACATAGGGGATGTAATGCACACATAGGGGACGTAGTCAGTAATATTGTAACAGCTTTGCATGGTGACACATAGGGGACGTAGTCAGTGATATTGTAACAGCTTCGTATGGTGACAGATGGTGACTGTGGCGATTATTTCATAAGGTACAAAAGTATCGATTCACCTAAGAAATAATACAAATGAATCCATATGCAAAACAGAAACAGACTCAGACATAGAAACTAAACTTATGGTTACCAAAGGGGAACGGAAGAGAGGGCAAGGATAAATTAGGAGCATGGGATTAACAGATACAGACTACTGTACATAAAATAGACAAGCAACAAGGATTTACTGCATAACAGAGGGACTATATTCAATATCTTGTAATAACCTATAATGGAAAATAATCTGAAAAAAAGATATATATATATAGTAACTGAATCACTTTGCCGTACACCTGAAACTAACACAATATTGTAAATCAACTATACTTCAATTTAAAAAATAAATTCAGTGGAAGCAAAAAAAATCAATTCACTATATTGTACACCTGAAACTAATATAATGTTGTATGTCAAGTATAACTTAAATTAAAAACAAATTATTTATTTATGTATTTAAAAAACTTAAAAAGAACAGCTTTTTGAAATTCCTGAAATGCCTCTTGAAAGACTCCTTTTGGCGAATCCATGAGACCATTTCCTCTCCTGTATCAGGAAGAGTTGATGCCGTTTGACTGTGTCATGTGACCACGCTGGAACCTGGCTCTGCCTTGGCCTCTGGGAACCTCAGTGCCAGCTCTGGAGCCCGCTTCCGAAACTGCTCTTTGAGACTCTAATCTCTGCCCACTCCCTCAGTTACTTATTTTATCATTTTGGATTGCCTTTAGTTTTGTGAGATACTGAAGAATATGTGCCTCCTCCCTCCTTTGTGGAAACAGAGGAAGAGTATCAACACAGAAATAAATAAAAATAAGTGGCCCTCCAAAAACAAGGAAGCAACCCAGTTCATCTGGTTGGGCTGTCACCACCACTTCAAACACGTTCTAATTCTGATCTCCTGTGAAATACACGGATTTCCCTATTCCCTGAGGACAAATCTCTGTTGGCTCCCAGCCTGCTGGCTATAGGAGGACATCCAGGCTCCCTCGGATGGATGGAACTCCAAGGCCTTCTCGATCCTAATTCACCAGCCCAGTGCCTGCTTCCTACACCCCCATTACGCTAAAGCATCCTCCAGTCCCCAAATCCACCCAGCCCTTTCCCAACCCAGTCTTTGGCACACATGGTTCCTAAGCCTGTAATGTCCCCTCCCTGTTTTCCCCATAGAAATTCAAGACCAGGAGTGTGTTCCCACTCCTCTGGCTCCCAGTGTGGGCAGCTGCCCCCAAAGCCGGTTTCTTCAGGTTGAGTCATAGCTCTGTGGTCACCCACAACACTGAACTTCCGGGCTTCTCTGTGAGTCTCTCCCACTACACTCCACCCTCCCTATGGACAGGGGGACCCCACTTTACAGGCCAGACTTGTAGATGGCATAGAGAGGGCCCGGCAGAGAGGAGTTCTGTCCTCTGTTTATGCCACAAGAGACAGGCAGACAGAGCCCCGAAGCGTCATTCTATTGCCCACTAGAAACGGGGACGGCCGTGGTCACTCTCAGCTCCCCCCTCCCCTGCACTCCCTGAGATCACCTCCAACCTGGAAATACATCTGCAGGTGTGAAGCCTGAAATTTGTTTTACTGTCACTGGCCCAGTCTCGGGCTTCTGATATTTTTAATTCCTACACTGAAGAATCCTTATTAGTTTTGCCGAGAAGAGAGGGCATAATATGAGGACCCATGGAAGCTGCATTTGCTTCCATTCTGCTATCCTAACTGATGACACAGAGTGAGCCTCCTGGGGTAGCACGGTGCACCAACAGAGCTGTTGTCTGCGCACGCCCACGACACATTAGCAGAACCACCCCCCCCCCACGCTGAGCCCTGAGAGAATTTGGGGTCACAGAGACTTGACTTGAAACACTGGTTCACCTACTTAGCAAGTGTGTGTGTCCTCGGGCAGGTATTCTAACCTGTATAAGCCACACTGTGCTCTGCACAATAGGGAACATCATATTTTATTTCCCCTACAAGCTAATAAGACGGGCATAAGGAATAGCTCCAGTCTAATATGTCACTTAACCACTCTGTCCCTCAGTTTCCCTACTTACAGAGTAGGGATCATACACATGCCTACTTCACTGGGCTACTATGAGAATCAAATATGAAAATGGACATAGAGAACTCAGCATGAAGCCTAGCCATGAATGCTCATTTATTGTCTATGGCCATGTCTCCAAGAGATGAAAACTTTCAGCCTTCTGTTGTATTTTCTGCCGATCCAGGGGAAGGGTGACCTATGGCTCCGATGTGTTGTGTCTGATAGCCATAAGGATATTCCTGGGAAGGACTCTCACTGCCAATCTGGACAGATCCCTTTGATTCTAACCTACACACCAAAGCCACAGTCATTGTCTGCCAATGAGCCTCTTGATGTCTATACACCTCTGAAGCTTTCTTGCCGGGTAGCACCCCCTTACCAAGCTCTGTTGTTGTTTGAAACGTCCCCATCCATCCTCCATGCCACCACCTAAGGCTCCAGTGACATCCTTCTACCCAGAGTGCTGGTCACCACATTCTAGGTACCTCATTCAACCTGCCAACATGTAGCCCCTCCCTCACCTTCCCCTGTGGCTACTGACATCCCATCCAACACCCCCTCTCTGGTAGGGGCCTCTGGACTCAGTCAGCTCCCCTCCAAGGCAACCAACTGCAGCCTGCTTGGAAAGTGAGGAGCACGGGAGAAGCACACTGACACATTAAGAGCCTTCACTGTGCCAGTGCCCAGACAAAGAAGGCATTTACCCATCACCGGGCCTGGGGAGGCTGCCATTTTTCTTCCTGAACTCTCCCCACTCCCAAGGGATGATATTTAATTCATGATGCTGGGGCTAGAAGCATTGCCAGATATACTTCCTTGATGATTAAACATTAAACACACAAGTATTTCAAAGCACTTGAAATAACTCAGAACTAACGAAGGACTAATTGCTTCACTCTGTGTATTCAAATAGTGATGTTATTTTTAAAAAATGCATTCTTATGTCAACTGTTGCATCAGTTAATTGCAAATTTTCCAACAGTTCGCTATAGTGTGATTAAAGCATATGAAAATAATCTTTTAATTAGCTTTCATTTCGAAACAAATAGACAATTAAACCAAAGTAGTAAGTGTGAAAATTCTGTTGGTCTGCTTTTTCAGGGGGGACACTTGTACAAATAATGACTGTATCATTGCAAATTATTTCCTTGGCTAGCCTAATGGTTGTTACAGTAATTTCATCTTTTCCCTTTACATCCCTTCTATTTCTTATAACCCCATACCCTTGCTGTTTTCCCCAGAAGCCTAAACTATATAACTAGATAATAATACCCTTTTTCAAGAATGTCTTTTTGAGCAGAGCTATTCAAAGTACTAGCCAATTCTTATTAAAAATATCACCGTGCATATCACTGGTATTTCAAAAGAGGAAATAATTTTGTTTGGGCCACTGAGTCATTAATACTTTCACCCACCTTATGAAGCAGAAGTGAGACTGCAGTGAGAGGAGAGAGGCTAAGGGCATAAGCTTTAAGCAGGCACGCACTCTCCCAGAGTCTGTGCCTCCTTAAATTTTATGACCTAGGGGCCTTATTTGCCTCACTCTAGTCCCAGCCTTACTATGAAAAGTCACAGGCACCTACTACATGCTTAGTGCTATTCAACAACCAGTTAACAACAAGAAAGGGATTATAGAATCGATTTGGTCCAAACCCTCCTGTGTTACATGTAGGGAGACTGGGGCCCAGAGAAGAGGAAGGAACAATCTGCTACAGAGAAAAGAAAGATGGAGATGACAAGGTCCTGGTCCCTGTCCATTGAGTCAAAAAGCATTGGGCGGGCATCTCCTCGGGGTGTGGCATGTGTGGGAGATCACCAGCCTCCAGTGGGCAGCGATACCCTGGAAGCACACTCTGTAGAGCACAGCAAGAGAGCTGACCCTGAGGAAATGGAGATCAAAGGCCACTCCTTGAGCTGAGTGACCCTGGGTTAGTGACTCCACCTCTCTGAGCCTGTGGATCATGTCTTTAAGTGAAGATAATATTTATGTCACTGTGAGCTCCAAGAATAGTGACAGAAAGAGTGCTGCACAGTAACTGACACTAAGTAGGGCATAATAATGACAATAGGTACCATCTCATAGGGACTGAACTATGTGGCAAGCACTATGCCAAATGCTTTGCCTGCATTATAGCATCTTAACAGCACAGCAACCCATGGGATAAGCATTGCAAACTTCATTTTATAGGTAAGGAGACAGGCTCAAAGAAATGAAATGACCTGTCCAAGTTCATGCAGCGGGCAAGTGGCAGAGTCAGGATCTAAACTAGTTTCATCAATTTCTGATGTTCACGTTGATGTTCAAACTGTTATGCTAAAAAAAAAGAGAGAGAAAATGGAGCTCAAACTTGGGAACACACTCATGGCTAGTAGGATTCTTAAGGAACTCCCTATAGATTTAAAAATCCATCATCCCATTCCCTCAGCTCCCATCACAAACTCAATTAACAGTGCCCAGTAACATCAGCAGCTAGAGTAGTACTGTAATCTCATCATGATGGAGATGATGTATAAGACGCAAAAAATCAATTTCCACATGATGGTACAATTGCATCTAGATACTTTGAGACCTTGATAATAGAACCTCAGCATGTAACAGAACCATAGAATTCAATGGTTAGAAGGAATCCTAGCTTCTGTGGCACCCAACTCCCCGGCACCTCTGGCATAAGGTGGTACAGCCTTGTTCACCCCCCATGAAAGGGGTCCCTTCACTTCATCAGGAAACCCCTTCTCCGTAGGGCATGCTTCCTATACGCCTTATCTCAACCACTCTTCCTGTAACCTCAGGAATTCTGACACACGTGGGGTTAAATCCCAGCTCCAGCACCAGAGCTAACCTCCAGGAAGGCAATTAACCTCTCAGAACTTCAGTTTCCTCTTCTAGAAAGTAAGAGTAATAACAGCTACCTATTGCAGGGTTGTTGTATTAAATGAGATGAAGCATATAAACATATTACCTGCTCTGTCTAAGCTCTCGATAAATGCTAACCCCTGGCACCATTACTCTGATGATGTCAGAGGGAAGCAGGGCAGAACTTGGGGGCCTGAGGCAATGGAGAAATGGGATTAAGGAGGGGCCAGTGGGCCAATCTGCAAGGGACAGAGCAGAGGTAAGGTCGGGTCTACCTTCCCAAAGGGTAATCAGTAAATAAACAGTTGTTGTATTGAACAGAGTTCCCTGTGGGAATGCTTCAGAGCCGGGGTTTCTGCAGCTCCGTTCAGATATCATTTGGGTTCTGCTAAATTATCGCCGGAATGTGTTATCACAAACTACTCTGCGACTTGGCAGAATTGAGTGAAATGTGATCCCAGATCATAAATGGAAGGAGCAGGGCATTTGCAGTGGCACATTCGTTTACACCATTTCATTTCACTCTTTCAACTGCTAAAAGGTTCAGAGCTCCCAGCAGGGACCGCTGGCCACCGCGGAAGGAAGACACTGAGTTATGACGTGTCCTCGTCAGCCTTCCCTGGAAAGCAGCGGCGAGCACGCGCTGCTGACGTGTGGTGATGTGCAGAGGATGTGGCGGCAGTGGGGAGCGGCTCGGCTTCGGGGTTTCCAGAGGTCAAAGCGGGGAGAGCAAACTATAAGGACTCCGGGATGCCGCCTTCTTTTCTGCATTGAGGATTGGTGAAATCACAGAAAGGCGAATGAAATGAGGGATCGTCCACTTCGTCCTCCTTCCCCACTTCCTACTCCAGCTGTTGGGATAAAATCTCTAACCCTCCCAGACCTGGAGGGAGCAAAGGCCAGCTCTGCTGGGGATGTAACAGGAACATCTTGAAAAGCCAGCATAGGGACCTCAGAAGGTTCTGCCCAGGGGTAGAGAGCACCGGGTACTCAGTGACCTGAATCTCGGACACTAAAACCATCAGGTTTAGGTTAAGACCCTGACCCTTCTAGATTCCCCACCATCCACTCCACCACTGACGCTCTGAGCGAGATATTCCCCCCACCTCGTCTACGACAGAATGAACCCAGGGTACTGTGCCAGGGAATAAAATGGGAAACTGATCGTATCTGAGGATCAGTAAAGGATTTACATGAGGAAGAAAAGAATTTTGGAGGTTTGAAGAATGAGTTGGCATTAAATATCCAAGGGGAGGTTGGAGGGCTGGGACATTGCAGCCAGTGTCTGCAGAAGCTCTGTAGCAGGAAGGAACCTGGCAAACAGGAAGAACTGAAGGGAAAGCTGGGGGCTGGAACAGACAATGGGATGGAGACTGGAGGGCAAGGATGCCAGACACTGGGGTGGGCCAGACGACAGCAGGCCCAGGACACAGGGAGGATGTTGGCTGGGGTAACAGGTCAATGTGATTAGGTTTGAGTTTTAAAAACTTAAATCTGTCTGCTATCTGGGGACTGGACTGTAGGTTTTGTCAGGAAGGGAGGGAAGTGGATTGACTAGGTGGCTATTAACAATGGTCCCAGTGAGGGTGATGAACTTGGGCCTGGATCAGGGAAGACGGAGCAGAGAAGATATATCCCGGAGATGGCCAGGAGCTGAAATCAGCAGAACTTGACAATGGAGTGTCTATGGTGGGAGAAAGACTGAAGCATCAGGTTTGGCCTTAGGTGTTCATCCAAATGCTCACCTGTGCCAGGTAATCCAAAGCCTAACAAAACAGTCTTCATGAAATCAGATGTGATGAAAAAGCAGGACTGTGGTAGGCTGCTCATTTGAGCAACATTGAAAAATACAGCACACGGTAGCCCTGCTGCTCTTTCTAGAATTTTCAGTGCCATGAACTGGGACTTGACATCTTCAGACATATTTTCTCTCTAGATCTGTTCTGAAATGTTTGACGTAAAGTTGTTTCTAATGTTAGTCTGTAGAGAAAGAACTATTGAATATTCTGTGAAATGAAAATTCAGAAACATATTTGTTTTTTCTTTAATCTCATCAAAAAGCTACATCAGGATACCTAAACCAGTTCCAGCTTTGCTATTAACTTGCTATGTGCCCTCAGGCAATTTTCTTTCCCTCTCTGTGCTTTCATCTCTATTTTGGGAATGCTGAACTGAGTAATCTGTAAAGCAGCTTCCAGCCCTAAAATCCTTCACATACGAGATGCCCTTTTTGCACACGTGGAGGAGAACATGCTCGTAACTGCAGGTAACCGAACTTCTGTTTCACACTGAGTATTGCATACCCGGCTCCCTACTTTAATTCAGAAAGTTCTTTCAAACAAAATGCAATATAATTTACAGTCAATTTGGAAACAAACTGACTCTAATGAAAAATGTTCCCAGCAACAGCATCGCTTTTATAAGACTTACATTTTCCTAATGGGCACCAAGGCAAAGGGAAACATCCAGAGAGTTACCAAACCTGCAAACCCCAAGAATACCCACCACTTAAACATTGCTGTTCGTTCCCAATAAAATTAGCTACACGTTAACCTGCACAGTTGGACTCCTCGAATGATGTTTCCGAGTGGTACCAATTCATATCTCATGCCTCCCAGCAGAGCCCACCTGACAGTGCCTCTGCCGTATCATGCAAAGGAACATCTGCTCTTGCTGTCTCAAAGCTGCTTCCAGGAATAGACTTGTACTCCGTGCACAGAGCTGTAGATTCAAATGTCCCCCACCCTCCGCTCTCGCTGCCAATACCTTACTTTGGATTAGATCATCATCACCATTTCATGGACCACGGCAACAGCAGGGTAACTGGTCTACCAGACTCCAGCGGCCCTGCCCCACTCTTCTATGTTCTGTGTCAGCTACCAGAATGTTGTTTATAACAGGCAAGCCCGTATTTCTCACCTCCTTGCTCCAAAATCCCTCTGCTGCTCAGGATGGAGTCCAAGCCCCCAGACATAGCATTCCAGGTCCTTCAGGAACTGACTCCAGGCCACCTTTCCAGTCTCACCTGTCCAGACTTGGCCTCATACGCCTTCCTGCCCAGACGCACTGGCTGTCTTCATCTTCGCACACATAACATCCTCCTCCACATTGGCCTATTTTCACTCACACTGTTCCCTTTCTCTAGACGAGTCTTTCTCTGCTTGGTGTACACCTGCTGACTCGCTCCACACATGTTTGAGCACCTACTACATGACTAGAAATGACAGAATATGTAAGCCAAACTGTACGAGAAGACAAAAGAATTGAGATTTAATACTCTGGAAACAATCATTTAGAAGGATGCTTGAGAACGACTCTCCTAGAACAATGATATTCAAACTTAGATGAGCACACAAGTCACCTGGTGATCTCGCAAAGATGCAGATTTTGATTCACCCAGTCTTTGATGGAGCGGAGCCAGGGAATCTGAAACTTCTAACACACTCCAAAGCAGTGTCCATGTTGCCAGTCCGAGGACTTTGAGTAGCAAGGGCATGACCTGCAGATTTAGACTTAACTGGATTCAAATCCCAGCTCTGCTGCCTCCTTGCTGTGGGAAGTTGAGCAAGTTGTTTCACTTGTCTGAGTTTCAGTTCTTTGATAGTGATTTGATAACCAACAGATGCTGGTTATTCAATAATGTCTACTCAAGGAACTCTGAGATGAGTGGGAGAGACACACAGATAGACAATTAGGGCATAGCAAGATGGGTGTTATGATGGGGGTACAGACCCAGGAAAAGCTCCAAAGACTTTCTAAAGGAAACTATCTCTGATCTGAACCTTAAAAAGAGAATAGGAGTGAGCCGGTCAAAGATGTGGGTAATCCAGGTGGAGAGAGTAGCCTCACCAAGGAAAAGAGATGAGAGAGAGAACGAGTGTCGGGAAGGAAAAGTAAACTGGCTACATCCACAGGGCAAGGTGCTTGTCGGAGAGCAAGGAGGATTGGGACTGGAGGAGTGACTGATGACTCAGGCATGAAGGGGCTTGTATGTCATGTGTGGAGTTTGGGATTCCCCCCGAAGACAAGATGGAGCTACTGGGACTTTAAGCAGGGGAGGGACCTGAGCAGACTTGCCTCTTGGTTTGATATACTGAGCTGCCACGTGGCAGGAGTCAGACTGGAGGAAAGGACACTGGTCAGGGGTGGGGGGCAGTGGGGAGAAGGAGGTTGCTGCAGAAAGATGCTTGTCATGTGCCTTTGAAATGTTAGTTGAATATACAAGTGAATAAAGATTTAGTTATCTCCTTTCTTTTTTTTAAATTGAAGTAGAGTTGATTTACAATGCTGTGTTAGTTTCACATGTACAGCAAAGTGATTCATATATATACATATATATTTATTCTTTTTCAGATTCTTTTCCATTACAGTTTATTACAAGATACTGAATATAGTTCCCTGTGCTATACAGTAAAACCTTGTTGTTCATCTATTTTCTTTATGGTAGTGTGTACCTGTTAATTCCATACTCCCAATTTATCCCTCTGCCCTTTCCCTTTTGGTAACCATAAATTTGTTTTCTATGTCTGTGAGTCTGTTTCTGTTTTGCAAATAAGTTCACTTGTACTATCTTTTTAGATCCCAAATATAAGTGATAGCATATAATATTTGTCTTTCTCTGACTTACTTCACTTAGTATAATTTCTAGGTCCATCCATATTGCTGCAAATGGCAATATTTCTTTCATTTTCATGGCTGAGTAATATTTTTATATATATATATATATATATATATATATATCACATCTTCTGTATCCATTCATCTGTCAGTGGACATTTAGGTTGTTTCCATGTCTTGCCTATTGTAAATAGTGCTGCTATGAACACTGGGGTGCATGTACAATATCTTTTTGAATTAGAGTTTTCATATTTTCCAGATATATGCCCAGGAGTGGGACTGAAGGATCATATGGCAACTCTATTTTTAGTTTTTTAAGGAACCTCCATACTGTTTTCCATAGTAGCTGCACCAATTTACATTCCCACCAACAGTGTTCCCTTTTCTCCACAACCTCTCCAGCATTTATTCGTTGTAGACTTTTGAGTCATCCCCTTTCTTGAATACACTGACTTCATTCCTAGTATTATAAAGAACCCAGTGATATAAACAGACCATCTCACTGCTCCAGGTCTCACCAAGCAAACTATAAAAAATATTAGGATTTAGTTATATTCTAAATTTCTACTAACACGGGGGCAGTACCCTCTAACTGAGCTCGCCTAGCTAGTGAGAAATGGGCAGTAATGAATAAAAGTGGCTACAAAAACATAAGATTGTCAAATTTTGTAAAACCCTTTTCCCCACTGAAAATGGTATTTTCACGTGCACTGTATTATTCATTTATCCCTGCAGCTTTGCTTCCAGTCGTTGGCTTCAGGTCCCAGAACTCTGACAGCTTGTTCCCAAACATGCGTCCATGGACTTTATCCTGATCCAAGAGAAAGTTTACGTTGGAAGGCGGAAAATGAGGAGGTAATTATTCACTTTAATGGAATTGTCTTTATTCTGAGATTATATACTCATTATCTAGAGGGTGGTGTTAAAATGTCCTTTAATGAAATGATGATGGTAGAAGGTGGAAGATATTTTGTTGTTATTACTTTGTTTGTCCTTTCTCAGCCAAATAATAAGTTGGTTATTCTAACATGCTCCAAAAATATTTTTGGACAGTTTGAAGGTTTACAAAATCTAAAATTTTGAGGTCTACTGTTCTACACCATTTAGAGGTCCTTTTCAAGACATGCCGAACCAAGGTCAGGAGACTTTACTGAGTGAGTTTTACTCCATGACCTGACACCAACTCATTGGTAATTGCTACCTAGAAAATGTATTGGAGGGCTTCCCAGGGCTTCCCTGGTAGTGCAGTGGTTGGGAGTCCACCTGCCGATGGAGGGGACACGGGTTCATGCCCCGGTCCAGGAGGACCCCACATGCTGCGGAGCGGCTGGGCCCGTGAGCCATGGCCGCTGGGCCTGCGCGTCCGGAGCCTGTGCTCTACAACGGGAGAGGCCGCGACAGTGAGAGGCCCGTGAACCACAAAGAAAAAAAAGAAAATGTATTGGAAAGGATTCTGAGCCTTATCTGTAGCTCCACAGGGGGAAAATGTGTTAGAATCCATTAGTGAGGACTGCCATGGATGGGGGCGGGGTGGAATGGCAATCCATTTGCTGTGGTATGCTAGTAAATATTTAACCACTGCTCTCTAAAAAGAAGAAAAGCCCTGATGTGTGTCACTGGCCAATTTCCATGGTAAAAATGCTCTCCCCATGGCTAATTTCAAGCCCTCAACATGACATCACTGAAAGCAGAGTTGGGAAGAAACGTACCCAGTTGGCTATCACAAACTGGCACAAACCAGCTCCAGGGCACCATAGCACCCTTGCTGTAGATGTGCTGTTCTGATTCTAGACAGCAGGGAACCACTGAATGCATGGGCTTCAGTCTTACGTCCACAGACCACAACTTCTTCCCCTTGCTCACGTGTCCACAGATATTCCTTCGGTCAGAAAAGCATTGCACATTTCTACTTCTTCTACTAAATACGGTTTATTTATCAACTCTCCTTTACGTAACTCCAGCGTGAAATGAAATGCATGATCTCATAGACCTCTCGCTGGCAAGAACAATGACACTGAAACATGGACAGTGACACTGAAACAAAGCTATTCAAGTAAACTCCCTCAACGGGGACTGGCATTAGGCGCTGTGGCTGATGGAGGCCTAACTGATATTTCCTGCTGTGGATACAAAATAGACCAACGCTAGAGCGTGTTATCTAGTGACCAAAATTAATTGAGTCAAGGTGGTATTTCTAGGCTGAGCAAGACAGCTTTCTGAAGAACGTCACATACTAATATTTACTAAAATACTGAGTCATGATGTTAAGCCTGAGGTGTAGGGCCCAAGAAAGTCCTACAGTACTGAGTGCTGGTTTTGTCATTTGGCTTCATGCACACACAACTTGCATCCTACCTTTTTTGCACCCATCCTCTCCAACTCTACTCTGGAGCTCAACTCCCTAGGTTGAGGGAGAGTCAGGCACTTGGTCCACACTGGGGTTTTAGGATCTGGGACTGGGTCTGGGATGAGTTTGGAACCTAGAGTATGGGATACCGTGTTAAAGGCAATAGGTCCATGCAAGGCTCCAATGTACATCTGTGCAGGCTGCACACTGCACAACTCCAGGGTGCACCATTTTATGTGAATATGGCAGCCCTCCATCTATAGGGCCTGGAAATGAGGCAGGATTTGGAGTAAACGGTCAGTGATGAAGAACAAGGAAGACTGATGAAGGGAGTTGAGGAGAAAAAGAAAAAACCATGTTGGGACTGCTGTAGTTGAGCCCACTGATGGAGAGAGAGCTAGCAAGTATGTAGATCTTGCTTGAAGTAGACTCAACATTGTATAGATGGGGAAGCTGAGACTCAGTGAGGGAATTGCTCATTGCCCTGGAAATGAGGGGACCAACAGAAAGAAGGTCTTTCCTTGGGTGAAGATTACCTGGGGAGAGGTAGCCCTTGCAGCTCAAGACCAGGAGTGCTAGTAAACTGAGCACGTTGGTAGGAGTGGGAGTACAGGACCAGGGCAGGATCGGAAATGAGTTGAGAGTCAGGAAATGGATTCCAGAAGATGCTCCGTGAGCAGGGCAAGGGTGGGGTGACCAGATCCCAACCAGGTTCCCCAGGATGGGCTGAATTCCTGACCCCACCTGCTATCTGAATTCACCTTCCTGTTTCTTAAAGACAGCCACACTGGTGTTCTAGCCAGCAGTGAAGTGCCCACACTTCAAAGCACCCCTCCACAAGGCTGCATCTGCCCCAGGCTGGTCTTCAGCCCGAGGCCCTCCCTGATGTTGACTGAAATCGGCAGATACCACTGCCTAGAGTGGAGAGAGGACCAGAGGAAGAAGGGAAATAATGTCACGTTACTGAATTGCAGTGGAATACAGTGTAGACGATGCACGTGTGGTCACTGGCACACACGATCCCATCGCATCCTCAGCACATCCTCTTAGCCGAGGTGCAAGAATTCCGTTCCACATTCTCAATGTCAAAGAACTGCAGCTCAGAGAAGCGAAATAACTTGCTCAACCTCCCCCAGCAAGGAGGCAGCAGAGCTGGGATTTGAATCCAGTTATGTCTAAATCTAAAGGTCATGCCCTTGCTACTCCAAGTCCTTAGACTGGCAGCTTCAGTACCACCTTGGGGCTTGTTAGAAATTTCAGATTCTCTGGCTCCATCAAAGACCCACTATATCAGAATCTGCATCTTGCAAGATCACCAGGTCACCTGTGTGCTCATTTAAGTTTGTATATCATTGTTCTAGGAGAGTCCTTCCCAAGCATCCTGCAAAATGATTCTGCTTCCAGAATATCATATCTTGATTCAGGGACTTCCCTGGTGGCGCAATGGTTAAGAATCTACCTGCCAATGCAGGGGACACGGGTTCAATCCCTGGTCCGGGAAGGTCCCACATGTGGCAGAGCAACTAAGCCCGTGCACCACAACTACTGAGCCTGCACTCTAGAGCCCGCAAGCCACAACTACTGAGCCCGTGTGCCACAACTACTGAGCCCACATCCCTAGAGCCTGTGCTCCTCAACAAGAGAAGCTACCGCAATGAGAAGCCCGCGCACTGCAACAAAGAGTAGCCCCCGCTCACCACAACTAGAGAAAGCCCGCACGCAGCTATGAAGACCCAACACAGCCAAAATAAGTAAATAAATACATAAAATAAATAAATTTATTTTTTTTAATTGGTTCATTTTTCTTCTGGTAGAGTTTGGCTAAGATATTTTGCCATTCCTAGCTGTGACTTACCCCAGACCAAGAAAAGTGTCAGGGGTGGAAGCTGTTACTTCCTCTTCCATTTCTTTGCAAAGGAGAGAGAAAACATCACAGCCATGTGTGACTTCTCTCATGGTGATGACACAGCCAAGATGAGGCTTGTTTTAAGGTGAAACAACTGCTCTGGGCTGGCCACTATCCCAGGGCTTCATCTGGGTGTATGTGACTTTTCATCTCCTCAGCTGTCAAACCGGAAGGAATTCAGTGTAGCTTGCTGATGCGGATGCCGGGAAAAGTAGAACGGGACAGAGACCACTGGATTTCACCTCCCTTCTCCTCAAGCTGTCAGAACAAGCCCACTTCTGTCACCCTAGCCCGTGGGAAATTACAGGAAGAAATTACACAAAGAAAGATGTCTAAAAGGAATAACCCATCGTCCATTTGGATGAACATTCCCCTCGCACAGCCCCAGGTGGAGCATACAATCCCTTCTTCCTGTCCATAGCTGAGCAGATCGAGGATGGAGCAGAGATGGCATGGCTCTCTCAGGTTCATATATCCATTCCCATTCTTATTCTCTCTCCCTCCTTCTCTCCTCTTTCCCTCCCTCCCTCTTTTGTTCCCTACTTCCTCCTCACTCTTTCTCTCCTCCCCCACCCCATATCTGGAACTGCAAAACAGAGAGAGGAGTTGTCAGTTAGGAGTGATGGGGTATAGCAGGTGTCCTGGATACCCCCTGCCCATGCCCTCTAGGTCCTCACCTCTATATGCTGAAAGCTGCTTCTGGCAAACTCCTGTAACTCTCCCTGCAGGAGCGTGCTTGGCTGACACACAGGGGACGTGGGAAGTGCTGAAGGTTAATGCCCCCAGCGCTGCCCTGAAAATGACTAGTGAGATGTGATATATAAACACCCCGGCTCTCCGGCTCCTTGTGTAGACTGCCTTGGAGACACATACTCCACACTGATGGCCCAGGTTCCCCAAAGGGATTAGGCTCCATTTGCTCGAAGTAATAACCTGCTTGATAGCACATCCTTTACTGGCTGCCTTTCTCGTCCCTTCCTCACAGCCTCACCCACTTTCTGCTATTTCCTGGAATCACCTTCCAAATAAGCACTGGTACTCGAGTTTTCATTTCAGGATCTGCGTCTGAAGTCCATCTCAAGGAGCTCTCAAAGACGAAGTAAGAGGTCATGGACAGACCCGGGGAAGCCAAGTTCTGAGGAAGCAGGAGAGGCAAAGGCAGAGGAGAGGATGAAAAGTCAAAGGCACAGCGGGGAGGAGAAGCCAGGGCAGCCACCGTGGTCCCCGGTCCCCAGAGCAGCCTCAGCTCCAAATGGCCCTCCAGGCCCAGGAGTCCTCATGGAAAGCCCTCTTCCTTAGAGATGCCAGAGAAAACACCTGACCCTTGCCCACCCCCCCCCCCGAGCCTAATTAGATGGGCAAGCCAAACCAAGACAAAAGGGGGCAGCCAGGTAACACACTAGAACAATAGTAGCCGTTAGCACTTCCTGAACACTCTTGCTGAGTGTGTGGCATCCTCCTAGGCACTTTCCATGCGCTCACTCAGGAAATCCTCACAACCCTGTGAGGTCACTGTCATCATCATCAGTTACTGATGAGGAAACCGAGGCACAGAGAGGTGACGGTGAGGGACGTGCCACAGCTGTTAAATCTGAAGTGGCAGATATAGGCTCCAGCCCACATGGTTTATCCCCTAAACACCAGGCCGGTCGACACAGCACTTGCTGTGGCACTGCCCTCCTTGTAGAGGTTGGGTTTTCATATTTCCAGAATATATTTCTCATTTTGAGAGGAAATAAAAAATGTTGCTATGGTCTCCAGAAGCTCCTGGCTCTGGACCTCTTTACTTCTTAAGTGGATTCGGTCTCAAGCGATGCTGGGTCCTGAAGAAGCGTGGACGGAGCCACAGTGAGGCAGGGGCGAGGCTGAGGCACCGGCCCAGCTCTCAGGCCAGAGCCAGGGAGAAGGATGCTCATGGGGCAGCACATGGTGGACCGCCCTCCGCCAGCAACCGCATGCAACCGCGTGCTGAGCAGAGTTAGGAGCTCTATCCGCTTTATAATTTAACACCATCCCCTCTCTGCTGAGTGTGCTGCACGAACCCCATTTCAAATCCGAGTAGGCTGAAGTCCAGATAGGTAAGTGCTAAGCTGACCGGAGCCCCCTGGGTCTCTCTAACTCCAGAAACTTATATCCCTGCCCAGAGAATCTGGGCTGACTCTGATCTGGCTCTGGTCACCCAACGTGCTCCACTGGGTGGCTGGGACATGTGAGCAGGACTCTCCAGAGTGGGCCTTGGTGGCCAGCCATCAGCAGTGGAAGGACGCAGGGAGCTGGGCATCTCCTGGGTTGAGGAGTGTCTCATCAACCTCAAGACTTTTCTCAGAGACCCATCAGCATCTACATTCATATTGCACCTCCCACCCCTCCCAGGTCTGCTCCCGTCAACCTAAGGCATCCTCTTCTGATTCTACAACAGGAAGCCTTGCTTGGACTCACCATGAATCCTTCCAAATCTGTTTCTAGGTGTGGGTTCCTTCTGCTTCCTGTAGGGCGTGGTTTTCGACATTCAAAAGCCAGTAAAGGGCTTCCCTGGTGGCGCAGTGGTTGAGAGTCCGCCTGCCGATGCAGGGGACACGGGTTCATGCCCCGGTCCGGGAAGATCCCACATGCCGCAGAGCGGCTGGGCCCGTGAGCCATGGCTGCTGAGCCTGCGCGTCCGGAGCCTGTGATCCGCAACGGCAGAGGCCACAACAGTGAGAGGCCCGTGTACTGCAAAAAAAAAAAGCCAAACACCTTAAGTCATCTAGCATTTAGGGGAAGAGTGAACCTCAAATGTTGTTGCGTTTTGAGGTTTTTTTTGGTGGGGGGGATGCAATTCCTCATTTTTCTTCTCCTTTAGATTCTAAAGGTTTGTGCTAGTTTCCTTTTTCTTTTATTTTTTCCCCCAGAGATCGAAAAACGTCAAGAAGGAAGCTCAGGCAGACAGTCTGATTAGAAGGTGCCCCCACAGGAGGGGCTGAAAAGAAGCTTTTTAAGAAAATACAAATAGAAAAAGCAACACCAGTGGCGCAGGCATTTTTGCCACTAAGAATAGCAGCAGACAGCTTCGGGCTCCCCGGGCCCCTCGTCTAAAGCTCGTTGTGGGGGGAGCTAGAATCCATTTTCTGTTTCAATTGACGTTAATTTCATCATGGCATATTTCAGGCCTCTCATCACCGGATGATTCATTGCTGCATGTAAGCGAGTACAATCAGTTCAAATATTTGTAGTCTTCATGCAATTGCTGTAAGAAAACAGGGGACTGCGTGCCACAGATCGCCCCCTTGCCGCCTGTGCCCGCCCCGGGGCCAACGTGTTGGGTGAGACTGACAGGCAGCGGCTGGTTCCTCTGTCCTCTTCCACTTTGCCGACTTAGGACCACACAGAGCATCCCTCCCCCTGGAGACCAGCAGCTTCTGGCGGGAAGATATTTTCACACAGAAGGTTATGCTCCTGATAGCCTGGCCGGGAACGTTTCCAAGGGCAATTCAGAGGAAATGTTGGCAGACCTACCCTTCCATGGTTTTCTAACCTTTGTGTCCAAAAAACTCTCAGGGTATGTTTTCTTGGTGATAATCTTAGCATCCAAGCATCACCAGGCAGGAGGAGGCCTGGGACCTCTTCCTTGCCATCCCAGGGAGGAAATCAAAAACAGAGTAGAGGGGCTTCCCTGGTGGTGCAGTGGTTGAGGGTCTGCCTGCCGATGCAGGGAACACGGGTTTGTGCCCCGGTCCGGGAGGATCCCACATGCCGCGGAGCGGCTGGGCCCGTGAGCCATGGCCGCTGAGCCTGCGCGTCCAGAGCCTGTGCTCCGCAGCGGGAGAGGCCACAACAGTGAGAGGCCTGCGTACCGCAAGAGTAGACAAGGCTCATCAAAGGTTAAGTAGCAAGGGAATCAAGGTGAGACTCCAGATCTCCTGACTCATGGTCCAGACTACATACAGCTGCTCTTATTATTCTATAGGTTTTTAGAATAATTTTTTTCTGATTATTAAAAGTATTCATGTTTACTATAGAGAATGTTCCAAATATGGAATATGCTCACTCCATGATCCCAGTCCTCAAAGACAGTCACCATCAAAGTCAGGGGCACAGACATTCAACCTGTGCAGTCACAAAGGGCTTTGCACATAGAAGATTCCTGTGCTTTGTCTAATGGTCTCATGTTTGCCATCTTGAATTTCTTCACTTTTGAACAAGGGACCGTGTGTTTTCATTTTGCATCGGGCCCTGCAAATTATGTCCCTGGTCCTAATCACCATTAATATTTCAGCGCCTTCTCTTCCGGTGCCTAGCATCTTGCTACATCCCATTCATTCATTCCTTTGTTCATCCAACAAATGTTTACTGAGCACATACTACATGCAAATTACAGAATCCCATGAAAGTATCATTGAGAGGAAGCCTTCCTTGATTGCTCTATTCCATGAACACAGACAAATGTGCTAGAATTGTTGCCCTAGGAAGATTAAACTGGCTGTCCATGGAGAAAAGACTGACTAAAACTTATCTGATTCTAAATCCAACCACCACACAAGGAAGAGGTCAGGCAGACGGAAGAGGTCAGGCATGGTCCTTTAGCATCTATGGTCCCCTACTCTGCATGTCCACATGTGTGCAGTGCTCTGATAGAGGCAGTGAGGGCAGGGCTTGAAGGACAGATGGGCATTATTTACATGCCAGCAATGGCTCAGAGAACTGACCTGTAATTGCAGACATCTCTACAACCTAGCTGCAAGAAATAAGACCAGACTCCATCCAGTTCCTACAAAGGCCAACTCCATAGCCATGGCCAAGCACTTCCAGTGAAAAGCATGACATTTAGTAATTGCTCTGCAGACCCGGCTCTGTCCTGCGTTTCCCAGCATTTTTATGACTAGGGAGTGGCAAGGGATTTCTTTGCCCTAGAGTCTAGGGAAAGATGCTTTTCAAAGCAGTGAAGAGCTATTTCCTCCAAACTGCAGGTCAAAAAGGTAAAAGAAAGAGAAGAATTACCCCCAATTACATGGTAGACACTGGAAATGCAGAGGACAAGCTCTGTAGGGTTTAAATGTTATATCTCCACAAGAAAAAAAAAATTAATGTAACCTTTCTTTCTCTGGACCAAAGGCATCTGATATGGACGCTCCACACTTATAGCAATATATCGCACAGGATATTTGAAAGCTCTGATTTAATCTTTAATTTCTCCCCAACAAGGTGAAGGCCTGAATTGCACCACCGCAATAAGACAGAGGTTCCAACTCTATAACTAGGTGTTGCTCTGAGTCCATAAATATTTACTTGCGTTCCAGAGGTTCTGGAAAAGGGGAATGGTCAAAAGTTCAATTGCCTCCTTGGTATCTGACCCCACTTATCTTGCTGTTGAACACCTCCAAGGGTAACTCTCAAGCCCCAACGAGTTGAGAGGAAATATCCTTTAACATAGACCCAGATAACACGAACTTCTCACCCTCAGTCTCCCTCTTGGAGACAGCCACTCCCACTGCTTCCCTGGATTTTTCTTAGAGAAGCACCAAACTCGCCACTGAGAACATTCAAATCACATGGCTTTGATTGGGCTTGAGATAATTACTGGAGAGTTTCTCCCATAAGATAATGTCTGCTGCTGCCAGTCTTGCCCCCTCCAATCCATACTCCTCACTAAGACCAAAGCGATGTTCTAAAAGGCAAATCTAACCATGCGCATAGAGGATGCTCCGTATCCCTGAAGCTCACCCGAGCAGAGGGCAGCCACGATGGAAGGTGCCGTGCGCACGTGCAGTATCCCACCTCGAGTGCACGCTGTGATGTCGCTCTGTTTCTCTACCTCTGGGCTTTCTCTGGAGTCACAGAGTCAGCTGAACCCATGATTGATTAAAAGTCATTTGACTGTAAAAATGACCATCACACAAGGGAGAGGCCGGGCAGAGAGAAGGTGGTCAGGCACGGTCCTTGGACATCTATGGTAATTTACTCTCCATGTCCACATGTGAAAAGTGCTCTGAGAGACGCAGTGAGGTCAGGGCTCGCAGTGCAGATGGGCATTAGTTACAGGCAAACAGCTGTACGTGCAAGGAATCATTGCCTCTGAGGGTAACCTTCAATTAATGACAGATGGGAGTCAGCGGATAAATGCCCCCTGCTTCCTATCTTCAGTGGGACAATTCTGGGGCACGTTCTACACGCTTCATTAAAGGATCCCCGGCAAGACAGAGATCTGCTTTGCCCATAGTTGGTACCAGCTCAGAAACACAGAGTTTCCACTGTTCTTCCGTCCCCGTATCATTTTTCACACCCCTTCTGTTTCCTGGGATCACCCTCCAAATAGACCACATGCACCCAAGTACTCATCCTAAGCGCTGCTTTCAGGGGAACCCAAACTAAGATACCATCTCATTCTGGGCTTTAAACCCCTCGAAATCTCTTTGTGTTTAGGAGAAAACTGAAGCTCCTTAGCTTAATGTTCAAGGCCTTTATGGATGTTACTCATTTGAACCCCAAATGCCAGCAGCACCGAGCTACCTGCAATTAAAACCATCACTCAGTTACACAGCTTCACGTCTTCCCTCACGCAGAGCTCCCTTTCCCTGATTTCTTGGTCCGCATCTTGTTACCACTCATGCCTCAAGACTATGGCTTCACACCTCCTCAGCTGGAAACCTTTCTGCACCTGGATGCACGTGCATGGGGCCTTTTTCATAGCATCGGTATTTGCACCCCTGCCCAGCTCCCCAGGAGAATGTGTATCCCTCAAGGGCAGAACTGGGTCTTAGCTTGTCAGTGGGGTCCAGGGCTTCATGCAGAGCTTGGCATACTCTAGGGGCACTTAGACATTTCTAAAGGACCATATAGAGCTTTTCCTTCTGTTCTCAGCTAGATTTGGTGTCCTCGAAGTATCCTGGGCATTGCTGGTCTTTTATCTGGGCAACAAAGGGACTTTTTTTTTTTTAAGGAAATGGCATAAAGTAACTCATTCAAACATTTGCCGACTTGTCTACCATGCAAAATTCCCTCTCCTGGAGGGAGCAGGAAGGATACTGATGTCCCATCAGTATCGACACCCAGGCCAAGGCACGCAGAGGTGCGAGGTGGAAGAACCTGAGGGCCTTGCAACGTCAGAGCTGGGCAAAACCGAGGATTATACAGCCCGGCCAAGAAGGGACTTGCGCGAAGAGACTAGACGCCCAGGCTCCAAACTCCCAGGCAGGCGTCCTTTCCACGCACCCGCATCAACTCTCACAAACGCTGAGTCAGAAACAGCCTGGCTGGGCCTTGGACTTCGCCGTTTTTTTTTTTTTTTTTTTTTTTAATGCTTGGCTTTTTTTTTACTTACTTACTTACTTATTTATTTATTTATGGCTGTGTTGGGTCTTCATTTCTGCGCGAGGGCTTTCTCTAGTTGTGGCAAGCGGGGCCCACTCTTCATCGCAGTGCGCGGGCCTCTCACTATCGCGGCCTCTCTTGTTGCGGAGCACAGGTTCCAGACACGCAGGCTCAGTAGTTGTGGCTCACGGGCCCAGTTGCTCTGCGGCATGTGGAATCCTCCCAGACCAGGGCTCGAACCCGTGTCCCCTGCATTAGCAGGCAGATTCGCAACCACTGCGCCACCAGGGAAGTCCCCTTAGCCTTTTCTAGCAGGTCAGGATGCAATAGTTTTTGAAGGGTAAGGAAGTAGGGAAGCGGTACTTCAAGGAGAGTAACTGTTCTGAACACCCCAATTCAAGTTGATCTGGCAAATTTCCTCAGAGGAATGAAGATGCTCTTCATAGAACAAATCTCAAGGAGAAAAAAAAACAAGCAAGGGTAACCGAGTTGACAGATCAGGTTTTCTAGTATGTGCTCTGTATTCTAAACTTTCTTCCTTATTCTTTTTATTTCTATACGTACAGTCCTTTCCTCACTGTGCATTGTGCAAAATATATGATTGTGCACTTGGTGAAGTAGGAAAGGCCTCGTCTACCTCACTTCCATTTCTCCAGCACTGACTCCTTAACCTTGTCCCCACCTTAGACCAACAGAAGAAGTGAATTATGTATGTAGCGAGGCAGATGGACAAGTGGACAGATGATGGATGGCTGACAGATGGAGGGACAAAGGAACAGGAGGCTGGGTGAAGGCGTGGGGTCTCCCTTCAGTGCCTCCCTTCCTGCCCTGTTTCTTCCCGACTTCTTCTCTGCCTTACTACCCCAAAGTCATTATCCTTTACCTTTTTCCAAGCCTACTCTAAATACAGGATCTGACTGGTTTCTCCAGCAGGTAGAGGGTCTATATGACCCGGAGATGAGGCTCTCCTCATCTCCTGGAGAGATGGCTTTCTTTATATCCTTATCATCCCCCTGGGCCAGTCCTCAGAAGTCTGTGACGTGTCAAAGGCCATCACCCAGACATCCTGCTGGAGAGCAGACCTGAGACCCTTTTGAAGGCAGAAGTCCACTCTGGACCATGCATGAGCTTGTGACCCATGGTCAGATGCCGACCTCCTGAGGCACTTTCCCAGCAGATGCAGATTCCTCCTTTCCCCATCTCCTCCCCATTCCTTTTAGCATTTTGCATAATGTTCATTTCCCTAGACAGTTCCCATCATGTTTATTTCAGGAATTCCAGCAGTCACTGTTAATGTAACCTACATTTTTGTTTTTGATGTCCTAGGTGTTCTCCAATTATCATTAACCCAGTATGTTTTAAAACCAGTATTAGAAGAAGAAATTATAGGAGGGAACTAGTTTTGCTTCTTTCCAATCAACAGGAGGAAATAATAAGAGAAGGGTCTCAATCATGAGCTGAGAAACCTGCTTCCTAAGCAAAAGTGCAGAAGAAAAATTGGCCACTTGGGAAAGAAGGAAGCAAACATTTCTTGATCCCCTACTGTGCACTAGATATTTTCACCTGTTATTTCCCACAATCCTCATAACATCTTACAAAGTAAGTATCAAAATTTCCACTTTTATAGATGTGGGAACTGAGGCTTAGAGAAATTGGAAATATTCCTGAGATAAAAAGACTAGTAAGTGCAGAAGCAGAGGTTTGAGCTATGCAAGCAAGCTTTCCAGGTCCATAAGACCAGAGGTTGCCTCTGGCTAGGTCTGACCACTACATCACACCACCACCTTTGCAGAACAGCATCCTGTGGCTGGAGAGAAAGCAGCCATGCTCTTCTTTGGCCTTGCCCCCTCAACATCTCCACTGAACACAGTTGATTGGTCCTGGGTTAGACATTCAACCTAAGTTCAACCAATCTGATTGGTCCAGGGTTGGACATTGAACTCTAGCCCAATCAATCTGATTGGTCAAGGATTGGACATTCAGCCCAAGCCCAACCAGTCATAGACTTTGTCTCTGGGATTCTTCACATTGGAACCAGAAAACAAAGCCAGACCCTCTCTGATATCTGGCAGCGGCAGAAGTGAGGCCGAGACATGAAGGCCAGGAGCAGCGGGAAGACATTTACAGGGGAAAGTGGAAACGAAAGAGGTACAGAGAGGTGGCAGAGCCCCTGCCGTGGGAAGTGCCCAAAGCCCAGCTGCATCTTCATCCTTCCTGTGGTTTGCTTGTTCAACCTCACCTTGCCCATGAGCCAATAAATATCCCTCTGCCCAAGCTGGCTCTAGTCACAGTTTAGCCTTGAACCACCAAAAAGAGTTTGGACTAATATGAAGGTCCTGTGTGTACATTTCCTAGTCCTTGGCTGGAGATGGGATAAGTAAAGGGGGGATCAGACTGAGCAAAGATGTCCCTTAATTCCATAACACGAGGGACATTCACTTGAAAACCTTTCCATGCTTGAAGCGTGACTACTGGTTTCTAAGGGATTTAAAGGGCTGGTCTCGGGCTTCCCTGGTGGTGCAGTGGTTGAGAGTCCGCCTGCCGATGCAGGGGACATGGGTTCGTGCTCCACTCCGGGAAGATCCCACATGCCGCGGAGCGGCTGGACCCGTGAGCCATGGTCGCTGAGCCTGCGCGTCCGGAGCCTGTGCTCCGCAACGGGAGAGGCCACAGCAGTGAGAGGCTCGCATACTGTAAATAAATAAATAAATAAATAAAAATAAAGGGCTGGTCCCAACTCAAAACAGTTCAGTATATGAGCAGGAGCAGGGAGTGGAGAGACGAGGCTGCTTCACAGCCACAACGCAGCCCACATGTCACCCTCCTTCCCTCAGCCTCCGTCTCGCCGTCTCTAGAATGAGACAGCTGACTCGATCAGGCTTTCAGCCACTCACCTACTGCCCTCACCATGGGAGCCAGTGTTCACACAACACTTTTTAAAAAATGGGTTCACTTTGTTGTCCTTTATCTGTGAATAACGGATTCGATGTACCAGCCGTAGTTTTCCAATACATATTAAAATGCATAACGACTCAAATGAAACACGTTTGACTGTGTGCCACGCAAATCCCCTCGGGTCCCACACTCTGCAGAATCACGGAGCAGACAATCTCCAAGAAGCCGACGACTGTGTCTTGGAAGACAGTGACAGAAGGCCAGTCACTCAGTGTTCATTCAACCAGCACGGACAGAGTCCCTGCTCCAGGCCAGCCCCACTGAGAAACTGCAGCAATCCATGTAGTGTTAGCTGACAGCAAGTGCGCATTTATGGTGGGCTAGACGCCGTACTGAGTGCTTTATATCCGTCAGCTCATTTCCATCCACCGCAAGCTCCCACGAGGTAGATATAACTAATTTCTGAATCTCAGAACGATGAGTGATTCGTCACTTAATCCAAAAGCGAGTGTGTTAGTGGTCCGTCACTGCCCTAACAAACTGTCCCAAATTTAGCGGCTTAAAACATCACACGTTTATAAGTTCACAATCCTCTAGGTCAGAAGTCCAACGTGGGTCTCAGCAGGCTAACGTGAAGGTGCCAGCAGGCTGCATTCCTTTCTGGCAGCTCTCAGGGAAAACCTGTTTGCTTGTCTTTTCCAGCTTCTAGAGGCCACTGCATTCCCTGGCTCATGACCACCTTCCTCCCTCACAAAAGCTAGCGACACAGACCGCGTCCTTCTCATGATGTCATCTCTCGGGTTCTCTGCAGCCGGAAGTACTTTGCTTTGAAGTACTCCTGTGATGAGATCGGCTCCCCTGGATAATTCAGGATCACCTTCCCCATCCCAAGCTCCTTAACCTTAACCACAACTGCAAAGCTTCTTTTGTCACTTAAGGTGACATATCCACAGGTCCCAGAGATTAGGATGCGGACATCACCAGGGGGTATCATTCTCCCTATCACAGAGAGTAAGGGGCACACGAGATTCAATCCTTTATCCCAGGGGTCCCCAACCCCCAGGCCGCAGACCGGCACAGGTCCACGGCCTGTTAGGAGCCAGGCCGCCAAGCAGGAGGTGAGCCGCGGGCGAGCGAGCGAAGCTTCACCTGCCGCTCCGCATCGCTCGCGTTACTGCCTGAACCATCCCCGCCCCCCACATCCGTGGAAAAACTGTCTTCCACGAAACCGGTTCCTGGTGCCAAAAAGTTGGGGACCGCTGCTTTATCCCACGGTCTTAACCACTACCTCAGAGAGAGGCAGCACTCAAGGGGCTGCTAGCTTAGTGAGACATGGATGAGTGACAGAGAAAGCACGCCCACCTGAAATTACAGGCCATGTTGTTTTCTTGTTTATTGTCTCTTTAACTAGAATGTAAACTCCACGAAGGTGGGGATTCTTTGTTTTTTTAATTTAATTAATTTATTTTTTATACAGCAGGTTCTTATTATCTATTTCATACTGAAGGTGGGGATTCTGATGCCCTGTACACAGCTATATCTTATCACCCAGAGCCGGGCTGTCTAATATGGTGGCCACAAGCCACACTGAGCACTGGAGATATGACCATCCCTAATCGAGATGTGCTGTATGTGTAACATATACACCAGATTTCAAAGACTTAGTATGATAAAAATAATTAAAACATCGTTATTAATATTTTTGTATTGATTACATGCTAAAATTGATATTTTAGACATATGAGGTTAAATAAAATAAATTATCAAAATTAACTTCATCTTCTTCTTTTTACCTCTTTTAATGTAGCTACCAGAACATCTAAATTACATACGTGGCTCACATTAGCTTTCGATTGGATAGCACCGATCTAGAAAAGTACTGGCGCACAGCAGACACCCAGTCCATACCAGCTGAGTGAACAGAGGGGTGAGACAGTGTGAGAAAGTGGGGAATAAAACTGGCATTTTCAAATGTGCCGTCTGAGTCAGGGAGTCACGGGCTTCAAGCCCCAAGAGGCAGGCGGTGGACGTGACATGGATTCACACAGTGAACCAGTGTTTCCTGAACACCTAGCAAGAGGGAAGGTAACATTGAGTCTAATCGTCGTGGTAGAACCAGTGAAGGACTGGTTGGAGGCTAGGAAGTGAGGTGGCTGAATTTCTGTTTGAGAAAGCGGGTTCGTTATGTGAGCTATGAAGGCTGGATGGGGAAGGGGCTTGAGGACATAGGGAATCACGCCCCTCTGAAGAGGAAGCAGTTAAGGAACAACATGAAGTGGCTTATAGGACAAAAGGGAGGGGAGGCTTCATGTATTTCAGAACCAGCTGGGTGAGAAGCACTTACGTGGGATTGGGTAAAACTGTAAATGGAAAGATCACAAAGACAGGGAATGGGTGAAAGAACAAAGGCTCTCGAGTCCAAAGTCGGGCAAATCGAGGGCAGACAGCAGGAAGGAATGTTTCATCCTAGAGATCATGAGGCCGGAGGCCGCTTCTGCAGAGATGACGTGGATGCCTGGGAACTGGGTCAACGCAGCACTGGGCGGTGGGTTCTGGAAAGGTCAGCGCCGACCTGACCAAGAGGAGAGAACCCGCCTCGCCGGGGCCTCCAAAGCCCCAGCCGGTGCTCCCAGCACATCTGGGAGCAGATGTTACAGAACCGGGGGCAGCACGCTTTAGAAGGGAAGCCAATAGACTGAGAGGTGTCTCGAGCCTTATCTGCAACACGCCTTCGTTAAATATTTCATGGAGCAGAAAGCCCACTTCAAAGGAGGAAAGCGTTTGCAGCGTCCGCAGAAAACCTGGTGTGTCCCTGCCAAAGTGGGAGCCAGCCACGGAGCCTGCACTCCTCACTGGTGTTCTGTTTCCCCTCTGGGCACATGCCAATTCATTTCAACACAGAAACATAACTCACAAATGTCCAAGCCATACCAGTGGGACAAGGGAACCAGGGCCCAAGCCGGGAGGGAGGAGGCTGCGTTGTGAGCACAGAATGCGGGAGGGTGTGCCCTCACTCTGCACTTGGGGCAGCCCTTGCCCCGTTCCTGGGATCCAGAGGGAGCCCAGGTACTGCCTGCAGCCTCCCTGAGCCTCCAAATGCCCGGCAAAGGCAAGACTTTCCTGCACAGGTGAGGCTACAACAGGGCCGGGGAGAGAGAAGAAAATTTTCATGGAAAAAAGGAAGTGATTTCTGGGAAAGAAGGTGAGTTTTACACCAATGTTTACTTTCCCTTTCCCTTTCCCAATATTTTTCCCTTTCCCTTTCCCTTCCGGCTCCCCGGGGGGCACGCTCCCTGTGCGCTCCCGTCATTCTAGCCGCTCCTCTCGTCCCTGCGCCCCACCTGAGAGCCTGCCCTGCCCCTCCTTGCCTCTGCCTGTCCACCAGCGTCAGCAGAGGGGTCTCTCCCGACACGAGATGTGCCTGATGCTCCCCTCGGTTCCCCGTGCTTCCTCTAGTGCCCCAGACTGCTTCTTCAGCACCATCCTTCTCTACCAGTTTGTAAAGTCCCTTTCACTGCTGTTTCCACGTGAACACGGACCTGGTGCGTAGCGGGCATGCGAAGTTGTGGACTCAAAGAAGTAAGAAGGAATTAACCCAACTCAGTTGTTGCTTTGATCCCAAAGTCTCAACTTTCCATCAGTTGGAATTAATCTCATCACTTGATTCCCATGAGATTTTATCTAAGTGCCTGAGAATCATCTGACTTAACACTTTATAATGTATAGATGTTTTCCCTTAGCTGCAGAATCAATTAAACACTTTAACTATGAAAAACAAAAAAAAGGCACAGAGAGACATACAACACATCCATATACACCACATACACACAAGGATGTATATATATACACACCCCCACACATACATCTACACATACCTGTATACACATGTATACACACATACGTGTACACATATACACACCCTCACACATACATGTGTACACGTGCATATAGACACAAGTACTCACAACCACACACATACGTACATACACACACACATACACACATATACACACACCTATAGCCTTTTTGTTTGTTTCTCACAGGCAATGGCTTTCTTTTTGGTCTGAAAGGTCCAGGCCAGTAGCCTTGTAGAAAGCCCCACATTGTGCATTTTTCTACTTGCGTCCTCATGATTCGATTCAGAGTAAACATTTTTGGTAAGAATATTAGGTAGATGATGTCATTGACTTCTCACTGTATCACATCAGGAGGCCCGTAACGTCAGGACCTCCCTCTCTTAGAGACACTAGGTTTGATCATCAGTTCAGGTGGTGACTACTATCTTCACCATAAAGGCCCATTTTTCCCACTGTAATTTGTAGTTCATCTGTGGGCTGATTCTCTGGAATCATATTAATATCCTGCTCCCCCAATGCCTTTCACCCAATGGTCTCAGCATCCCTTGTGGGCCTTGCACTGGAGGTCGCCAATCGGTAACTTTCTCATTCCTTCTACGTTGATTGCTGGCGTTCTGCTGTAAAGTGTTTCTCTCTTCTCCTGTCTCCACCACGCCCCACCCCCATCTCTCCTGGACCACTATCAACCGTGAACTCATAAACACTGTATTATTATATTTGATGCTCGAAAACTATCCTTGTGGCAGCCCACACAAGCTGGCAGCCATGCGTCTTGTTCCTTTCTGCATGTCTAGGAGCTGTGTGACTTTGGACAAATGATTTAACTTCTCTGTTTTTCAGTTTCACCATCTGTTAAACAGATGATAACTGACCATCAGCTGATAGGTTGGTGTAAGAATTCACTGAAGGAATGCATGTAAAACCCTGGCAACTGTGCCTGCTACGTGATAAGCCCCATGTAAGTGCCCGTTATTATATGTATTCTTGTGATCTTTACCACCATCACCACCACCACAAGCCCAGCCTTCGGCACGATGTCAGAGCCCCGCGGGCAGTTTAGAAAGGGAGGAATGGGGGAGGGAGGAGAGGAGAAAGGGTGGGGTAAAAATCTTTAAAGAAGAGAGAACATGTTGGAAAATCCCAGCACCGCCTTCCTCCCCACCCCACCCTCACTCCCCCACGCATGACCGGGTCCTAGCTACCATCCAGCCCACACCACTGCTCCTGGAAAAACATTTGGTGAACTGAATTAACATGGGGCTCTCAGATAAACCCAAATGCTGGTTGAGAAGACGTGTGCTCTTTCCCATCTGCTGCCGTCCAAACAATGTTGGTCTTATTATTTCAAATGACACGCAGTTCTCTGTAAATTTGCTTGTCGTGCCAATCCAGCTTTTGTGTAAGTGTGTTTCATTTCCCTCTGCATACAAGTCACTGATGCAAAGCAGCTGCCTCCCAGGTCTGCTGTGCTCCCTGGGGGATGGCCTCAGACAAGTCTTCAGTTCCTTGACCTCAGCAGGCACCTTGGACCTCTCTGCAGAGACCGTGAAGAGCCTCTGAATGCTGAGGGGTAAGGATGGTAAGAGAGGAAGCAGGAGCAGGAAGTGGGTGCCTGTTGAAGCTGGCGGTAAGTGTGTGAGTTGGTTGTATTATTTTCTCTAATTGCGTGTATTTGGGATTTTCCATTCCAACAAGTTGAGGGAGAAAGCCTCTGAGAGCTGGGCATCTCGTGTGAGTTTTGCAGGGTGAATAGGAGTTTCTGATCCAATGAGAAACAGAAGAACAATCCAGATAGAAAGAGACGTCCCAGGAGAAGAGCCCACAGAGTACAGCCCGGTAGAAGGTTGCTCTGTTTCAACGTCAAACCATGAACTGCAATTGGATGCTGGCACTACCCACCCAGTTAGTACAGACCCCACAAGTTAAGCCTCCTGACAAGACGTGCTCTCACTTCAGACACCAACCACAAGTGGTGTCCCCAGGCCACCCATGCTTCTGCCCAGCTGGTTTCAAATTGGGGGGCAGGTTCCTATGCCCCCCTTTGATAATTCACTAGAACAGCTCACAGAACTCAGCAAAGTGCTCTACTCATTATTAGAGTTTTATTATAAAAGATACAGATCGGGACCAGCCTAATAATGAAACACACCGGACAGGTCTGGGATGGGAAGGACCCAAACGCTGAGCCCCCATGTCCTCTCCCTGTGGGAGTCAGGACTGTCGCCCTCCAGGCACACTGATGGGCTCACCAACCAGGAAGCTCCACTGAGCTTCAGTGTCCAGCATTTTTATTGGGGTTTCGTTACAGAGGGATGATTACTAACTCAGTCTCCAGCCCCTCCCCACAGCCCGGAGGTCAGGCTGGTTCAAAGCCCCAACCCTCTAATCACGCAGTTGGTCTTTCTGGGGATGCATCTGCATACTTGAGTCAACTCACCTCATTAGCATAACTTAAGTTTAATTTAAGGGGCTCATGAATTACAAAGGTACTCCCACCACCTGAGAAATTCGTTTCAGAAGCTCTATGCCAGTAACCTAGGATAAAGTCCGGACAAATTCCTTATTCTACAACAAGGGTACATGCAGTGGAGAACACGAGGCAACAGGCAGGACCGAGGACAGGCTCTGCTCTGGGTGCTCTATCTGCACGAGACATCACTCAGTCCTCACGGCTCACTGCAAGGTGTGTGCAGGGGAGGGAAAAAGTGACAGAAAGCAGGAGTGGGAAGAAGGGAGAGAGATGGAGGGACAGAGAGAGGAAGCGGGGGGAGAGAGAGTGGGCGAGAGAGAGAGAGAGCTGGTGGGAGGCAAAGGCGGAAGGAAAGAGAGGGAGAGAAGGATCTCAACTCCATTTTACAGGAGTCTGAGCCCCAGAGAGAGTGAGTGTCAAGTCCAAAATTACTTGGGTATTAGGAAGCAGCAACAAGACTCAAATCTAGGCCAACTGGACTCCCACCTGTGCTTTTTCAGTCTGGAACAGAGGACAAAAGTGAACTTAAGAAGAATCGTGTATAACAAAGGTGCTGAGACTTTATTCTGTTGGGTAATGAGAACAGGCAGAGGGTTGCAGGCAGGTAACACAGTAAGACCTGCACCTGCAGCTCCATGGGACATGGACAGGAGGGAGCCAGCAGGAGTGGGAGGGCAAGGCGAAGAACTGGGTCCAGATGGGCACAGAGGAGGCCTAAACTAGAGGAGTCAGGGAGGTGATGGGCTGGGGAGCCGGACCAGACGCAAGGGATGGGCTGCGGGCGGACCAACTCCCATGTAGGAGCAGGGGCCCTTTCCCTGCCATCTAAATGCAAGTGGGCCCACTATGTTATACAATACCCAGCCTCTGCTTTCTATACGTGCATGTCAGACAATTCTGCGTTTATGCAAGCCCACGTGTAATCCTTTCAGCCTCCCAGATGTCACTGGTGCAGAGAATCCAGCCAGTTCCCCCTTTCCTTTGACAGTGTACACTAGACCTTCCTACAGTAGACAGCCTGCTGCACTTTCCCCCACCCAGAGTTGTCATGTGAGATCTACAAAGAACCAAGAGAAGTGACTCAAGGCTTTTGCACAACATCCTGGACAGGACAGGCCAAGTATTCATGGGCAGCCCAGCTCATCTCCTTTGGGGAGCCACATCCCCACCCCCTTGCTTGGGGTTCTAGAGCAAATATTTGGGACGGTACACCTCACACACACTTGCTGCAGTGATGGGCTTACAGCCAGGCTCGGCCAAACTTGCTTCTTCATCTCCCAGTGACAGTGATTGGTCCAAGGTAAGCCAATCAGAATCCTTCCTTGGAAGTGAAGGGCAGCCCCGTTCCCGTTTGGGTTTCTACAACTACCAGTCCCATTCTCTAAAGGCAGGGAGCGCACCAGTCCAGCAGCACCAAGAAGGCACTGGGGTGGGGGTGGGGAGAGACAGGGAACAACGTCTGAGAGGCCCGGGCTCAACCCGTGAACTTCCAAGTTACATGAATCAATCATTTTTTTTCTTTCAAGATAGTCTGAAGCAAGTTTCTGTCCCCTGATTCCAGAGAGGGTCTGCTAATCCCTGACATGGCTTTGAATCAAATGTTACACCACCTTCACCACATCCCCTAGACTCTCTGGTGTCTGGAGCACTGTTCTGATCCATTTGTTTACTATTGGTCCTGGCCTGGGGAAAGAGACCCGGGTGCTACAGGGTTTAGAAACTCACAGGAGTAACAGGCTGGCAGCCGGGAAGGGTCTCGCATCTCAGCACGGAAACCCTTGCAGAGCACCCTGCAGGGAGGCAGTCAAGGAGAGCCAATCTGTGGAAGGCAGGTGCTCAGGGCCGAGTGTGAGGGACAGGGACGCAAACGGGCTGTCAGCAAAGAAACCCACAGTAAAGGGAACGCCTACCAAGGGGCATCAAGGGGTTGGGCAGGGAATGAGAGGATGCAGCAGGACCTCGGACTAGACAGAGAGGAAATAAGAACAGTGCATTTCTGCTCGAAAGATAACTGCCCCAGAATTCTGTGTGCCAACTTCTGCCCCAGCTCCTAGTAGAGAGATTCCACACACAAATCTGGGCTATAACGCAGCGGTAGATTCCACCGGACCCAGACTGGGAGCAGAGAATCCCAGACCATGTTTTTCATTTATTATTGTTCTTGTTAATAACCGGCGGCAGCAGGGGCCACAGTGAACAGCCAGTGGACTGTGTGTGCTGGGCAGGGTGCTCATAGCCTCTGTTCATATGGGATTCAGTCCTCGGGTCCTTGTTCAACTCGGTCAGGCGAGCCGTGGGATCCCAGTTCCCAGATGAGGATGCTAACGCTTGAGAGGTTAAGTAATTCGTTCCCAGCTTCTCAGCTTCTAAGTGGTAAAGTCATTACACAGATAGGAAAACTAAGGCCCACAGAGAGAAAGTGACTCGCTCAATGCCCCACAGCAAGTCAAGCTAGCAGAAGGATTCCAGCTCAAACACAGAACTCAGGGTTCTCAGTCCGGTGCTCTATCTCAGCAGCACCAAAGGAACACCATCAGAGAACAGGCTGTACCATTAGGCTGACGGCTGTTCTGCATTCTTGGATCCTTCCATGAGAATTTTAGCCAATGCCAAGGGTTCAGAGGAGGGGTACTTTCGGGGTGGATGAACCAGAGGCTGTAAACTGGCAATCCACGGGCTGGTCAGAAGGGTTTTTGTTTTGCCTGCAGAGTGGTATATGAATTTGATTCAATACTTAAAAACTGAGAGATTCCACACACGACCTGGGCTATAACACAGCGGTAGATTCCACCAGACCCAGAATGGGAGCAGAGTATCTACCAAGCACAGTGAGCTATGAACCAGAGTTCATCCTCCCTACCTCCATCTCCATTCAGAAAACTCGGGCTTTCCTACTGTGTTCGCACATAGGATCTGATGGAACTAGAAAACGATGCAGCCCCTGCAGCAAGTTGATCCTTTATGACAGATGGTCTTCTGCAAAGCTGCTGGGCATGACAGAAAACTCCCAGCCCCCAGAGGTACAAAAATATTTATTACTCTAAGGTATGTAGATTTCAGGGGACGCTCTACTTCTGGCCTTGTGGGGTGTGGGGCGAGCTCGGGTCTGCTCCACATCTCTCTCCAGGACCAGCAACTCATCTGGGCAGTCCCTTCTCCTAGCAAACGGCAGAAATGCAAGTCTGGGCAAAATTACACGAGTGCGATTAGAGACTCTGCTTTTGTGCACCTAGTAGCATTCTATTGGCTAACAGCCCATGACCACACCCAGAGTCAATGGGGTAGAGATAAATACTCCATCTTCTCTGTAGAAAGACACTACAGGGCTTCCCTGGTGGCGCAGTGGTTGAGAATCTGCCTGCTAATGCAGGGGACACGGGTTCAAGCCCTGGTCTGGGAGGATCCCACATGCCGCGGAGCAACTAGGCCTGTGAGCCACAACTACTGAGCCTGCGCGTCTGGAGCTTGTGCTCCGCAACAAGAGAGGCCGTGACAGTGAGAGGCCCGCGCACTCGCCACAACTAGAGAAAGCCCTCGCACAGAAACGGGGGCCCAGAGAGTTGGTCCCCGCTCGCCACAACTAGAGAAAGCCCTCGCACAGAAACGAAGACCCAACACAGCCAAAAATAAATTAATTAATTAATAAACTCCTACGCCCAACATCTTCTTTAAAAAAAAAAAAAAAAAAGACAGACACTACAGAGTCCTAGGACAAGGGGTGTGGGTGTATAATCCTATCACAAGGAGGGAGTGAAGCCTTGGGGCTGATCAATCTAGGACATCAGCCCTTTCAGTCACTGATTTGCCACTCTGTTGGGCCCTGCGGGAAAGGAGGACGGAGATGTGATGGGGTGGGTTGCAGTCTGTCTGCACTACACCAGAAGACTGTGCTCAGAGCTAAATAGAGAACAAGAGGCCGCAGTGGAAAATGCACTGGAGAGAGGAGAGCAGCCCATGCCTCTGGAAAAGAAGGACAACGCTCACGTTCCGTGATCCGGGGACCTGCGGCAGGAGGCAAGTGTCAGAACACAAGGTACGGCTGCTCTCACCACCTGAGAGCCAGCCAGCCAAGGCTAATGCGGAGGAGGTCTGAGGACGGGGCCCCCGTGGGCGGACAGGGCCATGGCACCAGAGGCACCTCTCGCTAACAGGCCTGCTTCAGACAGTGACTCACCAAACGCGGGGGTGGATCCCAAGCCCAGTGAGGGTCCTGCAGTCCTCAGGTCAGGGCTCAGAGAGGACCAAGCCCTGGGCAGTCAGCCAGACCGGATTCTGCCGGGATGTCTCTGAAACCTCCTCCAGCCTGAGTCACCGAGGCTTTGAAAGCTCTGCTTTAACCCACTTCAAGCCTCGGGCTTTACTTGAGAAAAGTTGTACAGCAAGAAAGAAGAGGAGAGAAAAGGCGGGGACTGGAAAGGCATGTTTACGAACACACAGATTGGGTCTTTTAAGGGTGGGCAATTCCTTGGTGGGCACGGTTGTCCTGGGCTAGAGAGAGACCACCCAGCCCTCTCTCTTTAGAGAAGCCTGGCAGAGGCCTTCAGAGCAACATCCTGGCTTCCCTGGCAACAGTGACCAACGAGAAGTGAATTACGTCTCCATCAGCATTTATACGCCTCACGTGGGGCTGTGGTGGCTTGGGATGGAGAAAGATTCTTCTCTCCCCCAGACTGGCCCCTGAAGCCAAGAAGTCCCACCAACCCCAACCTTCAGTAGCCAAATCAGCTCGAGCACATGCTCGGGAAGAAAACACGTAATAAACGTCAAGCTGAGCTCAGCTCCCGGAATTCAAAATCACGGAGCTGGTCCAAACTCGCGAGACTAGCATAAATGAACGAGTTCACTTCCGTAACTTTACAGATGGAGAAGCTGAGGCTTTGGGTTCAAGCGGGTCTTCAAACATTAGTCTTCCTCTAAGAATGAGAATAAATAAAATGAGGACTTTGGGGCAGACACTATGTTAAGGACCACGGCAGCTGCCAGCCCCCGGTCCTAACCTTTGTAGGAGTAAGGCACTCTCTGCCCATGCTTTCACCTCTGCCTGCTCACCCTTCCTCCCGGTACCATCCTTTGCTTGTCCGGGTCCTAGGGATCCTTCAAGACACAGCCTGGGAAATACCTACTCTAGGAAGCCCAACGTTTCCCCTCCTCACCCTCCCAACTCTTGTCCTGCTGGACCCAACGTCTCTCCTTCTGGGGTCCCAAAACGCCTTCCTTTCTCATTCACTGAATGAGATAAGGTGTCTTGTTTCTTTTCCCACGTAAGCCTGTGCGAGGCAGGGACCGTTTATATTTTATTAACACTACGAAGTACACAGCCCTTGTGCAGTTCGTGCTGTAGAGGAGATACCCCATCCGTGTGTGGACTAAATGAACGGGGGATGCTTATTATGCATATGATGAAGAGTAGATTTGGTAAGTCAAAGTGCAGACCCACTGCCCGGAGCAGCTACAGCCAGCAGTGGGTGCTCGAGAAACCTTACTTTGAATACAACTAAAAGGCCAGCTGGAACCCCCAGATGGCCGAGGGCATCCTAGTGGTGCCCAGGGGAATCTGACTGTGAACGCCATTAAGCACATCTATAAATCCAGCAGCGTCTCTGGGCCTCAGCCCAGAGGAGTTCATGCACCCACAGCCGTGGTCCTGCAAGAATAATGATGAGGGAGGAAGAGTAATCAAGAGAGGATGAGGGAATAACTGAGCAGTCATCCGAGCATTACCAGGACCCTGGGGAGCCCCGGGTACCTCGGGCAGGGCCGGGAGGAAAGCAAAATCAGGAGGGCTTGTCAGAAACCTGTGGCATGGGCGGAGAAGTCCAAGGTTAGAAGAAGGGGCTGTTTTTCTCCAGATGACTTCCAGGAGCTTCCGAGAGGGGCCACTACAATGATGCATAGCTGGAGGGGGCCTTCAGAGAGGCTGCCTCCTCTTGAGGACAAAATAGTAAGCCATCGGTCAAATTTTTTTTTTTTTTTTTTTTTTTTTTTTTTTGCGGTACGCGGGCCTCTCACTGTTGTGGCCTCTCCCATTGTGGAGCACAGGCTCCGGACGCACAGGCTCAGCGGCCATGGCTCACGGGCCCAGCCGCTCCGCGGCATGTGGGATCTTCCCGGACCGGGGCACGAACCCGTGTCCCCTGCATCGGCAGGCAGACTCTCAACCACTGCGCCACCAGGAAAGCCCTATCGGTCAAATTTAAACACCCTCCCATCAAGAGTCTGGTTGAGGATAAAGGACTGTGATTCTCCATCATCCGCAGCTTAAGAACCAGCCGAGGAGGGAATGCCCGGGGGAGGGTCATTGATGGAGGGGCTCAGGTGAAGTGTGTGATTTAGGGAGGGACTGCGGCAGGGACAGCTATCCTCCCATCATCAGGGGGCCACTGGGTTACAGCCCCGCCCCAGAGAGAAGTGGTGAAGGGGGCAAGAGTTATTAATTCTCGAATGCACTGAATGTCCATTGGCCCCTGTGGCAGATCCGTATCTCAATAGCACCAGCTACCGCGAATTGAGACCCACCCACACATTATACATTTTTGGACCCTGGTCCCACATTGCGCGCCCAGAAAATGTTGGAGGGCTGCGATTTGAACCCACGGATCCACCCCAAAGCTCACTGCCTTTCCTCAGCCCCACGTTGGCTGTTTGCTCTCATCACACTTCTCCCCTGCGGCAGAGGCTAAAGCGCTCTGGCTCAGGGTGGGCGGAGGGCCCCCAGCTCAACACTCACGCACGTGGTTCATCCTCCTGTTACCTCCTGGCCCCACTGATCATCCCACCCGTATCCACCGCCTGACTACGTCCCGAGCTCTGTGCCGACACAGGTAGGGGAGGGGCGAGGACGGCCGCCCTGAGGCAACTCCAGCTCCTTTAAGATGTTCATGAACCTTCACTCCTAACTGTCAGAGCAAATTCTGCGAGGTGAGAATGGCCCTCTCCATTCTGCCAACCGAGAAACAGCGGCTCAGAGGGGCGGCGGGAAGGACTGCGCGTTTCTCCCTGCCCCGTGCGAGGAACCCAGCACACCTTATATATGTAGGCGAAGCAGCGGGGCCCTCAAGGTGACGTGGATGACAGAAAGAATAACTGCTCGAACCGGGGCCTCAGACCCACTTTCCCTGCCTCCTGCATCACCCAAGTGTGGATTTTTTTTCTCTCTTACTGCTGTAGACTGAATTTGCCTCCACCCCCCAAATCCACATAATGAAGCCCTGACCCCCAATGAGGCTGCCCTTGGAGATGGGGCCTTTCAGGTGGTACTTAAGGTTAACTGAGGTCATGAGGCCGAGGCCCTATCCTGTAGGACACCAGAGCTGGCTGTCTCTCTGTCTCTCTCCCTCCACGAGTGCACACAGGCCAAGCGAGGACACGGCGAGAAGGCGGCCATCTGCAAGTCAGGAAGAGAGGCCTCATCGGCCATCAACCCTGTGGGCACCTTGATGTTGAACATCCAGCCTCCAGAACTGTCAGGAAATAAAATTCTATTGTTTACGCTACCCAGTCGGTGCGTCCTGTTACGGCAACCTGAGCTGACCGTACAGCTACTTTCAGGACTGTCTCTTTCTTCAGCCTGTAGGGTTTTTGTACACCCCTCACGTCCTCTTGTTCTCCTCAGATGACGGCCAGCTTCCTTTGGCTCCATCTTGCTGACAAGGCTCTTACTGGTATCTGGTCTGTGCATGCCACGAGGGCCTTCCCTATTCCTGGAGCCGAGGCGGGAGGAGGCTGTCCGAAGCCTCTCCCAAGCCTCTCACGCTGCTTACAGCAGCGGTGGGCAAATCCCTCATGAAGAGCCTGGACGTTAAGTGGGACCAAGGGTGCTTGGGGCTACAGAGGTGGAGGGGAGCCTGGTCACAGTGCAGTGTCACTGCCACCAAGGTGGGACCATTTCTCACTGCTGAAGTCAGAGAGTCACCAGACGTTAGAAGCACATGATAAAGTGGACACAGCATGGACTTGACTTCTGGCTCTGCCACTTGCTGAGAGACTGGTAGTCGATAGGGCTATGCGCCAGGCACCCTCCTTTCAAGTAGGTGGTAGGATTGATCTTCCCGCCTCCTGGAAGTTGGGTGTGGCCATACGACTTGCTAAAGCCACTGAAATGAGAACTTTAAGGGCCAAGGCTTGCCTCACTACACTTTCTTTTCCCTCTGGCATGGCAAACAAGGTTCCAAATGGCGGCGGCTCCGTCAGCCTGGGTTCCTAAATGAGAAAAAGAGCAAGGAGCAGAACCCGTAGCTGTCCCATGGTGGATATACAGAGTGAGCAAGAAATAAACCTCTGTCTTCAGTCACAAAGATTCAGGGGCTGCTTGTTGCTACAGCATAACCTAGCTCATCCTGAGTGATACAGAGACACTGATTAAATCACAGTCTCCTTGAGACTTCATTTCTGCACCTGTAAGATGGAGATAATAGTACCCCACTCACAAAGGTTTAGGGAGATAATATATACCATGCTTGGTACATAGTAGGTCTTTGACAAATGTTAGCTCTCTCTCTCTTCTCTGCACTGTTTTCCCCCAAATCCTTCGTGATGGCATGAGACATTTTGAGGCACCATTCCTTTAGGACAGATGCTCAGGCACATCCTTCTTCGTATCCCTAGGACCTTGTACTATGTTGGCATCACAGCAAGTACGCAGTAAGTACGTACTATTGAACACTTATGTAGCAACTAAACTCGGACCAAGTTGTTAACTCTGTGCTGGGTACCAGATTCTGAGGTCTCTGATAATCTCTCCTGCCTCTCACCTTCCAGGATATACATTTTTACCTTCTTCCCAGATCAAAATGGCACATAATCCTAGACTCCCGGGGCTAGATGGGCAAGTAAGTCCCCTTCTTTCATGCAGTAGTGGGATGCCCTCCGCGCGAGCCCTGCTGATCGATTTCTCAATCTCTGCCGAGACACTTTCAGCAACAGAGAACTTACTTCCTACAAAATGCTCTTCTACATTCGGAGTTAGAAGGAGGCAGGTTTGGTTCTGGGCCAAATCCACGGGCCCTTCTAGCGACCCTACAAAGCACGTGCCATTATTATCACCCCATCCTAAGATGGGGCTCTAGGAAATGAGGGTTCAGAGAGGCAGATCAATTTGCCCGAGGTCACACGCCCAGCGCCTTATCTTGTGGCCACACAAATAGCGCACACTTCAGAAATGTTAACAGACTGACTGACAGCTCAGTCCTGGGAGGGCCATTCCTAGCGGCTCCAAATCTTCACGTAAACACCACCCCAGAATTTCCACCTTGGCTTTCGGGAACCTTAACAATGCAAACAGCCCTTCAGCACTGTTAAGACATAAATCTCAATAAATGATTTCCAATAACACAGTCCTTGCCAGGAAAGGAAACATTTACACTGCTGCTTGTGCATAATATAGGTTAATATTTCAGGATGCATTAAATGTGTAAATGTTTTGAGCGTGGACAAGTTCTGGTTGTGAGTCAGGGCACCTTCAGAAAAGACCAGATGCTGAAGGGAAGGGGATATTTTTAGACATGGACCCAACCTGACACTACCCGTAAGTACTTCATGTTAGTGGGCACAGTGGGCAAGGCAGGAAAATAACATGTTGGTTTCAAACAGATGCTCCTGAACCTTTAATACGAGCTGATGACTTCAAGATGGGCTGGCTTCTTTGTGGTTTCTTTGGAGACAGTCGAAATTAGGATGGGATCTGGTGCATGACAAAGAACCAAACCTGCCCCGGACGTGCCTGAACAACTAAAGAAGGGAGATGCGCCAGGCAAGCCACGTGCTGAAATCAAAGGCGCGTGCAGGAGACTGGAATATTCAGTCGGCCTCTGGAGGAAGCAAAAGGGGGAAGACAAGCTGGGGGAAGAGATGAGAATGCCGAGGGGTGATATATTTTAAATAAATATGAGATTGAGCCAGATGAAATCGTTGATGTTTGACGTTTGTTGTCCAAAAATATGATACTTTCATATGGATTAATCTAATAATAGATATAGTAATACATATTAATATCTATTAATGTAATATAACAACCACACATCCCAGTCAGCACCCACCACTGTGTCAGGGTGGAGCGGCGGACGCATAACTGTCCACAATGTGAGGCCACGGTCCACAGTACAGAACACCAGCCACATAAACTTTGGAGTTTATGAGCTGAAGTGAAAAGACCCAAATATTTTTGTCAAGATAGAAAAAAAAAAAAAAAAAGACAGAAAGGATATGCTGTAATCTGAATTTTTATATACCTCCCCAAATTCACATGTTGAAATTCTAAGCCCCAAAGATGATAGTATTAGGAGGTGGGGTCTTTGAGAGGTTCTCAGGTCATGAGGGTGGAACCCTCATGAATGGGATTACTGCCCTCCTCAGAGAGGCTCCAGAGAGATCCCTAGCCCCTTTCACTGTTTACGGAGGACACAGCACAAAGGTGCTGGCTGTGAACCAGTAAAGGACCTTCACCAGAGGATGACCACGTTGGCACCTTGAACTTGGACTTCCCAGCCTCCAGAAGTGTGAGGAATAAACGTCTGCTGTTTAAGAGTCACCCAGCCAGTGGTATTTTGTTACAGCAGCCTGAATGGACTAAGACAGGATAGTACCCTCAGGGGGAAAGACCAATTAAAACCCCAACCAAGCTGACTGAGCCTGGCAACTTCTGCAGTTTCTATCACTGATGTCCCAGCACATCAGCCATGCGGCAGGGAACCCAGGGCAGTGCTGGGAAGCCCCACCTCTGCAGTCACACTGCCTGGGTTCAGGTGCTGGTTGTGCTCTTTACAAGTGGTAGTGGGTTGAACGGTGGCCCCCAAAAGATATGTCCATGTCTTAACTCCCAGAACCTGTGACTATTATATGAAGAAAGTTGGCTTAGCTTATAAGGATCCTATGAGGAATTTGTCTTGGATTATCCATAAGGGCTCTAAATCCAACGGCATGTGTCCTTATAGGAGACAGACACAGAGAGGAACAGACACCACCCATGAAGAGGAGGTGGCAATGTGGCCACATAGAGCGATGCGGCCACAAGCTAAGGAATGCCAGAGCCACCAGAAGCTTGAAGAGGTAAGGATGGAATCCTCTCCAAAGTACAGCCCCACTGACACCTTGATTTCAGACTTCAGCCCTCCAGAACTGCAAGAGATTAGATTTCCATTGTTTGGACCCACCAAGTTTGAGGTCATTTGTCACAGAGGCCACAGGAAACTCATACAGAAGCCCTCTGCCTCAATGCTCTTGTCTGTAAAATGGGATAATAACTTCACGAGAGGATGCAGATGAAGGTTTTAGCATGATACCTGGTATGCACTAAGCACTCTGTAAAAGTATGATGTAATTGGCAAACCACAGCAGGGACAGAGAGTCGAATCAGATCCAGGGAGATGGAGATAGCTGCCTGCCGTGCACGCATCTGGTGCTTCAAAGATGTGATACCTCCAAGTGTGAGACGTGAGGCCTTCCTGGAGGAGACCAGACCCCCTTGCCCGAGCCCCAGCCTCAAGTCACAACTGGGAGCTGAGAGTCCTTCTCCGATAACCCTCAGACAACCTCCAGCAAAACCTGCTCTGGTTAAAAATGTATATATACTTATATGGAAGTATTCTGGAGGAGTCCGTTTCCTTACAGAGCTGCGTATCGTACACAATTTCAGCACTTGGGAATCTGGCATTTTGAGCTTGTTCAACCAATGGAAGAAGTGTCTTTCAAAAAGATAGTTTTTTTAAAAAAATACGACACAAGGGAAGAAAATGGTTATTAAAAATGCTTAAGAGCCTGCCTGAACTTCAAGTGGGCTCTTCACAACAACAATACTGATGATTTAAGGGAAAAATGAATCAAGGCTCTATTGATTAAATGTCCCTTAAATTATGTGTGGGTTTTAAATGTGTGGCAAAGCATGTTGGAGATAAAACGTTTGAAAAATCACCCAAGACCTTTAAAGAACTGGGAATGGAGCTGCAGCTTCAGCCCCAGGAGCGAACAGCCTGGGCAACAGAGAGCAGAAAGGGCAACCCAGAACCCTCAAGACCATCTGTGATCCAGGCCAGGGACACCTAATCCCAGGGCCCTGACAGCAGGCAGTGATGTCTACTTCCTGCTGAGGTGGCACTGGTCCTCCCAAGCCCAAGTGTCGGCTCTGCACCAACAACCTCAACATCATTCATTCCAGAAGCATTTGCTGAACACCTCCTGGGTGCCAAGCACCGTGCCTAGAGCCAGGGGATACGCAGCACACGGTCTAATGCAGCCACAGATGTGAAAATAGGCTGTTTCGATAGAGGGTTGAGAATCTTGACATGAAGGACGCAGGGTGGGGGACTGTGAATCCCCATGGGGACAGCACATGCCCAGTCCAGGGAGATCGGGGGGCTTCCCGGAGAAAAGGAAATCTGAGATGAGACCTGAAGGGTGAGCCATCATTGGCCAGGGGCAGAGACGTAGGGGAAGAGTGGCACGAGCCAAGGGGCCAGAGGGACAGGGTGCTTCAGAACAAAAACAAGTGCAGCCAGGCCTGCTTCTGGGCCTCCACCTGGGCCACCTGCTCAGCCTCCCCGGGCAGCTGCTGCACTGCGCTTCCCACAGCCCCAGCTCTGTTAGCGCAGTGTCTTCAGAGTCTCTAGAATTCCTAAATAAGAGACTCACTGGGGGAGGACAGCCGGACACCTTGCAGGGAGGCCTCAAAAGATGTGACGTCACGGGGAAACCTCTCAGCGTCAAGGGCAAATCCTCTCCCCAGTAGCCTGGCCCTCACCACGTGACTGACCACCTCCCCCTCCCAGCACACCCTCCTCCTTACTCAAGAGCTGGGCCAACTGGCAGGTTTCGTCCAACCTCCCCCCATCATGCTGAGCTGGGACCCCTCCTCTGTCTCTAACCTGCCCCACAGCATAGAGAGAGAGACAGGCTGAGCACAAAACCTCCTCCGGAACTGCTGCAGGGAAAGGCGAAAGCCTGGGGACAGTCCCTCCCCCGCCGGTCCTCATGGTGGACAGGGACCAGACCCTCGCTGTCCCCAGAAGCAGTCTCTGAAGGCCCAGGAATGTCCCAGTTCAAAGACAGCGGCAGTCACTCTCTCCTTGTGGGCCACGTCTTCCACGTGGTACCCAGATCCCAATTCCCCCCTTTCTGCTACGAGCTGCTGCTCGAGAGCGGGAAGCTGCCCGCTTTTGCTCATGGTCATTCTCCCATGGTTGTGTTGCCCAGTGCCTAGCACAAGACGGTGCTTAAGAAACATAGCCGAGGAATGCGTGCAGACGTCCTGTGCACTGGCCTGGCCAGTTCACTGTTGCCTTGAAGCTCACCTTGAGCAGAAAGAACAGGGTGATGAGCCTCATTAGAGACTCAGCCAGAGCAGATTCACCAGTCACACGACACTGAGAGGCAAAATCAGGACAAGAACCCGGGGCTCTGGACCCACACACACCCTCCCCGCGGCCCCCACCCCACCAGCCTCACTTGTCCTCTGGCCCTGCAGGCTCTCTGGATAGAACCATTCTTCTCCTGCATCAGTCAGAGCACCCAGCAGGGCACACGATGGGAGAACGACGAGGAGAAAGAAAGGAAAGAAAAAATAACCCATGATTCTCAGCCCTTGAGACGTCGGCTACCAGTACCCGAGAATTACAGACTTGATCTTAAGATATTGTTTCCTCCCTTTTCTCCTTCCACAAAGCGGTACGTGGCCCATTTATATATTTAATTAGAATGGATTAAAATTAATAACATCTTGAGTGGTTCCTGACCCTTCTTGAGATAATTGGAGACACCCCGGTGTGACGTGAAACCAGGAGAAAGAATCGCTGATCTCACCAACAGAGGCTGAACTTTCTCATGTGTATGTGATCAGCGCAGCCCCTCATCACCCTCTGTATAGTTTTTAACTAAGACAGGTATTCTTATGATGTGGAATCGCGTCCGGTCCCTCGGGCTGCAGAGCCGAAGGCGTGCCCTTGGCAGGCAGAAAATCTGTCCTGCCTACATTCGCCAACCCCTACGTTGCTCTCAGACATTTTAAAGGTTTTGTTTTGGTTTGGTTTTTTAACAGATTTTTATTGTACAAATATAAAAACCATTTCTGAGCACCCACTGGGTGCCAAGGAGTGTGCTAAGTACACTCACATCCATAACTTGTCCAATCTTCACAACAATCCCATCAGACCAGAGAGGGTGCAGACACGGGATAATTCTCTCCCATTGGACAGTCTAGGGAACCAAGGTGAAAGATGGCACGGGAGCTAGATTCTGGATTGAAACCCAGCCCCTGGGAGCCAAAACTACTCAAGACATTGTTATAAGGCACACGGGAACCTCGCCCTTTGATCTGCCTGCCGTGATGACTAATGCTCACTGCTCGGCCTCTGCTCGCGGCCCAGCAGCCTGCAGGCCTCCGCACGGGTGTGGTGGGGCCCTTCACGGTCTGAACCCCTCCCCCTCTGACCCAAGGACAGAAGGCTGCCAGCCATGAGGAGCGAGCAGGAACTCAAGAGGAAGCCACGCCCACCCCTAATGGAAAGGGGTAAGTCGGGAGCGCAGGCCCAACCCCACCAGGACCCCTGCCTCCTGGGCTCCGAGCCGCACTGCACAGGAAGGCCTGCTGGGAAGGGGAGGACTAAGGACTTCAGTGGGCAGTGCTGGCTTCAAACCCAGCTCTGCCACTTGCTGTGCAGGACAGACATGTGACCTCAGATAAGCCACTTAGGCATACTGGGTATCAGCTTCTGCACCTGGGAAAGGAGGTTAATACCTGTCCATCAGAGCCTAATGATAATAATAGCGTATCCATCATCTGGTCAGGGACCTAACAGGATGGTCACTGTTCTGGAGATGAGGAAACAGGTCCAGTCACATGGTCAGCCAAAGACACCCATCTGTTTCCAGGACACCTCCCAGCTTCTCACAGGGCAGGGACCCCAGGTTTCCGGGCCCACGGGGAGAACAAGGTGCTTCAGATCATCACTGAGGAAGGAAAGCCTCTGCTCATCTTCCTCGGGGGTCACCCCAAACTTCAGAGGCCAGGACCACCCCCTCCCCTGGTACATTCCCACTCCCATTCGGGCAGGTTCCCCCATCCCGCCCAAGCACCCTTCTCCTCCCTGCCGTCCCCTGGATAATAAACAGGGTAAAGCACGATAAGGACTGTGCTTATGTTGGGACAGCATTTCTGGGCAAATTAGGTCAGGCCAGATCAGCGGCATTGGAGCTGCTACGGCATTAGGTCATCAACTTGAGGCCGGTTCCGCCCGGAGCCATTTAATTTGGGGGAGGCGAGATTTAGCTGACTTGAAAGAAGGGGGAAGCAAGCTTGCAGAAAGAGACTGATTTCAGAGAGAAATTCACGCTCACTAAGTGCCTTAACACTTCAGAATCCATTAAAATGAGATGGAGAAAAAGGCGCAGAGAAATAGAGGAAGACAGCAGGCTCAAGTGGGAAATAGGAGTGTGGGAGGAGGGAGGCTTGCTGGGGGCCAGGGCAGAAGGACTCCAGTCCAAGGGGACCCCTCAGGCTGGAAGCGAATCCTGGGGCCCTGAGACAGGTCCAGGGACTGGCAAGCAACAGACCCAGCACGTGGGTCAGCGGTTCTCAAATCTCAGTGAGAATCAGCTTTGGGGGAATGGAAGTAAGGAGTGACACCTGTCAAGTCCTGGGACCACTTCCTGAAGGTCTGATTCATTCCGTCTGTGGAGGAGCTGGGAATCCACCTGTCTAACCATCCCTAGCCTCTGGTTTGGGTGGTCTGGGACCACACTTTGAAAAGCAAGGACTAGACTAGAGAATCCATGGTATGCCCCTCAACCTGCCTCTGCTCCCCTAACGTATGTCCACACAAAACCCTGCACACGGGTGTTTACAGCAGCTTGATTCACGACTGCCAAAAACCAAGACATCCTACAGTAGGTGAATGCGTTGACAAACTGTGGTACCTCGACAATGAAATATTATTCAGTGCGGAAAAGAAATGAGCTATCAAGCCACAGAAATGCATACTGCCAATGAACCTTCAATGCATATGGCCAAGTTAAAGAAGCCAATCTGAAAAGACTAGAGACCCTATGATTCCAACTATATGACATTCTGGAAAAATCAAAACTATGGAGTCACTAAAGAGATCAGTGGCTGTAAGGGGTTGGGCGGGAAGGGAAGGATGGGGATATTTAGGGCAGTAAAACTCTTCTGTATGATACCGAAATGGTGGATACACGTCATTATACCTTTGTCAGAATCCACAGAATATACAACACCGAGAGTGAACCGTAAAGGAAACTGCGGACTTGGGGGATAACAATGTGTAGATGGAGGTTCATCACTTGTAACAAATGGACCAAGTCTGGGGGGGATGTTGATAATGGGGGACGTTACCCACGTGTCAAAGAAGGGGTATACGGGAAATCTCTCTACGTTCCACATGGTTTTGCTATGAACCTAAAATGCTCTAAAGAAGAAAAAAAAAAAACAGAGACTGCCTCAGGTCCCATGAAATATGGGATGTGCTAGGAAGGCGGAGTGGTGAAACATGGGGTGGGGACTAAAGCCATTGGGGACATGGCCAGAGTAAATCCAGGCTGCTGGCCAGGTGCCAGATCCTTCCAGGGCAAACGAAGTAAGGCTTGGGCGGAGGAGCCCAAAATCAGAACAGCGAACGCAGGCTCCTTTCTTCCCACCCTTCCCCCCAGTGCAGATGATACTGCAAACAACAGCAAGATCTCAGCGAGAGTGCAGTCTCTGCACTGTCTGAAATCCTCAAAGATCCCTTCATCTCCCCCAAGGAAAACCGTTCAAACAGGTGCGTAAACTAGCGAGCTGGACAGGGAGCCCAGTATCATGATCCTCTGGGCGAGGCCACCTAATGCCCCTTCATACAGAATCTCCCTGCCTGCTTCTAATAAAGGCGCCTCTCCTTCATGAGAGTCCTATAAAATGCATAAATATTCCTAAAGGAACCGAGGGAGCTCCCAACAGTCTTTAATAGCTGTCATAAAACGAAGGATAAAATGTGTGAAAGGAGGCTGGTCACGATAACGGTGCAAGGTATGAGAGTAGTGAATCTTCCAACCCCTCCCCAGCTGAGTTTTACAGCAGAAAGATACTTCCTGGAGTCGGGAGCATGGTCAGAGGAGGGAAACTATGGAGGGGACATCCAGTCTCTGGTCAGAGATTCCTGAACAGTTGAACGGAGAAAGCTGAGGGCCACGACCGAAGGAGACTTGCCTAAGGTCATACAGCAAACGGCAGACTCCAGTCTAGAGCCGCCGTGATTCTGCTGTGGCCTGGATGAACTGAGTCCTAGGAATTCGCATTGCTCATTTATTCTCTGGGTGACTGAAATAAAAACCAGCCTGTACTAACTAAGCCCGTGACTAGAACAACTTGTCATGGATACACAGATTCCCCCAAGCTCTGTGGGGGCCAGAGACTAGTCTGCCCATGGAGCCTGCAGCCTGAGTACTGCCCAGAAACTGGAAAAAGACTCTAGAACATGTTAACAAGCCATGTGTCAAAGGCAGGGTGCAATGGTGAGAATCCGCAGACCAGGGAAACAAGAGTATGCTCTGGAGGACGGGTGGCTAGCATGGGTGCTGTGACGGGCTTGTAGTGAACACTGCGGCCGTGGCACATGGGGGGATGACCCAGTTGGCAGGAGAGCCCACAGCTAATAGACAGCAAAGCCCCTAGCTGGTGTCCTGGCATGCAACAGGGGCTCAACCTACAGCAGCTCTTGTCAGATACAGCACTGAATGTCTACAGAGACGCTCCACCTGCCAAGAACTGCTGTTGATTAAACCCCTACTGCATGCCGGGATCTGAGCTGGGGCTTTGCACGTATAATCGCATTTAGCCCTCATGGCGCTAAAGTTGAGTCTGACCCACAGGTACACGCAAGACCTAAGGTTGATGAAGTAACATCCAGGCAACACAGCCTGGATCTGGGCACTCGTTCCTGCTCCTCACTGTGGTCTAGGGCCTACTGGCCTCCCAATACTTACGCTTTGCCTTCTGGTCTACCTCCTCCTCCTGTGTCTTGATGCCAGTGGCATGGCTTCTCACATCTGACCCTCAGGACCCTCAGGACGTAGGACTCTCTTCTTCTCAGGCTCACCACACCCACATGTTACAACTCTCGTTCAGGGATCCCTATCCCAGGGTCTTCCTGACGCCCTGGGGTCCCAGTCCAGCCCATCCTACTCATAATGATGTGAGGTCTAAGAAGCCACATTTCCCTCTGGCCATCCAGGCTGACGAAGCAAAGCTATGGGAGGCTTCACTGCTGCAAGTCAACTGGCAAAACTTCAGCTAACATCTCGCTGCACAGAAGTCAGACCTAGAGATGAGGTACGGGCAAGCGGAGAAGAGTAAAGCTTTTTTTGTAAGTTTTGCTCCCCAGCCAGATGGGGACACCTGACAGTACTCAGTGCTTATAGATAACCTAAGATTCTGGTGTGATCCAATATCGTCCTGAAAGAATTCAGCAGCAGATAAGACACAAAAAAGAAATATAGAAGGACTGGAATAGAAAAACAAAACCATCACTATTCCTAGCTGATCTTCATGTAAAACCTGAAAGAATCTACAATTATTAAAACAGAAAACTAGCAAAGCCACTGGACATAAGAGCAATCAACAAAAATCAATTATATTTATTCTAGCATCAAGTACACAAAGTTTTATACGATATCATCTACAATAGCAACAAAATGCATAAAGGACCTAGGAGAGTCTAACAAAAGATGCTCAAGACCTCTGTGGGAGAGATCAAAAAGACTTATCGAAAGACACTGAAGAAGACCTAAATACGTAACGAAATAGACCAAGTTCATGGGCAGAAAACGTCAATATCATAAAAATATCAACTTGAGAAGAACTGGCCTGTAGATTCTATGCAATTCTAATAAAGATTTCCAACAAGGTTTTTTGTGGAATTTGACAAGTAGATTTATAAATAGATGAATATGCACACACACACCCCCCAAAACACATAATTTTCAACTTGCTCAAAAGAAGACAAATATAAATTAAAACTACATGGAGATACCAATTTTCACCCAAAAGTTTTCCAAAAAATAAATGAGGAAAAAAGTACTTCCACACTCTTGGTGAGAACTCAAAATGATATTAATGCCATAGAGGGGAAATCTTGCAGAAATAAGATGGATGAAATTAAATAAAGACCATGTAATCACCAACTTGAGAACCCATGCTTTATCTTCCATGTACATATGTCTGTCTGTCTGTATGTATGTTATATAAGTGCAAATTCCCTAGCTCTATCAACCCTAACAGTCCAGAAACAATGACTAAGCTACTAGCAATAAAGTCTCCTAATGCCCAGACTCTAGTTTTTCTGAATAGCATTTTGCACTAACAGGAACCAGAACATCTTAGACAAATGGCTAGTTCCAGGTCTGGGGTTGAAAACGTCCAAGATGAACCTGGAATAGTTTGTAATTTCAGATTTCAGAAAAGTAAATAAAACTACTGGGTTAGGTGAAGAAATTGCAGGATCTAACTTGAAGCAGCTCCCAGTGGCCATAGGTGGGGCAACTGGACATCAGTGAGGGTAATAACTACACCAGATTAAAGCACAAAGATTTAACCCAGGAATTTATAATGATACCTTTTAAACTGTATTTGTTACCTTTGGAGGAAGTCATTTTCAAAATTGGTAAAGGAAAGAAAAGAATCACTTGACAGTGCTCAGTGTGAATAGATGATTCTGGTCTGGTCCAACTTGTCCTATTTTCTTTCATAAAATGTACCTCAAGGTAATGAACAGCTAGAGGAAATTTATCTCTATAAAATAATTCCAGCTAATAAGTAGGAAAGAATGATAGAATTAGAATGCTGCCTTTTTGTAATCCCTAGTGAATTCATGGGTCTAAGCCATGATGATCAATGGCTTCTCTTAGCACAAAAGAGAGACAGCTAAATACCACGCATCTCCCGATGGAAGTGCACACATGCTACCACCGGTGAAGTAATCTTGCCTCTCCCCCGCCCAGAAGTGAACTTGAATCTGATCAGCTCTCTTGTCTAGTTACAAGAAATACATGGAACAGAACATGTTAAATGACACTAAGGTAATGTAACAGCAAAGTCCAGACCGTGGTAAACTCTTGGGATGGACTTTTCCTGAACTTGATTCAAACACACAGTTTTCAAAAACATGAAACACACACAGTTTGGGAAATTTGCTTTGTTAACAGGGTATGTGAGAACATTCTATTTTAGATGTCATAAGGGTATTATGCATATTGTTTTAGACTTTTTAAAAATTTATTTATTTTTTATAAATTTATTTATTTTATTTATTATTTTTGTCTGAGTTGGGTCTTCATTGCTGTGCGGGGGCCTTCTCTAGTTGCGGCAAGAGGGGGCTACTCTTCGTTGCAGTGCGCGGGCTTCTCACTGCAGTGGCTTCTCTTGTCACAGAGCACAGGCTCTAGGCGTGCAGGCTTCCATAGTTGTGACTTGCGGGCTCAGTAGTTGTGGCTCACGGGCTCTAGAGCGCAGGCTCAGTAGTTGTGGCGCAGGGGCTTAGTTGCTCCACGGCATGTGGGATCTTCCCGGACCAGGGCTCGAACCCGTGTCCCCTGCATTGACAGGCGGATTATTAACCACTGCGCCACCAGGGAAGCCCCTATTATGCATATTTTTAATGAGTCCTTAAAATATGCACACAGGAACAAAAAGAGTCAAGGCGCCACAGAAGCCAAAGGGAGTGGAACTTGCCCCACCAGTCATCAAGAATTATTGGGCTTCCCTGGTGGCGCAGTGGTTGAGAGTCCACCTGCCGATGCAGGGGACATGGGTTCGTGCCCCGGTCTGGGAGGACCCCACATGCCGCGGAGCAGCTGGGCCCGTGAGCCATGGCCGCTGAGCCTGCGCGTCTGGAGCCTGTGCTCTGCAATGGGAGAGGACACAGCGGTGACAGGCCCGCGTACCACAAAAAAATAAAAAGAATTATTATTATTATTTTTTAAATGTTCACAAGTTTTCTTTTATCTTTTATTTTTATTTATTTATTTTTGGCTGCATTGGGTCTTCATTGCTGCACGTGGGCTTTCTCTAGTTGCAGCGAGCGGGGCCTCCTCTTTGTTGTGGTGCGCGGGCTTCTTACTGTGGTGGCTTCTCTTATTGCAGAGCACGGGCTCTAGGCACACGGGCTTCAGTAGTTCTGGCACGTGGGCTCAGCAGTTGTGGCACGTGGGCTCTAAGGTGCAGGCTCAGTAGTTGTGATGCATGGGCTTAGTAGTTCCATGGCATGTGGGATCTCCCTGGACCGGGGCTCGAACCCGTGTCCCCTGCGTCGGCAGGGGGATTCTCAACCACTGCGCCACCAGGGAAGCCTCATCAAGAATTATTAAATGGGGCTTCCCTGGTGGCGCAGTGGTTGAGAGTCCGCCTGCCGATGCAGGGGACACGGGTTCGTGCCCCGGTCCAGGAGGAACCCACATGCCGCGGAGCAGCTGGGCCCGTGAGCCATGGCCGCTGAGCCTGTGCATCTGGAGCCTGTGCTCCGCAGCGGGAGCGGCCACAACAGTGAGAGGCCCACATACCGCAAAAAAAAAAAAAAAAAAGAATTATTAAATGTATAAGGCGATATTGGTGCAGGGGTAGACAAATTGACTAATGGAGCAAAATAGAAAGCAAAAAAATAGATCCATTATATAAGCACATATTATACTTTTTTTATAAAGCTAATTTCTCAGGCAAATGGGAGACAGTAGGATTAATCAATTGATGCTGGGACAATGGAATTGATTATCCACAGGGAAAATAAACCATTCAAGAAAAAAAGAATAGTCTGATCACTTAAGCTACACTAAAATGAAAAACTTCTCTTCATCAAGAGACACCTGAAAGAGAGAAGATGGCTCAAACAGGGAAGGACATATGCCACATATATACAAGGCCAAATAATTAGAATCCAGAGTATATATTTAACTCCTTAAAAAAATCAGTGAGGAAGAGACACACAATCCAACTTAAAACTTTGGAAAAGACTAGAATGCGTATTCTCAAACACGGAAACCAGAATAGCTGATACACTTTTGAAAAGATACCTCATTATACAATCAAGAAAATTTAAGTTGAAAACAAGACGGAATGTATTTTCACACCCAATTAAAGAATCTGACAAATACGGAAGTGTCAGGGAAGATGTACACTGATGAGACTCTACACTCTCTCCAGAAGTGTGTAAGATTTGACTCAAATACTTCGGGGAGCAATTTGGCATCGGCTAGTACAGTTTAGTTTGAGTTTTACAATACGGCCTGTTAATTTTATTTTTAGGTATGTACCACATGGTACCCAGACATGGTTTCAAGAATGTTTATAGCACTTTTTTTTTTTCCTAGAAGAGACGAGAAACACCACAAACATTCATTAAAAGGAAAATGGAGAAATCAATTGTGGTATGGTCCCACAATGGGCTAGAATACAACAGTGAAAATTAACACAGGCCTAATACACAGATCATCATGAATGAAATTCACAAATTCTTCTTTCTGGTAAGAGAGAAAAAGCAAGTTGCATAAGAATACTTAACAGCATGATAGAATTTTTATAGAATTAAACCAAACAATAAGTAATATATTGTTTAGGGCTATATACATATACAGTAACAGTCTAAAGAAAGGCAGGTGAATGACATGTACGAGATGCAGAAAAGTGATTATGTTTGTGAGAGGGAGGCCGAGCTTCAACGTTGTTGGTCTCATAATATTTTTTCAAATCGAGTTTTGGATTCACAGATGTTTGTTTTATTATTACATTTCACAACTTACATACTTAACGTATCTGTTTCTGAAGCTAAGAAATGGTCCGGGTTAAATGGCTGGGCCAACTCTCTTAGGACTGACGTGTGTCTGGTTTCTGCATGGAAGACACAGACTCAGCTCTGGGAGGAGATGAAGATGCTATTCCCAAGACTGACAGCACAGCCAGAAGGGCCGGCATACCAAGGGGACCTTGCCAAGGCAAAGAGACGCTCCCAAAGATGCGAGGTTGGGACTTCCCTTGCGGTCCAGTAGTTAGGGCTCCACGCTTCCACTGCTGGGGGCGTGGGTTCGATCCCTGGTCAGGGAATTAAGATCCCGCATGCCACACAGGGCAGCCAAAGTGAGGAGAAAAGGTGCACGGTTATGAAGGAAGAATTTTTCCTGGGCTGGAAGGAACATCTGAAGTTAAGTTTTCATTCATTCCTGAAATGCTGCACCATCTTTGAGAAGGATACTACAGAATCTCGGCTCTTGTCAGCCGAGGCCTGTTCACAGCTGGATGGCCTATTTCAGATGTGTGGCCATGTCTGTTCTCATAGGCCCTCCAGGCTACCTGCTTCTAAGGTCGGTGCCCCAAGGTACCTAAGTCCCTAAGGAAATGTCTGAGGGACTTCCAGTCTCCAATTCCACAGGTATTCTTGACACCTAACCCATCCCGAGCACCCTTCTGGGTGCTGGGGCTCTGAGATAAGCACGATAAAGTCTTTGCCCTTCAGCACACCTAGTGTGCTAGGAGGAGGAGGCGCCCACGAGGAGAGCCAGCACTCCCTTCGGTCTTGACATCACAGTGAGACACGAAAATGCAGTTCAGGGAAACTACATGTGCTCCCAGCTGCCAGCTGCACTTCTGTACCAGGTGGTTTTTGAATCTCAAAAACAAGAATGATGCCCAGAACATTTTCTCTCTGGCTCCTCCAAGTTTTCTTATGATTTCTTGCAAAATAAAAAGAAATCACCCTTAAGTCTCCAATGTCCGTGATGATGTCAGATGAAAGAATGACAGTGGGAGGGCTTTTCACAAATCTGGAGGAAGGACGGACCCAGGGACAAGTCTGTGCACATCAGTAGGCGTCCTCAAGTTCCCACCCACCTGACATTCTGCAGTGGATTCATTTATTTTGTTCTCAGACAACCAGGCAGATGAAGTCAGGAGGAAGCTGGTAAAATTTCGTGTGTGCTGAAACCCATTTCTTTCTCCTGGCTGGGTCTCTCCTGGGGCCGGCAGGGGGTACCAGAACCCCATTTAGGTGGTGAAGTAATAGGAAAAGGTAGGACACACAGCTGGTCAGCCTCCGGCAGCCAAATGCCCAGGACCAAGGGGGTAGAGGTCACTGTCACCTTCACTGTGGCCCAGCAAGTGGCCAAGGGCCTGGGAGACAGGGGAGATCACGAGAATTTGAGGAAGCATATTAGGTACATTTGACGAGACCACAGAACCCTTAAGTCTCAAGGGTAGGAGTCACAGGGAAGCTCTGAAGACGGAGTGTGCAGATGAGAATAAAAACAGGATGATCCGTTGAAAATGTGTACGAGGGGCTCCCATGGCCCCAGCCCCTCTCCCCACACGGTCAGGTGGCCGCCCTCTCCACCACCCAGCTGGTCTCTGGGGACAGTAGGCCAGAGGCATTCAGGACTCAGTTGACAGGGACAACTTAGGGACGTGGAGAGGCATATACTGAAAACAGGAGGATTGAGAAGAAGTTGACATCCGGAGCAGGGAGACCAGGACCCCACGGCCCCGAGCCCAAGGGAAGAAGGCTACAGACACTGATATTGGGGGTCCTGGGGCTAGGGGACGAGGGGGCACAGGGGGGAAAGCAAGGCAATTTCCAGATCACGGCTCCATGTCTGGACAACAGAGCCCCAGCTGAGAAGCCCTGCCCCGCCACACTTTTCTTCCTGACCAGCAATCTGACATTTCCCTCAGACACGTGTGGACAACCAAGGATCGCCAAGCAGGGACTTCCCTGGTGGTCCAGTGGTTAAGACTCCGTGCTCCCAATGCAGGTGGCCCGGGTTCAACCCCTGATCAGGGAACTAGATCCCACACGCACGCCGCAACTAAAAAGATCCTGACTGCCGCAACTAAGACCCGGTGCAGTCAAATAAATAAATAAATATTAAGAAAAGAAAAAAGAATCAAGCATTTGAGGGAAGTCTCCACCCACAAACAATAAACAAATGAACTAAGAGATACAAGAAGGAAGAACAATCATAATGTTCACACCCTTGGAGAGAAGAAAATACTGTATCCATAAAACAGCAATTGTACTCTGTTAAAAAATAATAACAAAAATAAATAAAACGTGTAAAATAGAACGAAAAACAGCAAATGGAAGAGGAAAAGTTAAAAAAAAAAAGTTAGAGAATGAATCCAGGGAAACAGTATTTGATTGCTAAATGTTCTAGAAAGTAAAAAGAAAGAAAAACAGAGGAAATGATCAAAGGAATAAAAGAATGTCCCAAAGGACATGCATTTCCATATTGAAAGGGTCCATTGAGAGCCGAGCTCAGTGATAGCAAAGAGATCAATAAAAAGGCACCTTGTTCCGAAATATCACAACACCAGGGCGAGAAAGAGAATACAGAAAGTTTCCAGAAAGAAAAAGCAGTTCACAGACAGAAGATCAGTAATTAAAGTGTCACCAACAGCAATGTTGGAACCTAGGAGACAATTCAAAGTTGTGAGCAAAAATAGATATTTGCAGCCTAGAACACTATACCCAGCTAATGATCAATCCAGTGTTCAGGTAGGAAAACAGGTCTTCCTGAGACCTGCATGGTCTTACAAAATGTATCATGCATGCACTCTGAGAGGAAGCCACCCATCCAGTGAGAAAGTAATCAAAACAGAGGAGGAGGGTGGAATCCAAGAAGCAGATGATGGAGCACCGTAGACGGGAGGGATCGCCCAGGCTGATGGGAGGAAGTCCCAGGATGAGACGGGTGCAGCAAATCTGGAGCGCAACTGCGCCTGACGGAGCCGCAGGGCAGCAGGCTCCGGAGACGAGAGACCACCCGGCGGGTTCACCTCACTGACAGGCACAGCCAGCCTGGGACGCATGGAAAACCCGCAAATGCACAAACAAAGCCATTCTTGCAGCTCTGGACAAAATACGTAGTTGCAGAAGAAAGAAAATATAATCAAGAGACAGTACATGACTCAACTGTGAATAATATTTACATGGTCACAGAAACACTGTTTATTGAACCAAAATGGATGATAAGTATATTAGGAGAATTGGTGGGGGGCGGAATATGCGTGTGGGAGATGGTGGGAGAGCGCTGAACCCTCTTCCACAGCAGGAAGCCGACAGGTCACACCTAATACAGCAAACATTAAAAATAACAGCACAGGTGTGGTCTTTAGAAATGTAAAGGTGAATATAAAAAGAAACAGCCTAAGAGTTGAAAACTGTTGCCTCCAGGGAACAAGAAGCAGGTGAGAAGGAACTGGTCGGGGGTCTGCTGATTTTATTAAGAGCCTAGTAGATCCGACATTTTAATCTATTCCTGTGATAAAAGTTAACATTATGCTTGTTTTACCTGGACCCCCTCACCCCTACACGCACACCGTCATGCCTACACACACCCCTCACACACCCACACCCCCTCAAACCCACACACACACCCCTCACACCCATCAGGAGTGGGTCCTGTGAAAATCAGAGGGGAAAGTCCGAGAAGTGGAGAATGAACCCACAGGCGCTCACAGGACAAAAGCTTGGCCCGGTTCCACCTGAACCTACATTGAACCCTCTTGCCTGTGCTGCATCCAGAGAGCACGTGGCCCGTGTAAACTCTGTCCGGCTTCAGCATCTCACCAGGGGCTGACAGGTACCACCTCGCTTCTCACCACTGTCATTTCTGAATGTTTCTCTCTTAGTATCTGAAGGTTTGGGAGCATAAAATCCAGCATTCTTTGATAATACAGCACATCAGTCTTGGCCAAGTGGAGTGTATAAAATCTGGTAATGAGGTGCGATACATCTACCTTCTGTGAAGATTTGGGGTATATAATCCCCATATTTAATTAACACGCTTGAAACAGCACAAAGCTGCCCGGTTTCAACCCAGTTCTCGCTCGTCCACGTCCCCCTCCCTCTGCTCAACGGCCCCAGAGCCGGCGCTGCCAGGCAGCGGGCCCAGCAGAGACCCCACGAGCTGCTTCCCTCGCCCACTCTAGGTCTGGGCTGCTGGAAAGATCTAGTTGCTCATAGCCTCTGCACTGAAAACAGAAACCCGGAAACTATGTTCGGGAGTCGGCACAATCCAAAATCAGGGCTGAGCTGTCTCCTTTCTCGGGGTGCAGGACCCTCTAGCCACCTCCCAGAGATGAGGATGCAGGGCAGGAACGTGGGCGCCTCCCCTGGGGTTGGCTAGAGACCGGGCCCATCCCGGGCACTCCTGGCCCTTCTCTCTCATCTCATTCCCTGGTTCTCAGCCTCGGCACACTGCAACCCCCTGGTTGGATCTCTCTTCCCCTTAATGATGTCTCGTCTTTGATGGAATGTCACGCTCTCCACTGCACATCCCAGGAGTATAACCGATGGAGTGGAGGCGGGGTCAGCAGTCAGCCAGGAGGAAACTCCTACGGAAGTCGGCCAGGTGAGGGGCAGGGAGGGTGAAGGAAAGCAATGGAGGGAGCGGTGGAAACAAGGCAGCAGCACATCCATCCCTTCTGGTGACATCACCAGCCCATCCACAGGTCTGTGCACCACAAGGCAGAGAAACTTTGATTCAGTGTGTGGTGTTTTTGTCTGTTTGTTTGAGCAAAATGGCATTTAATTGTTTTAAAGGAGAAAGTATACTCCAGTATCTGCTACGACTTTGGTCTGGGCCTCTCTGAACCTTCTCCCAGTTTTACAGGGGATGTTTTTGTCCATATCCATCTATCGGCAAGGATGGAAAAGTGGATTCATTCTTAGGGCTCCTGCCAGGCTGAGAGGAGCGTGCAGAGTCTCCTCCAGGGTGACAAGAAGTTGGAAGGGCAGTGATCCAACCACCGGATCCAACAGAGAGACAGAGTCCCAGCTGTCCAGCTCCAGGCCTCCACACCCAGCGTGGCTACGTGCAGGGCCCGACATTCCCATCCCGGGAAGGGCAAAGGCTCCGCAGCCACCTTGCCTACACCTGGCTCTGGGACATCACAAGTCACTTAATGTTTCTAACTCAGTTTCTTCTTCCATAAAATGCTTTGTATTTTTTTTAATGGAAGACTAAGCAACACTGCACAAGGGAAGCCTCTAGCTCAGAGCATGGCGTGTGGTTTGCTCTCTTTCATCTGCCCCTCCCCTCCTGAAGGGTACGTCTTAAATATCTTCTGTCAGGGAATCATCATCTTTGTGAGCATACATTGCTTTTTTAAAGATTTATTTACTATTAATTTATTTTATTTAGTTTTGGCTGCGGGATCTTTTTTTTTTTTTTGGTTGAGGCATGCGGGATCTTCTGTGGTGTGTGACTTCTCTCTAGTTGTGGCATGCGGGCTTTTTCTCTTCTCTAGTTGTGGCACACAGGCTCCAGGGCACGTGTGTAGTTGTGGCACGTGGGCTTAGTTGCCCCGCAGCATGTGGGATCTTAGTTCCCTGACCAGGGATCAAACCCACGTCCTCTGCATTGCAAGGCGGATTCGTTACCACTGGATCACCAGGGAAGTCCCATGAGCATACCTTTTATTTTTGTAAACAGAAGTCACTTGAGGGCCAAACTGCGGACGAATTAGGGAGATTTTGATGTTGGTTCTGACACTGACGAGCCACGTGGCCTTGGGCAAGTCACTTCCACCCCTGAGCCTCAGTTTCCTCATCTGTGAAATGGGGATGGATGCCTGGCTCGATCTCTTTGAAGGCCTTTCCATCTGAAGTTGTAAATGTATGTCTCCCTTAGGGATCCACTATCCACTGATCAGGGCACAGAAGTTGGATAAACTAGTTTTGAGTCTGTCTTGAAATAAGAACCACTTTGCATACCCACACACAGACGTTCCAAGAAATAAGCGGTCACCCACAGAAACCAGGACTTTCAAGATGCCAACTGAGAGGCGGCAAACGTGTGTGTCTGTACTTTTAGCACAGGTAGATTCATTCATGATCAGAACCAGAACTTGACAGTAACAGCTCGAAGGCGACGCTGTCCCATTTTAGCTTAAAACATCAAGTGACTTGTGCAGCTCCACGGCCACTTAGGGCAGAGTCGCTCATGCCAGGATGACAAAGTCCCCTGCCCCACCCCAGTCCCATCCACCACACTCGCTCTGAACAATGTTTCAACGCTTTGATCCCAATTTCGAATAATTAAGATGGCTTCTGCGGCATCCTCAAACGGCTCAGCGTCTGAAATCAGAAACGATGCTCAGAGGCCTGTTGGGAGCGATGCCAGTTTGGGGGAGGGGGGCGGATAATTAAGGAAATCATGGTGAATTAAGCTTTCTGCAATGAGGCACAAACATCTTCTCATGAAAAGCAACATCATGTTAGCTTATGTTTTGCCAGAGAGAAAGGCAGGGCCTATCCTTGGGGTTTTCAGCCTGGTAAAACACACCTGGCAGCTAAACCAAATATTTAAGGGTCATTAAAATCCCAAACTCCCCGTGCCAAGAACTTTTCTCCTTTGTTATTCAAGTGCGGAGCAGTTACGGAAAATGCGTTCCATATGGCTTGTGCTGCCGCGCTCCTATTTACTTCATCAAATCACTGCTTTGAAAGAGCTATTTGATGTCAAAGATGCGTTAAGATTTTATAGACTTTCCCAATCCAGCTTTTAAAGATGCCCCCTTTGAACCAGAAACGCTTGCCAGGAGTAAACAGAACTAAAACCACGAGGGGTCAAGGGCTTTGTTGGAAACAAAGACTCCAGCCTGATCAAGGGCTTTCAAAGGTTTGGGGCAAACATGCATTTCCAGCTGCTTGCCAAAAAGCTCCACGGACGATCATGTTTCCCACATAAGTTACATGAAGATAAATGTTTTCAGTGTTCTCATATTTTATTAATAATGTATATAACACCCTCACCCACCACCTCCCACCAAGAAACAAGGACACAAGATAGTCACGTGCTTAAAATATGAACAGACTTCAGAAAGTTAGAAAATGTATCTTTAAGCCATAAATCGGAATTCTTTCCAGCGAGGGTTGTGCAGCCTTGAGAGAAAAAGCAGACAGACATAGACCTTGGAAAAGCTCCCAGGGCCAGCGTGAAGAGACCCTCTGAGATACCCAGAGCTAGAAGAGCATTCGAGAGTAGCTCTCATTTAACAGATGGGGAAACTGAGGACCAGAATGCAGGGTCAGCCAATAACAGGACCAGAGCTCCCAAATTGGTCCCTTTATTTCTCCACTGCCTTCACCTTTATCCAATTCTAAATGGTCTCTTCCTTGACAGCCTCCTCCCAATTCCCCCACATCCTCCCTTCTCCCCATCATATCCCCCCCTACCAGAGCAGCCAGGGTGATGTCCGTAAAATCGGATTCAGGTCCTATCACTTCTCTGTTCAAAACTCCTCAGCATCGCGACTCCCCAACCTTCTACCATGCCTACTCACCCAGCATGACTGTCCCCCACTCACCTGCCCACCCTCACTGGGTGTCGATAACCCCTACTCACTCTGCTCTACCCACACAACTACCTTCCAGCCCCTTGAGCCCACAAAGGTCATTTCTGCCCCAGGACCTTTGCACTTGCAGTTCCTTCTGCCAGAAGTGTTTTTTTCCTTCTCTGCATAGCTTATCTCTCAACTCTCAGCTTAAGCCACACCTCTCCAAAGAGCTCTTTCCTGGTTATTCAATGTAAAGAACCCCCATGACCTTCCCTGACTCCTGTCTCTGCACATTTATCAACTGAGGCCATGAAAAGAGGGACTATGTGTTGTTTCTCCACTGTAACTCCTTTGCCCAGCACAGTGCCTGGAATATAACAGGCACTCGGTCAAGCATAATTTATCGATAATAACTCTCCTATCTCCCAGCCCCAGGGTCCTTCAATTAATGGGAGAAGATTCTCAAGAAGAGGCCAGTGCCTGTGTTTAGAACACAACTCTGCCCTCTGTCTCTCTTTTTCTCTCTCCCTGATGCTGCCTTCTCCTCACCCCATTCTGGGGCCCTGCCTTCTTATAAACTGCCTTCACTCACTCCCCATCTGTTCCCACGTCCCCCGATCTCAGGCTCTCCCAGCAGTTCACAACACAACCCCTTCAAAGCAAGTCTTGAAATTTAACTGGAATCCAAAGATTCAAAATATCAGTAACTTTTCATGGTGGAAAGTGAGGCAGCCACGTGATGCGGGAGCTGCAGGGGGAAGGGGGGTGGAGCACGGAGCCTGGAGTCTTTCCTCTGAGGTTCCAAGTCCCTGCTTTCTCCGTCCCTCAGAGAACTGAAGCTAATTAAATTGCCTTCTGATGGCCAATCCCTCACCTTGTCTTTAAGTGGCTTCTTTATTTCCCATGTATCTTTCTGGAAGTTGAATATTTTTTATTTGTATTTTTGTGTGACTTGCAATGAGTACACAGTCAGTCTCCCTCTTTGCCAGGAAGTCCTGATGGAGGTAGATGAGTATCTCAGCCCAAAAGCTTGTGAAGATCAGAAATCCGCAGCGCGAGCATGTATGCCCTTAGCCATTCCACAAACATTTGTTGAGAGCCTAATACGGCCCAGACGTTTCACTGGGGCTCCTGTGATGAACAAGACCCGCGTGACTCCCAGGAAGAAGGCAGGCAGTGGGCAAGTTATCACTCAAGCACGCACTTAGGGGTGACTGTGTCCGGCGAAGGTCATGCGACATTGTGAGACTGTATCACATGGAACCTGTTCTAAGCCGGCGGGTTGGAGGCACCTTCCCTGGGGAAGCAGCAGTTGACATGAGGTCTGTGCCTGGGAGACAACCGAAGAAACTGTCACATGAGCCCTGGCCACAGTCAGGAGGACCCAGGCTCCAGCCCAGCTCTCCAGCACCATCCGGTTATGGGATCCTACGCACACCATCTTCCCTCTCTGTTGCACCCCCTTAAGTTTCCAAATCCTTCTGCCCACCCTTCCCCTCCCCCTACCACTTCCCCAGTTCAATTCTGTTGATCTTTGCCTTGCACTGATATTCTAACCACCCCTAACCCAGTGTCCCTGGCGCCAGATCTTCTAATCTCTATTTCTGGTCCTCTCCCTGAAGCACAGTCCCAGGCGCTTGGGGGCCAGGATGTCCTGGAGCTGGACAGCACCCAAAGGAACGCATTCATTTAGGAAAGATCCTACAGAGAAGCTCAACCTGGTGCCATGACAACCAGGTGGAAAGGAAATGGGGAGCAGGAAAGGCTTGCAGGGGTGGGAGGGGTAGGGAGAGGGCAGGAGGAGGCCCAGTGGGGATGGGGGCCTGGCAGCAGAACACAGGTGAGCAGACACAACCACCAGGTTCCGCGCAGCATCAAGACCCTCTGTGCCCCTCTGTTCTCATAAGTAGGCACAACCTTCTTCCTCAAGGCCCATCGGGGCCCACAAGTGAGTTTAAATTCAAGGGAACAGAGAGAAACCTATTCAAAAGAGTTCAAACATTCCCCTAGGAAGGATTCTGGCAAGAGACCTGTTCTGAATCCATGATATCCTGGGGGTAAAGAAGAGAGAGAAATAAGACAAGGGAAGTATCTCTGAAAGGAGCTCTGACCCCAGCCTCAGAAACAGAATCTGGCTTTAAGCTTTTGAATGCTCCAGTAAAAAGAATGTGTAAATAATTTAGCTCCCCAAGTAGGAGATTCTAAACAGCCAACACAGCCTGCTGAGAGGAGGGCCGTGGAGGCTCCAGGGAAGAGAGGGCTCTGGACTGAGTCCCATGAGGGCTGGGAGCAGGCCTGCTGGCCGCCGCCAGACCTCCAGCACCTGCAAGGTCCCCGGACCACGGCAGGTACACAGGGGCTTTTTGAGTGGGTCAAACCAAAGGGAACAAAGGAGTACATGGCTTATCCTTGGGGAAAACACACACACACGCAACACACAACACATGACCATAAACATGGTCCAGTTTTGCCACCACTGCCGGCTCCCCTGCCTGTCACCCACAGGTAAAGGAAATCCCTTCCCAGATCCCGGGTTTCTGCGAACATATGCTAGGAAGCATCTTGTAGTAGTCACTTATAAATAACAGATAAAACTCAAAACAACAAGAAAAGTGGGGATTGGGGGTGATTTTTTAGTGTATTTCCAGGCTATCTCACTCCTTAGCTTCCTTCTGCAGGTCAATTCCATCCTCTCTGGCTTCCCATGACTCCACCTGCCTGGAAGGGCGACTGGCTGCATCCAGGATCTTTATTTAACATCCCAGAGGCAGAAAAGAAAACCTCTTCCTTCTCCAGTATATACAAGACCTAGGGAAGAAACTTAATGGTTGGTTTGGGTCATGTGCCCAGCCCTTGGACCAAGCCTTTGTGGCCGGGGGAGGAGTATTCTGATTGGCTAGGCGTGGGTCAGCCACAGGCTCCTGTGGTCAGAGGAGCTGGTTCTGTAACTGACAACCCCACGAGAATTACACGGAATGGGCCAACGGGGTGTACCTCCCAAAGGAAGGAGTCTGCCATCGTCATCATTAGCAGCAGGAGGAGGAGGAAGAAGGGGAAGGAAGGTGCGCTAGACAGATAAGACCAATAGATGCCCCCACCCACCATGTCCCCCCTACTCACAGAACCCTGCATTACTGCTGCAGGCACTCGGACGAAAGAACAGAAGGGACAATCACTCCGTAGCATCTTAGATAAAATATGCTTTCAACTGTTCTTCTAGCAAGGAGGCCAAGTGCCACAGCAAAGAAAATATAGGCTATGGAGTTGGACAGATCCAAGTTCAAATCTCAGCCTCAAAACATGCTTGCTATGTAATCTTGGGCAAGTTGCTTAAATTCCATGAGCTCCATTTCTTCATCTGCAAAGCAAGCAGCAAGACCCAACACATGTTATGTGCTGAGGAGTAAATGAGAAAAAACATATAAAAGACTCGGCGGGGCTTCCCTGGTGGCGCAGTGGTTAAGAATCAGCCTGCCAATGCAGGGGACACGGGTTCGATCCCTGGTCCGGGAAAATCCCACATGCAGCGGAGCGGCGAAGCCCGTGCACCACAACTACTGAGCCTGTGCTCTAGAGCCCACGAGCCACAACTACTGAGCCCACATGCCACAGCTAGTGAAGCCCGTGCGCCTAGAGCCCATGCTCCACAACAAGAGAAGCCACCGCAATGAGAAGCCCGCGAACTGCAAGGAAGAGTAGCCCCTGCTCGCCGAAACTGGAGGAAGCCCGCACACAGCAACGAAGATCCAATGCAGCCAAAAATAAATTAATTAATTTTTTTTAAAAAGCCTTGGCATACATTGTCTGACACAAAGATGTCAATAAACATTTGCTCAATGCATGAATTAATTAATTTGAACTTCACAGGTCAGAGGGGACTTGGCTGGCCTGTCCTACTCCCATCACTCAGGAGCAGAATGAGTTTTTCTTTTCATAAACACTGATGGAGGCATAAAGTTCTAGGACAGGAAAAACTCCAAGTGGCCATGTGTGGGTCTTAGATGCCATAACTGTCCCCATTTTATAGATGAAGAAACTAAAGCTCACAAGACAAGAAACGTAATCCTCTAAAACGAAATCATAGTACTCTGACCAAAAGGAAGGGAGGTAATATTAGAATAAGGGCCTATTTTAAACCGTGGTTAAGCTGCCAGGAATTGGCTAATTACTACTCCCCATACACCAGCTGGATGACAAAACGGCCTCTCATCTGTGTGGAAAGCACACCTCCTCCAGACATCACTTGACCTGAGGCTCACCTTAGCACTCTAAGGAGAGAAGACAGGCACTGGTAGATCCTTTACAGATGGGGAAATAAGCTCAGAAAGTTTAAGTCATTCAATCATGGTGATATAACCATCAAATTAGTCAAATCCACGGGTCAAAACTGGCTCAGTCTGTGAGAAGAAAGGTAGAACCGAAATAGCCACAGCACTTTCTGTTCATTATATATGGCAGCAAGCGATTGGCACTAATACAAGCATAAAGTCTGAGCACAGGAATGATCTGGAAGGCAGTGGACACACCCTCTTCCCAACTTGGGAAGGTTCCTTCAGCCTCCCGGAGATGTGAGGTAGAGGCACAAGCAGAGTTACAGACACACCCTACAACCATCCCCAGCGCGGCAAAGAATGGCAAACAGACCACCAAATCGTCAACAAACATATCAACACAGGTGTGATTCTTTCTTTTTTTTTTTTTTTGGCTGCATTGGGTCTTCGTTGCTGTGCACGTGCTTTCTCTGGTTGCGGCGAGCGGAGGGCTACTCTTCGCTGTGGTGCGCCGGCTTCTCAATCCGGTGGCTTCTCTTGCTGAGTGCCGGCTCTAGGAGCACAGGCTTCAGTAGTTGTGGCTTGTGGGCTCAGCAGTTGTGGCGCATGGGCTTAGTTGCTCTACGGCATGTGGGATCTTCCCGGACCAGGGATCGAACCCACGTCCCCTGCATTGGCAGGCAGATTATTAAACACTGTGCCACCAGGCAAGTCCCCAGGTGTGATTCTTAAAAATGAAAAATTTTTGGTCTACAACATGCCTCACACTGTAATAAGGAATTTAAGACTGTAGTATGCTAGAGCAAGACGTGTAAATTGTGATAAATGCATCTGTCAATGAGGAGATGTTTCACAGTTCAAGACCTTGAGGTCTAAGTTTTGGACCGTTGCACATGAAAAGGATCTGGCTACAACATCACCTCCTACACCTTCCCGGAGACTGGACCTTTCCCCACACATGTAAACAGAGGGACCATTTAATTTATTGTCCAGATCGAAACACTTTTAAGAGTCGAGGGGGATGTTACTAATCATGATGCCATGACCACAGATAAAAACCAGGACTGTCATGGTCAAACCAAGACAGTCACCCTAGTTAGAAGGAACAATTGAAAATCATTCAGTCACAAAGAGCTAATGTCAAATGTTGTATGCCTTGCTGAAAACATCTCCCCTCTTTACCAGTCTTTTTTGACCTTGATTTTTCATGTGATTCCTCAAGATAAATTGTTCAGAGGAAAGTGCAGATAAACATATATTCTGAGTAAAGGTCTTACATGATTGCTAATTTAGTTAAAATGGCTTTTGAACATTGTCTTTGGATAATCCAAGTTGGCTACAGAACAACAGCACGGTGGGAGGCTAATGGAGATTTAGCCACCTGCGGCTAACTGTAGTTTCTTTGGGTTTCCTTTCTAAATCATTTTCTTTTCTGCCTTTGAATCCCTATTTCCATTTATGCCAGGTCTGGCCCAGTCACAGCTCCATCCCAGCCTCCTCTGAGGTCAGAAGGGCCCAGGTGGACAGCAGAGCAGTGGGATCTGGACAGAGCTGGGCCTACAAACCCTGTCACCCATCCAGACAGATAAAGAGCCCCTGACACAGAATCCTGCAGAAGCAGCTCTTCCGTGGCAAGGATGTAGGCTATTCACATCCAACGCTGGCAAGTCTGACTTTCTTTTTTTTTTTTGCGGTACGTGGGCCTCTCACTGTTGTGGCCTCTCCCATTTCGAAGCACAGGCTCCGGACGCGCAGGCTCAGCGGCCATGGCTCACGGGCCCAGCCGCTTCGCAGCATGTGGGATCTTCCCGGACCGGGGCACCAACCCGCGTCCCCGGCATTGGCAGGAAGACTCTCAACCACTGTGCCACCAGGGAAGCCCAAGTCTGACTTTCTAACATTCTCCCCACTGAGGTCTCACAGGAAGCCTTTTCAACCTGCAAGTCATTCAATCCCCAAACTCCTTTCCACTCGATGGCCAGAATTCTATTTTCTTGCCCCAAACATCCTTACTTTTTGATGACGGGGGAAAAAGTCAACAGAGGAGAGGAAATCTAAATAAAATGAGCTAAATAACACTGTGGCCACCTCTCAAAGGCGAATTCTGTGATTCAGCAGTGCCAGGCATGTTCCAGAACTGGGGATGACGCTTCCTTCGAAGAGGACCCCGTGGGAACCACGCCAACTTTTGCTGGTCAGAATTTGTATCCTCCTAAGTTCTTAGGTGTAGGAGGAAAGGTCCATTTCAACAAGGATATCTGAAAGCTGTGACCTGAGATTCTTCTAGAATTAGTGGCTCTTCCAAAAGTTTTCTATAAGAATTAGTTAGGTGAACCTCAGAAGTGGGTTTCTGGAGTTGGGCCATAAAGGATAAGTAAAGGAGTGCAGGAGTTAGGCATAAAAATTGGAAAGAGTAAAAAGTCAACCAGGAAAAGAGACGGTGAGTATATCAGAACAAATTTATAAGTCTCTGCCATTTTGAAGGAGCATAAACAATTTCTGAGATGTATGGAACACTGGGTGATGGCAAAAGTTCAGACAGAAGCCAAAGAATCATAGTTTAGTGATCTTTAGTCTATGCTGCCTAGAGCCCCTGGGTTCCAGGAGATGCTCCTGGGCTCCCCTCAGGTGGGGATGTGACTGAGTGATGGGCCAAAGGGGTTCTGAACAGGGCTCTGATGCCCCCGCCCCACTTCATTCCATGTACATCCGAACTCCAGGTACGATTTCATTTGAGTAAGAGTCAACTGCTGAAAGATTTGGTGATCAAAGATTCTAGTTTAATACCTGACAGAACTAAACCAGGGAGTGAATGGACTTGCCAAGGTCCAACACAAAAGTAATAACACAACCAAAATGCAATCAGATCCTCTGGCTCTGATCCAGTACTTTTTCTATTACACAACTTGATGTGAGGATCTTCCCAGAATCAAATGAAAAAGTGAAAGAGGCCAAAAAATAGGACCATAATTTCTCCCATCGTTGGCCAAGAGAACTCTGGTCCTAAACATCACACACACACACACACGCACACACACACACACACACACGCACACACCCTTCACCTAGGAACCTGGGAAACCTGTCACACTAACTTCAGCGCTCAGTGGTACCAAATACATGTGTCTTATAGGCAGGGTGTGCAAAGAATCATTTTGACCTGTTTAATCAACAGGAAATGGACAAAATATTAATGGTTATTTACAATACCCACCACCTTCCTGGTCCCCCAAAGACAGATACATTTATAACAGAACCTTCAATTTTGCCGAGCGTGGTGAAAGAAAGAAAGAAAGATCAATTGGTGAAGATAAAAAAAATTCCTAAATTGCTTGCAGTCAGGAGTCCAAAATCACAGTCTATGGACCAAACCTACTTCACTTCCTGTTTTGTTCTGTTTTGTTTTGTTTTGTTTTTGCAGTACGTGGGCCTCTCACTGTTGTGGCCTCTCCCATTGCAGAGCACAGGCTCCGGATGCGCAGGCTCAGCGGCCATGGCTCACGGGCCCAGCCGCTCCGCGGCATGTGGGATCTTCCCGGACCAGGGCACGAACCCGTGTCTCCTGCATCGGCAGGCGGACTCCCAACCACTGCGCCACCAGGGACGCCCCACTTCCTATTCTTTTAAATAAAGTTTTATTCAAACACAACTATGCCCATTCATTTCCTTATCTCCGGCTGCCTTCGAGTTATAAGGGCAGAGCTGAGCCATTGTGACAAAGAACCTATAGCCCAGAAAGCCTAAAAATATTTGCTACCTGGCCCTTTACAGAAAAGTTTGATGATCCTTTCCCTAAATTAAAGGTCTACAGAAATCAGAAGAGCCCAGGAGAGAGGAGGAAGCTGGAGGAACACAGCCTGAAAGGGAAGAACAAAGAAAGATAGTTGAGAGAGAGAGAGAGGGAAATAGGGGTGGGGTGACTTGGCAGCGGCCGTGGAGAGAAACTGGAAAATGAGACGTGAAGATGGATTTTTAGAGTTTCACTGAGGAATGTGCATAAATGTATTCCTTTGACCCCTGCTGAGAAGAGGGCTTCAGTTAAAACAACTCAGCATTATTTTTCAAAACTCTGAGAATGTATTTGTGATTTTTACTGATGCCAAGTTCTGTGAGATTTGCCTACAGACAGAAGGTGCTGACTGAATGCAGGGACAACCCGAGGAGGGTTGGTTATGTTTGGGTAAAAAAAAAAAAGTTTCTAAAAAAGGCCTACTAATAAACGTACAGAAATTAATTGAGACTGTATCCCCCCGTCTCTTCCCAGGGCCGCCCCACCCTGGCCATGAGATGACTACAGATGAGACGAATCCATGGTGGGCTCAAGGCAGTACTGACAATGACTAACAAAGGAGCACTGGATATGTTTTCAGATACTTCTGTTTATTGCCTCATTGAACCTGGAAGAGAACCCGAGCAGGACGCACTGTTATTACCCCCATTTTACAGATAGGAAACCGAGGCTCAGAGAAGGCAAGTGGCCACTGATAGAGCCGAAGTAGAGATATAAACCTGACTCCACGCAGCCAGTGCTCATGGTTGGCCTCCTTCCCCACCTAGAGAGGATTCTGGGCCACATGTTCAACCCAAAGATGCTAGCCAGATGCCTGCCCTGTTGTCAAAGTCCAACAGCCCTCACAGACCAGCTCCTGGAACGTCCTGAAGGCCTGGGAGGGGAGCCCAGCCCTGTTTTTCATCCTCTAAACCACACATTCCTCCTCCACTATTTTTCCCCTCCTTTTCCAGGGAACCCCTCTGTTTCCTGCACCACACCATGCTGTCCTGGCAATGTTTCTTTAGTTCCTACTCCCTTTCCATGGCATTATTTTTATGCATTCACTCCCCAGAACTGAAGACTATTTATGAAGACACATACAGCACAATCACAAAATATTGGGGTCAATGAGAAATGTGTGCTTGCGAGGAACTACAGGACTGGCCCTGATAAAACAAAGCATTCCATAAAGTCTCGTACTGTTGCAAGAGGTCAATCAGGCATACAGTTTGAGTTTCCTAGCAGCCAGCCCGAAGAGGAAATCTATGTCCACCCAACCGAAGCAGCGTGATTTTTTTTTTTTCCTGAGAGGCACAAGTATTCCCCTTCCTAAAACAAGCAAGTTCCTTCTCCCACGAGTCCCCCTTCAGAGGACACCGTGGTATGGAATGAACATGATGGTCAGCAACATTTTCGAGTAAATCCTCTGAAAATTCTCACCAGGCCCTTCCTTCTTTACTCAACACGTTCAGCAAGATTTAGTCCACATTTAACAGTCATCTGTTGAGTGCCTACTCTGAGCCAGGCACTGCTCTAAGGATCAGGGGTTCATTGATGAACAAAAGAGGCAGTGGCGTTACCCGCATGAGGCGGAGGGTGGTATGGTAGCTGCCATCTAACCAAAGACCCAGTAAAAGCATTCAAACCAGAGGGAGGGCACAGTGTAAACGTCACTGTTCAGATGCGTAGCTTTCAGAGATCTAATGACATTGGGTGTGAGATACTAGAGGGAGGTCACTGGGCTAGGCGTGGCCTGCAGCCTCAGACTTCTGAGCGCTAGTACATACAAATAGGTGTCTGTATACATACGTGATGATACAGACAGACAGACAACATGAAGCATTTTAGAAACCTGCCCCCTCCCTACTGCCTTGCACAAGCCTGCCTGGAACACTTACCAGCCTGCTGGCCTCTGCAGGGTTCTAAGTGCTGACTTAGGGAAGGATGAAGGGACCATTATCCTTCAAGCAATTCCCCAGCAGCATGTAGCAGATTCTTGAACCTTGATTGTGTTATAAAAAGAACCTTTTTTTAAAAAAGAGTAAAATTGTTCCTCAACCATCTGGAACAGATGCTAGGGGCCAGCAAAAATACCTAGAGGAGATTTTTCTCCCCCAGTTTGAGTTTCACAAGGAAAAAAAAATACATCTCAGAATCTTTAAGGTTAAAAAAAAAGTAGGGGACACCATCCTCAGTCATCTTGCTTTAGATCTAAGACTCTGGCTTTCTTCAATTCTCAGGGCGATCGAATGAAATTCATTCTGGCAGGCGAGACGCCAGGAATTCCACAAGTGTCTGCGTCGCCAAAGGATGGACATTTTATCAAATGAACAATACTCTGAAGACTTCAGGCGTCTCAGTTTGCAATCTGTCGATTCGGAACTTGGAAAAGGGTGGGCTGTGGGGGCCTGAAAGCTGAGACCCTATATCTGAGAAGAGATAAAACTTCAAAGCCATCCCATGGGAAGAGACTTAATTTCATAGTCAGCCAGGGAATGTAAGAGAGAAGGAAAAGGGGGATAGAAAACCTCACGAAGAACACATACTCCTAACGCGCTTCCACGGGAGGTGATGCAGGATCGCATTCCCATGGTGGAGCCGCACTGTATTTGTTTTAAGGCCCAAGTACAGCTGGAGTGTTTGTAAAAGGAATGCTACAAACATGAACCACGATTTCTGTCTGTAACTCCAGGTGTTTGCAGTGCATCAGGACTCTGTGCATTAGAACTCTTGGCTCTGGAAACAATTCGGATGTAAATTTCACCTCTCACCACACCCAAATGAAATATTTATCAAAAAAAAAAAAAAAACAAGGGAGAATAGGGAGAGCTTGCTTTGGGGAATTCTAATTAGGTCAGAGTCCAGTGTGAGCGCCATCCCTGCAGATGAGCAGAGTCAGGCCACCACGAAGGTCACCATTCCCCTGGGATACGAAAGGAAGAAAGCCAGGGAGAGAGGAAAGGATTATTACCAGAGCATCAGCTCTGTGCCAGGCACTGTATTTGTTACCTATCGCTAATAACAAATCATCCTAAAGTTTAGCAGCTTCATCACATTGATTTCTCACAGTTTCTGAAGGCCAGGCGTGGCTCTGCTGGGTGCCTCCGGCTCAGGGCCCGCCACAGTCTGCAGTCCAGGTATCAGCAGGGGCTGCCATCATTATAAGGTTCCACTGGGGAAATAGCTGGTTCCAAGTTCACTACCGTGGCTGTTGGCAGGCCTCTGGTGCTCACCAGCTGTCTGCTAGAGACGTCAGTTTCTTGCCACATGGGCCTCTTCATAGGCCAGCTCATAACACGGCAGGTGGCCTCCATCAGAGCCAGCGAGGGAGAGAGTATAATGGGGTGCCCAAGATGGAGGGCACAATTTTTTGTCATCCAACCTTGGGAATGACATCCCACCACCTTTGCCATATTCTTTTTCATTAGAAGCAAATCACTAAGTCTGGCCCCTATTCAAGAAGAGGGGATCACAGAAGGGCACAAACAGAAGGTGGAGATAACTGGGGGCCTCCTTAGAGCCTGCCAACCACGCAGGGCCAGGCTTTTCAGATCTGTTTATTGAAAACAAACAAAACATTGAGGAAAGTATCCTTTTCCTAACTGTGCAGACTGTGTAGCTGAGGCCATGGATGCCTGAATAAACTAAGGACAACCTTACAGCTCTGCGTGCAGCAGAGCCAGGATTCAAACTGAAGAACCCATGCACTCCCTGTAACATCACACAAAGGGAAGCAGAAAGCTCCAAAGGGGATTTTCTTTTACTCACTTCCTTAGCAGTTTCTTCCTCATCATAGAGGAAACCACTTTCTTTTAAGGGCAAATTAATACCCAGTGTGGCACAATAGTTTCCCACAGATGTGTTCGTTTGATTTGCCGCTGAAATTCTTTTAAGATATTTTGCATGGAGAGGTAAACTATTATATAAAGGATGGGTAAACAACAAGGTCCTACTATATGGCACAGGGAACTATATTCAATATCCTCTGATAAACCATAATAGAAAAGAATACCAAAAAAAAAGAATATACGTCTAACTGAGTCACTCTGCTGCACAGCAGAGATTCGCACAACACTGTAAATCAGCTATATTTCAATTAAAAAATAAATTTAAAAAAATTTTAAGATATTTTGCAGGAGACTCTATTAAACAGTTAAAAGTTTATCTGCCGTAGTGCAAACAGCAAGTGGGGAGGTGAAGTGGAGTGGGGATGGGATATGTCTCTATCCACTCAACCTCCCCTAACTCTTAGAGCCCTGAGGATCTGAGAAGCCGGTTTGAAAACATACCAGTACAGTAGAAACTACAGTAAAATCTACGAGTACAGAGCTTTAGAGTCAGAAAGCATCATGTACCAGCTGAGAGGTATTAGGCAAATCTCTCCAATCTCAGCCTCCCTTCCCTCACCTGGAACAGTGGGATAATGGTAATGCCTATTCCACACTGTGGGACAAAAATCCCAGAGAGCCCTGGGTATGTGCTAGTTAATGCTACTTAACAAATGCTAGTTTGTATGTTCAAACTAAAGCATTAGTAAGTACCAAGATACTATTAGACTTGTCTTCTAGAAAGGGAAAAAAGCAAGCGCCTCAGATGCCAGATAAGATTGATGCTGTGAAACACAAAAGTCATGGGAAGAATATTAAATCCTACACATAAAGAATGAGTGGGATGTTTGCTTTCTAGCCATGAAGGGATAACTGATACCAGATTTTGCTTCTATTGTAAATAACTAGAAAACTGGATAGGACACATTAAATAACTGATTTCAGATGTAGGTAACAGGCAGTACATGACTGCTAGGCTTGAGGGAAGGGAAACAAGTGAGGTGAAGCCCATGGTGGCCCCGACTATCTTCTGCCTGGGTGATGCCTTAGGACACAGGGTAGAGGCATGGGACCGGAAGAGGGAATCGAAGGAGAACATGATACCTCACTGGGGTGAGACGACAAAGAGTTGAAGGTGACTGAGATCGCTGAGAGTTTTAGGTCAGGTACTGGACAGAATTTATTGAAGGAGAGAAACTCCAAAATCTTGCATAAGAGTCCTCTTGAGTCTTTGGCCAAATACTAAGCTCTGAATGCACAGGGCAAGACCCCAGGAGGCCAAGTAAGGAACTACTAACGGGAGAAAAGAACTTCTGAAAAACTCTGAGCTGACCTCCCCCCACCAAAGTCACACAGGGCCAAGAGTTCCAACCAGTGAGGGTGGAGAGACTTTGTTCAACTCCATGGTCATTCAACAAACAGACTAAAAGGGTCACACTTTAGAAATATGGTTAATCTAGCCCTAGACCCACCCAAGGCTTTTTTTTAAAGCCTTGAGTGAGTTAAGAGCTCAAGTCAATTCATTTTCTGCTGGAAAAACACCACTGTGAAACAGACGTCAAAATCTAGACATCCAAGAACTTAGCATCCATAAAGTAGAGCATACAATAAAAAAAAAAATCTAGATATGCAAAGAAGCAGAAAATGAGATGCACAGAAGAAAAATCAGTCAAGAGAAACAAAGTCAAAAAAGACAGAGAGGACAGAATTAGCAGGAAAAAAATTTTTAAGTAGCTCTTAAATTCAAGGACTTAAGGAAAACCAGAATATAAGAACAAATAGAAAATCTCAGTTGAGTAATGAAAGCTATTTAAAACAAACAGACAAAAAAACCACACTACACACCTATTAGGATGGCTAAAATCCAAAACACTGACCATAAGAAATGCTGGTGAGGATGTGGAGCAGCAGGAACTCTCACTCGTTGCTGGTGGGAATGCAAAACAGTACAGCCACTTTGGAAAACAGTTGGGTGGCTTTTTTACAAAGCTAAACATAGGCTTTCCATATGATCCAGCTATCATTTTCTTTGGTATTTACCCAAATGAGTTGAAAACTTATGTCTAAACCAAAACCTGTATATGATTGTTTATAGAAGCTTTATTCATAACTGCCAAAGCTTGGAAGCCACCAGGATGTCCTTCAATAGATGGACGAATAAACAAACAGCATACAATGGACTATCATTCAGCAGGAAGAATACAATCAGCTATCGAGCCACAAAACGACGTGGAGAAATGTTAAATGCACATTGCTAAGTGACAGAAACTAGTCTGAAAAGGCTACATGTTATGATTCCAACTAAATTACATTCTGGAAGAGGTAAAACTATGGAGACGGTGGTGGCCAGGGGTTTGGAGGAAGATCTGAGGGAAGGGATAATAGGTGGGGCACGGGGGGATTTTAGGGTGGTGAAACTATTCTGTATGATACCGTAACGGTAGATGCATGCCATTATGCATTCATCAAAACCTATAGGACCTGGCAACACAAAGAATGAACCCTAATGTAAACTGTGAACTTAGTTAATAATAATGTGCCAATACTGATTTATCAATTGTAATAACATTACACTAATGCAAAGTGTTAATAGAGGAAACTATGCACTTGGGGGTGGGGGGTAGTATATGAGAACTCTGTATTTTCTGCACAATTTTTCTATAAACCTAAAACTGCTCCAAAAAATAAAACATTATTTTTTTTAAAAAATGCAAATTCTAAAACTGAAAAATACATTATCTGAAATTGTTTAAATCCACTGAATGAAGTAAGTAGCAGATCAGACCCCTGCAGAAGCAGAGATCAGTAAACTTATACATGAAGCAATACAAAGTATCTGAAATGAAGTACAAAGAGATGAAAAGGCTAAATAAAAGAACAGAGGCTCAACCATAAGACCATATAAAGTACTGTAATACACTTGAAGTTAGAGTCCCAAAGGAGAGGAGATAGATTGGGGTAGAGAAAATATTTGAAGAACTAGCAGATGGAAATTTTCCAAATTTGATGACAAATATTAACTCATAGATTGAAGAAGGTCAATAACCCCCAAGAATTATAAGCAAAGAAAAAAAACACTAAGACTTACAATAATCAAACTGTAATAAACCAAAGATAAAAATCTCAAAAGCAGCCACAGAAGAGACACATAACATACAGGAGAAAAAATAATAGTTTCCACTGACTTTTCACCAGAAATAATGCAACGGAGAAAATAGAACAATGTCTTTAAGGGGCTGAAATAAAAACATCGTCAATGAAAATTCTATATCCGGGGCAAATACCCTTAAAAATTACGATAAAATAAAAAATTATAAAATAGAAAAAACTGAAAAAATCCATAGCTAGAAAATCTATACTATGAGAAATATGGAAGGAAGTTATTCAGGAAGAAGGAAAATGATACCAGATGGAAATTTATATTTACACAAAGAAATGAAGAGCACCACAAACAGAAAATATTAAATATTTTCCTCTCATTTCTTGATTTTTTAAAAAGATTATTTAAATCCAAATAGTAACAATGTATTTTGGGTTTATAAGGTGTAGAAGTAAAACGTGAGACTACAATAGCACAAAATAATGAGAAAAGAGCCTTATACTGCTGTATGGTTCTTACACTAAATGTGAGGTAGTAAAATATTAAAAGTGTAAGTTATGAGTTAAGGGTGTATACTGTAAATCCCAGAGTGACCACTAAAAATACAGGCCACAGAGTTACGGCTACTAAGCCAATCAAGGAGATATAATTACTAGAATATGTTCAATTAACCCACAAGGAAGCAAGAAGATTAAAAGTATGAGAAATATAAACCCAAACACATAATTTCATTAAATGTAAAAGAACTGAACACTCCCGCTAAAAGATAACACTCATTAGACTGGATTTTTTTAAATATCAGGCACTAACTATATCATGTATAGAAGCGTTCAAACAGGTTAGAAGTCAAAAGATGAAGACACACTGATTAAAAGAAAGCTGGAATAACCACACTAATATTAGTTAATATAGATTTCAAGGTAAGTATTACCAGATATAAAGAGAAACATTTAATAAGGGCAAACATGTCAATTCATGAAGAAGATATAACAATCACAATTGTCTGTAACTGAAGCAAAAATTGACAGAATGGGAGAAATGATAAATTTACAATTAGAGCTGCAAACTTCAATGCAGTTGACCCTTGAACAACATGGGGGTTAATCCAAGGATAACTTATAGTTGGCCCTCCATTTCCTGGGTTCCTCTGTATCCGTGGATTCAGTCAACCATGTACCATGTAGTACTGTAGTATTTATTATTATACTATTGAAAAATATCTGTGTGCAAGTGGTAGTTCAAACCTGTCAACTGTACTTAGTTCTCAATAGACAAAGTACCTTAGCCCATTTGGGCTGCTAGAACAGAGTACCATAAACTGGGTGACATATAAACAACAGAAATTTCTTATAGTTCTAGAGGCTGGCAAGTTCAAGACGAAGGCACCAACAGATTTGGTGTCTGGTGAGGACTCATTTCCTGGTTCATAGTCATCTGTCTTCTTGCCATGTCTTCACATGGTGGCAGGGGCAAGGGAGTCTCTGAGGTCTCTTTTATAAGGGCACTAAGCTCATTCATGAGGGCTCCATCCTCATGAGCTAATTACCTATCAAAGGCCCCACCTCCTAAGACCATCATACTGAGATAATTTCAACATATGAATTTGTGGGGAACACAAACATTCAGTCTATAGGAAGAAGTAAACAAAAAATCAAGAATATACAAAATGTGAACAACATTACAATCAACTCAATCTAATTCATAGTCTATCCAAGCGCACATGGAATATTCACCAAAGTAGACCCTACTGTGGGCCATAAAACAAGTCTCAAACTTAAAACAATTCAAATCCTACAGAGTTTGTTTTCTGACAAAATGAAGTTGAGTTAGAAATTAATAACAAGATTCCAGGAAAATCCATAAATGTTGGAAATTAAGCATTACACTTCTAAATAACCCATAAACCAAAGGAGAAATTGTAAAGTGAATTAGACAATATTTTAAACTAGAAAAATAAAAAACACAATGTACCAAAATTTGTGGGATGCAGCTAACACAGGGTTTAGAAGTAAACTTACAGGTCTAAAGATTTATATTAGAAGAGAAAAATAAACATTACCTAAGCTTCAACCTAAAAAGATTTTTAAATGAGGAAATTAAACTCAAAGTATGCAGAAGAAAAAATAATAAAGAATGGAAAATGATATAAAAGGAAATAATCAAAACGTCAGGAAAAAAGGCAACAAAAGTGGGTTCTTTGAGAAATTTAATAAAATTGATAAAACTCCAGCTAGACTGATGAAATAGAGTGAAACACAAATAATCAATATCAGGAATGAAAGAGAACATATCTCTACAGATTCCACATACATTAAAATGACAAAACATTATTAACTTCATTCTCATACTTTGAAAACTCAGGCTAACTGGATAAATTCCTTGGAACACACAAATTACCAATATTGACTCAAGAAGTAGAAAATCTAAATCACCATATACCTATTAAAGAAAGTGAATTTGTAATTAAGTATCTTCCCACAAAGAAAACTCCAGATCTAGATGGCTGTCCTGATGGTTTCATCAGATATTTAAGGAAGATATAATGCCAATCCTAAACAACCACTCTATAAACCTGGAGGAGGGGAACACAATTTCAGCCTCACTGTATGAGACTAGCATAAACCTAATGTCACAACCAGATAAAAACATCCAAGAAAAGAAAACTGCAGGCTCATATGCCTCATGAACATTTTATGAAAAATCCTTAACACAATATTAGCAAATCAAACTGCACAAAATATTACGAAATACAACACAACATGACCAAGTGAGATTTATCACCGGAATGCAAAGTTGGTTAACATTCAAATACCAACTAATAAAATTTGTCACATTAATAGAATAAGGTGGGTGGGGGAGAGTTATAATAATCTCAACAGGTGCTGAAAAATCTTTTGACAATTTAGAGAAGAAAAAAAGCTCTCACACTAGAAACAGAGGAAATCTACTTAAACCTAATATTATCTATGAGAAGCTTACAACTAACATTATATTAAATGCTTTCTCACTTAGATCAGGAAAAAGGCTGGAATGTCCACTCTCACCAATTCTAGTACAGTGCTGCATAGAGGTTCTAGGCAGTAGAGTAAGAAAAAGAAATGAAAGGCATATAAAAGGAATTTAAAGTGAAGCTATTTTTATTTACAGACTACACAGCAGTGTACATAGAAAATCCTAAGGAATCCAAAACAAAAACTTATAGAACTAAGTGAATTTATCAGTGTCACGGGATCCGTAGACCTAAACATAAAAGCAAAAACTATAAGATGTCTAGGGGAAAAGGAGGAACATATTTTTGTGAACTTGGGCTAGATAAACTTTTGTAGATAGGATACAGAATTCAGTAACCATTAGAAAACTGAAAAGTTGAACTTTATCAAATTGCTATTTTAAAAAAGATTTTTGCTTATCAAAAACACATTTTTAAATGATTAAGCAGGCTGTAAACTGAAAATATTTATAAAATCTGACAAAGTGTATATAGAGATATATGTTACATATCTCTAGCTCTGTTTCTTCTACAATAAAAAACAACCCACGCAATAAATAATGGCAATTTCTTAAAGTATTAAACATATATTTAGTCCACAGCCAGGAATTCCATTCTAAGGTATTTACCTAAGAAAAATGAAAGCACCTATCCACAAAAACTCTTTTACAAAACTAAATCATAGCAGCTTTATTCACAATAGCCAAAAACTGGTAGCCGCCCAGGTGTTCATCAAGAAGTGAAAGAATGAACAAATTGTGTTGTATTCATTCAGTGGAATAATACTCATCAATAAAAATGAACAAACCACTGATAGACACAGCAAAAGTATTATGCTGAGAGAGAAGCCTTCACACAAATGTACACATTGCTTGATTTCCTTTCCAAGAAGTTCTAGAAAAGGCAAAACATGATAGAAATCAGGACAGTAGTTATTTTTGAGAACTCAGAATGACAAGAAGGCCACAATGGAGCTTTCTGGGGTTATCGAAATGTCCTGATAAAAGTGTGGCTTACACGGGTATATATGTTTGTAAGACCTGTGCATTTCAATGTATTTAAACCTTAATTTTACAAAATCTTAACTTTTATTTTTAGAAATGGATGATTTTAAAAACATCTTGAGAACCTAGAAAAGCTAAACAATCTTGAAAAAGAGTAAGATAAGGACTTACACTCACAGATTTCAAGACTTATTATGAAGCCATGGTAATCAAGACACTGTGGTGCTGGTAATGAAAAAAGACACATAAATCAGTGGAACAGAGTCCAGAAAGATTCATACTTATATAACCAACTGATCTGGGGGTCAAGGAACCTAAGCAATTCAATGAGGGAAAACACAGGTTTTTTTCAATAAATAGTACTGCAACAAACAGCCTGGGGTAAATCTATAAGGGGTAAAAATTAACTGTAACTCTTGCCTTACACATACACAAGAGTTAATTCAACGTGGATCATACACATCAGTATAAAAGCTTAGAACAATAAAACTGCCAAAAGAAACCAAATGAGAATATCTTTGCAACTCTGAAGTAGATATGGATTTCTCAGACAGGAATGAAAAAGCATTCATCATAAGAGGAAAATCCGATACACTAGATTTTCTCAAACTTTTAAAAATTTATGAAAAGACATTATTAGCTAGGCACAGATCAGGTGAAAAGTCACAAATATATTCACAAAACATATATCTGACAAGCCTCTGGATCTAAAATATACAAAGAACTTCTCAAACCTCAATCATAAAAAGACAACCCAATTTTTGAAATGAGTAAAAAGTCTAGAACAGGCAGTTCACTAAAGAATACACATGAGGGACTTCCCTGGTGGTCTAGTAGTTAAGACACCATGCTCCCAATGCAGGGGGCACGGGTTTGATCCCCACACGTCACGTGGCCAAAAAAAATCTATGTTATAAAAATACACATGAGGGCTTCCCTGGTGGCACAGTGGTTGGGGGTCCGCCTGCCGATGCAGGGGACAAGGGTTCGTGTCCCGGTCCGGGAAGATCCCACATGCCGCGAAGCGGCTGGGCCCGTGAGCCGTGGCCGCTGAGCCTGCGCGTCCGGAGCCTGCGCTCCGCAACGGGAGAGGCCACAGCAGTGAGAGGCCCGCGTACGGCAAATAAATAAATAAATAAATAAATAAAAAATACACATCAGTGTACGATAAGCACATGGAGAAAAGGCTCAACAGCATTAGTCATCAAGGAAATGCAAATTAAAACAAAGATGATATACAATTATGCACACACCATAATGGCTGACATTTCAAAACTGGCAACATCAAATTCCGAGAAGGATGTGGAGCTACAGGACTCTGGTACAGTAACATCCAGAAGGCAAAATGGCCACTTCGGAAATCCGTCTAGCAGTTCCCCATAACGTTAAGCATTCACCTGCCCTAGGACCCAGAAATTCCACTTCTACCCACAGGCGTACCTCAGAGATATTGCGGGGCCAGTTCCAGACCACCACAATAAAGCCTGTATCTCAGTAAAGCGAGTCATACAAATTTTTGGTTCCCCGGCTCAGGTAAGGCAGTGCACTCAGTGGTCCGCGGATCCGTCTCTTGCTTCAACAATGTTTGGACAGAAGAGGCCCAGGGACACCCCCCCTCCTCCAACTTCCGACCACCCTCCAACCTTTTTTCCAGTAGTCACCTTCAGAACCAACCTCTACACCTATCCTCAGCCTCCGGGACCAGCCAACACCATTTTTTGAGCTTAGCTCCTAATTGCCCGGCAACCATGAGCTCCCAGATTCATCAGAATTATTTCACCCAGGTGGAGGCTGCCATCCACTACCTGGTCTGTGTGCATCTGCGGGGCTCCTGCACCTACCTCTCTCTGGGCTTCTATTTCGAACGCAACAATGTGGCTCTGGAGGCGTGGGCCACTTTTGTCCGCGAACAGGCCGAGGAGAAGCTGGAGTGCTCTGAGCGTCTCTTGAAGACCAAACCCAGCGCAGCAGTCGTGCCCTCTTCCAGGGCTGCAAAAGCCGTCCCAAGATGAGTGGGGCAAAACCCAGGACGCTATGGAAGCCGCCATGGTCCTGTAGAACCTGAACCAGGCCCTTTTGGATCTGCATGCCCTGGGTTCTGCCCGGGCAGATCCCCAGCTCCGTGACTTCCGGGAGAGCCGCTTCCTGGATGAGCAGGTGAAACTCATCAAGAAGATGGGCGATCACATGACGGACCTCCGCAGGCTGCCTGGTCCCTAGGCTGGGCTGCGCCAGTACCTCTTCCCAAAGGCTCACCCTCAAGCACGAGCAGGAGCCTCCAGAGCCCAGCAGCCTTTGAGGGGCCCCTCTGGCGTCCCCCTGGTGAAGGCTTCTGCCTGAAGTCTTTCTCCGCAGCCACTAGGAGCCCTCTCCCAAGCGGTAGACCAAACGTAAACAATAAAGTTTTTTGCAGTAGCCAAAAAAAAGTTACGTTTATACTATACTGTAGTCTATTAAGTATGCAATACCACTATGTCTAAAAAAACAATGTACATACCTTAGTTTTAAAATACTTTATTGCTAAAAAATGCTAATCATCATCTGAGCCTTCAGTGAGTCATAATATTTTTGCAACAGTAACATCAAAGATCACAGAGCGCAATAGCAAGTATAATAATGAAAAAGTTTAAAATGTTTCAATAATTTTGAAAAATGTGACACAGAGACATGAAGAGAGGAGATGCTGTTGGGAAAATGGCGCTAACAGACTTGCTTGCTGCAGGGCTGCCACAGACCTACTATTTGTAGAAAACCCAGTGCCTGCGAAGCACGATAGAGCTGAGTGCAACAGAATGAAGTCTGCCTGTATTTACTCAAGAGAAATGAAAATGTGCACAATAAGAGCTGAATAAGAATATCCATATCAGCTTTGTTCGTAATAGCCAAAAACTAGAAATGACCCAAATGTCCTTCAACAAGTGAGGGAATAAAAAATGGAGTTATAATCATACAACAGAAGTTACCCAGCAATAAAGAGGAAGGAATTACTGATACACGCAACAACACAAATGAGCCTCAAAGACATGATGCTGAGAAAAGCCAGCTACAAAAGAATACATCCTGCACAATTTGATTTACATGGAGTTCTAGAACAGGCAAAATTAATCTCTGTTGAAAGAAATCAGAGCAATGTTTTCCTGAGAGCCAGGAGGAAGTGGGTGGGGGAAGGATGGACCGGGAGCAGGTGGAATGTTTTGGGGGTGATGGAAATGTCCTGTGTCTTGACAGAGATGTGGGTTACGTGGCAACACGCATTTGCAAAAACTCATTAAATTGTAATCTTAAGATCTGTGCATTTCACTGCCTATTAATTATATGTCAATTAAACAAATAAGGGGCTGACATTTTTTAAAGAAGAAGATATGGGGAGAAAAAGCATATACAAGAGCCTGAGAAAATATCAGGGTGCAGTTAAGCAGTGATTAATAATGGGTGGGCATCAATGAAAGGTACCAAATCATGGTGAAATATTCGTTTTCTGTAAAAATGTGGGTTTTGCTAATGATTCATTTTTCAATGTTATCTATGATTGCTTTAAGTAATTTCTCCTCCTTCCCTTTTTTAGGCATGCTTACTTTGAAAAATATGTTAAGTTTCTAGTAAGTTTGCAACACTTTCTTAAACATGTACAGTTGGTCAGTCAAGTCATAAGGCCACAGTCTGTCTTTACCACCTACCAAGTAGGCACAGTCACCCACCTGAGGCCCAGGTGGCCAAGGATAGACAGGAGAGCCCCTGAATGTGAGCTGCAGCTGTAATAGGATGCAATAAACACGACCACAGCACAGATCGTTCTCTGATTCACCCTGAGTTCTTTAGCTCAACAAATTGGCCTTTTCTGTGCTTTGGGCTCTAGTTTTCCTGAAACCATTTTCAGATGCTTTAAATATGGCAGTGTATCAAGAAGCAATGAAATAAACTTACATCAACTTAATTGGTGGATGGCAAATTTAAGCTAACTGTAGAACATGCATTCAAAAAACAACCAGAATGTTGATTTGATTGTAGGGAGTGAACCATTTTTCTCAGTGCTGTGAGGGGTGGTCTCATCTCTCCCCCATGTCTCTTCCATGGGCCTGGAAATTATCAAAGCAGGATCACAAAACGAGCAGTTGCTAAGGTGGCTCAAATCAGAGATGAGACGGACCATTTTTGCATAGTAACTCCCAAGAAACTTACCATGGAGAGGCCCATATTCACTAGAGGAGACATTGGCTGGTTTCTAAGATACTCCATTAGTGGGATTTGACTCTCCACCCCTCACCATTCTCTCATTCAAAGTGAAGCCAGATGACTGAGTGTCACGGGTGATTAAAACTGGTCGCGTCCTAGAGTAACCTAGGCGTGAGCATTAAAGGGCTTAACCTCTTGTAGCAACTGCAAGAGGTTGACTCCAAGAGTTTGCCTTCAACCACCCACAGCTGTTGGGAAGCAAGTTAAATAGAGCGGGTAAGTCACACCTGAATCCCTCCCTCCCCCATCAAACTGAAGCACGTAGACCCCGCACTACCCAAAGTATGGCCATGAGCCAGGAGCATCAGCGTTACCTGGGAGCTTGTTAGAAATACAGGCTCTCGGGCCACACCCCAGACCTACAGAGTCTGCATTACTACAGAATCCCCGTGTGATGCATGTGCACATTGAAATTTGAGAAATGCTGCTGGGAGTTCATCTGTTTATATTTAACAAACACATATATAGCATTGATTATGTGCCAGGCACTGTTCTACATGCGTTAGAAATATTAACAGATTTAACCCTCACAGCAACCTTCTGATTGTCGGTACTACTGTCATCTCCATTTCAAGGAAGAGGAATATGGGGCACAGAGAAGTTAAGCGACGTGCCCAAGGTCACGCAGGTAGTAAGTGGCAGAGCTGGGATTTAAACCCTAGAAGCCTAGCTTCGGTGTCCGTGCTCTTAATCGTTGCATTGTATAGTTGAAATGATTCCAAGGAGAAATACAGGATTTTTTTTTTACATTTTTCTGGGATCCACTTGTATCTCTACTTGTATTTGTATGTCTATAGTTAACTGTACTGTGATTTGATGGTGGACTTTAACACACCAGTTTTTCCACCCTAAAGGGTGCAAGACTGGGGTACACTTATCTGAGGTGCTCCCCCCAAAAGGATACATTTCTCCCATATTCTGTGAAATGGTACTGCTTGCCTAGTTTCCCCATTGAGGGTTAGAGAACTTGGACACATATTCAGCTAAGCTTACTAGTCAAATATCCATCTTTACAAACCTGGAGGGATTCCTTTACTAATAACATAATGACAGGAAATGACTGAATCCACAATACGGAAAGCATTAAAAGAGTTTAGTATCCGATGTATGTCAACAACTATGCATCAGACAAACTACAACTAATAGCCAACATCACTGCCGTACATTTCTAGTACCAATTCCCCCCACCAAAGAATTAGTGGAACCCTCAGGTACATGGAGCTCACGGAAATTAATCTGAAACAATATCAAAATTGTCCATGTCTCACATACAAAGGAACAGACTATAGACCAATTACTTCCTGTAAGTAGATCTGTCTGTTCATCTCAATAAAGGGAATTGCTAAACTTTTTAGTGTGGGATCTTCAAAATGCACACGATATCCTCCTGGATGGAACTGTGATCCTCTGCAGTGGTGGATCTCAAGTGCAGATCTTAAGGCTTTGGCACCTTGAACACAACTCTTAGGCTGTGTGCTACATGAAAACTCTCCCTTGTTATATGGGAAAGCTATTCATGCTAGACTTCCTTCCTGAAATGTCCCCCGGGTATTACCACTGTTAGCACTCCAGGTTCCCTTATGTTTGGGCAAAGGGCTCAAAGAGTATTTTTGACTGACTAGATTATTCCCTGAAGAACCTACTTGTTTTTGCCTGAGAACAAAGTTATGACCACAACCAATGGCCTCACTCCAAGTACGCTTTCATCCTCGTCATCATTTATATTGATGGCTCCTAAAAGTCTCCGAAAGATACTTTCTGACAGGCAGCCTGGTGTAAGGCAGTAATTTAAAACTTTGCCTGCATATTAGAATGGCCTGGAGCACTTTTCAAAACTACCAATGTCTAGATCCCACCCTGAGTTTCTGATTTAGCTGGTCAGGGTGAAGCCTGAACTTTGAATTCCCACAACCACAGTCACTGTAAGGATTAAATGGGACACCAAAAATGAGGCAACAAACGCAGTGATTGACACAGCTGTCTACTTGAAAATGCCAACTGTCCTCTGCCACCCGTGCCCTCCCAGTTTCTGCCGAAACAAAGGGAATCCCTAAAATATGGCTCTACTTCAGGGGTAGCCGAGCACATTGGAACAACTCATTATGGGAGAAAATGAGAGTCGGGGGCGGTGGGGCGGGGGGAGTAGCCAGCCACTGACAGGGGACCGAGACACAGAAAGATTTTTTTTTAAAATAAATTTATTTATTTATTTATCTTTGGCTGCATTGGGTCCTTGCTGCTGCGCGCGGGCTTTCTCTAGTTGCGGTGAGAGGGGGCTCCTCTTTGTTGCAGTGCACGAGCTTCTCATTGCGGTGGCTTCTCTTGTTGCAGAGCACGGGCTCTAGGCACGCAAGCTTCAGTAGTTGTGGCTCGCGGGCTCAGGAGTTGTGGCCCACGGGCTTAGTTGCTCCGTGGCATGTGGGATCTTCCTGGACCCGTGTCCCCTGCATTGGCAGGCGGATTCTTAACCACTGAGCCACCAGAGAAGCCCGAAAGATTTTGTCTAATGCAGGGCAAGAGGTCAGGAGAATGAAGCAAGAAAAAGTCAGATTCAGTAAAATCTGATCACCTGGAAATTTTTAAAGGGCTCATTGCCAGCTCTCGCGCGGCTGCATGGAGTACATTTCACTCAGAAAAATTTAGGGGTGGAGGAGGCTCCCTTTCGCTTATAATCTATATTTAAATAGAAAGTTCAAAGCTGAAGTTGGGGGCGAGAAAGAGGAGCTAATGGAAGTTAGGGAACCTTCTTGGGAGGAAACAGCTCCTCTCAAGCCTTAGACAATGTCCTGTCCTCTCTACACATCCCTCAGGGAAGAAAAATAGAGAGAGAAACAACTAACACATGACAAGCAACTGCATCACTTTCAATACTTTCAACAATAAAAACTGCTAGGGAAATACTCATGCATTTGTTCAACATACATTTATTGAGCACCTACGATGTGTCAATCTCTGTGCTAAGAATAGTCTGATTTCATAAATGACGAACTAAAACTAAGTAACTTGTCTAAGAAGAGGAAATCACAAAACTGGGGCTCCATTTGAGGTCTGACCCCAACGAACATGTAGAGATAATTAGGTCACCAGCCTTCGCTGGGAAATTTAGATGTGATATCCCTGGTTCGCAGCTCTTACGTCTGATACTCCCTTCCTCCCCACCAACCCCAGCAAGTTTCCTGCTGTCTTACTTTGGATTTTACTTCAAGGATCAGCTAGTACATCCGCTTTTTCTACAGGCCTTTCCTGACTCCACACGGGTTGACTCTCCATTTGTAGACCTCTGGCAGCTTGTGAGTGCCTGTGTCATGGCAAAATTATTCCGCATTATGATCAATCACTTGTCTGTCTTCTCCACTGGCCCATGAGATCCTCAGAGACAGGGGTTACTCATGATCCCTATTTCTTTTCATAGGGCCTAGCACAATGCCTGATGAAGAATCGGAAAGGAGGGGAGGGTGGAAGGAAGGAAGGGATTCAGTGAAGTCTTTCTAGAAGAGGTGAGCAACTGAGCTGGCTATAGATTCGAATCAACGTGGGAGGGACTGAATGTTGGCTTCCACTTGCTGGAGGACTTGTTCAAGGGAAATCACAAGGAAAGGCATGTGGTGCTGTGTGGAGAGCACATCGGGACCTACTACCCTCCACGGACGCAGGGTTTCAGGCCGAGAGGCGAAGCTAAGAATGTAAGGGCCGAGGAGGTCTTGCAGGACTGACAAACACTCAGCCATCAGCCACGGAACGGGTATGAACTGAGCACCTACTATGAGCCAGGGGTTCTGCCCAGCAGAGTGAGAGAGACCAGCACAGGCCCTGCTGTCATGGAGCTCAGGGCCCCACAGGCCAAACCTGTTCTGAGAGAAGAAAAAAGAATCAATCAAGGTCCTCACCCAGGCAGTGATGTAACTTAAGTAGAGTCTGAGGGCAACTTATCTTGTTCAGAGTGAAGCATGATCTGAGAGGAGGAAGGGGAGGGCGAGAGAGAGAAGAGGGAGAGAACATGGGAAGAAAATGATGAGAAGCTCCCAATTAGACTCTTAACTCTGTGGGGGCAAAGTTGGATTCTGTATGGCCCGGTCTCATGTGTTTCGTGTATTCCAGCACCCAGGACAGTACCTGGCCATGACAGGTGCTCGAAATATTCGTGGAATTTTACTGAATTGAAGTGAATTAAGGGAGAGCAGTAGAGGAGCCCTTAACTGGGTGTCGTGGTCCCTGGTGTCCAGTCCTTCCTGGCTCTGCCACCGACCAGCCAGGTGAGCGGGCACTTTGATAGCTTCCCTGTTGTTTGTTGCCTCATCTGTTGGAGGTACAGGGGGTTTCAATTTGTACCCTAGTTTTCCATAGCATTTGACTATTTCATATGGTCAAATTAAAGCCTGCAGAGCCAGCTAATTTGGGACAATGTTAAGTTAAATAAATATAAACAAGTCTCTTGACCATGGGACATCTCAGAGCCTTGAACATGCCTGGGTGAATTGGAAGCCCCGAGGGGAAGATAACATATGCTGTGGTTCCCAATTCCTTTGACTACAGAACCACAACCTTCATTTTTTGTTTTTCATTTTCAATCTTACAGAACCTCTCCAGCCCTAATGGCGTCGTCCAGTGATGTCATCTAATGATGTCATCCAACTTCACCAAGACAGGGATGGCCATGTGGATTTGGGGATTAGTGAACAACCAGATTTAGCTGATGCAGTGAGTCTAGGTAGGAGGAGAGGAATCTCTTGTTTGTGGGATGGGGAAAGGGTGGCTGCAGGAGACCTGAAGGTCCAGTGAAGAAGTCCTTGATTTCCATGCGGGCTGAGACTTGGAATCTCACTCAAGAAAAGCAAGCCATCCTCTGTGTGAGGCATTGATATTCTGGCGTGGTTTTTAATTTCCCGTCCCTGGGATTAGCTGTGTCAGGGAGGAATCCTTTGGCCGCCTTCTCTCAATACATCCCGGAGCTTTTATTTTATTACCAATTTCCCTACATTGTATGCTTTCTTTGAGAATCACAACCGTGCGAATATTTGACAACTGAGTGGTATGAACATCTTGAAATATACAGTTTTCCCCAGAGTTGCATTTCGTACTATAATCCGAGGTGATCTTGGTTGCCAGAAACACTCACGCCGTTAATGGATTTGGAGGGAAGATGCTAGTAATGAGATTTTCAAATGCGAATTATTTTGCTTTCAAATATGGGGTGAAATCCAATGAAATATTACCTTCGACACGCTGGTGCAGTAGGTCCAGCTGCTCAAATGAACGCTCGGCGTGTGCTTCGTGTCGGCCTTTTCTGTTCCAAACAAGAGCTAGAGGGGATCCGTCTTATTTTCTCCTGGTAAGATGGATCCTTGATCCCCAAAGTTGTCTTCTGTATTTGAGGGTACACACTTGGCCTCTTCACATCTACAATCTTGAGAGGTTTATTTATTTCACTCACTCATTCAATAAAAACTGACGGGGAACCTACTATGTGCCAGGCAGCTTCGTGCCCTGAGTGGTACAGCAGTGAACAGTATTTTACAATATTTACAGATGTTTCTGTCATCACAGGGCCTACAACCTGGTGAGACACATACACACGATAGACAAGTAAACACAAACATTTAAATGTCAGGTGGCAGTAACAGCCTTGGAGAAGAATAAGCAAGGTGAGGGTTAGAGTATGATGGGACGGCTCCTGTGTTAGCTAGGGTGCCAGGGGCTGCCCTTCTGCGGAGGTGACTACGGAGCAGAGGCCCTGGGGAGAAGAGGAAACTGGAGGCCCACGGCTGCTCCAGACTCCAGAACTCTGGAGCGATAGCGCGGAGCTTTGGGCGCAGCTTTGCCTGGTTCCAGATTGGATGTTCCTTTCATCGTGTCATCCAGCCTCCCTGGGAACCAGACAGAGAATCATCAGGGCGAGGCAAGAAGTTGGAGATGATGCCAGGATCTGAAGGAGGTGATGCCATGATACAAAGAAAGGAAATTCAGGCAGGCTGGCAGGCAGGGCACAAGGAAGATGGGCAGCTGTGCTGGACCCCATCCATCTGGCCTGCCTCTCCCTGACACCCCACACTCAGCAGGTCAAAGCTGGGCTCCTCGTCCTTGCCCCAGAGTCAGCCCCTCTCCCTGACTTCTCCAGCTCCATGAAAGGTACCCAGCATCTGCCTGGTCATCCAAGTGTGGCTGGCTCATCAAACTCCCCTGCCACCCCCGTTCCCTCCATGCTCCTCTTGTCACACCCTCCAGGCCTCCACAAATGACATTTGGGACACCTCCCCCAGCCCTCCACCCTGGAAGTCTAGAGGCTATGTCAGAACACTTACGGAACCATTCTGAGAGCACAGTCTTCTTGAATTTATAGTACAATCTCCTCTAAAGGGGCCAGCAGAAGAGAACCCAGAAAGGTGCCACTTCCAAATGGGGCCACTTGAGAACTGATAGCGACTGCTCCAGAAATACTTCTCCACCCCGCTGCTGTGCCGTCAGCTCACCCGGGATTCTCTGAAGCAATGGGATGCAGAGATCTGGGAGATGGAGCCGTCCTTTCAACAGAAAGGAAAGCTGGCCGAGGAACCCTTTCATCGTGGTTTCTGCGAGACTCTGCCTTTCATCTGGGTGAGTGGTGAGTCCGAAGGAGGAGAAGTGGCTCTATTGAAGTGACGCCTCCGAAATGGATGCTGGGTACTAACGGAGCAAACGCCTCTTGGAAAGGAGGTGAAAGCTCAACCGGAGAGCACTTTGCATTTGGGTGGGCGAGGGCAGAACATGTTGGAGCCCACAGGAGGGGAGGCCTGGAGAGGAAAGGGCTTGGTGCAACGGGCCCTGCGGGCGCCGCTCCAGAGCCCCTCGGCCCACCCTGGGGGTCACTGCCAACACTCCTACACACGGCAACATCTCCCTGCATCTCTCTGCCCGAGGGTTTCTGCTGGCTGCAGGAGGGTTTCTGCTGGCTGCAGGAGGGTGCTTGGCCCGCGTACAAAATAAGCCAGAGTGCAGGGGAGTTACAAATGAGACCCTCAGCCAGTGAGGGGTAAGAGCCGGTGGATCAATGCCTCAGTTCCCTTGCCCCTTGGTGAGACAATCCTAGGTGTGTTCCAGACTCTCCAGAGGGTCCCCAGTGAGAATGAACCCAGTTATTAGCTTTGCTCTCTTCCCCGTCTGGCCTCCCCACTCGCTCACAGTGCATTTTGGGATCACATCACCGATAAACCTCATGTACCCATCTCTGTCTTAGGATCTGCTTTTAGGAAGAACCAAGCTAAGACAATGGGGAAACCGGCCCAGTAGTAAGGAAGCCCCCAGCAGTCTGAGGTGTCCAAATGGGCCTCCTTCTTGCAGGTATCAGCATCAAAGGACAGCCAATTCCAAGGCTGTGGGGAGAAAGGTAATGAGCCTCTATGAGAAAAAATTAAATAGCCTCTAGAGAAGGTGCCTTGCCAATGTAACGCTGTCAATAAAGTTTGGGTGCCCCAAAGCTTCCCAGGAGACACATGCACTCAAGAACCCTGTATTAATAAGCTAGGGCCGCCCCTGGAGGCTAGAAATCTGAAAGCAAAGTACTGGTAGAGTCGAATTCTTCTGAGACCTCTCTCTTTCGCTTGAAGATGGCCATCTTCTCCCCGTGTCTTCATATGGTCTTTCCTCTGTGTGTGTCTGTGGCTTAATCTCCCCTTCTGATAAAGACACCAGTCCTATTGGATTAGGGCCCACCCATATGTTTTACCTTAATCCCCTCTTTAAAGGCCTTATCTATTGGGCTGGCCAAAAGATTCTTTCGGTTTTTTCCATAAGATGCCTCTAGTGACATTTAATTGTCTTTAACTTCATTCAAAACAATTTTGTTAGATTGTATGTGACAGCTGTCATATCAGCATGCATTTTTTAAAAGACTTATCAAAATTGTTGAAATTTGTGTAGCCATTTAAAAAAATATATTTTTAATTTTATTTATTTTTGGCTGCATTGGGTCTTTGTTGCTGCGCGAGGGCTTTCTCTAGTTGTGGCGCATGGGCTTCTCATTGCAGTGGCTTCTCTTGTTGCAAAGCACAGGCTCTAGGCGCACAGGCTTCAGTAGTTGTGGCACACGGGCTCAGTAGTTGTGGCTCACAGGCTCTAGAGCTCAGGCTCAGTAGTTGTGGCACACGGGCTTAGCTGCTCCACGGCATGTGGGATCTTCCTGGACCAGGGCTTGAAACCGTGTCTCCTGCATTGGCAGGCGGATTCTTAATCACTGCATCACCAGAGAAGTCCCCCGTGTAGCCATTTTAATATTGAAGATGGAAGAAAAAAAAGCAACTTTTTCGGCATATTATGCTTTATTATTTCAAGAAAGGTAAAAACACAACCGAAACACACAAAAAAGATTTGTGCAGTGTATGGAGAAGGTGCTGTGACTGATCGAACGTGTCAGAAGTGGTTTGTGAAGTTTCGTGCTGGAGATTTCTTGCTGGGCGATGCTCCACGGTCAGGCAGACCAGTTGAAGTTGATATCGATCAAATCGAGACATTCACTGAGAACAATCAACGTTATACCATGCGGGAGATAGCCGACATACTCAGAATATCCAAATCAATCGCTGAAAATCATCTGCACCAGCTTGGTTATGTGAATTGCTTTGATGTTTGGGTTCCACGTAAGTTAAGCAAAAAAAACTGTCTTGACCGTATTTCCACATGCGATTCTCTACTTACACGTAATGAAAATGTTCCGATGAAAATGCTCCGTTTTTAAAACAAATTGTGACGAGTGATGAAAAGTGGATACTGTACAACAATGTGCAGCGGAAGAGACCGTGGGGCAAGCGAAATGAACCACCACCAACCACACCAGAGGCCGGTCTTCACCCAAAGAAGGTGATGTTGTGTATATGGTGGGATTGGAAGGGAGTCCTCTATTATGAGCTCCTTCTGGAAAACCAATCAATTAATTCCAACAAGTACTGCTCCCAGTTAGACCAACTGAAAGCAGCACTCGAAGAAAGCGTCCAGAATTAGTCAACAGAGAACGCATAATCTTCCATCAGGATAAGGCAAGACTGCATGTTTCTTTGATGACCAGGCAAAAACGGTTACAGCTTGGCTGGGAAGTTCCGATTCACCCGTCATATTCACCAGACACTGCACCTCTGGATTTCCATTTATTTTAGTCTTTACAAAATTCTCTTAATGGAAAAAATTTCAATTCCCTGGAAGACTGTAAAAGGTACCTAGAACAGTTCTTTGCTCAAAAAGATTAAAAGTTTTGGAAAGATGGAATTATGAAGTTGCCTGAAAAATGGCACAAGGTAGTGGAACAAAAGGGTGAATACATTGTACAATGAAGTTCTTGGTGAAAATGAAAAATGTGTCTTTTATTTTGACTTTAAAACCGAAGGCACTTTTTGGCCAACGCATACAAACACTGTCACATTCTGACGTAGTAGGGTTAGGACTTCAACTCACGGACTGTGTATGAGAGGCGACACAATTCAGCTCACGACAGACTCAAGAGATGCCCACTTCCCAGCCGAACAGAGAAGGACTCTGAATCCACCATCTGTGAGGTTCCTGGATGTGACAGCTCTTGGTTAGAGCGCAAAGCGACAAAGCATAATGAGGCCTGAAATGAGCCTGTCAGAAATGAGGAGGGGGCAGGAAGGGAGGCTGTGAAGTCTAAGCCACAGCAACTATTTGACCCGCCAGTGGGTTGGGCCCTATTTCTAGGGAAATGAGCTCATTATGGGTAAATCTTTTTCCAGCTCCTGGTTGATTCATGAAGTGGTTTTGAATGTTGATAATCACTTCATGAATCACTGACAAACACGACAGCCAAATACCTGGCACTTGGATTGCTATCTCTCCTGATGAGCATTTCTGTCATGACGTGGGGTGCCCCCCCTCCCGGCAACCAGGTGTGCAGATGAGAAGAGGCCTCGTTCATGTGCCGAAGTCTCCTGCTTCAGTCATTCCGCCCCAGCCATTCTGTCGGGCACTGACTCACCCCAAATATTTAATGATCATTAATGAGTTGATTCTGCAAGGTTCACTTTGAAACCCTCATGACATTGGGGGATCAGGCATCAAGTCCTGCAACACCGTTTCCGGGGGAAGTAAAATGGTGACTCTCAGAGCGTGTCACGGTGTCCAAAGGAGAATCTGCTTCAGCCCAGACTGAGACACGGCCACTGCCTCAGGCAAAGTGAGAATACCTATCTCTCAGGCAGACCAGAGTCCTCAAAGAAAGAGAAACTGAGGGATCAGACTGGAGAGAGATACAAGACACCCACCATGTTGCATTTGGCTATTAGAGAGGATATTGGAGAGACACAAAAGATGCAGCCTCCAAACCTAAAATCTTCTTGAACACTTGAGACATAAAGACCAGCAGCTCATTAGCAGAGGCAGACAGATGTTCCTCCCAGATACCTGCCCAGTTCACTCTCTCACTTCATTCTCCTCACCTCACCTGCCTGGCCACCCCTCAGAAGAGCTTCTGCAGGCACCTCTGTTGCCCCTTCCTGATAGCCTGTCCTCCACAGCACTTATCACCACCCGCCACCTTCTAGATACGTCTATTGGCTTATCTTCTGTCTCCCCCAGCAGTAAGTAAGCTCCACAAGGCAGGGATCTCGGTCTGTTCTGTTCTCTGCTGCAGTCCCACAACCTAAAAGAGTGCTCGGGATACAGAGTAGGTGCTTAATAAATATTTGCGGAAAAAGTGAGTGTGACAAGAACTGTGTTGGGCGTAAAGAAGAGAATCTGTAGAACTTGAAAGAAGAGGAATGTTGTCTGAGTGATCGCTTCTATCTCTACCCCCGCTGCATATTTATGGTCTTTTGAAATCCTTGGTGAGGAGGAAGGGGTTCTTTGTACCCAAGTTGGTATCCAGTTCTCATGTCCATGTGGACTCAGGCACCCTCAACGTATCATGTCAAAGCCTTCGCTAAGGCTGAGGAGAAGATCTCCCTCAGATGCTGTGACAGAACCATGTTCGGGTAGATCCCAAATGACTTCTGGAGTCTGGACCCCCCCTGGGTCCCTCTTCTTTATTTGTGTTTGGCTGTGCTGTGCAAGAATCTCTACATGCCATTCAAAATCCAATAATGGTTTTGCTGAAAAAGCCCATCTAGACTATCTACTTCCTCTTCACTGGAAAAGGAACTCCAAAGGCTCAGAGAGGGAAAGTAGTTAACCCATGTTCACACAGATTGCAGTAGAATCAGGACAGAAACCAAAGCCTTCTAATCCCCATGGTAGAGTGTGTGCTTCCACCCTAAGCTATCCGCCTACCTTCCAGAGTTGAAGAATTTAACTGTGAGGAAGGAAATAACTGAGCATCCCAACTCAGCTTGTATGTAGACTAGAAGAAACCAGGTGGGTTAGATCACAGATTTCTGGGGCCTCTGGTTTGCCTTAAAGCACCATATATTTGACATAGAAGGTGTCCTGGAGGACATCTCACCCAAGTGCCCTGTTGTAAGATGGGCAAATAGGAGTTCAGAAAGTCACACAGGAAGGGAGTTCAAAGAGTTAGGGCCAGACCTCCAGCCCCCGCCCTCAGTTTATGCCGTTTTTAATCTCATCTTACCAACCTGATCAGCAACTACAGATGTGGGAAGAAAAAACCTTAAGTGTCATTTTGCCCAAATGCCCATTTTCCAGATGAGGGGACTGAGGTTGAAAGGAGCAGGTGAGTGTCAAAGTCTGGAGCCTAGGTCTACACTTCTTTTCCCCTCTGCCATCCTCACTGGGGGAAGAAGCGGGGCCTCCAGACCATGCTCTCAGGGCTGCTGAGGACACTACCTAATGTCCACGGGCCTTGGAGTCTGGAACATGTGGATTCCAGTCCCAGCCCTGCTCCATGCCAGCTGGGTGACCTCAAGTGAGTCACTTCACCACCTGGGCCCACAGTTTCCTCGAGTTCTTAAGTGTCTTAGAAATGTCAAAATATGACCAGCTCTGTGAATTGCCAAGCACAGAATAGTCACTCTGTGTCCGTGTCCTTTTTTCCTATGCCTTTTGCTCTCCACCTTTTATCCCATTGGGTAGTGAGATCTTCATTCCTTTAACGTAACTATTTCTGTTCGTGTTAAAATGGGAACAAAGAAGTGTCTGTAAATCAGGGGGCGTTGGAACCAGGCCTTGAAGGATGAGTGGGAATTTTCTACGTAGACAAGCGGGGGAGAGAATTCCAGGATGATAGAATCACTTATACAAAAGCATATAGGTCCGAGAAAAGGAAACCCTCACAGGAGCCTGAAGGGGAGGAAACCTGGGGTGGGGTGACTTGGCTGAGATGAGAAAAAGAAAGGTCCCTGTGGAATAGCTGTGGGAGGCCTGGAACGCCACACCCAAGAGACTTCGTGGTGGGGAAGGATGGGGAAGGATGTGATGTGTTTCAGTGGAGAAATGATGAATTTCTTTGAAAGGTCACTCACTCGGGGCAGCAGCTAGAAAGATGAAGGGTTGGAAAGAGAGAAGGAGGTGAAGCAACCACTGAAGAGAGTTGTGGCAAAAGCCCAGCTGGTATACAAAGAGCCCAGGGCTTAGAAGGCCAGGGTGGAGGGTGCATGGCTGAGGCAGATGGATGGGGCCTCCCGCAGGCTGCCTGTCCCCTCTGCACGCCCCCTCAGTGTGACCTCAGAGGTGATGTCTCAAGCAGAGGGCTGTGCCCCACTCCCCACGCCAGCAGGAGATGCCCCACAAGTGCCCTCCTTCCCTCATCACCCTCTCCCCTCGCGCTTCCTGGTACCTGGCAGCCAGCCTTCCCTAGCTTTATTTATTTTCTTTTCCTGCAACATATCTAGCATCTCTTCTTTGTTATTTCAAAGTACCGTCCAACAGAGCTCAGACTGGCATCCCTCATCCTCCCACCAGCCTCCCGAGCTCCTCCATCGTCCCTCCAGAAACCACGGCACAAGCACTCTTTACACACAGCCTCCTCATCAACGGAGCCCGTATCTCCCTCTGGTTTTCAGCTTAAAAGAAGTTTCTAAAAACCCTCATCTACAAACAGCCCCCCTCTTTGCAATAATATCCAGGTTGTATTTTCAGCCATTGTCTCTTTAGACCAGGGACTGCATTTGATTAAATCACGTGGTACGTGTATTGCCGACCCCCTCCCAGCCTGCATCAGCCTTTGATGGGAACTATCTTATCTGTAATCAGTTTACTGGGTTATGGACCCAAATTTCCTCTGCAAAACATCAGGCTGGGAGGCTTCGCCCACCCCTCCTCCTAGGAATGCAGCTCGGCTTTGATAAACCTGAGATTCCATTCCCTAGAACTTCAGAGTCCAACAGAGCCTTGGTTCCAATCCAACACTCACCATCCCAGGGCAAAGCTAATTTTAAGTTTTATTTCAACACACTGTAAGGTGACCACGGTGTTCAGCAAGACGAAAGAGATGATTTCAACAAACAATGATTGTAAACCTACAATGTTCCAGCTGTTTCAGATAAGCATAGACTGACTTCCTGGGGCTCACATCTGGGTGGGGGCCAGGAGAAAGACTGAACACTAAATCGTTTACCATTTGATGTGATAAGTGCAATATTATGAGTATGGGAAAGGTATTCAGCTGACTTGGTGATACCCGCTCTGTGTTTTTTGTTAAAATGCTAGGGCTTCCCTGGTGGCGCAGTGGTTGAGAGTCCGCCTGCCGATGCAGGGGACACAGGTTCGTGCCCCGGTCTGGAAAGATCCCACATGACGCGGAGCGGCTGGGCCCGTGAGCCATGGCCGCTGAGCCTGCGCATCCGGAGCCTGTGCTCCGCAACGGGAGAGGCCACAACAGTGAGAGGCCCGCGTACCGCAAAAAAAAAAAAAAAAAAGACAATGCTAGTGAAGTTATGGTAAGATTTATAAGAGAGCAATGAGAAAACACACTCAAAGAATCAGAATAGCGAGCATAACATCCCCTCCACCCACCCCCATAATCACGCTCCTAGGAATTTATCCTAAGTTACAACTAAAAAAAAAAAAAAAAGATACTTAAGGATGTTCAATATATTGTTTTCTAATAGAAATGATAATTGAGATACATCAGCTCAAGGATATAGTATGTAGTTATTTAAATAAATTATGGAGACTAGTCATCAGAACTCTATTTGGGATCTAATTTCAAGCAAAAGAAGGAACACACAAAGTTACCTTCAATAACTGCCTGTGGGGACTTCCCTGGTGGTTCAGTGGTTAAGACTCCACACTTCAAATGCAGGGGGCACAGGTTCGATCCCTGGTCAGGGCACTAAGATTCCACATGCCACGGGGTGTGGCCAAAAAGTGTGCAAAAAAAACCCCAAACCTGCCTGTGGATTCTGCACTCAATGTCCTCACCTTCTACTGGGTTTCGCTTTGAACACCGGTAGTCTGAAGGGTCCTTCTCTCCATGCTCCCGTTCAACTCTCAGAACAACCCTGTGACGTTGATATTGTGCTCCCCATCTTATAGATAAGGTAATAAGGCTCAGAGAGGCTTAAATGACAGGCACGCAACATCTAAATCAAGGAGCTCTAACCTAGGTCTCCTAACTCCACATCCAGGGCTCTTTCCTGATTTCCATCATCTAGCCAGGTCTGAGGACCAGGAAGAACCACTAATGCTATGGGTGGGCAGTGAGACACTGGGACCATCTGTCTGCTGCTGGAAAACGCCATGAAGAAGGCCACAACTCCTCACAAGAACACCTGGATGTGTCTTTGTCCCAAGACGTCTGAGCCGGCCAGTGGGGATGGAGAGGGCGCCTTTTCCAGCCAAACCGCAGCTGCTGAAGACGAGCTTGCCGAGAGGAAAAGCATGTAACCAACATGCACCAATTTATGCAACTATATCAGGGCTAGGCAATGGGAGGCAGGGACAGAGGGACAGAAATAACCATCTTTACTGCCCCGTTGATGAGTAACCACCAAAAGCAGGCATTTAAGAGTGTGTTCATCCATTCATCCGTTGATGGACGCTTAGATTGTTTCTACATCTTGGCTATTGTGAATAACGCTGTAATGAACACTTAGGAGCACAGATATATCTTTGAGATCCTGATTTCCATTCTTTGGGACAAATAGCCAGGAGTGGACTTGCTGGATCATATGTAGTTCTATTTTTAATTTTTTGAAGAACCTCCATACTATTTTTCATAGCAGCTGCACCATGTTACATTCCCAACCACAAGGGTTCCAATTTCTACATGCATACAAAGGAATATTATTCGGCCTTGAAAAATAAGGAAATCCTGCCATGTGAGACAAAATGAACACAACTGAGGTTGTGCTAATAAGCGAGCCACGGGAAGACAAATACTGTATAATTCCACTTATATGAGGCATCTAAAATAGTCAAACTCAGAGAAGCAGAGAGCAGAAGGGTGGTTTCCAGAGGCTGGGGGAGAGGGAAATGGGGAGTTGCCATTCAACAGGTATAAGGCTTCAGCTAAGCAAGACAAATAACTTCTAGAGCTCTGCCATACGACATCGTGCCCATAGTTAACAATAACATATTATACACTTCAAACTTTAAGAGAGTAGATCTCATGTTGTGTTCTTATCATACACACATAAAAACCACAGTACGTACATCTGAGTTAGGTAGACATCTAGACACCTGAGCTTACCTCTGTTTTCCCCTTCACTTGCTGTGGTGACCTTGGGCAAGTCCATCAATCGCTCTGTGTCTCTGTCTCCTCATCTGTAAAATAAGGAGAATAATAGTACTTACCTCATAGAATTATCATGAAGTTCAATGTTTTTCTGATATTAATAAGCTTAGAACAGTTCCTAGAATATACTAGGACAGACATCATCTTAAGTGCTGGCTATCCACTTCTCAACTTATCCTCAAGACTCCCTGTAAGGAAGAAACTGGGATTTCCATCTTACAGGTGAGGAGACTGAGGCTGTGGGAGCTTAAGGTTATATGCAGCAGCACATGCATGAGGGACCAGTGAATGGCATCAACGGTAGGCCCTGCCAAAGTATGGAGAAGGAAGAGATTCCGCTGGTTATGTAAACCGGGAAGGCTTCCTGAAGGAGATGGCATGGCATCTGAGCTTTAAAGAACATGGAAGATGCGAACCAATGTTTTGAGTTGCTGATGGTGGGGACAAAGCACAGTGTTGAGAGGATGGATGGAAGTTCAAGAATAAAGAGACCGGTAGAATAGGCCTATTCTGTCCTGGGCCTCGAATGCCTGGCCAAGGTGTCTGAAGATGCTTCCTTGGCAGTGGTGAGTCAGAAAGGCTGTGGGGCAGGAGTGGGAACAGTGTGTAAGGACGATCATCCGTTCACCTGGTCACCATGGGCCCATCAGGAACCCACTTCAAGTGTCAGTTTGTACCCCTGGCCTCTCTCTCCACCATTCCCTCCTCTGAACAGGCTCTGAGTGAGGCTGAAGGCAGAAACCAATGAGACACAGTCCCAGGAGTCAAGGCTGTCCTGCTCTAGCCCAGCACTTCTTAGACTTTTAATGTGCATCTGAATCCCCCCCCCCCCACCGAGGTGATTACAAACAGATTCTGATTCATTAAGTCCGGGGCGGGGCCTGAGAATCTGAATTTCTAACAAGCTCCCAGGTGATGCTGATCACTGGACCATGCTTGGAGTAGTAAGAGTCTAACGTGTTTGCTCCCTTTCTAGTTTCACAGCTGTAATCCCAACAAGTAGCACAATGCCTGGTCCAAAGCGGGTGCTTCATAAAACGTGTTAAACTGAAAAATCTTAATCACTTTTACTCCTGTTACCACTGAGTTTGATTAAGGAGACCACTCCCTCCCCCCCCCACCACACACACACACACACACATCAGTGGCCATTTCGTCTTCTTTGGCACATCATCCCACAACCTAACTAGTAGAATTCAACATCCCTTTTCCAATCTATCACACTGTCTTTTTTTTTTTTTTTTTTTTTTTTGCGGTACGCGGGCCTCTCACTTTTGTGGCCTCTCCCGTTGCGGAGCACAGGCTCGGGACGCGCAGGCTCAGCGGCCATGGCTCATGGGCCCAGCTGCTCCGCGGCACGTGGGATCTTCCCGGACGGGGGCACGAACCCGTGTCCCCTGCACCGGCAGGCGGACTCTCAACCACTGCACCACCAGGGAAGCCCCTATCACACTGTCTTTATGAATGACTTTAAACCCTTGGGCTCTTTTCTTTCTGTTACAAAAATGATGCATGTTTATTGAAAAAAACAGAGGAAAAATGAGCAAAAAGAAGAAGAAACTGCGACCTGATACACACCCTTTCTGACTCTGTGTGTGTTACAGAATGGAACATTCATTCCATTGGGATTTTAATTATCTTAAACTATGAAGGATAACTTCCCATGTCAAAAATATCATTTTAATGGTTACATAACATTTCATTATTTTAAATTTTCATAAAGCACACGTTTCACTGATGTAAAATATAGTGACGTTAAAAAATAGGACACAAGCTCCATACTGAACGACCAAATGAAGAAGGTACAGACGAAATGTTACAATGCCTAAGGTTTGCTCTAAAATCATCCAGTGAGTGGGAAAGCGGGAGACGACGGAGCCAGATCAGGATGAGCCATATGTAGGCCATCGTTAAACTGGCCTGCATTATACAGCCCTCTCACTTTTGCATGTGTTGGTAACTTTCCATAATAAAAGTTTTAAAATAAAAGCAAGGTCCAAATGAGGTCTAGGAACATGTACACGCTGTTATATTTAAAAAGGATAACCAACAAGGACCTACTGTATAGCACAGGGAACTCTCCTCAATGCTATGTGGCAGCCTGGATGGGAGGGGAGTCTGGGGGAGAATGGATACATGCATACGTATGGCCGAGTCACTGTGCTGTGCACGTGAAACTATCACAACATTGTTAATTGGCTATACTCCAATAAAAAAGGTTTTTAAAAAAGTACATAACTTCCATGATATTTTTTAGTCACTAAGATTTAAAACTCAAATTTATCTAGATTATTCGTATTAATTTTTTTAATACATCTTTATTGGAGTATAATTGCTTCACGATACCGTGTTAGTTTCTGTTGCACAACAAAGCGAATCAGCCACATGCATACACATGTCCCCATGTCCCCTCCCTCTTGAGCCTCCCTCCCACCCTCCCTATCCCACCCCTCTAGGTCATCGCAAAGCACCAAGCCAATCTCCCTGTGCTATGCCGCTGCTTCCCACCAGCCAACTATTTTACATTCGGTAGTGTATATATGTCAGTGCTACTCTCACTTCGCCCCAGCTTCACCCTCCCACCCCATGTAATCAAGTCCTTTCTCTATATCTACCTCTTTATTCCTGCCCTGCAACTAGGTTCATCAGTACCATTTTGGTTTTTTTTTTTTTAGATTCCATATATATGTGTTAGCATACGGTATTTGTTTTTCTCTTTCTGACTTACTTCACTCGGTATGACAGACTCTCGGTCCAGCCACCTCACTACAAATAACTCAATTTCATTTCTTTTTATGGCTGAGTAATATTCCATTGTATATACGTGCCACATCTTCTTTATCCATTCATCTGTTGATGGACACTTAGGTTGCTTCCATATCCTGGCTATTGTAAATACTGCTGCAATGAACATTGCGGTGCATGTCTCTTTTTGAATTATGGTTTTTTCGGGCTATATGCCCAGTAGTGGGATTGCAGGGTCATATGGTAGTTCTATTTTTAGTTTTTTAAGGAAACTCCATACTGTTTTCCATAGTGGTTATATCAATTTACATTCCCACCAACAGTGTAGGAGGGTTCCCTTTTTTCCACACCCTTTCCAGCATTTATTGTTTCTAGCTCTTTTGATAATGGTCATTCTGACCAGCATGAGGTGATACCTCTTTGTAGTTTTCATTTGCATTTCTCTAATAATTAGTGACGGTGGAGCATCTTTTCATGTGCCTCTTGGCCATCTGTTTGTCTTCCTTGGTAGGCTAACTCACTGTTTGTTTTTTTGATATTGAGCTCCATGAGCTGTTTGTATATTTTGGAGATTAATCCTTTGTCTGCTGTTTCATTTGCAAATATTTTCTCCCATTCTGAGGGTTGTCTTTTTGTCTTATTTATGGTTTCTTTTGCTGTGCAAAAGCTTTTAAGTCCCATTTGTTTATTTTAGTTTTTATTTCTATTACTCTAGGAGGTGGGTCAAAAAAGATCTTGCTGTGGTTTATGTCAAAGAGTGTTTTTCCTATGTTTTCCTCTAAAAGTTTTATAGTGTCTGGTCTTACAGTTAAGTCTTTAATCCATTTGGAGTTTATTTTTGTGTATGGTGTTAGGTAGTGTTCTAATTTCAGTCTTTTACATGTAGCTATCCAGTTTCCAAAGCACCACTCATTGAAGAGGCTGTCTTTTCTCCATTGTCATAAATTAGGTGCCCATATGTGTGTAGGTTTATCTCTGGTCATTCTATACTGTACCATTGATCTATATATCTGTTTTTGTGCCAGTACCATACTGTCTTGATTACTGTAGCTTTGTGGTATAGTTTGAAGTCAGGGACCCTGATTCCTCCAACTCCATTTCTCTTTCTCAAGATCACGTTGGCTATTCAGGGTCTTTTGTGTTTTCATACGAATTGTAAGATTTTTTGTTCTAATTCTGTGAAGAATTCCATTGGTAGTTTGATAGGGATTGCACTGAATCTGTAGATTGCCTTGGGTAATATAGTCATTTTCACAATATTGATTCTTCCAATCCAAGAACATGGTATATTTCTCCATCTGTTTATGTCATCTTTGATTTCTTTCATCAGTGTTTTATAGTTTTCTGAGCACAAGTCTTTTGCCTCCTTAGGGAGGTTTATTCTGAAGTATTTTCTTCTTTTTGTTGCAGTGGTAAATGGGAGTGTTTCCTTAATTTCTCTTTCTGATTTTTCGTTGTTGGTGTATAGGAATGTCAGAGATTTCTGTGCATTAATTTTGTATCCTGCAACCTTACCAAATTCATTGATTAGTTCTAGTAGTCTTCTGGTGGCATCTTTAGGATTTTCTATGTATAGTATCATGTCATTGGCAAATAGTGACAGTTTTACTTCTTCTTTTCCAATTTGTATTCCTTTTATTTCTTTTTCTTCTCTGATTGCCATGGCTAGGACTTCCAAAACTATGTTGAATAAGAGTGGCAAGAGTGGAGATCCTTGTCTTGTTCCTGATCCTAGTGGAAATGCTTTCAGTTTTTCACCATTGAATATGATGCTTGCTGTGAGTTTGTCATATATGGTCTTTATTATGTTGAGGGAGGTTCCCTCTCTGCCAATTTTCTGGTGAGTTTTTATCATAAATAAGTGTTGAATTTTGTCAAAAGCTTTTTCTGCATCTATTGCGGTGACCATATGGTTTTTATTCCTTAGTTAATGTGGTGTATCACATTGATTGATTTGCGTATACTGAAGAATCCTTGGGATTCTGGGATATCCCTGGGATAAATCCCACTTGATCATGGTGTATGATCCTTTTAATGTGCTGTTGGATTCTGTTTGCTAGTATTTTGTTCAGGATTTTTGCATTTAAGTTCATCAGTGATATTGGTCTATAATTTTCTTTTTTTGTGATATCTTTTTCTGGTTTCAGTATCAGGGTGATGGTGGCTTCGTAGAATAAGTTTGGGAGTGTTTCTCCCTCTGCAATTTTTTGGAAGAGTTTGAGAAGGATCGGTGTTAGCTCTTCTCTAAATATTTAAGAAAATTCACCTGTGAAGCCATCTGGTCCTGGACTTTTGTTTGTTGGAAGATTTTTAATTATGGTTTCAATTTCATTACTTGTGATAGGTCTGTTTATATTTTCTAATTCTTCCTGGTTCAGTCTTGGAAAATTGTACCTTTCCAAGAATTTGTTCATTTCTTCGTGGTTGTCCATTTTATTGGCATAGAGCTGGTTTTAGTAGTCTCTTATAATCCTTTGTATTTCTGCAGTGTCAGTTGTGATTTCTCCTTTTTTATTTCCAATTTTATTGATTTGCATCCTCTCCCTTTTTTTCTTGATGAGTCTGGTTAAGGGTTTATCAATTTTGTTTATCTTCCCAAAGAACCAGCTTTTAGTTTTATTGATCTTTGCTACTGTTTTCTTCGTTCCTATTTCATTTATTTCTGCTCTGATCTTTATGATTTCTTTCCTTCTGCTGACTTTGGGTTTTCTTTGTTCTTCTTTCTCTAGTTGTTTTAAGTGTATGGTTAGACTGTTTATTTGAGATTTTTCTTGTTTCTTGAGGTGAGATTGAATTGCTATGAACTTCCCTCTTAGAACTGCTTTTGCTACGTCCCATAGGTTTGAGGTCATCATGTTTTCATTGTCATTTGTTTCTATGTATTTTTTTATTTCTTCTTTGATTTCTTCAGTGAGCTCTTGGTTATTTAGTAGCACACTGTTTAGCCTCCGTGTATTTGTGTTTTTTACAGTTTTTTTCCTGTAATTGATTTCCAATCTCATAGCGTTGTGGTTAGAAAAGATGTTTGATATGATTTCAATTTTATTAAATTTTCCACGGCTTGATTTGTGACCCAAGATGTGATCTATCCTGGAGAATATGTTCCATGTGCACTTGAGAAGAAAGTGTATTCTGCCACTTTTGGGTGGAATGTTCTATAAATATCAATTAGGTCTATCTAGTCTATTGTGTCATTTAAAGCTTGTGTTTCCTTACTTATTTTCTCTTTGGATGATCTGTCCATTGTTGTGAGTGGGGTGTTAAAGTTCCCTAGTATTATTGTGTTACTGTCGATTTCTCCTTTCATGTTTGTTAGCATGTGCCTTATATATTGAGGTGCTCCTATGTTGGGTGCATAAACATTTATAATTGTTATATATTCTTCTTGATTTGATCATTATGTAGTGTCTCTCCTTATCTCTTGTAACAGTCTTTATTTTAAACTCTATTTTAGCTGATACGAGTATTGCTACTCCAGCTTTCTTTTGATTTCCATTTGCATGGAATATCTTTTCCCATCCCTTCACTTTCAGTCTGTATGTGTCCCTAGGTCTGAAGTGGGTCTCTTGTAGACAGCATATATATGGGTCTTGTATTTGTACCCATTCAGCCAGTCTGTGTCTTTTGGTTGGGGCATTTAATCCCTTTACATTCAACGTTATTATCAATATGTATGTTCCTATTACCATTTTCTTAACTGTTCTGGGTTTGTTTTTATGGGTCTTTTTCTTCTCCTGTGTTTCCTGCTCAGAGAAGTTTCTTTAGCATTTGTTGTAAAGCTGGTTTGGTGGTGTTGAATTATCTTAGCTTTTGCTTTTCTCAAAAGCTTTTGACTTCTCTATTGAATCTGAATGAGATCCTTGCTGGGTAGAGTAATCTTGCTTGTAGGTTTTTCTCTTTCATCACTTTAAGTATATCCTGCCACTCCCTTCTGGCCTGCAGAGTTTCCACTGAAAAACCAGCTGATAACCTTACGAGGATTCCTTTGTATGTTATTTTTTGTTTTCCCCTTGCTGCTTTTAATGTTTTTTCTTTGAATTTAATTTTTGTTAGTTTGATTAATATGTGTCTCGGTGTGTATTTCCTAGGGTTTATCCTGTATGGGACTCTCTGTGCTTCCTGGTGATTATTTCCTTTCCCATGTTAGGGAAGTTTTCCCCTATAATATCTTCAAATATTCTCTCAGACTCTTTCTTTTTCTCTTCTTCTTCTGGGACCCCTATAATTCGAATGTTGGTGCATATAATGTTGTCCCAGAGGTCTCTGAGATTGTCTTCAATTCTTTTCATTCTTTTTTCTTTATTCTGCTCTTCAGCAGTTATTTCCACCATTTTGTCTTCCAGCTCACTTATTCGTTCTTCTGCCTCAGTTATTCTGTTATTGATTCCTTCCAGTATATTTTTCATTTCAGTTATTGTGTTGTTCATCTCTGTTTGTTCTTTAGTTCTTCTAGATCTTTGTTAAAGATTTTTTGTATTTTCTCAATCCGTGCTTCCATTCTATTTCCAAGATTCTGGATCATCTTTAGTATCATTACTCTGAATTCTTTTTCAGGTAAATTGCCTTTTTCCTCTTCATTTATTTGATCTTGTAGGCTTTTTACCTTGCTCCTTCATCTGTGACATCTTTTTTTGCCTTTTTTTTTTTTTTTTTTTTTTAATGAGTGGGATTGTGTTCCTGTTTTACTGGTTGTTTGGCCTGAGGCTTCCAGCACTGGAGTTTGTAGGCTATTGGGTAGAGCTGGGTCTTAGTGCTGAGATGAGGAACTCTGTGAGACCTCACTCCGATGAATAGTCCCTGGGGTCTAAGGTTCTCTGTTAGTCCAGTGGTTTGGACTTGGAGCTCCCACTGCAGGAGCTTCCACCTGACCCTGGGCTTGTGAATGAAGATCCTACAAGCTGCATGGGGCAACAGAAAAAAAAAGAGAGAGAGAACAATAACAAAGTAAAAAGTAAAATTAGACTAGGAAACTAACAGATATGTTAGAAAGAAGGTAAAAATAAAAATACAGATGAATCAACAACTGGAAGATACATCAGTACCACAATATTAAAAAAGTGGAGGAGGAAAGAAGGGTGGGGCGGGGGGGGGGGGGGCCTTGGCTGTGGAGGGCGGGGCCAATGCTCAGGACCCACAGGGCTGGAAAAGGCCCTGGGGGCTGTGAGGGGTGGTGCTTAGGCTCAAGGAACAGAAGGGGCCTAGGCCTGCCCACCACCCCTGGTCTCAGAGGGCAGGGGACCTCACCTGGGAGCCCAGTAGGCTTCCTGGGCTCCAGTTGGTGGGGTAAACGCCCTCCTCTCCTCTCCTGCTCTTCCGGTCTGGGGTCTGGGAGGGCCCCTCTCACCTGCCTCTCCTGATCTCCTGGGTCTCCCTCCTATGTCCCCAGGACCAATGTGCATGGGGGTTGGGGGGGGAAGGGGGGCCCTTGGAGGGCAGGGGAATGGCCTGGGAACTCAGCAGACTCCTCGTGTCCGCGTGGTAGGGGCAATCGCCCTCCGCTCCTCTCCCGGTCTTCCCAGAGGCCCCCTCCCGCCTGCTTCTCCTGATCTCCCCAGCCTCCCTCCTATGCGTCCAGCACCCACGTGACCTGGATGGGGCTTTGGAGCAGGGGAACCGGGGGGAGCTCAGCAGGCTCCCCGGCCCCAGTGAGCCAGGCAATCGCCCTCGGCTCCTCTCCCGCTCTTCCCGGAGAGCCCCTCCCACCCGCCTCTCCTGATCTCCCCGGCCTCAGGGGCACCGGTCTTGTCTGGCCTCCACTTCTCCTCCCCCCTCCATCCCCCTACGTCCTACCGGTTCACTCTGGGGTTCCTCCCCTCTCCTTGGGGATTAGAGTTCCCCAGCAGCAGCTGGCAGGCACCCTAGTTGTGAGGAGATGCTAACTCCACGTCTTCCCACACCGCCATCTTGACTCCTTCCCTTTTTTCCATCTTCTGTATTAATTTTAAATTATTTTCTCTTCAAAATTTCTTAGGAGCTAATTACTGTCTTTGTTACAAAACAAAAAAAGAAGAGGTCTAGGAAGAGGATTCTGAGACAGGGATAGAGATGCAAAGTGTTAGAAGTTAGTTTTTCACCCTCCAAGAAGGAACAATGTTTCATTAAGGACCATTTAGCCTGTGGCTTCAAAATTCCAAGATCCTAGAGCTATTGAATTGCACTAGAATAATCCGCCTTTCTTATTTCTGGTCCTGTCAGGATGGATTTGCATTTTAAGTGCATGCTTGATGTCATGTCTAAATTGGAACTAATTGAGACGTGCAGGAATGTGGACACGTGCACGAATGTGGACGCGTGCTCCAGCCTCGATGGGGACCACAGGGGGTTTGCCCATTTAGAGCCCTGCAGACAGATGGGGGTTCTGGGAAGCAGGGAGCACAGCCTGCCCTATCTCTAGCTTGTATGAATCTTAGTCAGATCAGTTCACCTCTCCGAGCCTCAGTTTCCTAATCTGTAAGAGGAAAGGATTTGAACCACCTTTAATTTACAACCTCTCTCTGCTCAAAAGTAATGAGGTTCCACTATGGGAACACCTTCACCACTCTGCTGTGCAATATGCAAATCAGCTAAACTTGGTAACTGGACAAAGCTGATGAGAACAATTTAATAAACTTTGATAACATTGCACAAAGTAATTGTTCAATTTTCTCAAAGGGAAACTCCGGGGGGGGGGGAGCAGGGGAGCCTTAGCAATTACCTGTTTGTTAATCACCTCATCCAGTAGAAGCCAAATAAGAATGAAGACTGTGTATGTGGGGGGAGGGGGGTGTTTGTTTTCATTCTGCTTAACTGTACTTTCATCTGAACACTTTTAAGCGTTGCTTTTGTCTTCCTCATCTGGATGTTGACTGAGTCCTGTTATCAGGATTTTAATTAACACCAGGCAGAGAAGGGGAAGCAGGATGATACACTATTACTTCTGTGTGATTTAACGTCAATGCTGGAGACTCTTCTTCGAGGAGCTGTTGAAAGTGTCTTATCTCATGCATTCCAAGGATGGCTGTTTCATGTAAATGTCATTTCTGCTGTCCAAAATGTTACAACACACGCAAAAACAACAGAACTACTGTCTTGTTCTAAGAGACACTCGGGAGCTAGCAAGCTTTTGATCAAAGGCACGATTCGAACATCAAAGTAACACCTCTTCTGTTAAATTCAGGAATCAAGACTCAGAATAAAGGGATGGAGCCTCTGGCTTTAGTGATAGCCTAGCCTCCTATGCTGGAAAATGCCTAAATTTCCAAGGTTTAATCCATTTGCAGACAACTGGCCGGGAAGGGGCACTTGGAGGTACGAGCACATTTACTGCATCCTGTAGTCTACGTGCTTGTATTCAGTCTGTACATGTTCACCTGCTCCTGTGTAGGCTTCTCTCCTGGGACTAGAAAACTGGAGCTGCCATGACCCTCCCCACACAGAGGCAGTGGCTAAAAGCCCTTGGAGCAGGATGGAGCTCGGCTCAAAACCACGCTGTACCACTGGCCAGCTGTGTGACCTTATGTAACTTACCTTGACTTCCAGACCACCATGTCTATATACAGATGGTCCCCAACTTAGACGGTTCCACTTAAGGTTCTTCAACTTTACAATGATGCAAAAGCAACATGCAATCAGTGGAAACCGGACTTGGAATTTGGAATTTTGCTCTTTTCTCGGGCTAGATATATGTGGTACGATACTCTCTCAAGATGCTGGGCAGCGGCAGAGAGCTCACAGCCCCCCCCCACCTCAGCCACGCAATCACAAGGGTAAATAACCCATCCACGTATAACCATTCTGTACCCAGGCAGCCATTCTGTTTTTCACTTTAAGTACCACATTCAATAAATTACATGAGATATTCAAAACTTTATTAGAAAATAGGCTTTGTGTTAGATGATTTTGCCCAACTGTAGGCTTATATAAGTGTTCTGAGTACATTTAAGGTAGGCTAGGCTAGGCTAGGCTATGATGTTTGTAGGTTAGGTGTATTCAATGTCTTTTCAACTTACAATATTTTCAACTTATGATGGGTTTGTCACGATGTAACTCCATATATGTATATATAAACACACACACATATATATATAAATAATATGAATGTCAAAAACATTATGTTGCAAGAAAGAAGCTATAGTCTTAGAACAATGATCATTTCAACGGGGGACATGGGGCATGGGAGAACTTGCTGTGGGATGGGAATGCTCTATCTTAATCAGGGTGGTGGTAACATGGGTGTACACATGTGAAAAAGTCACCAAAACATACTCTGTGAAATGTATACCTCAATTAAAAAGGTTACATCAAAATACCATCATATCTGATGCACAGAATTGTTGTGAAGATAAAATGAAGATAGTCCATGGAAAGTACCTCTCCTGTTGGCCGGACTGAGTAAGTACAGTGAAGAATGGTTATGACGACTGTTTATGTTGTACTCATCATTAGTTATCCTTTTAGTGGAGTCACATCTGACACAGAAATTGGCGTCTACAGTTCGGCACATAAGTCTTTTCTGTTAAAATCGTCCCCTGAGAAACCCTTAAATTGTCCCTAAACTACAGTTTGCCTCATTTGGTACATACAGCCCTGCCCAGTAAAAGATGCTTCTATATATAATGGAGTCAGTAATGGGCAGCAGGTAATAAAGACGGCTGGATGTAAGAAGCACACCTCTGTAGACAGTGAGACCACAACCAGGGGCTCAACCTGGAAGAGGCTCACGGGTACCGAGAGCAAGGGCAGACTAGCCTCATGGTCACGTCCCACTCCTGCCTGGAAATGGGCTCATTGAGACTGGCAGGTATAACCACCAGACCAGGCAAATTGCTAACTGCTCGCTCGCTCTCCCCCTCTCTCTGTCTCTCTCCCTTCCCCTCTCTGCCTCTCTCCCTCCCTCCCTCTCTCTGTCTCTATCTCTACCTGGATCTTTCTATTTTCCTTTCTCTCTCTCATTGAATTTGCATTAGTTAACGAAGCATAAGATACAACTTCACTGTACCGTATTTCCAGGCCTCCATCCCCAGTGCTGAAACACTGAAAGCTTTGTCTGGTCTGACTCAGGGGATTCTTCCCAGTTCCCAGAAGGAAAGAGATAAGAGGTTAACATTACACCAAGCTGCATATTACTTTGCTTGAAAATGGAACAGCCGTCGCAGTACTGTTGGGTAAATCCACCATGCTTCATATTTTGGGCTGTCTTTCTCAGCGAATCATTTTGCAAGCTTTACACAATCTCGGGTGCCCTTGCACAACAGATGCCTAGACCTGGGAGACCATGTAGACAATTGCATCTCGGATCCAGTGCTCACTGTGGACAGACCCAGGAAGCAGCCGCCCACTGCCATGCCCTCGAGCACTGCCCTACACTGTGGAGCCCGCAGGGAACCACAGAGGAGGTGTGTTATTACCAGAGGAATCAGACCAGCCAGGGCTGCCCTGTGAATAGAAACCAAGGAGGGGGCCGGGCCCGTGGCTGGAGGGGCTTGGACTCTAATACTGGTGGGCTCCAGCCCCTCTCTGAGCGCGGTGCCTGACATCCCATTAGCCCACTTGGAGAGCCTCTATGGAGGCCTGGACAGGTGTTAAATTACCTTTCGTCACCCCACGGTGTGTGAGATATGCTGCAGAAGCAAATGTCACATCTCCTGAAGCAGGAGGCCCTGCCAGGGATTTTCTCTGAGCACAGGGATCCAGAGACTCTTTCACTTTTGACTTAGAAATGACCTGGATCAAGCACCCGGCTTTCTAAACATGACAGGATGATAAAAATATTCTCTGACAGCGTCTCCGTGTGAGACAGAAGGCTCCGAGCTGAGCTCCAAAGCTAGAAGAGTGAATGTCATCCCTTCTCTTATCCAATGGCCACTTATCATGCACAAGGACCTGCCCAGGCTGGCAAAGGGGCCATGGGAGATCAATAATGATTAGAAAAAGAATCTAATGTCTGTCTATAGAGCATTAGCCTTATTTTTATTATTTATTCATGTATTTACCTCCCCTCACCCCACCCCTATCAAGCACACTCTGAGCAACTTGAGGGCAGGAGACCATGTCTTTTTATCCTTGTAACTCTACAGCCAGCAAAGCATCTTTAATAAAACAGTTTCTTGCTTTAAAAAAAAAAAAAAGAATCTGAAATAAATCACACCTACTCTCTAGGTGTTTAAGGCTTATGTGAAAAGATGGAACATGTGAACATGAAAAAGTAAAGTTCAAGGACATCCAATTATTTTCCACAAACCTACACGAGGTGTCCGTCACGCGCCAGGCACTCCGCACCCTTTGGAAAATCAGAATGAGTCTGACATGGTGACCCCTGCAGCGAGTCACATCCCAACAGTGGAGCTGGGCAATTAAACACATCATTATGCAGAGTGACAGGGAGTAAGAGAGGTGTATCAACAGCCTGTCCAAGCAAAAAGAAGTGTTAATCATTTACACCTGGGTGTGTCCGAAAAACATTTGAATTTTGGCGTGCTGAGTAAGTAGGACTTAGCCGAGGAGGCAACGTGAGGAAGGGCATTCCAGGCACAGAGAATAGCATGAACAGTGGCAGGGCGGCTGGACAGACACAAAGTGCCATGGCGGGAAGGCTGGAAAAGGTCATGAAGGGCCTTGCGCCCAGGTTTAGAGCTTGAACTTGGCCCAGGCGGGAGGAGGAATGGGGAGATGAGAGGGCAGCCCGGCATCAGTGTCAGGTGTGGCTGGGAGGGTAGGAGGCAGGAGGTGCGGAAGCCCGCGTGAGCGCAGTGCGGCTGAAGGGGATGAACAGGGCTCACGGGCAGCTTCCCGGTGGCATTTGGAGCAGAAGAATTCTCAGTCCGATTCCATGATGGAATCAGCACCGATTCCCTACAGAAGCTCCCTCAGCACTCACTCCCCCGGAACCTCAAGAAAAGTGTTAAACCCTTTCCCTGCGTCACGGAAGCTTTCTGCTTCCCTTCCTCCCAAAGCCACAAACTGAAGACAAGAGATTCTTAATCACACACCTTCTGATTTCCCAGTGTACTTTTCCAACCAGTGAGAAAATGTTCCTCACTGAAGGGTTTGCTTTGTTCTTAAAAGAATCAGGCCATTTTTCTCTCCAGAATCTTAAGAACAATTACAAACGTGAAAAGACATGGTTTTCCAATAAGGGGATAAAAAAGAAGCGGAAGATACAGTTCTTGCCCTTGAAAGATGAACAAGGCAGGTTCTCTTTACCCCACTGAGGAGCAGCAAAATCTCTGGATTGCACCAAACAAGGGACGGCGCAAATCCAGAGGCTGCCCCGTCTTCCTCAGGCCCCTCGGGCTTAGGACTCATATTCAAAGTCACCCATCTTTAAGCCAACAGCAAGGGAAGTAGTTTCCCTTTCTTACCACCTCATCTGATGATGTTTGTCATTCATCATGGAAAATGAAAAGTCATTCACATGGCTCCCCAGGGCCTCCCTCCATTCATCAGAGGAGGCCAAGTTGGCCAGAAGGTGTCTTGTCCTCTTCCCAAAGGACCTTAGTTTGAGTCCAAGTGAAGCAGAAGCAGACCCTGAGGCAAAGAATCAGGCTCAAGAGCGTCATCGGTATCATACAATAAACACAGAAATGGAAACAGAGCAGGTGACTCCACCAAGGTCTCACCCAACATGATGGTTAATGTGCATGTTTTTAACTAGGAAACTTCAATGGAATGGGATACTATCAAATATATGTTTTTCTGAGTTGGTTGCAACCACAGGAGGATTCTTTCCATTTCACACACACACGCACACACACACACACTGAATTGCAGGTGGAAAAGAAAGAAACTCTCTGTTAACAAGTTCCACAACCTGAAGTAATGACAAATGTCACAATATCAAGCTTTTCGATATCCAGGGGGATGGAGCAGAGTCTAGTCTTCCCGGGGTTGCTCACGATCCATCTGATATCAAGCCCATGACTCACCTGGCTCCTCCCAACCTCTTCCTCCAATCACTACACACCCACCATGTGCCGGACGCTTCAAGCATTGTCACAAGCCCTCACGGTAGCCCTGGAAAGAAGAAAATGCCGTCTGCGTTTTACAAACTGTGACTCATCGGCTACTGGTGGAGCCATGATCCAAACCCAGACCTGTGTGAGTCAAAGCCACCCTCTTGACAACACAACACATTCCTCATTAAGAAGGAATTGTTCTAACGTTAGTGCTGCCTGCCTTCTTCATTCATTCATTCAGGAATCTCTACGGAGCATCTCTTTTGGGCAGGTCCCCCCTTGGAGGAGGTCAGCAGTGGGGAAATCATAAAGAAATTATAAAACTCCCAGCGTTCCTATGGGACAGGAATTGAACTTAGCTCCAGACGGGCATCAGGCATTAGAGCAGAAATCACGCAGGGCTGCCGTGACTGTGCATGTGTCTGCCTTTGCATGTTGGATGATGTCCACAGTACTGATCAATGCTGATCAATCCTCATATCTGACAGATGAGGAAACTGCAAGTCACTGAGTGGATGTGACTTGCCTGTGCTTCACACTGAGTCAATGACAGAAAGTCAAAAAGGAAACTCAGGCCTGCTGACTCCCAGTCCAGTGCTCTTTCTGGGACCAGGGGATGAGCCGCCTTGGGGAGATCTTGCCAGCTGCCTCGTCATGTCTACTTCCAGCTGTGCCGCTCTGACTCATCCCTCAGACTCACCTCCCCTCTCTCCGTCTAACCCACAGACGCCCTCCCCTCTCCAGGCCTCCCAGGCAGCCCCACTCCCCTCCACAGCCTGTCCCTTGATTCGGCTCAGGGGTGGGTCTCATCCTGTTCAGTGATGACCAGGATAACTAATGCCCATCAAGCACATACAGACCCTCTGAGCAGCCTGGCCAACAGTCTCACTTTAGGGAGCAAATAAATCCCACACCTGTGAGAGACTGATGGAGGGCAACGCATCCCCAAGAAGCCACTCGGGAGACATGCCGTGTTCTAGGACTTTGCTGTGACAACTTTGCAATGTACTTGGGCCATGTGAACAAAGGCAGGTCCGTAACAGGCAGGCTGCTCTGCCCTCTGGAATGAGAAACCACCCAAGCTCAATAGAGGTTCTCTTTTTTTTTTTTTACATCTTTATTGGAGTATAACTGCTTTACAATGGTGTGCTAGTTTTTGCTTTATATCAAAGTGAATCAGTTATACATATACATATGTCCCCATATCGCCTCCCTCTTGCGTCTCCCTCCCACCCTCCCTATCCCATCCCTCTAGGTGGTCACAAAGCACCGAGCTGACCTCCCTGTGCTATGCGGCTGCTTCCCACTAGCTATCTATTTTACGTTTGGTAGTGTATATATGTCCATGCCACTCTCTCGCTTTCTTAAAATAAGAACAAACTTGAACACCCGGTTGATGGGGGCGGGTTAATGGGAAAGGAAGGGCATGGCGAGGCAGGGAGGGAAAGGAAGAGAAAGGAAGGGAGTTTTGCTCAAGATCTATTGATTTTTTTTTTTAACTCATAATGATAAAAAGATTTTTAAGGATATTTTTGGAATTTAAATGCTATGCACCAATTATAGCTTTCTCCCTTTGATGCTAACCAGGGGATTGGAAACTTTGAACACTTCGGGGGTTATTTTGCCCCAGACTTGATGCCTTGTGGTGTGTAGGAGATAGAAGACAGTGGGCTTCAATGACTCTCTGCAGTGGGTGGTACGGGATGGTGAGCCGTACATCCTATAGAGGAGAGGTAGGACCCAGCCTCAAGGATTCAATTACTGTTGGTTAATTCGATGTTGGTTTTCTCAGGGAAAAGGACCGGGAGAGAGGGTGGAAGGGCTCTGCCAGCCAGGACTAAGAGTTTGAACTTCACCCTGTAAGCAAAGGTGGTACATGACCATTTAACCAAGGGAATACCATGAACAAACCTGTGTTTTGGAAAGCTTGCAACGTGGAGCCTGATAGGGGGGCAACATACCCTAATGGTTACCTAGCCTCAGAGAACACTGGCTCTGAGGCCACACCCAGTGTGCATCCGACTCTAGCTCTTCCTCCTATCAGTGGCGTCACTCTGGGCAACTTATTTAACCTCTCCGGACCTTTGCTTCTCGTAAGTAAAATGAGCATATCAACTATACCTATCTCAGTGGCTTGACCTAGTGGGATAATCTATCTAAAGACCTGTCACATATATACATCTCCATAAATGGTCCCTAGAGTTTTCTGTATTCTCTTCCTAAGTCATAAATGTACAGAGAGAAATTAGAGCGGCTGCTTCTCAGTGACTGCCCCCAAGGCCAAGCCTGTGTCATCCACACTTCTAGGAGCACTCTCCTCCCTACAGCCCTGTCTTCTGTTCTGAGTAGGAGCTGTTACTTTCCCAGCCCTACCTCTCAGCCACAGTGATTGGCCCAGGGCTTGGACATGGGACTCCTAGTCTGACCAAGCAGACTCTTTTCCTCAAAGAGCATTAACTGAGACTGGAGAGAAGATCCCTTTTCCTCTCACTGGCGAACTTTTGAGATGTGAGTCTGGAAGCTGCAGGTGACCCTGCAGGTATGGAGGGAATTTACAAGGAGAGAGTAAAGCTGGGGACAGATGAGACACAAAGGGACAGTCTTTGTGGCATCTGAAGACCTATTTCTCTGCATGGACTTGCCCTGGTTTTCCATGGCCTGATTTCTCATTTTGTCCTTTAATTCTATGAGCTGTTCTAAAAGCCTTCTAATAAATACTATTCTTTGCTTAAACTAGTTCAAGTTTGGTGTCCACGATTTGTTACCAAACCCTCTGATTTAATATGACCATTGACTGACTGATCTTAGCTTCAGCACATCCCATTAGACCTCTGTAATTACCCATATTTCCCCAAACCACCTCTAACAAATATTTTGTTTCCTTATGATTTGAAGTACATTAATCTCTAAAGACAAAACATATCAAAATGAAATCAAATTTCATTGTAGTACACTTAATGAACCAACTCTATTAAAGACTAAAGCGACAAAAGTAGTTCTGTCCCAGGATATCCGGGTTATTTGTCAGAACCTCCAGCATCCCGGTTGACCAGCCCACTTGAGTGTAGTTAATCTCCAAAGGCTGATAATCATCGAATATTCTTCACTTATATTTATTGTCCATTCCCAAACTGACATTCCCCATTGAACATTTAATCGTGGATTGCTTAGTTAAGCATTTTCTCTGTTCAGAGGAGCACATCAGAAATTGATTCCCTGATAGAATGAAGCAGGAGACGAAGCACACATTCAACAACAAGCACTTAGACCTCTCCTCTCCTTTCACCTCTGTGGTTTGGACACTTCATTCACCAAAGTAAAAGGTAAGGACTTTCAGACAGAAAACCAATTTGGAGGCTGGAATCCAACCAACAACCGTGTCCCAGGGCAAAAGGCCAGTCCAAAGGGGCCCAAAATCCATCTCTCAGCACCTTCCAAACACTACAGCCCACCCAGGTCAGCGTCAAAGAAGCTGGTTCTTTGTTCTCAAGGCCCATGAGGCTGACAGGTGAAAAAGTTTCACTGGGGCAGAGGAAATGAAATTGAATTCAAGTTGGAGGTTATTTGTCTTCCCCATGACCTACGGTGGTCTCAAGCGTCAGCACAAGTGCCAGTGGTCAAACTCACATCTGTGAGTCAATTACTGGGGACCTGAGTTCAAAAACAGTTCTGACGCATTAGATTTAAAATGGTTTAAACGTATTGAACAGAAAGGAGAAAGAAGAGGGAACCAAACCCCTTCAGGGATTTTGTTTGAATCTACAAAAAGGCTGGATTGAAACCTGCAGAGTATTTATAAAGAAGCTGTAAAATCTTTTATTCGTTTGAAAGGAGTTGGAAGAGAGACACAGGAAGTGAGGCAGGAGAGACACTGCCGCAGCAGCGGGGGGAGGGGGAAACAACATTGTAACGTTGGCCAAAATGATCATTTTCGCCACTTGGGAGGGCGTTCACCCTTGCCATCACTGGTTCGTGGACAGATCTGAGTAAGAGTCCCACCTCCACCACTCACTAGTTCTATAAAATGTCACTTCCATTCTAGGAACCTCAGTGTCCTTACCTGTAAATTGGAAATAAACTCCACACACAGGGTTTTGTGATGATCCAAATGAAATAATAAATGTGAAAGTCCTTTATAAGCTATTGAGAGCCACGCAGATTCTAGTTATACTTATGATTGGTTTAATTTAAGTCACAGGATATACCACCCATGGAATGGAAATCCTGACAAAGAGGCCAGGGCAAAATTCGGATAAGAACAGCCAAGACTGGAAAAGATAAGGTCCAGGCAAAAAGCAATTTCCATTAGAGTCATTTGTTAAAGTCTCAAGCCGTTAATCTTGTGCCAAGTTCTGAGGCCCACAGATCCGCAGGCTTGCCTTAGCTGAGTAAGACAGGTGGCTGATATTAGATGATCACCTATGAGTGATTTCTCAGTTTTACTGCAAGTTCTAATTATACTAGATCTTAGTGGCCAGAGCCAGTTGGAGTTATCCAGATAGCCGTTCCTAATAGTTCTGCCTCTTGTGCATACCCTAACTAGTGCCACTGCCTCCTAGTGGTGTGTTTTTAAATTGCAGGCATAATCTGAATCAGAACCATGGCAGCCTCTCTAGCACTGCTTCTTAATCTTGGTTGCATGTCAGAATCACCTGAGGATTTAAAAAATACTGATGACTGAAGCCAACCTCCAGAGATTATGATTTAATTGGTTTTGGTGCATCCTGGGCATTGAGATGTTTAAAGCTTCCCCAGGTATTTCTACTGTATGGCCAAGTTCAAGAACCATTACTCTAGAGCAGAGGTAAGCAAACTTTTCTGTAAAGGGCCAGATAGTGATTTTTTCAGGCTGTTCAGGTCATATGGTCTCTGTCACAACTACACAACTCTGCCCTCATAGTGTAAATGTGCCATAGACAATACAGAAGCAGATGGGCATGGCTGTTCTCCAACAAAATTTTACTCACAAAAGTAAGTAGCAGGCCATAGTTTGCCAACACCTTCTCTAGAGATTTGTTAAAGTGAGGTCTGAGGACCCGCACCATGGACAGTACCTGGGAGCTTGTTAGAAATGCAGAACCTCAGGCCTCAGCAAGATCCCCAGATGATACGTATGCACAGCCAAGCTTGCGAGGCACTGCTGCAGAGGGTACACTCTGTGAATCCAGCCCTGCCAGCATCACAGCACTGAAGTGGAGAGTTCCCATCTCTGTCAGCATCTCCCGTGCCTGTCACCTCTATCAGCCTGGCTGTCTCCTAGCTGCCACATTTCTGCAGCATCCTTTCCTTGGTGACTCAGACAATCTGAGTAGCTGTCTATATTTGATTATGGTGTTTCCAAAGGGTCAACACAGCCACACATTCAGTTTCTATTTTTCATAATAATACATGGAGAGGACGTGGCTGTGGAGCCATGCCAGGTGATATGCCCCTTCTCTCAGGAACTATCCATTTAAACTTGTCAAATGTCATACAGCTCCCCAAACACCCCCTGCTGCTTCAAGCCTCTGTGCCTTATATATGGTATTGTGCTTTTGGGGAAAGTCGTGTGAGTCATCTTGCCACCACGCAAATTTACCCAACCTTAAAACAAACAGACACGGGTGAGACCTTCTGACCACTCCCGTCCAGACTGAATCACCTCTTCCCCGTGCTAGCCCCATGCCCTGTATACACCTTTGCTCTAACCCTTAGCACATCTATGGTATAATGAGCTCACCAGTCTGTCTCTCCAGATGATGCTGAGCCCCTTCTGGTCAGGCTCGTGTATCATTCCCTTCTGCATCCATGTGCCTCAAGCTGGGCTTTGATATGATAAATGCTTAATAAATTGATGCTGGTTTTAATTCAACTGACCTAAAGTGAGTTAACATTTCTTTTGTAACTGGCATGCTAACCTAATCACCACAGAAGCCTTTTAGTGAGGAATACGGTTCACAAAAATGTTGCTCTCTAGCACAAACTTTGGGAAATGTTGCCTCTTAGACAATAGTCCTGGTGCAGATCACACACTCGATAGCTTGTAATATCCCCTAGAACTTGAATTATGGCTCCAGCCCTTGCCCAGCAATAAGGAAGACGTGGGAGAGGGGCTGACAGGATGAATTTGGTTCCTACCAGCCTGAGCCATCTTTCCTGAAAGATAGTTGCAGGATTGTCTCAGGGACACATTAGAATTCCCACCTGACAGAGGAGGAAACTGGCTTAACATGTTAGGGCTTTGCCACTGAGTTAGTGACACAGCCAGGGCCAAAATCCAAATCCAGAATCGTGTCCAGCACAGCAAGGCAGCCTCCTTTACAAGGAGTTTCTCAGGAGGTCACCATCTGTCATCGTGTCAGATTATTTTCCCACCTGGCTCACCTAAACCAGACCTGGATAGGAGGGCACAGAGAGAAGTCTGTATCTTCAGGAGAACTTCACATCTACATCAGAGCCACAGAGTGGTCAGCAATGAGATGTTTTTCCATTATAGGCGCCAGTCCAACTTTTGGCTGAATGAGAAGTCGCTCCAAAATGCTCACCTGTCTTATCCCTCAGTCTGTTTGGAGCTGACATTGTGGCAAGCCTTCCGCCCAAGAATCCTGCCGTTTGCACAAAGCAGCACAGCCAGGGTAGAGTCTTGGCAGCAAATACGACATTGGGGACCTTACTCCTGACTCCCTGCCCTGTCCTCTCTCTGGTCTACTCGGGGAAGCCCCACCCTCCCATGTGCCAACGCCCCCGTCGGACAGTCAAGATTTGTGCACAAGCACACGCGCACCTGGATGAATCCCTGCATGTGTGAACAAAGGGGAGGTCTGACTAGTGACCCCATCACACTTATCGTGCAACAGCTTGAGGAAAGCGAGGAGGGAGCGAGCCGGTGGTCTGTCTGCCTTTGGCATCGCCTACCCTGGGCTCAGCCAAAAGTGAGGAACCCGTGCTAAGCCATGGAGTGGCACTGAAAAAGCTGCCTCTCCTTGCCGGGCTTCAGTGAGGAACCCATGCTAAGCCATGAAGTGGTGCTGAAAAGCTGCCTCTCCTTGCCGGGCTTCAGCTACCACGCCTCTCAGAGGAACACGTTAGACGCGGAAGGGGTAACAGCTGCTACTGCTTCACACTTGCTGTGCGCTCTGTGCTTCACGTGCATTATCTCATTTGATCTCAACAACGAAGCCATCCTCCAAAAGGGAAGCCCTGAGTCGGTTGGGTTGGTGTTGCCCAGAAGCAGACCCTGAGACAAAACTGAAAAGCACATAGCTGATTTGAGAGGTGATCAGTAGGGAAGTGGGGAAGTAACACAAGAAAGGTACCCAGGCAATCAACAGTGCGCTATTAAGCCAGCTACACGGTGATGACTGGATCAATCCGATGGGGAAGCTCTGTGGAGTAACAAGCCTGCTGCTTCTACCAACAATCCCACCCAAGGGACAAGGCAGCCGCAGTACTTATACTAGACTGAACCGACAAAATTGCCATTATTCGATCATGTCTGACCTACAGGAATGGCAATTTCATGTGGTTCAACATAATGTTAATTCCAAGTGTTGCTGGTTGAGAACTGCTGGGCAGGGGAAGGGAAGTGTTGATTACATGGCACTCCCCCCCACCCTCCACCACAGAGGAGGTTTTGGAGTTCTAGGGGAAATCCCTCAGGCGTGGAGATGCAGATACTGCCAGTGGGATGGGAACGCACTGAACAGTCTTGGTGGGCCATGACGGGGGCCCTGACAGCGCATACTGCCCTGACCTGGAGAACTGGGATCCAGTTGGGATTCAAACCCAGGGTGTCTGTCTCTGTAGCTCATGTATGTAGCCCACATGCTGCCTCCACTCAATTTCTAAGACTCTATCATTTCCCTGAATCACAGAGTCCTATGCTAAGATTCTAGAAGTCTTCAACTACAAAGTCTTCAACTCAAAGACACAAAGTCTTAAACAGCAGGAGAAGCCAAGCCTATTAGCCACGGTTGGGTATTCACTGATCTGTTACACAGGCACTCCGCAAGTGTACACGACGTTCCAGCTTCTGCGCTGGGCTCAAAGGCTACATGGCGAGGAATACTGCCCTGAGAAGACAGATTAACACCAACATATATAAAGAGATGGAGTCAGAGCAGTGCTAGAGCTGGTGCTGGAGGCCAGAGGAGGGCGTGGCTTTTGGAGGGAAAGAAGTGGCCTCCTGCCTGAAAGTACACGGTCTGAGCTGGAAAGAGAGCAAGCCAGGCCAGTGTATGCCCATCTCCCCCGAACAGTCATTCCAAGGGGATGACAAATGCGCTTTGTAGAATTGGATTTACAGAGTTGCTCAGGACCCCAATTCTTTCAGTGTTGCCTATTAACTTGTGTTTCAAACTTTTAGGAATGAGTTATGACATACCACCTTGAAAATTCGATTACCTCAGCAAGACATTCAGCATAAATCAAAGGTATCTACAGCGTGGAGATGCATTAGAACTCGTGCACAGAGGGGAAGCGACTCGCCGAAGGTCGCGATGCAAACTGTAGGACCGGCTGAGATAGATTCCTAACCCATAACGTTGCCCAAATTGGCATGTGTTGGGAAACAGAGCACTTGCCTTTTCAACAGATGCTCTCCATCACTATCATCAGAGTACGAGAGAGAAAAGCCCTGCGCAGGGAATCAGAGACCCTGACGTGGACTCGGAGCTCCCCAACAGCCTCAATGTCTGATCAGTAACATGGGAATCACTGTGACTGTCCTGGAGAACTAAATGAGGTCATGTCAGAAGACATTAGATTAAATGGTACATAGTCCTGCAAATGCAAGGGGTTGGTCATAATCTTTACTATTCCTGATTAGGGGTTATTATTGTTTGTTGTACCCGGAATGATGACAGCTAACTTGATTCCTGTTTTTAAGGTATTTTTGTTCAACTTAAGAACGTTTAACAAATTTTTGTTATACTTCATAAAGTATATTTGAAAACTTCAAACACCACAGAGAGTTTAAAATGAAAAGTAAAAGTCCCCCCCATAGCAACCCCTGTTGATACAACAGTTTCTGATAGACTCTTCCAGAAAATGATTTCTGCATATAACACTATGCATGTGTGTGTGCTTTCCATTGTTCTGCACATTGCTTTTTTTTTTTTTTTCATGTAACAATACACCTTGGACAGGTGTTCATGTAACAATACACCTTGGGCTGCTTTTCTTAAGCAGGAAAGAGCGTGCCATTAATGGATAAACCAGAAATCATTTAACCAGACCCCTGTTGATGGTTATTTGTGGTCTAGTTGGGGATTTTTTTATTACAATAGAGTTGCCATGAGCACCCCATACACGCATTAAGAGCATGGCCAGGATCAGAGCACACACCTGAGCACATGTTCTTAGACCCGAAATTGCTGGCCAGACACCATGTGCATTTAAAGTCTTGAAAGATGTAGTTAAACTGTAGTTCAGACAGGTCACACTAGCAACCCCCCACACACCCTTCTCCCATTTTAACTGTACGTGGAAGTGTCCCTTTTCTGAATCTCTAGTCAACCCTGGAAAAGACAAAACTTCCTAATATTTGTCAGTCTGAGAAGTTGAAAAATGGCATCTTTTTACTATTTTGATCTGTATTCTCTTTTATCACGACTAACAGTGAATGTCTTTTCATATGTTGATTGGCAATTATTGTGCAGTGTTGTTTTCTCTAGAAGAAGTGTGTGTGTGTGTGTGTGTGTGTGTGTGTGTCAGAGAGAGAGAGAGAGAGAGAGAGAGAGAGAGAGAGAGAGAGAGAGAGAGGAGGTGGGAGTTCCCGTATTAACTGCCTGTTTATAGAGCCCTTGCCCTTCTTAAACTTTTATTTTTCATATCACTTTATATAACCCTCTTATAATTCAGAAGAGCAGCCTTGGGTGAAAAGGCAGAAACTGTTTCTTTCCTGATACACTGTTAACTTTTATTTCTTTATCATGTTTTTGCCGTGGACTTTTTTAATGTATAAAATAGCCTTCTAACTGATTCTTCCACTTCCACACTTGCCACAACTGTGATCATTTTAAAACTGAAGACAGATCACGTTGCTTCTTTGCTTACAACCTTACTGTTCTTTTCCATCATTCTTAGAATAAATTCCACAGTTCTGCCTTGACCTAGGAGGCCCCTCCTGGTGTAGACGCTACCTGTATCTCCGGCTTCACTACGCTGTCCTCCTCATTCCAAGCATACTTGCGCTCTTTCCCATATCAGTTCTTTCTACCTGGCTTTCTCTCCTTCTGGAATGTTCTTTCCTCCTCCCATTCTTCAAGGTCACAGCTCAAATGTCCCCTCTCACGCAGACTTACATGATCCCCCCAATTAAAGGCACGTCTTCCTCTGCTATTTTCTACCTCAGCTCCTTGTCTGCCTCTCTGGTTGCATTTATCACAACGTATAGATACCTATTTGTTTGCTTCCTCTCCAGAATATAAGCTCCATGAGGGCAGGGCCTTGTGGGTCCTGCTCACCACTGCATCCCCAGCGCCTCCATCAGTGCCTAAAAAACAATGTGGGTCCTCGCCACCTATTTATTTAATGCATTAATTAATGTCTAGTCAGATTTATCATTCCCTTCCTTTATAGCTTTTCACTTTTTCTGGGCAGCTTGGAAAGGTACTTATCTCTCCTTTCATTTTCAGGCTTAAAATCATTCATTGAGACTCAGGTTTATTCTGTTACAGGTATTGTTTATATGCACTGGGTTACTGGGGTGAACAAGACGAGGCAACACAGCTGCCCTCCAAGGGCTCGAATCCCAGTACAGGGATGACAGACCAAGCACAAATTGCGACTGGAGGAAGAAATAATTTTAGAGGATGGCAAGAGCTATGGAGAAAATAAGGCAGGAGAATATGAAAGAGGATGGAGGTGGCCGGGTCTCGTGAGAAGGAGGAAGCCATGGAAAGAGCCGAGGAGGAGCCTGCAAGCGGGAGAGCAGCAGGTGCAGCTTCGATGCACGAAGGAGCTTGCTGAGTCTGGAGAACAGACAGGAGAGAGCCGCGTATCCTCAGAGCAGAGAGCAGGGCAAGGGAGGTGGGGCATCGCTCACAGAGGTGGGAGGGGCCTCCGCTGTACATCACGGAGGCGCTCTTCTAAAGGCAACGGGCAGCCACTGCGGGGCTCCAAACCAGGGACCGGCATCCGACTTCGGTGTTTAGAAAAAATCACCCTCTGATCCATCTAGTGAAAGAAACAAGGAACTGGAAACTTAGCTTTATAATTCTTTTCTTCTCCAAATGACTGGTCAGTTGTCCCATTTATTAAATAATCCATACTTCCCTCCCCTGGATTTAAGTGGAAGTGCTTTTTAACATATACTAAAATTCCCTTGGGTATTTAGTATATATGGGGATGGGGGAGAGGGTGGTCCCTTCTGTTCATTTGTTTCCTGAAACCAAACATATTGATTATTGTACAACAGCTTCAGGATACATTTTGAGATCTGTTGGTACCATCCCTCCCTTTATTACTATTTTTTACAGAATTGCCCTATTTTTGCACATTTTCCCCCAGGTGACTTTTGAATCCTTTTGACAAATTTTGAAAGTGAAATCCTCTTACTGCCTTAATTGGGATTCACTGGGTTTATAGATTAACTTATTAATAAATAGATTAAAGAGAAGTTACACCTTTACAATATTATGATTTCCTCCTAATAAGCATGACCTATATCTACTTGTTCCCACAGTGTTTTCAGTTTTTTCATGCACCAACTTAACAGGTATTGATTTATTAAAATAACATATAGATAGGGCTTCCCTGGTGGCGCAGTGGTTGAGAGTCCGCCTGCCGATGCAGGGGACGCGGATTCGTGCCCCGGTCGGGGAAGATCCCACATGCCGCGGAGCGGCTGGGCCCGTGAGCCATGGCCGCTGAGCCTGCGCGTCCGGAGCCTGTGCTCCACAACGGGAGAGGCCGCAACAGTGAGAGGCCCGTGTACCGCAAAAAAAATAAAAATAAAAAAAATAACATATAACTTGCTTGCATAAGCTCATTATAGAAATTTAGAAAACAGAAACATAAAATATAAAAGAAAATACAGAAGCAAATAAAAATCCCACATAATTGCACCACACACAGAGCTCCATTGTTAACGGGCTCTTGTGTGTGCAGCAGGCACGTGGGGACGGGGGCATTCTCATACGCATACTGAGTTTTCCATTGTTTAAAAATGAAACTTCACATTTGGTCCCCTGATAGTAGATATTCTCTCAAGCACAATTATAATGACTGCCCAAAATGACATCACATAAATATGCTATCATTTATTCAACCACTCTTCAACTGTTAAACATTTCAGGGATTTTTTTGCAATGTTTTGTTCTAAGCGGTACTGCAGTGAACACACTTGTAAACAGGTATTTGTCCTTCTGTTTATTTCTTAAAGATGGCTTCTTTGACTTCACCAGTGGGTTCATGTCCCTTGCTAGTTTTCCCCCTGTTGTGCAAGATCTCTTTGTCTAGTAAAGATTCTGACCCTTTTGTCTGCCAAACATTTGCTGAAGTTTACCTAGCTTGTTGTCAGCTTTTTTTATTTTTCAATCCAACACTAACCTAGGTATAATACTTCTGTGAGGGACTCTGCAGGTGCAATTAAAGCCCCATGTTAACTGACCTTAAAAGGTAGAGATTATCCAGGTGGACCTGGCCCAAACAGCTGAGCATTTAAAAGCAGAGAGTTTTCTCTGGCTGGCATCAGCAGAGGAAGTCAGAGAGTGTCAAAGCACGAGGGGGATTTGATGTGCCTTTGCTGGTTTGATGTTGGAGGCGACCACACGAGAAGGAACGCCTACAGCCCTAAATTGCTCAGAGAAACCCCAAGTGATGACCAGCAAGGAAACGGGACCCCAGTCCTCCACCCACAAGGAACCGAATTCTGCCAATACCCTGAATGTGCCTGGAAGCAGATTCCTCCCCAGAGCTCCCAGAATACGGGTCAGCCAAGCCGTCCCCTTGGAATCAGCCTTGTAACGTGCTAAGCAGAGAACCCGCCACACCGTGCCAGACTTCTCAGCTACAGAACCACGAGCTAATAAATGGGTGTTGTTTTAAGTCGCTACAAAGCCATAGAAAATGAATACACTATCCAATGGCAACAAAATGCCCCTCTTGCCACAGGCCTCACTGTGCTAAGCAGGGCAGCCAGGATTACAGCCTCCACTCTGTCTGCATCTTTGCAGGAAACTCCCCGTCAAAGATCAAAAGTTAGCACAGCGTGGCTCATGACAGGAAAACCAACTGCTCCCCGCCTGGCCCTATGCCACCTGATCTGAGGGGAAAGGGAGAGCTATCTGCCCATAGAATAGCGTCCCTGGGAGCAGGGACGGCAGTGCAGCGAGTGTGACCCATTAACACATCAAGAGGACGCCGGGGGAATGGCATCGCAAAGGCCCCACTTTGATTTTTGCAGGCATCTCGGGGAGGAAGGAGGCAACAGAGGCTGTGTTCTGAATCCAAAGCCATCTATTTCTATGCCTTCAAAAGGGAAAATCGTCTAAGCCCTCACAAGGGGAAGAAAAGAGAATGCAAGTTCCCGAATCCAGGCAGCCGCAAAGAGGGAGTATGGGACCAGGGAGCCAGGCAGCGGGTACCACCATCCGCCCCCTGAATGTTAAAATGCTCTCCCCACAGACCTGACAACCACCAGCGCTCCATACCCGACCATGTGAGATTTAGACATATTCAAGTTTTCTGAGCCTCAGATTAGCCCTTGTAAGAGCTCCTCTTCTTCAGAAGCTGGGAAATATTTTAAGTGAATCAGGCCCTCAATTCAGGCATCTGGGGAGCGCCGCAACGCCGGTGGCTCCTCCCGTTTGCCACACTTGTCCCATCTCCTGCTGTCCTCTCTCTTCCCCTCACGGTGCTGGTGAAATGCTTGGCAAGCTTGTCCCACAAGGGAAAGGGAGACTGAGAGAGAACGGAACAGTTAACAGGACACATCGCAGCAAAATTATAAAACACTTTTCCTGACAGTGGCAGGCAAATACTCCATCTACCCAACCACAGCCTTTTAAAAATTCCCTACCCTCCCCCCAAAAACTTTTAGTAAGTGCTTAGACTATATGGAACACTTGGCTTGGTTCCTGCCCTACAAGAACTCCCAGCACTAGGGAGAACTAGTTCTGAACCCCAACTAGGATGACAGAGGCTTGAATTCCAATAATAATTACTAACACGTGACGAGCACTCAGGACGGCCTCCACGCCAAGTGTTTTCCATACGCAAACTCATTCATGCCTCATGAGTCCTTTACTGTCAACACCATTAACTACTCCCACTTTACAGATGAGGAATCTGTGCGTTAGCGAGGCTAAGGCATTTCACCCCAAGGAGACCCTTCTGGCTCATCTTCTATGTTACTGGGAATTGGGTCTACGCAGAAATTCCAAGCTGGATGTTTCCCACACTCACAGTCCAGTTAGGGAGATATGCTGACCACATGGAACAAGGGACGAGGCTGCAGGGCCTCCAGGAAGGGCAGGCAGGGGTCAAATATACATCTGTGACTTAGGTCAGGTGGCCCAGAAGCAGACCTGGTGAGGAGAATTTGTGTGCAAGAGATTTATTAAGGAAGAAGGAAAGGAAACAGGGGAGTGAGAGGAGGACTTGATGAGAAAGGGAAGAAGCCAAGCAAGGGTGTGATTCAAGGCCAGCTCCCAGCTTCCGCCTGATCCCATGGGGGACTCCGGAGCACAAATTACATCTGGGGTCTGTCCTGCTTCCCAGCAGGGACCTGGCCTTTTATACTCCAGCAATGGATTCTCATTGGCTGCAGGATGCCCAGGAGGCAGTGGGACTGCCAGTAGCTCAAGGGAAGACCTCCTGGGAGAGTCAGAAACAGGAACGTGCAGAGCCCTGACAGTGTCCACTACAACCTATTGGGTTGGCCAAAAGGTTCGTTCAGGTTTTTCCATAACATCTCACAGAAAAACCCGAACAAACATTTTGGCCAACCCAATATTTGAATCCTGATCCTTCTCTCTAGCTGTGTTGCCTCAGACAAGTTGCCTAACCTCTCTGAGTCTTAGGATCTGCATCTGCAATAAGAATAAAGATTCCTACCCCTCCCTCGCAGAGTTATCACAAGGATTTGATTCAACAAAATGAGGGTGCACGGTCTAAAATCAGCACCAATCCACCATGATCTGGCACTGGGCAAATGGCAATAAAAATACTCATGTAGACCCAGGAAAAGACAAAAGTCCACTGAACAGCTATGAGTAACCCACAAAGACTTGCACACACTGTCCTCGGCACCAGCCCCCATCCTTCTCCACCAGTGAGAAGGCTGTTTGGTAAAACTGCCTTAGCTGTGACCACACGAGCCAAATTGTCTTCTCATCAAACCCACACCCTTCTCCCCTGAAAAACAAGCTCCCTCCTAAGAGTTTAGAGCTGCCCCATGCAGAGCCAACTACCCTACCGCCCACCAAGTGTCTGTGACCTGCATCTTTGTTACCACCCAGAGGACAGGACCGGTAAAGTTTACCAAAAGGGCCCCATTTACAAGGGGGAGTGCAGAGAAATCTGTCCAGGGCTGGCAACTGCTGGGGCTCCCTAACTAGCTCCATTGTCTTAGTTCTCTAATTAAGTGGCTCTGCTCACACCGCCAGCTCCCCTTCCCAAGAATCCCAGCTATATTGAGCAGACACATAGAAGCCAACAATTAAATTGTCTTATCAAATTTTCGCAGCTTAAGTTGTTCAATTGCATGGGAAATGATTAGTGTCTGTAAATAGAGGAAGAGAGTGGCAGGCCCAGAGGCTGCAGGCTGGAGCTGGGGGGAGCGGAGGGCAGCCCCCTAGAAGGTGTGGGGTGCACAGACCACGCCAAACTCTGAGCAGGGCCTCCTGTGAATCCTCAAAGGGCCCAACAGGCCTTGTCTTGAGCACCCAGGAAGCGAGGAGCAGCAGAGATAGACTGACCTCTCTGAGGTCCCCAAGACAGCCCTGGACTTGGAGACAGCAGGCAGTGTCCAAGTTCAAGGCCCCACGGCCAACCAGCTGGAGGTAACAGGCAGAGCCACTTGCACGACCGAGCCTCAATTTACTTACTCCGTCTAGACTAGGGCGGAGACCTGATTCCTGGTCACACCTGGTGCTTCCTCAGTGCTCCACTGAGGGTGGCCTGGTCCTCAGAGAGAGTTCTCCGTGTAGCTGTGTCTAACACACCTCCGGCTTTGGACTGGTAAGCGGTCTGCTATACGGATCAGACCCAAAACGGGCCCCATTCCTTCCTGCCCAGGACGGTAGGCGCCCCCCTGCTATTACCCGGAGTTTGATTCTAACCCTCTGAATCGGTGCCTGACCATTGGAGGCTGTGGCCCTACTGGCAATAAGACATTCTTGTGGTGGCCGGAAGAACTGTTTTTTCTGTTTGAGATATTGAAGGAGAAAGCCTAATGTGTCTCATTTTCCTGGAATGCCTCATTTAGATTCGCTATTTGGATGGTGATGGTCCAGCCTGCCCGCCCCAACACACACAAAAATCTACAAATTACACAGTCACATGAACAAAACATTCAGCCCCATTTTGACCTTTGGCTTGGATTCTGACAACCATCACTCCCTTTGTATGAGACTTCGTCCCTCTGGTTATTAAAAACAAAATCCATTATTTGTTTCAGCTCAGTCTCCTGAAAGCACGGAGGCGCTACAGAACTCTTACAGGGACCCGGGAGCGGGGTTGGGGGTAGGAAACTGGGAGAAAGGCCTTTGGGGGTGGGAATCTCCTCTCTATCAGATCAAGATGTTCGATAAAACCTGAGGAAGCAGAGCTTAGAAGCAGCCTTGCCCAGGTCCAGCCGGGCAAAGACAGCCAGTGGCCAAGACACATGAGCACTAGACGCATGATCTGAGGCCAAAAGCAGGAGAAAGCTGAACTCCCAGGACAGATGCGCCCTGGATGGTGGGAACGGGTGGAGGCTTAGAGTCAGTCTCTGTCCAGCCCAAGTCCACGTCCCTTGAAGCAGCACCTATCCCATCACTCCTCAGCCAGCTGGACAGATCACAGTGCATTGGCCACAAGAACCACAATCATCTAGAGTTTTACACAGATTTCTTCATCACTTCAGGGCACTGTCGCATTCACCACACCTGTGACCCTCTTGGTGCCCCTGAGAGGTAGGTAGGGCGGCTTCTCACCAACCCTACTTGGTCTCCCAGGAAGCATCCGAGTTCAGAAGTTCTACCTCTGCGTAATCCATCCTTCAGATACAGAATTCAAGTCTTAATAGGCTTCACCGAGGTGATGAGAAAGCTCTAGATACTCCAGGAGTAGAATTCAGGGTTTCTAACTCTGAATACACCCTTTTGCTCCATTTCAAAACACTTTGGGGAAAGACCCACGTAAAGCTCACAGGCCACCAAAAATCCGTTACACCCAGGTTGGAAACTTAGGAACAGACTCTGGGCACATGTACCCTGGAGAAGGGTGAAAAGCATGATGTTTTCCTTTCTTCCTGTGTATTATTGATTGAGTTATTTATTGAGTTCCTCCTATGTGTAAAGACTCTCCTTTTCTCAGCTTGAACAAAGTGACGCACTGATGTCTATATTTTGGTAAAGTGTCTGAAAGCTCTGCTCACATGTCCCTCCCTCCTTTTCCACTCATTTCCCTTTTGCGTAGGTGCTGCCCTAACGCAGGATGACGGACACATGGCAGTGATGGCATCAGGGGGAGAAAGGGAAAGAAAATGTAATTTTCTTCTAAACATACACAAATTTACAATGTGAGCATCTTCTACTTTTTGATGGATTAATCACGTGTATTCCACAAAATGAGTCAGCTAAGTTAGAAAGATCAATGTGTTTGACCGACAGTGCAACATCGTTGATTACTGACCCCATGCTGCTGTGGACGGGTCACCAAAGAAGCATCATCTGCACCGACTGGGACTCAGAGATGAACAAGAGCACAGAACACGACCTTGGGCAGATTTGCTTAGCTGTGGAACAGCCAGACACAGAGGGGAGAAAACCCACCGGACAAAGAACGTGCACAAGTGTCAAGCTCAAAGCTAATGGAAACCCCGGCATCTTATCAAGCCGACATCTTCCCCCCCCACCCCGGCCATTCAAAGACAACAAGCTGAGAATCTCCTGGGGGTCATGGGTGAATCAGAAAGAAAACTGAGCAGAGAAAGAGGCTAGAAACAAAAGATGGAGAGTTGAGGGAGGAAGACTCAAGTGGGAGGTGTGATACGGAAGAACCCTTCCCAAAGTCATGTGGTGCAGGGCGCCTTCATCAACTAAAGCAAAAGCCAACCCAGGCATAAGGTCAGGGAGGGCACACAAGGCTGCCAGTGACACGTGTCCCAGGGAGTAGGAACTTCCCAAACTTGATCCCAGATCCCCCACTCACTGTCGTGGGACCCTGGCTGAGCACCAGAGACTTTATCCACGTCCCAGAGTTTCCGTGCGTATCGGCGGGCTGACACAGGAAAGCACCTATCATGGGTCCTGGGACAGAGTGGGCATCCTTGGTCCTCACCACAGCCCGGGCACTGCTGAGTTGCTGATAAAGAGCCTGACCCGGCCGTTGCAGGGCTCACTCCACGCTGCCATCAGTTGCTGGGATACCTTAGAGCAGCAAGTGCTTCTGTCAAATTCAATACGCTCTGGATCGCCCACACAGGAAACCCGTGTGAGTGGAGCTTCCCTAGTCGAAATCAGAAGACAGAGTTCAGCCTCGTATTGAAGCCCTGTCCACCCCACACCCCGAACCCTGGCCCCGGCAGTCCCTCGGATCCAGGGCTCTCCACACTCAGCTGAGAAACCTTGAATTTATGATATACAGGCAGACCTCGCAGATATTGCAGGTTCAGTCCCAGACCAGCTCATGAAAGCAAATACTGCAATAAAGCAAGTCACAGGAATCTTTTGGTTTCCGAATGCGTACAAAAGTTATGTTTACACTATACTGTAGTCTATTAAGTGTAAAATAGAATTATGTCTTTAAAAAACAGTGTACATACCTTAATTTAAAAATACTTTATTGGGACTTCCCCGGTGGCGCAGTGGTTAAGAAGCCGCCTGCCAATGCAGGAGACACGGGTTCGAGCCCTGGTCTGGGAAGATTCCCACATGCTACCGTGCACCACAACTACTGAGGCTGCATTCTAGAGCCGGCGAGGCACTACTACTGAGCTCGCGTGCCACAACTACCGAAGCCCGCGCGCCTAGAGCCCGTGCTCCACAAGAGAAACTACCGCCGTGAGAAGCCCGCGCACAGCAATGAAGAGTAGCCCCCGCTCGCCACAACTAGAGAAAGCCCGCGTGCAGCAATGAAGACCCAACACAGCCAAAAATAAGTTAATTAATTAACTTTTAAAAACACTTCATTGCTAAAAAATGCTAAGCATCATCTGAGCCTTCATGGGGTCGTACTCCTTCTGCCGGTGGAGGGTCTTACCTCATCGCTGATGGCTGCTAACTGATCATGGTGGAGGATGCTGACGGTCGGGTGGCTGCAACAATTTCTTAAAAGAAGACAACAGTGAAATCTGCCACACTGATTGACTCTTCCTTTCACGAACAATTTCTCTGTAACACGCAATGCTATTTGATAGCATTTTACCCACAACAGAACTTCTTTCAAAATTGGAGACAATCCTCTTAAACCTTGCCACTGCTTTATCAACTACGTTTATGTAATATGTAAATCCTTCGTTGTCAGTTCAACAATAGATTAAGTTCTCCGTCTTATATGGGTGCAGTGTGAGGTGTCCCCAATCACAATAGTAGCATCAAAGAGCACTGATCACAGATCACCATAACAAATATAATAATAATGTAAAAGTTTGAAATATTGTGAGAATTTCCAAAATGTAACACAGACACACAAAGACAGCAAATGCTGTTAGAAAAATGGCATCGATACACGTGCTTGATGCAGGGTTGCCACAAACCTTCACCTGTGGAAAACACAGTATCTGCAAGTGCAATAAAGCAAAACGCAGTAAAGCAAGGTATGCCTGTAACTCTTCACAAGGCAATGTGCTCATTCAAAAATGACAGAATAACTTAAGTTAAACAATATTTGTGCAGCTACTATTCAGACACAACTTTGTCAGGTCCATCTCACAGACGGTAAAACTGAGCCTCAAAGAGGCTCATCAGCTTGTCCAAGGACACACGTACGATGGGTGATAGAAGTGGGACTCAACCTCAGATGCCCACACTGTGAATGCATTATTCTCTCTGATGCCAAAATTCCTTACTAGCCCTTCTCAGCCTCCGGAAGAGGAAATGGGGCTGAATTGACAAAGAGTAGCTCATTTCCCCAGCTCCCCCAGCCCTTCGCCTCCAACTGACACCACCATCTGGTTTCCTTCAGCATCAGAGACTGGAGCTCACAGACGGCCTGGAGTATCGTTCACACAGAATGTCGCTGTGGGCCCTCAGCCTTGACCCTGGCAGAAGCACGCAGGCTAGAACTGTTAGTCCCTTCCTGGGGCCTCACCTCATCCATCAGCAGCTCTCTGGGCACCCGTCCCTCCACCCTCCATGCAAGGCAGAGCCAAGATGGAGAGGAATGCCCTCAGCAGGCCATCCAACACACTCAGCTGTTCCCAAGCTGCCACGCCTTTGCAGAAAAATCTCCCCGACCTTGTCTGCAAACATGTCTTTTCCAGTGCAGGGCTTGGCCCAGGACTCAAGGATCCTGAGAAATGCTGTGCAATTCAGTTCTCAGTGGGTCAGAGCTATAACGGATGCTGGGGAAGAGGCAGATGTGTTCACACACGTAAGAAGACCCGCTGTGTGGTATTCACCATGCTACACCAGGTTCCGGGGACACAAAATGAAAGGACACATCTCCCACGGAACATGAGGACCCAGTGAATCTTCACACATCATTTAGTCTCACCTATCTATTCAAGATATGAGAAAACGGAGACCCAAGGATGAGGGATGGACCCGAGATGTTCATGTGATCCAAGCCAATAGGGTCCCAGGCTGAGACGGTTGAAGCTGGAGCTAGAGGAGAAGGCTGTGCAGATGTGGCTTCTGGCCAAGGTGAGGACTACAGTGAAAGAGTCGGGGGCCTCGTGCAAGATGCAAGGAGGCATCCCTGTCAGGGCCTTTCTATACAAGTGTATCTATGGGAGGAGAGCTGTATGGGGAGAAACTCTTTCTTCAAATCTGTGGCTACTCCAGTGCTTTCCAGTAAACCCCTCAATCCCTTAAACCAGATGGAGTTGGGTTTCTGTCACTTGCCACCAGCGTGTTCTGGCTAACTATGAGACCTTGCTGTGCCCATCCCCCCCCACATCTGCTTCTGCTCTGTGACTCAGCTCAACCTTTCTGTCCCTCACCTCTGGCCGCTGGCACTAGGCTGTCTCCCATGCTGTGGGGCTGGGGTTCCCTCCTCCAGTTCCCATCTCTCCCGGGATCTCCAGAGCTGCTGAGTGGAGACTCCTCGAAGCTTGGTGCCCAGGCCCCACCATCGAGGGTTTGATGACCTATGGTGAGTTGAGTGGGAAAGAGGGAGAACACAGAAATATGCATGAGTTCAGCTCAGGAGGCATTCCGTGCTGGAATGCTAGAATAGCCAAATGTCGTCTGAGCAGAGGGATGGTGTCCTTCACGCTGAGTGATCAAGGAAGGCCATGGAAAGGATGAAGAGCTAAAGAGCACTGAGAATGAGCAGGTAAGAGTCTAGAGTTCACTCTGACATGACCAGTAAACCAAAGTGCATTCAGGGGCTCTGCCTGCAGATCCCACATTCTGTTCCACCATGGTCTCTTCTGCCTGCCTGCCCAGATGCACAGGGCTGCTGTGACGTCCTTGACTAAGCTAAAGATTCTGCCAGGATGCCCACTGCCTCATCTCCAGACCTGGAGGCACCCGGCCCCAGGGCACCGACACTGAGCCCATCACTGAGCCTAAGCATGGGGCCCCGCCCACCTTCTCCACGTTGGGAGGAAGGGATGTGAGAGCCCGTTTCCTGCCATCGGGCCTCCCCTCTTCCATCTGATGGGATGAGATAAGGTGGAGATGGGAGGCCTGTGATGGCAGCCGTGGGGGAAGCAGCCTTGGAGGCCAAGCAGATTATCTGGGGAGTTTGGACAAACTATTTGCCAACGTGGCTTCCACCTTGAGCTGATGCTGGCAGAAGCCCAGTGTCTCAGACTGCAAGAAACTGGAAAGGAGCATTTGTCAACTCCGTTCTACTTAAAAGGATGGTTCTTCCTCAATCAGGCACACGTGACACAGCCGTGGGGGCAGAGAACTAGCCAGCAGCGACCAGAGGCGGGACAGAGCTTGGAGCCCAGGAGGAGTTTAGTGTTGCACATCACACATCACAAATTATGTTCCCTGCACATTCCTTGGCAGTTTGGAGGCATAAACTTTGCCCCTTCCCTTTCCTCAAGTGGATTCCAGGAGCTGGCCCTAGTGATGTCTACATTTAAGCAACAGTGATACTAGGTGTCAGCAGCCCCTGGGGTCCTGATGAGATGAAGAAATGGAGTGGGCTGTCTCCAGGCAAGGAGAGAAATGGAGAACTGGGATGGCATGGGGTGAGCAGCAGGGAATCGCAGCAGAAAAGGGAAATGGGATCTGGTAGAGCTGGATCAAGTTAGGGTTTGCAAAGCTAACCCCAGGCAGTGGTGCTTCTGAGTGTGGGCTCCGGAGTCTCGTCACCAGGGTACGAACCCCAGTGTGCCCTTCAGTTACTCTGTGACCGTGTGTGAGTTCCTCAACCTCTCTGAACTATTTTTCTTCAACACATTGGTATCAGGAGTCTTCGTGTGTGTGTGTGTGTGTGTGTGTGTGTGTGTGTGTGAAAACTATAAAAACAAAAACTAACTTTTTTTTAAAGGGAATTTACTGGAGGGTTACCAGATCACTCACAGAATCAAAGGCAAAACCAAAAAACGTATCATGCCTTGGGAAGGACAGGAGCTAGGTGGCTCCTGAGTGCCAGCTGGTGGCTTACCTTTCAATTTTTTTAGATTTATTTGTTTTTGGCTGCATTGGGTCTTCACTGTTGGGTCTTCGTTGCTGCGCACGGGTTTTCTCTAGTTGTGGTGAGCGGGGGCTACTCTTCGTTGCAGTGAGCGACCTTCTCTTTGCGGTGGCTTCTCTTGTTGCAGAGCACTGGCTCTAGGCACGCAGACTTCAGTAGTTGTGGCGCGTGGGCTCAGTAGTTGTGCCTCATGGGCTCTAGAGCGCAGCCTCAGTAGTTGTGGCTCATGGGCTTAGTTGTTCCACGGCATGTGGGATCTTCCCGGACCAGGGCTCAAACCCGTGTCCCCTGCCTTGGCAGGCGGATTCTTAACCACTATGCCACCAGGGAAGTCCCTGACTTATCTTTCTAGAATGTTGGAAGATACAGTTGGTTTTACTCCCCTCCCCCTCCCCCAACCTTGGGCAGACTGATTGACAGTTCCCCACAAACGTATCAAATGAAGTGGAGGTAATTCAATTCCTCCAATGGGAAAAATCACACTTATGTTTTGACAATTTACATTTATGTGTCTTTCTTCATGTAAGAAAAGTATTCAAACAAAGCTTTTAGTCAAACTCCCAAACTGTGGGGAAAAGCTGGGCATTCTACCGAAACAACAGTGGAGGGGGTTGGCAGAGGTTTTTTTCTTTTTTTTTAAATCTCATTCCATCTTAATACAGACTCGGGATTAGATGCTGATTAATTTGGCACTAAGGGCTGCTGTTAATCAGTTGTCTGTCAGCAATCGTTTCTGGCCCCCTTTAAATTATAAAGCATGGTGGGATTAACTGTACTTTTGCAAATTACCTCTTTACAAAAGTATAAGTAAACTCAAGGTGTACTCCGGGAGTGACATCACCCCTGTTTATACTCACTGTGATTCTGGGGGTTATGACGAGGCTGGGCTCAAGCTGATGAACTTGGATGGAATCTGCCTTGTTTAACAAGGCATTTTGAGACCTGGCATTTCCTGAGCCAGTTTCCAGAGGGACAACAAAGCACTTCGTAGGGTCACAGCAGGCAGGAGCCTTGGCTGAAGCTGGGGATGGGCTTGGCCTTCTGCCCCATTGGAGAGTGATCAGGTGAGCGGGGCCCACAGCCGCCCCTCCTGCAGGACGCGCAGCCCAGGACAGCACAGCCCGGGCCTCCACTGTCTGGGAGGTCTTGGCTCATCTATCTGCCCATTCACTGGGGATACCAAGAAGGTGCGGGTGACGACAGGAAGGGGAACTGACCGCCATCGGGTTCCTAACAGGCGCCAGAAATTGTCTGGCGCTTTTCTGGGGCTTCCCTCTTGATTATAGAAACATTAATAGGAAAAATATACATATATTGGAAAATTTTGAAGAAAATAGAGTAGAAAAACAAAATTACCTACAACTCTCAGAGACAGTCATGAGCTTTTTTTTTTTTTTTTTTTTTTTTTTTTTTTTTTTTGCGGTACGCGGGCCTCTCACTGTTGTGGCCTCTCCCATTGCGGAGCACAGGCTCCGGACACGCAGGCTCAGCGGCCATGGCTCACGGGCCCAGCCGCTCCGCGGCATGTGGGATCTTCCTGGACCGGGACACAAACCCGTGTCCCCTGCATCGGCAGGCGGACTCTCAACCACTACGCCACCAGGGAAGCCCAATCATGAGCATTTTTAAATATCTGCTTCAAGGTTCCCCAGGTGGGGATGGGGAGGGTGTGCAGGTGTGTTTATCCATATTGTCTCCAATACCTTCCCTGAAATAAACAGGGAATAAATAACTAAATTTATGTGCATAATTAGGGTCATAATATATGCATATTTTTGCATTCTGCATTTTTCACTTAACGTGATACTGTATTTCCCCCTGTCATTCTAGTCTTCAAAAACAACATTTTAATAGCGTGTGCTTTGAGTATAAAAGGGATATAGACCCCTGGTGAAAAACTTTGCAGCGTACGGATCGGGATTTTGCCCTACCTATCTCACCAACAGACCATTATCACTGTTTACCATTTTCTTACAGTCCATCCACTCTTTCCTATTCATAGATCAATTTACATGTGCCTGTACACGGATGCATATATTCATGTACTTTTACATATATGTGTTTATACAACTTTGCATCCTCCTTTGTCACTTACATTATGTGGCGAGTTGTTCTTGTGACTTATATGTTATTTTTAAAACCTTATCTTGATGACAAATTAATATTACATTATGTAGCGATGCCGCAATGTGCCTCGCTAATATCCTATTTGGGGACATTTGGGTTGTTTCTAATGTTTAATATGACAAATAGTTCTGGGAAGAACATCTTTCCACATGAAACTTTATGTCTGTCTCTAATGTTTCCTGGAAATTCGGGAAATTAATTAAAACTTTGGCTTAGTTTTATGTTAGGCTTAAAAGGCTGTCTTTCCTGCCCACCCCCAGTGCACTTAGTGAATACTGAAATTCTCATTAAATAAGGCAAGTGGTTTCTGTTTTGATAGAATGCTTCCAGGGACGGGGCACTCACTACCATATGAGTCAGGTCCTCCCACATTTGGGCATCACAGTCATATAAAGGTCCTTCCTTATACCAAACAGACGTCGGCAGCATGGGACAGCTACACATTGGGGACATGGGGCACTAGCTAATTCCTTCTGAGTTCTTCAAAGAGTTTCAGATATTTCTCTACCCTCTCCCTCCTCTAGGCTAGTAAGCTCAAGTCATTTGAGTTTCCTTCCAAATCCTGGTAGTCTGGGGCCCCTCCCCACCATGGGTCTTTCCTCTGGTACCCCCTGGTGCCCTCATTCCTCTTCCAGAGAGGCCCAGCCTTTGCAGGGTGTCCCCCTCACTCTTTCTCCAGCTCACAGGTATTTAGGGAAATGACTCTTAATACCCCTATAACTGATAAGGTATAGACATGTCACAGCCACATCCTGGGGACAGTAATTGCACCAGGGTTCAGCTCACCAACCTCCTTTGCAGCCGGACTGTCCCGTTTCTCGATCCTGCTCCATCAGCTGTGTGACTTTGAGCGTGTTCCTGAACCTCTCTGGGTCACCAAGGTTGTGGGAAGGATGAAGTGAGATGACGATACCTGTGCAGAGCTCACATGAGCTCTGGGACAGCGTCTGTGCTCAGTGCTGTGCGGTCTACCCTGTTTGGTGACAGATTCTCCACCTGGGCAAGCTCAGAGCAACATTCAGGGAGCATGCCATTCAATGGCCCCCTTAGATTTTACAGCAGCAAACTCTCTGGTCCCAGGGAGTCTGTGAGCCCAGGAGTCTGGGTGAAGTACCCTGTGGTTTCCAATGTGCCCACAGGCTGCTGTACACAGTGGGGAAGACTGGGATGGGGAGCTGACCAGGCAGGACTGATGTGCTCAGGCCTGCTTATCTAGAGCATCCGTACTGGGGACACAGGGCCTGTAAGTCAGACATGCCCAGTAAGTGGGGAGGCTTCAGGCATGGCTGGTTCCAGGTCACCCACTCAGCTCTGCTTCTCAGGAGCTGAGCAGTCTGTGCAGAGTCATGTGTGTATATATGCACACACACATGTGCGAGTGTGCATGAGTGCACACACACACACACACACAAAACACTCTTCGGAAGGAAGCTCCCAGACTCGGGATCTCAAGATGTACAATCAGCTCCAGAAATGGAACAAATGAAAATTCAAATACAAAAATGGAAGAAAACGGGCTTTGGTTTAGCATTCCAAAAGAAATGGCACTTTTGTGCTTTGGCGATTGGGTCAGAAATGAACGTATTTGTAAAGTTTGATTAAAATGTACTTTTAGGAGAGGAATGAAAGCGTGGTTGGAACTGCTCTGGCAGCTGTGATGATGCGTCCTGCTGTTGCCCACCCACCTCCAGTTCTGATCCAGGTCGGATAACAACCATAAAAGAGGCAGCTCAGAGGGAGATCAGAGGGCCTGAGATGTTCCTGCTCTCTGGGAAGTCATCAGACCCACAGCTCGGGTGACATCGGGGACAAGCCATGTCAGGAGGGAGGCTAACTGCTTAAATTTCATTAACTTGGGGCCTCTGGATGGAGCTCACGAGACATCAGTCAACAAAGACACTAAAATGTCTTTCGAACACTGTTTAAAGCATTGATTGATTTAAACACTGTTTAAAGCATTGATTTTCATTTTCTCCCTGCTGTTTTCGGTTGTTATTGCTGCTAAGATGCTTGTTTCATTATTCTCTGTGCTGTACTGGGGCAACCGAAGTCTAACAGAAGATGCCTATCACACGGCCATTCATTCTGTGCAGAGGGCTATCCCTCCCCTACCCACTGGGTAAACTCCTATTCATCCTTTGAAACCCATTTGAAGAAACCTGGGAGTCATTCATCTCTGAGAGCTCCCCCTCTCACAGCCTACTGCCAGGTCTAATTTCTTTCACATCTTGAATCCTTCCCATCTCCCTCCAACCCCACTGCCCCACGGATAGCCCTCATCATGTCTCCCCAGGATACAGCCACCTCTCTGTACCAGATAAATACTGAACGATGGATGTCACAAATGTAACCCCATTTCATCCTCCCAGCCATCCTGTGGTTGTCACTGGAGACGTGAGTAAACCATGGGTGTGCAGATCCACCACTAACTGTCCAGTGACCTTGGGCCTCAGTTTTCTCAGGTACAAAGTTGGGTTACATTGTCTCTAAGATCCCTTGTAGTTCTAAAACTCCACACCTCACAGTTTCTTGCTTTAAAAAAAAAAAAAAATGTTCCCAGTGGGATCGTGTTTTCAGTTTTATATTTGGAACGGGGAACATTTTCAGACGAATGTGGATCAAACGGATGACATGATAGGAGAGTGAAAAGCCCAGCGGGAAACAGATGAAGGAGTAGGTGTCAGCCAGTTTTGAGAGGGGAACCGTGGGAGTGGAAGGGGGCAAACAGCACAATGGCCTGCACCCCTTTGAAAGAACGTCATGTGCAAGAGGCCGCACATGCCTCCTCTCCCTTCAGAAAGCAGATTTGAACTAATCGCAGGAACTTTTCAAGAGGCATGTTTCAACTGAATTTACAAAATGACTTTCTAGGTCTGCACTCCTGAGAGATGAAACGGCACGAGGCTTAGAAATAAAAAGACCAGGTTAAAAAAAAAGGCTCTGCCACCTCCAAGCCCCATCTTCCTGAAATTCCTGAGCCTCAGTTTCCTCAGCTGTAAAATGGGGCTAAAAGTAAACCTACCGCAGGGGACTGTGGTGAGAATTAGAACACACAATATTTGTGATGTGCTTAGCACACTGCTGGCAATTATAATTAGCTGCAGTTATTATTATTACTACTATCATTATAATTATTGTTATTTTTAGCAAAACAACAAGAAAACCAGTTTTTTTCCTTTTTTAGACCGTTTTTTTTCTCGTGGTCCCTAAAATGTCCACACTGAGGTGAGTCCTTCCTTCATGAGCAGGTGGAGGTTGCCCCTTCCCACGTGACGCCCCTTTGGTAATACCAGACACGATCTCTCAACAGAGCCCAGAGGAGCATTCAGCAGCACGGCCAGCACCCCTTGCCAAGCCAGACCTGCTTCGAGTCTCCATTCACGGAACGCACCCAAGCAGTTCCCCCACGTTTTGAAACCACAACCCTCCACGCCCGGTCCTGGACGCAGCCTGTGCTCCCCACTTCCTTGAAGGCATCAATACCAAGAGCACACGGCTTCTCTGAGAAGCAGGGACAAGTCTGTTCACGCGCTGCAGGATGTGTCATGGAGACAGACAAGCCGGGAGAGCTTGGGAACGCGGGTCAAGCGGGTCATCTATTAACTGGCGTGGCACGTAGGCCTCACAGAGGGCGGACACCATGCCGAGACCGGCGCCCAGCTCCACTCGGAAGAGCACCGGCCCCAAGATACAGAAGCAACCGCCTGGCAGATTTCCACATTACAAATTATCTTCCACACTCACCCCCTTAATTCTGAAGTACTGAAAGTCAAAGTTCCCTTCCCGGCATCTCCGAGAGCCCTGGGAGAGCGGTTCTTTTCTCAGAGTGGAAGAATGAAGACGAAAAGCTGTTTTGTGCTCTCCTGTTAAAGCCCACATTTCCCACCATTCAGGAACCCCCCAATTCATATTCTTTTCAATATCCTTAGAAAATAAAGTTCGTTGTGTTGGCGGGGGATGACAGCAACTTGACAGGTGAGTAAGAGCGATTTTTGCCCTGGGCACTTCTATTAATGTACCAATATATCTAAATTTTTGAAAAACCTCTTTCCCCATGCACTTTTCTTTTTAACAATAGTAGTAGCAGTATGATTCCAACTTTATTTTATTTGAAGCCAGTCTGTTTATCGAACAGAGATCTAGGTTTGGGAAACCATGAACACCCTGAATGGAGAAGTACATGGCTTCTTTTAATTTTAAAACCTTGGTTAAGAATGTGAGCTTGAGATTTGGGACTTCCCTGGTGGCACAGTGGTTAAGAATCCACCTGCCAATGCAGGAGACACGGGTTCGAGCCCTGGTCCGGGAAGATCCCACATGCCGCGGAGCAACTGAGCCCGTGCGCCACAACTACTGAGCCTGCGCTCTAGAGCCCATGAGCCACAACTACTGAGCCCGCGTGCCACAACTACTGAAGCCTGCACTCCTAGAGCCCGTGCTCTGCAACAAGAGAAGCCACCGCAATGAGAAGCCCTCTCACCGCAACGAAGAGTAGCCCCCACTCACCGCAACTAGAGAAAGCCCATGCACAGAAACAAAGACCCAAGGCAGCCATCAATCAATCAATCAATCAGTCGCTCCCAATCTTTAAAACAAAAGAATATGAGCTTTGCCACCAGGCTAGCAGGGTCTCAGCCCCAGCTACGCATCAGAATCACCCAGGTAGCTTTTTCAAATGCCAATATCTGACTCCACCCCAGACAATAAAATCAAAATCTTTGGGCATGTGACACAGTGCAGATAAATCAACCAAACCCTGGCTCTCCCGACATCAGCTGTCATAGGAACAGGCACTGGCTTCACCAGCCACAGAATGCGAGGAGGAATACGCTCATCTCGCAGGGCTGTTGCAAAGTTTAAAGAGGTAAGCTCATGTGAAGTGCTTACTTATAGCATGTGCCCGGCTTCTCACAAGACTACACAGATAGTGAACACTGATTCTGGACCGTGTGTGACACTGTGACATCACTGCATTGATGGAAAGTTCTCATGCTGAGCAGTGCAAAGCAGGGGCCCGTGCCTGAGCCCCAGTGTCCTCATCTGTTAAATGGGATAATAACAGCGGCTACCCCGGAAAGTCACGTTGAAGATTCAGCGATGCAAGTTACATAAAGCTTAGCACAACTCACGATATAACACACACCAATACAGGTTGGCCCTCATTAGAGGCAGACCTCAGAGACATTGTAAATTCAGTTCCAGACCACTGCAATAAAGTGAATAAATATCACCATAAAGTGAGTCACATGAATTTTTTGGTTTCCCAGTGCATATAAAAGTTGTGTTTACACTATACTGCAGTCTATTAAGTGTGCAATGGCATTGTGTCTATAAAAACAATGTACATACCTTAATTTAAAAATACTTTATTGCTGGATCATATGGTGACTCTATTTTTAGTTTCTTAGGGAACCTCCATACTGTTCTCCATAGTGGCTGCACCAATTTTCATTCCCACCAACAGTGCAGGAGGGTTCCCTTTTCTCCACATCCTCTCCAGCGTTTCTTTGTAGTCTTTTTGATGATGGCCATTCTGACCAGTGTGAGGTGATACTTCAGTGTAGTTTTGATTTGCATTTCTCTAATAATTAGCAATGTTGAGCATCTTTTCATGTGCCTGCTGGCCATCTGCATGTTTTCTTTGGAGACGTGTGTATTTAGGTCTCCTGCCCATTTTTTGATTGTTTTTTTTTAATATTGAGCTATATGAACTATTTGTACCTTTTGGAGATTTAAGTCCTCGTCTGTCACATCGTTTGCAAGTATTTTCTCCCAGTCCACAGGTTGTCTTTTTGTTTTGTTTATGGTTTCCTTTGCTGTGCAAAAGCTTATAAGTTTGATTAGGTCCCATTTGCTTATTTTTGCTTTTATTTCTTTTGCCTTGGGAGACTGATCTAAGAAAATATTGCTACGATTTATGTCAGAGAATGTTTTGCCTATATTCTCTTCTAAGAGTTTTATGGTGTCCTGTCTTATATTAAGTCTTTAAGCCATTTTGATTTTATTTTTGTGTATAGTGTGAGGAAGTGTTCTGACATCACTGATTTACATGAGGCTGTTCAGCTTTCCCAACACCACTTGTCCAAGAGACTGTCTTTTCCCCATTGTATATTCTTGCCTCCTCTGTTGAAGATTGATTGACCATAGGTGTGTGGGTTTATTTCTGGGCTCTCTATTCTGTTCCATTGATCCATGTGTCTGTTTTTGTGCCAATACTATGCTGTTTTTATTACTTTGCAGTATAGTCTGAAGTCTGGAAGGGTTACGCCTCCAGCTTTGCTTGTTTTCCTCAGGATTGCTTTGGCAATTCTGGGTCTTTTGTGATTCCATATAAATTTTATGATTATTCTAGTCCTGTGAGAAATGGCATGGGTAATTTGGTAGGGATCACGTTAAATCTGTAGGTTGCTTTGGGTAGCATGGCCACTTCTTATTTTTTAAATTTATTTATGGCTGCGTTGGGTCTTTGTTGCTGCACATGGGCTTTCTCTAGTTGCGGAGAGCAGTGGCTACTCTTCGTTGTGGTGCGCGGGCTTCTCATTTTGGTGGCTTCTCTTGTTGCGGAGCACAGGCTCTAGGCACACGGGCTTCAGTAGTTGCGGCACATGGGCTCAGTAGTTGTGGCACATTAACTCAGTTGTTGTGCCTCACAGGCTCTAGAGCGTAGGCTCAGTAGCTGTGGCACATGGGCTTAGTTGCTCCGCAGCATGTGGGATCTTCCCGGACCAGGGCTTGAACCCATGTCCCCTGCATTGGCAGGTGGATTCTTAACCACCGCACCACCAGGAAAGCCCAACCATTTTAACCATGTTCATTCTTCTGGTCTGAGAGCATGGGATATCTTTTCATTTCTTTGAATCACCCTCAGTTTCCTTTATCAGTGTTTTATAGCTCTCAGTGTAGGTCTTTCACCTCCTTGGTTAGGTTTATTCCTACGTTTGTTTGTTTTGACGCGATTTTAAGCAGGATTTTTTTTTTTTTTTTACTTTCTCTTTCTGATACGATCCCACAATCTCACTCCTGGGCATATATCCTGAAAAGATGAAACTCTAATTCAAAAAGATACATGCACCCCAATGTTCGTAGCAGCACTATTTGCAATAGCCAAGACATGGAAGCAACATAAGTGTTCATCAACAGAGGAATGGGTAAAGAAGATGTAGTGTATACATATATATAACGGAATATTACTCAGCCATAAAAAGGAACGAAATACTGCCATTTGCAGCAAAGTGGATGGACCTAGAGATTATCATACTAAGTGAAGTAAAAGACAAACATAATATGATATCACTTATATGTGGAATCTAAAAACTAATACAAATGAACTTATATATAAAACAGAAACAAACTCACAAACATAGAAAACAAACTTATGGTTACCAACGGGGAAGGGCGGGAGCGGGTGTAAATGAGGAGTATGGGATTAACAGAGACACATCACTAGTTATAAAATAGAAAAACAACAAGGATTTACTGTAGAGCACAGGGAACTATATTCAGTATCTTGCAATAACCTATAATGAAAAAGAATCTGAAAAAGAATATATATAGATATATATATTATATATATGAGAATCACTTTGCTGTACACCTGAAACTAATACAATATTGGAAATCAACTATAGTTCAATAAAAAATATAAATAAATATCAAAAAAATAAAGAAATCCATTATCCAACAAAATGCTGTATTGCTAAAAAACGCTAACCATCATCTGACAACACAGGGTTGCCACAAACCTTCAATCTGCAGAAATACGGTATCTGCAAAGCACAATAATGTGAAGCACTATAAAACAAGGTATGCCTATATTGCAGAAAGTGATACGTAACCTAGAACTCTCCCGCAAGCAGAGGTCAGTGCCCCACTAGAGAGATGGCATTAAGTGACTTGCCAAGGGTTACCATCTGGTAAGCAGAATCCTCAAAATTTGCGTCTTTTCTCCCAAATCCATGTTTCTCCCTCTTCATCGATCGCCGTTGTTACAGGGGCTGGGTTGCTTCCTCAGTGAGGGCTGAAGGCCTTAGCCTGCCATTCGAGCCCTTTACAGATGGGCTCCAAGCAGGCTTTTCAATTGTATCTCCACTTCTATCCACCACTCCTCAAATGTGCGCCATTTATTCTCTCACCTCTGAGCCTCAAGGCACACTTCTGCACGCGCTCCAATCCTTCCCCGCCTCCAGAGCCTGGTCCAGATGCCTCCCTGCCATGATCTGCCTGCCAGAAGCGCACCCCCCTCTGCTGAGGCCCCGTAGCACTTTGTCAATTATCTTAGTCGTTCTGATAGCCCATCCTGCTTACAAGGCATATCTGTCCTAATGGACTGTGGGCTCTTAGGAGGTGGGATTTCTCCTAATCGTGTCTGTTCCGGCCTGCTGCCTTCAGTAATTCAATCTAACACCTTCTGTTTTTAAGTGGGGGTTAGGGGAACACATGTTTGCCATAAATCAACCCGTTTGACTCCTATGAGATGTCACAGACACACTTAACATTATTAATTTTCCATGAGGCTCAGCTGTGAAGTGTTTGGCAAACTGTCCGTGATGAGATTTTGACAGTCACTCGTGTTGGAAATTCAGAGCAGCAGATGGGTGTGGTAACCCGCATTTGGCTTAAAGTGTAGTTCAGTGTTTGTGCGTTTTCACAAACTGCAACTTTAGATTCATGCATAAAGGAGAGAAAGAATTCAAAATCAAGTTGTGCATTTCAAGGAGCCGTGTTAATGCTTTTAAACGGGAAGCAAAAAGAGAGCCCTGCAGAGCCCTGCAGAGGGGGGCCGGAGCCATGGGATTAAGTCCCCATCTCTGCACCACCTGGGCTGTGACCTGAAGCAGTAAGTCCTCTTCCAGGGCCTCTATCTGCTCAACTGTCAAGTGGAGAAGTTGGACCAGAAGACGTCTGGCTCTTGTTCTAGGTCCCACATTCCAGGACTCGTTGGATACCAGCTCAATGGAATTTGTTGACTCTGGGATTTGTTTTGTGGGACCAGCAGGGATTGAGAAAGCTTTGAGGGTTCTTGGCCCTAGAATGACTTCTGTTGCTGACCAGAGGCCTGAACCTGAAGTCCCTTTGTTTTCTGGATTCATCTGCAGACAAACAGATTCTAAACTGTCTCTGCAATAAGGAAAATGCTGCCCCACAGGAGCAGGTCTTTAGGGAAATAGATCAGGTTCTATTTGTTTTGCAGAAATACATCCAGGCCTTAATATCTCTTAACTCCCAGCGGGATTACTAAACCTTCGCTCTCGGGGATCAGCCCATCCAACTGCCTTATTTTATAAATGGGGAAAGTGAGGCCCAGGGAGGAGAAGTGACTTGCCCAAGGCCGTAAAGGGCAATGGGGCAGAGCTGAGGCAAGGATCCTGTTCTCCTGGTTCAGGGACTTCCTTTCCTACTGGCCCTGTGCTGTGGAACTTAATGCAGGCGTGGCTGGGATGGGGAGCCCTCCTGAGCCCTCCTGGAAGGAGGGGCTGGACACGTGGAGCCACGTGAACCCCTTATCTCATCTCTCCTGGGGTCGAGCAGGTCAGAGCTGGAGGGGCCCCTGGAGAATGTGTAGTCCTGTGGTCTCCATCCCGGGAGGAGCAGGCAGCAATCCTGGGGTAGGAAAATCTCCATCCCCAACGTGATGGTAGGGTTACATGAGGTCAAGAGGGTGGGACCTTTGCAACGGGATTATAATGCCCTTATAAAAAAGGATCTCACCTCTCCACCATAGGAGGACACAGTAAGAAAATGGACACCTACAAACCAGGAAGGACGCCCTCCCCAGATACCGAATGTGCCAGCGCCTTGATCTTGGGCTTCCCACATGCAGAACTGTGAGAAATCAACATTTTTTACTTAAACCCCCAAGTAATTTGTTACAGCAGCCCAAGCTGAGACACTAATCTTACACAACCTCTTCATTTTATAAATGAATAGGCTGGATCCTCAAGAGGGCAAGTGATTCGCTTAAGGCCACATGAGACCCAGGACATTCTGCTAAACCATGATCCGTTTGTCTTTCCGTCTCACTCCCTTTCTAAAGGGTCAGAAAATTGTCCACCCTTATGGGCACGTCCGGAGAAGGCTCCAGCCACTCCAGTCCTCTGCCGAGCCGCTGGAAGGCTCAGTCAGGAGGACTTGAAAGATTTCGTGTTTTCAAAAAGCTGAAATCGAAAAGTGCTATCATTTTCTTGAAATACATTCTTTTGAATAAAATGTCTATTCTGGATGCCAGCAGCAAGCTTTGAAACATGTTCAGGATGACATGATTGATAACAAGAAGGCTTTTCCAAGGTGTTTCTAATTTCATCTTCCTGGTTAAAGAATGTGAACTTTCTAACATGATGTACGGCCTAATAAGAAGGTGTGCTCCGACCAAAGTTATTTATTTATGCTTCCATCTTTGACAGAAGAATATTAACTACTGAGAAAATCATAAAGCCAATTAGCAAAAGCTGAATAATGTCCATGTGAGAACATGAGCATAGAAACACAAGATACTTCTCATCCGAATGGCAGATCACAGACATTTTCTGCCCTCCTCCGGGAAGCCATGGCCAGGGCACAGCGGCTCTTTTCTCTCCAAGGTGCCCTCAGGTTGGCCTTGACGAAGTCCAGTCTGGGAGCTGATTCTGGGATGCTCAAGAGAGAGTCACCCTGGCCGTTGAATTCCCTCCCTGTGGGACCTGCAGAAAAATGCGTTTCTGGGGCTTCCCTGGTGGCGCAGTGGTTGAGAATCTGCCTGCCAATGCAGGGGATGCGAGTTCGAGCCCTGGTCCCGGAGGATCCCACATGCCGCAGAGTAACTAAGCCCGTGGGCCACAACTACTGAAGCCCGTGCGCCTAGAGCCCGGTGCTCCGCCACAAGAGAAGCCACTGCAATGAGAAGCCTGCGCACCGTAACGAAGAGTAGCCCCCGCTTGCCACAACTAGAGAAAAGCCCGCGCGCAGCAACGAAGACCCAACGCAGCCAAAAATAAATAAATTAATAAATTTACAAAAAACCCCCGCATTTCTGCCCATCCTGCTACTCAGCCAGCTGCCCTCCAGCACTGAGCACAGATGAGGAGAACAGGGAGAGGCGGAGCTCCAAAGATGGGCGCTCCTCTCCTCTGCTTCCAGAAGGGAGTCTGCTGCTGCCAGGGAAATGGGGGTAACAGCCCCCGCCCCCTGCCCCACGCCCCCTCATCTCCTCCTACTCGTCTGCTCTTCCTGACAATGCTGCTCCCAGGAGCTGCAGAGTGAACAAATCTTCAGTGAGCACCTACCATGTGCCAGACACCAGCAATACAAAACACACACAGTCCCTGCTCTCCTGGGGCTCCCAGGCCACAAGGCATCACAGCAGGACGCCCCTGGGGACTCAGGAGTGAGCTCATAGGCTGAGATGATGCTGTTCCCCGCTCCTCCAGTCTACCTTGTCTCTGAAGCTGAGGAAAGGAAGTGGGGATGGGGCCTGACAACAGCTTCCAAAATTAACAAGAGGTTAATTTCCCCAACACAAGCTGCAAATCTCCTGTTATGCTTCCAGAAAGGAACAACAAACAACCTGAGATTTCACTTGGAGGCTGTAAATTAGTCTTTTCCCCAGCACCCTGGGCACCAATCTGTCACCTTGCATTCTGTAGCCCAGTGCTAATTTTTAATAATTTCTTGACAACCGCTCACTCCACATTAAATACATGACACTACCACGGTGCAGTTCAAGAAAGCAATGGTCTTCCAGGCAGAGAAAGACGTCCCTCATCACCCTACTCCCCACCTACATAATTAGCCAATGGTCAGATCTTCCTGGAAACTGACCTGTATGTTTTTTCCATCACAAATAACTGGTCTTTCAAGAAAATGGCCCCTCTCCAACCTGAACCACCAATGGTAACGAAAAACCCAAGCAGGGCTCTCATTGCCCTCTGTCCCCTGACCCCCTCACCTTGTCTACGGGCCTCACTAAAGCGTGGGAATAGGTTTTTCATTAAGACTCCCCTGCCCGGAATTCTGAAGATTCGCAGCTGATAAAGTTGGTTGCAAGAACGAACAGAGGTCAGACCTAGGGTTGTAGAATCCTAGCCTGTCTGAGCTGAAAGGAACCTTGGAGACAGTCCCACACCAGCCCTTGATTTCTCCTTTTCCAGAGAAAGAAACTGCCTCTGCCCACACAGCAATCAATAACAGGGCTGGGGCGGGACCCCCCCCACCCCCGCTCTGGGCCACTAGATCGTTTCCACCAAACCACAGCACACTCCACATTCAAGTTTGCTCATTTCCTGGCCCCAATTTATCATCCTGGGATTTAACACCCTAAATAAACTGTGCAGAATTCCCAGGAACTCTTTAAGAGTCCAGTCCCACGTGTGTGATGAAAACCATCAGAAACTGCAGACAAGATGTTCACACATGTGCCTGTGGATAGCACATCTCTAAGCCCCTCCAGACTGAAATCTTTGATGTCATTGGTAATCTCTTCTTCCAGGACAGAGTACACAGAATTTCCATTTCTCCCCAATGACAAGTAGGAGTTTGCAAAGTTATAAACTGTTTTTCATGACCAAAAGGATTAGTCTCTCTATATCCCTACCTCATGAAACGCAAGAGGTCCAAGAGATCATTTTCAGCCCAAGGAATCAACCACGGAGTTGAATGCAAACATCGTTATTCATTACTCAGCTGGATCTTCTTTGAGAGGGATTTCATCATAACACGATTTGGACAAACTCGCAGAATAATATTAAAACCATAAACTATGTAGAAGTACACATGGTGGCAGGCACAGGATCTAAGTTGGGAACGCTGAAAGTTATTATCACGTTCCAAATTTAGTGTCACAATGTCTAACCACAGCTCATAATGTTACCTATCAGACTGTTTAGGCATCTTTATTTCTTGTTGGGAAAAAAAAGTTGTCTCCTGTCTTGTTGGACCGTCTGAGTATCTATCTTATATCAAAGACAACAAAATATGTAATTTTACGTATTCCTGTACCCATAATTTTAGTACAAAAGGGCTCTGAACTCAAACTGAATACTCTTTTTTTTTTTTTTTTTTTTGCGGTATGCGGGCCTCTCACTGTTGTGGCCTCTCCCGTTGCGGATCACAGGCTCCGGACGCGCAGGCTCAGCGGCCATGGCTCACGTGCCCAGCCGCTCCGAGGCATGTGGGATCTTCCCGGACGGGGCACGAACCCGCATTCCCCGCATCAGCAGGTGGACTCTCAACCACTGCGCCACCACGGAAGCCCTCAAACTGAATATTCTTGTTCAGAACTCCATTTGTGAAAGTCACAGCAGAGCAGCAAATGAAGAACATTATATGTTACATGCAACTTATCTTGCCTTTTTTTTTTTCCAGTAAGACTGAAGAAGAGAAAAAAAGAATCAGTGTTTGTAAGTCACTTCCTAAAGTCTGAAGAATTACCCCTTTCGTCATTGTAATTTGGTGATCAGCTCCTTAAATGTGTAATAAACTGTTTGTGGGAAACGGGACTTTTTATTTGTCATGGAATTTGCAGAGAATATATCAGCCCACTGGAGTTCTTGGCACCATGTGGGTTTTCTGGGTTTGAACTTTGATGTTGCACCAGGACCAAAGAAATGGGGCAACGGTGCAATAAGCCACACAGAGAAAGACAAATACTATATGATCTCACTATATGAGACATCAAACTCCTAGAAACAGAGAGGAGAATGGTGGTTGCCAGGGGCTGGGGGAACTGGGGAGATGTTGGCCAAAGGGTACCAACTCCCAGTTATAAAATGAATGAATAAGCCCTGGGGACCTATGTACAGCAGGATGATGACAGTTAACAATACTGTATCACAAACTGAAAGTAGCTCAAATGGTAGATCTTAAATATTCTCATCACAAAAAAAAAAGAAATGGCAATTATGTGAGGTGATGGAGATATTAACTAACCTTACTGTGGCCCTCATTGTATGACATATACATGTATCAAATCATCACATTGTACACCTTAAAATTACACAGTTATATGTCAATTTTATCTCAGCAGAGCTGGGAAAAAAGATAACTAGATGGAGATGAGCATCAGATGACAGGGCTAAGATATGTGGGTACCACCTAAGCACTAGAACTAGGAGAACATCTTCTCCTGGTCCTGCCACTTATTGGGTCTATAACTTGTAGCAAGTTACTTAATAACCCAGATTGCTTCCACTTTCTCGTTTCTAAAACCAGGATAACGATAATAATACCTCCTTCATAGAACTGTGGAAGTACTGGGTTGGCCAAAAAGTTCATATTACAGAAAAACCCAAACCAACCCAATAAATGACTAAGAGATCTTAGCTGGGCTTCCCTGGTGGCGCAGTGGTTGAGAGTCCGCCTGCCGATGCAGGGGACACGGGTTCGTGCCCCGGTCCGGGAAGATCCCACATGCCGCGGAGCGGCTGGGCCCGTGAGCCATGGTCGCTGAGCCTGCGCGTCCGGAGCCTGTGCTCCGCAACGGGAGAGGCCACAACAGTGAGAGGCCTGCGTACCGCAAAAAAAAAAAAAAAGATCTTAGCCAACGGGTCCTGGATCATAGTAAACCCTCAAAAATGTTAGCTGTTTCTCTCCTCCTAACACCCAAGGAATCCTTTTCTCCCGGTTCCTAACTTGCCTTTGATATCTTCTCCTTTGGCTTTTCACACATGAAAGTGTCAAATTTCAGGAAACTGTTGGGTCAAAATCTACACGCACTGTTAAGACTGCTAATGATTCCAAATTGCCCTTCAAAAATACTAGTACATTTTACACTACATGTGCACACAAAGCTGACAGGCGAAACCAATAAGTAATTTCAAAGACCATGAGAAACTTACTAAGTGCACGGAAGCATCTGCTGTGTATTTATTTTCAATGAAAGAAGCTGCAATTATTTTGATAGCTGTGAGAAGTGTTTCTATATAAAAAGACATAAACTATCTTGCTTACTCCACTCCAAAAAAAGAAGAGAAATGGGGCGACCATATCATGCCCCTCCCACCCCTCTTCCTTCATCCATTTGTCTTGACCTCACCGTATTTCCGTGAAAGAACAGGAGGCATTGATCGGGTCCCTTCATGGTTCCTTACCAAACCCAGCTTCAGCTGGTCCCACTTCTCCCTTCTTGCCTCTGCTCACAGAAGAGGCTCTGTCCTTCCCACAGACCAGTCACTGCACGTGTGTCAGGACCTAGCTCCCTCTAGCCTCTGACCTGCCTTCAAATCTTCAATGTCCAGACATTCCTCCCTGGATTCCGCATCCTGCGTCACCCGCCACTCCCTCACCCCCACTCCCAGCATCCCCACCAGTACAAAAGCACGCACCTGAGCCTCCCATCTTGAGCCAAGAACACACTCTCTTTTTTTGTGGGGGGGGGGGCATGCCCTGTGGCTTGTGGGATCTCAGTTTCCTGACCAGGGACTGAACCCAGGCCACAGCAGTGAAAGCACCGAGTCCTAATCACTAGGCCCCCAGGGAACTCCTGAGAACACTCTCCCTTGACCCCACGCCCCCATCTTCACTCAGGAGGCAGCCTCATACCAGCCCTGCTCCTTCACCACCTGTTCATGAACAACCCACTCCCCTGGGGCTTCTGCACCCACAACTCCATGGAAACTGCCCCTCCTAAAGTTACCACGGTACCTCCTTCTTTGCTCGGATTTGAATGACGGCACCCCCCAGCATTCAGCCCTCAGACCCACTGGCAGACTTCTGCAGCCCCGTGCCCACGTTCCCTCAGCACTGACCATACCTGAGCGTGCAGTCCCCACGGCTTCAACCACAGGCAACCGCACCCTGCCCGAGGGCCTTTCCTGGTCACTGGAGTGTGCTCAGCTCACACGGGCAAACCAGAAGGGCCGGGGGTCAGTACCTCCTGGAAGCAGCTCTCAACCCATGGCTGACGGGATCGGTGGATGAATACCTCAGCCCCCTCACTGTTTTGGAGGGATAACCTTGAGGCATGTACTACAATACCTACCAGAGTTCCCACACTGGGTTGAGCCCCACTGTGATTATTTAATGCTCTCTTGTCTGGAGTTGCTATGGACCCGAGTCATGCCCCCCCCACACACAAATTCATATGTTGAAGTCCTAACCCCAATGTGATGTTATTTAGAGATGGGGTTCTTTGGGAGGTAATGAGGTTTAGATGAGGTCATGAGGGTGGGGCCCTCATGATGGGATTAGTGTCCTTATAAGAAGAGACACCAGAGATATTGCTCTCCCCCACACTCGCCCCCTTTCCCTCCCTCCCCACCTTGTAAGGACACAGTGAGGAAGTGATAATCTGCAAACCAGGAGGAGAACCTTCAACAGAACCCAATCATGCTGGCACCCTGATCTCAGACTTTCCACCTCCAGAACTGTGAGAAATAAATTACTGTGGTTTAAGCCACCCATTCTACAGTATTTTGTTATGGCAGCCTGCACTAAGACAGGGTTAGAAGAAACAGACTGAAGCCAGCTGGTTCAAGTGGCAACAACCAGGCTGGAGATACGAACCCAGGAGGCCTCGGCAGATAGACAAGTTGATGAAACAATAAAAGGGGGATAAGGTACTTTCTATCTCACGGGGTGGTTGTGAGGATTGAAGCAGATGCCTCACACCCTCCGCTCAGCTCGCATGAGGGCACATATCAAAGGCTGGGTAAGTGGGACAGTTCTTACTGTTCTTATTGCAGGTCACACAAGGAAACATTCTTAGAATCATAAAATCTCGGAGAGATCATCCAGCTCCTTTGCAGGTAGGGAAACTAAGGCCAAGGCAGGAAAACTGACCTGCCTGGCATTTTTCCACCATTAAAGTTTGTTTTTATAAGATTTACAGACCCAGCAGTAAAGAAGGAAGGTGAGATTTAACTGTACCTTGACAGTCAATGAGACAGGAGCGCACCAATAAACCTTCTCAATGCCAAGGCTGATGAGCTTTGGTCCTGATTCTGTGACTGCTTCCCTCGTCTGATGCTGCTGGTCTCTCCTCCTATTGAAACTCTCCTGACTTGGTTTCCATAAAACGACGCTCTCCTGATTTCCTAGGAAAGAAGAGTAATAAGAAAAAATTAAAAGGCAGAAGGGAAAGTGACTTAGGGTGGGTTCCCTAGAAGCAGAGCCCATGGCAGGATTGGGGTAGCCCTGAGTCCGTGAGGAGGGCTCTCAGGACGCGGGGAGTGAGGGAAGCGGGACAGAGGAGGAGCTACGAAGGATGCAACCTTGAGCAGAGGCTAGCCTGATCCCGTGGGGAGCCCTGGAGCATGAACTGCACCAAAAGTTTGCCCTACCTGGCAAAGGAAACCAGCATTGTGTGCCTCAAGTTAGTCAGTGCCCTGAACGGGCAGCCATGGCAGGAACAGGGGGCGTTCCAGGGCAGCTGCTCACCCGGCAGCCCCCTTTTGGCTGAGGGCAAGTCTGCAAAAAAGGGGGCAGCTGGGAGTCATTAGCACCCAACCTCACAGCCGCTGGTCGAGCCCCAATTGCATCAAAAGGAAGGGAGGGAGGAATGAGGGAACGAAGGAAGGATGCATTAAGTGATCACCAGAGAAGTGCTCTAGAGGCAATAACAATTCTCATTATTGCAATCTTCCTGAAAACCCAACCAAGTCAGGAGGTAGGTGTTACTAGCTTCAGTTTACTGATGTGGAAAATTGGGGGGGGGGTGTTTCAGAGATTTTGAAGGAACAATGAAGTGACCCCCAGCCCCATAAAATGACCAACCAATGTGAGAAAGTATCAGATTATTCACTTTTAAAGAGCAGTCCACAGAGCCCAAAAGGACCTCAACAAGCCCTAGTCCTAGAATTAAGGAGCAGGTATCCAAGACCTGAATTCCCTGTACTCCTTAACCTTTCCAGGCCTCAGGTTCCAAGTCTGTGAAATGGGCAGGACGTGAACTGACTGTGGCAGCCTGAGGGTGGTCCCCAACAACCTCGACACCGTAATCTCTGGACCCTGTGAATGTTCCCTCGCCTGGCAAAAGGGACTTTGCAGATATGATGAAATGAAGGATCTTGAGACGGGGAGATGATCTTGGATTATCCAAGCTCTAGGTGAGCTCTAGATGTCATCACAAATACCCGTATAGAGAGAAGCAGAGGGAGATTTGACACAGAAGAGAAGGCTGAGTGAGGACAGACGATTCAGAGGAGGAAGATGCTAAGCGACTGACTGAAGGAAAAGGCCACAAGCCAAAAACTACAGGAGCCTCCAGAAGCCAGAAAGGCGAGGAAGCGGATTCTCTCTGGAGCCTCCCAGAAGGAAGCGGCCCCGCCAACGTGCTGATTCTCAGCCCCGAAGACTCTCCTGGAGCTCCTGACTTCCAGACCTGAGGATAACTTTGTATTCTTTTAAGCCACTGAGTTTGTGGTCATTTGTTACGGCCGCGACAAGAAAACGAATACTGAACATCATTTCACTCTCAGGAAAATTGTGAAACAAGCTAATGTTCCCAAGGCCCGGGGTGAGGCCCGGGGTCAGTGGAGACCTGGGGGGGAGTGGGGATGGGGATTACAGCTCGAGTTGCCCAAATCACAGCTGCTGGAATCCACCGCCTGCCCTGGAGGCTTCCTGCGTGGTGCCACAGCACAACTCCCCGCTCCGTCAGGACCAGGGCAGGAGAAGGATGGAGTTCAGGAAATGTCTGATTGGCTTTGAGTTTTGGGGTTTGCAAATCAGGCATCCTGAGCGTGAATAAGGCTGACTCTCAAGCTGGGCACTGATGGGGGTGGTGACCTACAGAAAGACCTGCAGGCCTGGAAAACGTGTGCAGCCCCGATGAACAAACACCTGGAACACTCAGGCTACTTCATGGGGCTCCAGGGCCCCAGCTGAGAGCAGGATGTGGAGTCAAGGGAGGAGAGCTGTCCCCCCACCTCTGCCACCAGTTTGCCCTGTGACTTTAGACGGGTCCCCCGACCCTGCTCTCTGGGCCTCCATCTCCAGTCTGAGACAGCAGGGGGGTGACGCGGGTGAGCCCCGGGGAGCCTGCCTTCTCTGATGCTGGGTCATTTCACACTCCTGGTCAGGCCCGCAGCCAGGAAGGTTGACCCCACTGGACGCTCAAGATTTAGAGGATCACAGAGCCAAAGGCTCAGGAAAAGCAAATCCCAGGGCCTCCCAAAGACAGTTAGAGAGGCAAGACGGAGGACGGACTGTCAAAATATTTTGTCTAAAAACAGGCCGAGGCAGCCTGCAAAACGCATATTGCACATGCATCCCAACCAGACAGAAACGGAAAGGAGGTGCAGCCCTAAAACAGATACATTCACAGAAACAGGAGAACGTCTTCCTCTGGTGGCCTCTTTTAGCCAAAAAACACATAAATCGATTCCCAGGGGAGTACGGCGATTGAAAAGGGATCGGGGCTCTGGAAGCGTCTCGATGACAGCACTGCCCAACGAGCTTCCAAACTCCATCTCAAGGGTGTGGGAAGAGAGAAGCCTCTTAACCAGAGTGGAGGGAGCTGGGGGTGTTGTTTGCACCCTGTAACTCCTATGACAGGAGGAGGAAGCTGAACTTGAAGAGGAAAGTCACATGCTCAAAGTCAGAAAGCTACAAAGCAGCTGAGATGGGATTCAAAATCAGGACTGTTGAATCCCAAGTCCCCCAAGTTCTGAGCCGTTAGGAAAACTGTGGAGATGAATTCAGATGAATTCCTTACAGTAGGCCAACCTCAGTCATTAACGGAAAGTTCTGGAGGTTCTGGGCGCATGCCTAAACTTTGTGATGCTTGTGGTAAAAGGAAGTTATCATGCTGGTCTACAAGCCAAGTGTCCATCACTCTAACAAGGACAAAAACAAGGATGGAAGGATCAAGCACGGCCTAGGTTGGTCCTCCAGGCCCCTCCAAGGCCAACAGGCAGTGGCTTGCTCTCAGGAAGGACTTTTTATAAGTCAGAGCTGACGGTGGAATGGGTTACCCTAGAGGTAGTGAGCTTCCCATCACAAGGGGTATTCAAACAGAAGATCTTTCCAAACCACAGACTTGACAATATCAACCTCAAGGTTTCAGGCCTTTCCCATCTGCCCTGCCCCAACCCCAGTCTCATGCACACCCCTTTTCCACCAGCATCTTCTCTACACACCTGAACTTCTCATCTCTCAGTCTTCAACCACACCACCCCCTCTGCTGAAACGTCCATGAGCCTTTTCTATACCTGGGGATTCTAAAACGCTTTTACAGATCTGCTCAAATGCCTCTCTTTGGCCAGCCACACCCTCAAGCCATTTTGGGGACCTTTCCTCTGCATTCCCCTGCAATTGACTTTATTTACATCCTTCCCCATCTCTTTGGGGATCAGCTAACAACCATGCCTTTGTTCCCCTCATTACCAGCACCATGCCTAACTCTAAGTAGGCCTCCATGCATGGGTTTTGCACGAGAGCACCCAGCTTGTGTGGTTTGCGCTCTCCAGCCAAGCTTGCTGCCTTTCCACCTTCCCAGAGGGAAAACCCAGGCCCTGACACACCCACAGCCCTGCCCTGGCTGACCCGGAAAGCTCTAGGCCCACGGGGGGAAGCGGGGAAGCTTGTGGTCAACCTTGAAGCTAAGACCATAACAATTTTATTTTTAAAAATTTTAAAACTCAGGGAAGAAACAATCGGGAAGCTCAATTAGGGGCCTCTGGCCTCAGAAATCATAAAAGTCAGTGGTATTTTAAAAATAATACCTTCCTGACGCTCAGGGGGCTCATGGAGGTTTGCTGGTCCCCAGCCATTTGCACTGCCTCCCTCTCACACATTATAACGGGTCTCCCCAGCCTCGCTCTGAATTTCTGCTGTTCCAACACTGAAGACAATTCTCTGGCACACAGCCATGCAGACCAGACAGTGAGTACAGTCCCTCTCCTTCCTCAGAACAGGAATGCAGGGGACTGGCTCTCGGTAAAGAACCCACGGACGGACGGAAGTCACAGCCCTTCTCTTCACATAAATTGAACACGGGGAGCTGCCCAGGGCCCCCTGAGGCAAACCAAGTCCAGTGGGATGTCTCCTATCAAGTCATCCCGTGGAAAACCCCAGCAAGCTCTCACGGGGCCTCAAGGACACGATCAGGGGTGACCTCCAAGTGGACACCAGTGGATTTGATAAGAATGAAAACACCCTACACTGTGTAGCACTTAGTTATTGCAAATGGGTATCACACACCCCCCTCTCATCTAGTCCTTCCAGGACGTGTCAGAGGAGACGCCATCGGTCTCTCCCCGTGTGACACATGGAGCCTGAGTCCTGGAGAAGGAGAAACAATTCTCCCAGACCAGTTTTACTGATTTCTAACCCCGAGCTCTCCCTTTGATGTCTTGAGAGTTACCACCAGCAGCATCCTCTTCTCAACTCTCCCTCCACAATACCCAGCCCAGGGTCTGCACATAGTAAGAACTCAGTGCAGTTAACCCTTGAACGACATGGGTTTGAACTGTGTGGGGCCACTTACACGTGGATGTGTTGCACTAGTAAATACCGCAGGACCACACTATCCATTATCGGTTGAATCTGCGGATACCAAGAAACTGTGGACAAGGATGGCCGTTATGAATGATAAGCGGATTTTCAACCGCACAGAGGGCCGGCATCCTTAAACCCCTCCTTGTTCAAGGGTCAACTGTAAAATCTGACTGAGCTCATGTAATTGTATCCCTGCAGTGAGACAGAAAAGCTGGCACTCGGCCTCGGCACCGATACATTTTAAGGCGCACAGGAAAAGGCATTCAGGTTGGGGGGTGGGGGTGACACTGAGTGCTCCACTTACAACCCAGCACAGGCATTCACGGAGCTCGTGAACAGAGCCAACTGTACTCTCCTGACCTCAGAACGATCCACCATTTCCCTGGAAGGTCACACAGTGGCCAAGTGGCAGGAGCAGGTTTTGAATCCAGGCCACCTGACCTCAAAGTCCCTGCATCAACTCCCAGAGGGAGTCTGACTGCCTGCCCATCCCAGCCCCCACTCTTCTCTTTCAATGCCACTGTTCACCCCTTTCATCTCCATCTCTTGACTTTTAGGTATTTGTATCTTGTTGCTCACCTCCACTGAGATGGTCTGGGTTGAATAGCTTTATATCCATCATTTATACCTTAAAAGAAATGAGAGTGAGTCGACACATTAGCCCTTCAGGAGGACCTGGGTTTTCAACCATCTCTTCCTACGATCCCTGGCACAGAGATTCAGAGGGTCGCGGCGGGGTGGTATTTCAGACAGGCCCTGCCCAGGAAGGCTGCTCATGGATTTGGCAGGGAGCAAGTGCAGGGGAGTTTTGCCAGGGCTGCCCCAAGGGAGTGCAGTTTTTAAATCCTCATGAGTGGTGATCCTTGGAAGTCGCCTGGAAGTTAACACAGCAAGAAGCACAAACAGCCCGCTCTTTGCAGAGACACAGGTGGGGCAAATTCAGTCAGAGGACCGAAGAGGAAATGCAGAGCTGCAGTCTGGTCCCCCACCTGATCAGTCGCCCACATGCACCCCAATTCTCCCAGTCAGAGGGAGGAGGACGCCAGGCCTGCTAGCTTGAAGCACTCCATTGGGAAAAAAAAACCTTCCATGTGAGGGACTGCACACACTCCTCTGCCTCTCTCTTCTACCTCTTCACGTGACAAGGCAGAAGGCCATTTATCACCCACGGTCTCGCCATGCTGGGGTCGGCCCACGTGTATCAGTCAGGAGAGACCAAGGTTAGCTGCTGTAACAACTGCCCCACGCTCAGTGGTTCACCCCCACAAAGGGTTTGTCATTTCTACATTCAGGGCAGGAGAAGGGAAGGTAGCAAATCACACCCTAGCCCTTAAAACTGCCCAGAGTGACACCATAAGCACTTCATTGGCCCCAAGCAAGTCAGAGGCCCTGCCTAACTTTAACCGGTCAGAGAAGTACAATCCCACCGTTTGCCCAGAGGTAAACAAAATATTTGGTGAGGGGCTTCCCTGGTGGCGCGGTGGTTGAGAGTCCGCCTGCCGATGCAGGGGACACGGGTTCGTGTCCGGGAAGATCCCACATGCCGCGGAGCGGCTGGGCCCGTGAGCCATGGCCGCTGAGCCTGCGCGTCCGGAGCCTGTGCTCCGCAGCGGGAGAGGCCACAACAGTGAGAGGCCCGTGTACCGCAAAAATAATAATAATAATAATAATATTTGGTGAATAGCGTGAAGGACTATAGCACTGTAACAGTAATAATAACTATGATAAAATATTCAAAGAAGCTGACGTTTACTGATATTTACCACATACCAGGCACTGGGTAAAGTGCTTTCTATCCTTTATTCCATTTAATACTGGAATGGATGCTGGTGAAGTGAAGGGAAAATACAAACAAGGTAGATGCTAATATTAGCCTGAATTTATGGATGAGGAAATGTAGGCTCATGAACTCAAGGGACTTGCTTGAGGTCAGATAGTTGGAAAATGGTGGATCTGGGACTCGAACCCAGGACTCCTGAGACCATGCCTGCTAATTACTACCCTGCTCCCAAATACATATTTAGGGCCTCCAGAATGGTGGAAAGGCAACTACACCAACTTTGAGATAGAAACACTGCCTTCTTATCCTAGCCCCCATCATCTGTAGCAGGTGGTCTCCAGGTCCAGGAACAAAGTGCCTTCCTTTAATCAAACAGATTCAGGTCTGTCTCTCATCCACCCAGCTGCCCGTGGTGTGCCAGACCCCACACCAGGCAGGTGTAACCTTTATCTGCCTTGATTCTCAACATGCACCTGGCAGGTAGGTCCCTCTGTCCCCATTTTGCAGCTAAGTAACTTGAGGCACACACTAATTAGAGCAGTTTTGAAGCCAGCTCTAGCTGGCTCTGAGGCTTGTGACGACCTCTCCATGGGGAGGTCAGCCCAGGCAGGTGTGTGACTGTAGAGGACCGGCCGGGCATGGGGGTGGGGGTGAGAGCAGGGGAGTCCCTGAGTTCATATACCTGTGGGTGTACTTCTTCAGCCCAGCCCCTCCCTTCCTCACTTCAAAGGGAGTGAACCCTAGACAGGGTGGCCTCTGCCAGATTGTTAAAAGCCCCCACTGGTGACTCCTTTCTCTTCGGGGTAAGGCATCTCTGCCTCTAGAAGTCTTCTCGGGAAGACAAAACATTAAGTCCCTGTCAGGCAGTGCAGTCAGTACAAGGAAAGCACGTGGCTTTGGAGCTCAGTGCAAATAACATCTATACCACCTGGAAGCTGTGTGACTTTGGGCAAGTCACTTAACCTCTCTGGGCCCTGGTTGCCACAAAATGACAGAGTTGGGCTGCATCTTCCTGAGGATTTCATCCCTGATCATGTTTTAGGAACTAACGATACTCTGATGAACTCAAGCAAAGGCCAGGGGGTGAAAAAAGGTTCATGGGCGAGTCAGGGGATGAAACTCCATGCGACAGTGGAAAGCAGCTAACGGTTACAAGCCACTCCTCTATTAGGGGTGGCTGCATTGAGCACAGGACCCTCATTACTGCATGTGGTTCCCTCTACCGCCCCGTGAGAAAAGAGCTCTTATTATCCACAGTTTACCAGGCAGAAATCAATAGAGCAGGACGAGTCCCCAGGCCTGCAAAGACCCAAGTATGTGCTCAACAGCAGATAGCTAAGTGCGTTTGTAGGGGAAGGACTGTGAAGGGATCTCTTCGCCACTTCTTTTGGTTTTTAGTCTAGTAATTGCAAAAATAATACAAGCTCATCCTAAATTCTAACAATATTTATATTTTAAGTGAGCATCTTATCCCCTGCCGGCTAATTCTACTCCAAACAGGGGTAAGCTCTAGTAATGTTTTCGCGAGGTTCCTTCCAAGTTTTCTCGATGCCTCTACGTAGGATTATACAAAGTAGGATTTGTTCATCATTTACTTAGGGCCTGCTGACAACAGTTATAACAGTCACATTTACAGAGCCCTTCCTGGGGCCAGGTTCTATACCAGGTGCTGAGGACAGCTGTGAACAAGGGACATGACCCCCACTCTGGGGGGCCGTCAGAAATACTCTGCAGCTTACCCTGTCCCCCACTTACCAAACTACAAATCACTCCACTTATCCCACTTACATCCTGGGCCGTCATGCAAATCACAAGATCTACCACACTTTTTAAAACGGAAAATCTCCTTGTGTTTTTTTTTGTTGGTTTTTTTTTTGCGGTACACGGGCCTCTCACTGTTGTGGCCTCTCCCGTTGCGGAGCACGGGCTCCGGAGGTGCAGGCTCAGCGGCCATGGCTCACGGGCCCAGCCGCTCCGTGGCATGTGGGATCCTCCCAGACCGGGGCACGAACCCGCGTCCCCTGCATCGGCAGGCGGACTCTCAACCACTGCGCCACCAGGGAAGCCCTCTCCTTGTGTTTTATAAGTGTATTGCCCTTGATTCAACCAACCCTGTACTGATGAATATTTAGGTTATTTCCAATTTTTTGCTCTCACACAAAAAAAATAATCCACATTTTTAATGCACTCATGCTAGCACTTACATAAAGTTTATAGATTCCTCGAACGTAAATGTTTATTTTATCTAGACGACAGTCTTTTCATGGTGGGAAGCTTTGGAGTGGACAGCAGGTTCCAAGCAGGACTGGGCGGCACCATCTACCCCTTAGGGGATTGGGCAGGAAAAGCTGCCACCGAGCTTCTCTCCTTCATTACAGAACTGAACTCTCAATAGAAAGGGCACATCCTGACCTTGAAAATCCCCCTTCAGCCCTTGCTGATTTCCCATTCATGGGCACATCACCTGCTCATCACGATAAATGCCTCCATCTACTGCGGGGATAGGGAAAGCATAACCGGAAGAAGGATCAGGTTCAGGCGGAGGATAAACAGCCGTTGCTCGTCACCACAAAGCGCTGGAGATGTGGACCCGTGGCTCGCATCCCCTGACGCTCACGGAACCCAAAGCCAGCTCTCTGGTCCTTGAGGGCAGGGCTCAAGGTGGACACTTCTCTTTCCCCCACCAGTGGTTACGCCGGAGCCTGACTACATCGTTAGTGCTGTATCAATACTCCCTTGGAACGGCCTGATTACTGACAAGTCTTAATTACACCTGGAAGGCACACGTGGTGGCTGGGCCTCTGAGAGACCATCCTCCTGCGATCCTGCTAGGTAGGAAGAGAGGGCAAATGCGGTGTTATGGGAGTACTTCCAACTATTCCAGCAATGGGGGTGCGTCTGGGAAGGCATCCTGGAGCGAGAGAGGCTGTAAGTGGGACGGAGGAGTGGGGAGAATTTGGATAAACACAGATAGGAGGAGAGGGCGTGCCAGGCAGGGGAAGGACCCAGACAAAGATAAAAAGCCTTAAGCAGTGCCCTGCGCCTCATCAGCGCTATGCAGGGATGTGCTAGGGCCAACTCCTGCCACCAGAGGAAAGCTTGCGTGTTGCCAGCCCAAACATTACCGCTTGAAAGAGCGGGAGTCCGTACACCAAGGCAATCAGCAAACACCGTAAATCAGGACTTTCCTTTTTCAGCCGGTTTACCAGCGCACGACTCTACATATGCGTACTCTATCATTACAGAAAGCCACAAAAGCATTCAAGCAGGAGGGTGACACGGTCAGGTGTGCATTTGTAAAAGGGTCACTCTGGGGCCAGTGTGGGAGGACAGTTTGGGACAGGAGTGGAAGTAAGGAGACGGCCGGGAGGTCCCTCCAGTTGTCCAGGAGAGTGATGTGGAAAGGAGGCAAGGGACAGAGTCTATTTAAGAGGGAGGACTGATGCCTTGGTGACTGGTGGGATGTGCAATGTGGGGGAGGGGGAAGGGAGGTACCAAGGCCATCTGAGCTTTAAATGATGAAAAACCTTTCTCCACTTGGCAAATGCCTGGCCTTCTCCACCTGATCTCCCACCTCCCCAAAGGAGAAAGAAGATATGTGAGGTTGTTTCTAGAAAACTGCGAGGCTGGCAGGAGAAGGGAGACTTCTTACTCTTAGCCTAAAGGAAGCAGTTTCCTCCTTCATCACCTCTTCCCCTTCCCTACCTCCTCCTCACTCGGCAACAAAGCCCTCGTAAATCTGAGGCATAGATATGCCTCATCACTGCTGGTCCAGCCCCCCATCTGCGTCTCTGCTTGGAACTCTGAGCCCCACAGATACAAACACCCAAAGTTTATGAGCAGTGCCTGCCATTAAATCTTCGCCAGACATGTTTCTGATATAATCCTCTCCCTGCACTGTCTGCCTTGGGGTATAAAATCCAGGAAAGTTGAGGAAAAAGGAAAGGGCTGGCTGTAGAGAAAGCGCACTGGCTGCAGAGATGGACCCGGGGTGGAGCTTGGCTCTGTCTCTGGAACCTCTCAGAACCTCAGTCTCCTCTTCTGAAAAATGGAGCTGCGGGACCTCCCTGATGGCGTGCAGGGGACACGGGTTCGATCTCTGGTCTGGGAAGATCCCACCTGCCACGGAGCAACTAAGCCCATGCACCACAACTACTGAGCCTGCGCTCTAGAGCCCGCGAGCCAAAACTACTGAGCCCGTGTGCCACAAATACTGAAGCCCGGGCGCCTAGAGCCCGTGCTCCGCAACGAGAAGCGCGCACACCACAATGAAGGGCGGCCCCCACTCACCGCAACTAGAGAAAGCCCGCATGCAGAAACAAAGACCCAACACAGCCAAAAATAATAAATAAATAAAGTTATTTTTTAAAAAAACAAATGGAGCTGCACTCTCCAGCTCAGAGGACTGTTGTGAGAAGGAAGTGAGGAGTGGTAGGGTGGGCCCCGCACACGGAGCCTGACAACAGCAGGTACCCACTCTGCGTAGCTGGTCAGGGGAGAGAATGTGGATTCTGGAGACAAACAAGCCTGGGGTCTGGCCAGCTCTCCAGCTGGCTCTGTGCTGTGTGCCTCTGGGCCATTTACCTAACCTCTCTGGACTGCAATCTCCACCTTTATGGTTATTGTCTTGGGCCAGCCAATCAGCATCCACGCCTCAAGTAGCCTTATCTGTAAAATGGGGCAATGCTGTCTGCTCATCACAGAGTTTAGGTGAGACCCAGCCTCACATAAAAGTGCTTTAAGAAACCCTCACACTACACAGATGCAAGATCTTATTCCAAAAAAAATCTTTTACACATTTTGGCCGAGGGAGGAAGAATCTGTAAAGCACAGAAGACACTATCTGCTGCTGCTTCCAAGCCCAGACGCTAACACTCGCAAGTGTCCATCATGTCGGCACCCTGAACACACACTGTTGAACCCGTACTCTCCAGTCACTGGCTACACAGATACGAATGCACAGCCCACGATACTGAGGGCCCCATGCCCTGGGCCACACAGACAAGTTCACAGGTTATGTCGGCAAGCAAGTTCGCCAGAGGACAGAGCCAGATGCCTTGAGAGCACAGAGCAGGGCAGCTAACTTTCGGGAAGCACAAAGAGAGGATGAAACACGCCCCCCACTGCTCACCCTCCACACCTGAATGGCGGCCTGGTGCAGACAGGTGAGGCGAGCTGCTCGGATGGTCACGAGTGTAGACAAGGTTCTAACTCAGCCCGAAGGACCTCCAGCACCCCAAACCTGAAGTGAGGGAAGCCCCCACTCCTGGGAATGCTTAAAGGTAAAACGTCCCTGCTGCATGGAGCATGTGTTATTTTTGTCACCAGTATAAGGGACCAAGCCCTTCCCAGGTGCGAGGTGCTGTGCTACCTTGGAAAGCCCCGGCTCCTGCTTCAGTGCCCTTTCCCATGGAGTCACGAAGCATCCTGTGAGGCCAGCCTAGGCTGCAGTGGGGGGAAGACTGGCCTGGCAGGGGGCTGACCTGACCTGACCTGCGAGGCCACACCAACTGGGAAGCCCCTCCTGCCCGGCCTCCCAGGTCCTGACCTTGTCTGTCAGGTCAGGGCCCCGTGCACATGCCCAAGGGCCTCCACCCGCCTCGTCCTCTCCCAGCACCTCCTGCAGAAAGGCAAGACCCCACCTTCCTCACAGGTGTCCGCAGAACCCCTCACTCTGCCGGGGAAGCCGCGTTTCTCTCTTACCATGAGAGTCCTGCCTTGCTTTTTATCCTTTAATAAGGTTACAGTAGGGCTCGGGGGAGACGGATTTTGGCCTCAGGCTACATCTGCCCTTCATTTAAAACCACCCTGACTCCCGCCAGGATGGAAAACAAGTCTCCCAGCCTCTCTTTTATAGTCTTTGTTAGATCCAAATCCAGAGTTATTTTTGCCCGTAGATCGTATCAGCCTGGAGCCCATTTGCCTCCAGAAACTGACCCTCTTGCTTAAAAAGCAAAACTTCACCCGCGGCACGTCAACCAGTCCAACTCTCGCCCATCCCAGGCTCCTGGGAGCAGCCTCCAACTTACAAATGCCATTTAAGAACATCTTTTCTCTCCTCCAGGAAGCCTCAGGCTCCCTCCACTGCCCCCCAGACCTGCAGCATCCACATTCTCTTCATTCTCAGGCGGGCATGCGGTTTCGGATTAGAGAATGTGTTTTCATTTTCCACTAAAAATATACGGAGGGGGAGCTTGTTGTCTTTCATTACACCGGGTCGCCTGACAAAGAGCATCTGGACAGAGGCGAGGCACGTTGAAAGGGGAAACCGTCGTTTCCAACAGAATAAAAGACAAAGTAAGAAAAGCACCTCCAACCCAGCAGCGCTCAGAGGGAGCCTTCCTCCCCTCTCCCGGCGCTATCCGGGCCCTGACAGTCTTGTGCTGCTATTAATTTACCAGGCTGGGCCCAGACCCCAAGGCCAGGCCTGCCTGCTGAGAGGCAGAGCTAAAAACAGCTCCAGCCTCTGAAAGGGGCCGGCTGAGCGTCTAATCGCTCAGCTTTCTCCTTGCCCTCCCTGCAGACTCCACTCGGGAGACAGGCCGCCTGGAGAGCAAAGGCGTGCTTTGATTTGGAGAGGAAGAAAAAACGAAGGTTGTGAGGTGTGGAGAAAAATCGTCCAGGCAACCGACGGGAAAATGCCTCTTGCCTGCCACCGGTGCAGGTGTGGCTCCTTTTACCACGGGGCACAGGCGGCGCGACCAGAGGAGGAGTTTGTGGGCGCGGTGAGGGGTGCCGCTTGCATTGGGAGCCTGGGAGCAGCGGAGTGGGATGTTCTCACCCATCCCCGTGTCCCGGTCACAGAGGAGCCCTGGCCACAGCTGTGAGAGGTTTCCTGTTATAAAAGAAAGTTAGCAGGTGGCTGATGGAGTTCCTTAGGTCCTTTGTATATTTCATTTGGGCCAGGATGGGGAGGGAATAAGCATGAATCATGTGCATTTGGCAGAAAGTTGCCAGACCTTCATTCATCTATGCATTCCCTTAGCCTACATTTATTATTAATAATCGTGGCACCATTAGCGGGTTTCCATTGTGGACCAGGAGCTGTGCTAAGCACTTTTCCTTGGGTATCTGATTCAGGCCTCACAGCTTCCCTGTAACACGGACATTATTACCCCCATTTTACTGATCATGAAGCAGGCTCAGGAAAAAGACAGTGGCTTGCCCCAGTCCGTAAAAGCAGAGATCCAAAGCCAGACCTGACCAACTCCGAAGTCCAAGCTCTTTACCATGAGGATCTCCTGCGTCCCTGTGTGCTCTCTTTACCTGGCCTTGTGGTAGTGCTGGAATAAATGTCTGATGCAAGAAAGATTTCTGGAATGACATATTACAGGTCCAGCCTGGACGTATGGGTACTAAAAACTGGATTCTGTTCTCACCTCTCACTGCAAGACTCTCCTGAGCAGAGGGTAGCAGAGAATTCAGGCTGAGTGAACTTCCAACCAGGCCAAGAAGAGGGCTGGCCAAGGGGACTCTGTTAGCAAAAATGGTCCAGTTCTCTACCCCTCTCGTGACCGCATCCTTTGCAAAGTGATTTAGCAGTTCATCTGATCTGGAGACAGTGTCTCTTTTCCCATCCTTGAATCTGGGCTGGTCTTGCGACTTGCTTCGGTTAACGGAATGCAAAGTGATGCGCAGAGCCTAGGCCTCGAGAGGCTTGCGGCTTCCGCTCTCTCTTTCTCTGAATCTCGCCATTATCACGTGACAGCCCTACTGGCCTGAGGCAGGATTAGAGGCCTGGGTCCCAGTCACCCCCATGACCCTAAGCCACAGCCTTCCAACCACCACATAATGAGGCCCCTGTAGACCAGTCTAACCTCCAGCCAACCTGGCACCTAACCACAGACAGATAAGTGAGTCCTGCCAAGGCCAGAACTGCCCGATGGACGCCGAAGTGCCGACCTGCAGAATCGTGAGCTAAATAAATGTTGGCTGTTTAAGGCACCAGGTTTGGGGGTGGCTTGTTACCCACTGAAAGGTAACTGGCACATTGCTCCTCTGTTTTCTAAAGCCACAGGACATGTGAGCAGAGGCGAGAATAGCCCTGAGGCCCCAGGACCCACCAGAGCCGGGCTGTTAAACCAAGGATGTTTCTGGACCCCAGGGTCTCACCTGTAACCTCTTGTTTATCTCTTTGCTACCTCTTCCCCTATTGGATCTAATTTTGAAAGAAAGAAAAGATCACAGATGGAAGGCAGAGAAGGGAGGCCAAGATCTATCGGGGGTCAGTGTGGAGGGAAGGAACGTGACACCATGAGCTGGGCGTCCCTACCGCTCTAACACCCACATGTCACAGTCTGTGCCCCAGTTTTTTTCACCCGTGTGACATCAGACTTTTGTAGTGTACATATATCAGAGAAGACAGTGTGTGGGGAAGCTCTGGACCATGCGGAGAGGAGTTTCCTAGGGCTGCCGTAACGAATTAGCACAGACTTGGTGGCCTCAAACAACGTAACTTTTCTCTCATAGGCCTGGAGGCCAGAAGTGCACAGTCAGGTGTCAGCAGGACGGGATTCTGCTGGAGACTCTGAGGAAGGACCCTTCCATGTCTCTTCCTGGCTTCCGGGGGTTCTTGGCATCCTTGGCCTGTAACTGTACCACTCTGCCTCCACCCTCTCATGGCCTTCTTCCTGTGTCTCTGTGGGTCCTCTCCTATTCCTACAAGAACACTAGGAATTGGGGTTAGTGCCCACCCTAGATCCAGGATGACTTCACCTGGAGATTCTTACCTAATTATACTTGCAAAGGTCCTATTTCCAAATAAGGTCACGTTCCGAGGTTCTGGGTGGACATGGATTTCGGGGAGACGCCATAGCGCCACTGCCTGCCCCTCATTGCTCCTGGAGGAGCACGGCCTGCAGGGACGTTGTTCGAGGAGCCACCCCCACTCCAACCAGTCCACATCCATTCTTGGGGTGGTGCTTATTATGCTCCAGAGTTTGTCCTTTTCCAGCACAAGCCTGAGATACTGGGGATGCAGTCCCATCCCGAGTGCTCCCTTGTGGCCGCCCTGTTGCAGAAGGGCAGCGCTCACACCCTGAGCTTCCCTCCCAGATACGCCACTGGCAGAAATGAGGGCTTGCCTCACAGTTCTCTTATTTCTAAGGAAAATGCAAACAAAGATGAAAGCTGAAAACAGAGCTTTTGTTCCTCAAATCCCAGAACGGCCTAGTCGACCACCTGGAGGAGCCACAGGAAAAGCCCTGCCGGCTCCCCCCGGGAGGAACGGCCCCAAAGCCTGCACGGTGAGGACAGGCCCACAGCCTGGCCTGCAGCCAAGCCGGCATTTAGCCGTCCTCCCACTTATTCTCCATCATGTATGCACAGGGCTGGGCGCTGGGACATTGTTCCTGCCTTTCTGGAGCCCAAGTTCCAGCAGTAGGAACAGACAGGACCACTCAGGATAGGGTAGGTAGGGGCTAGCCCAGGAGGGAAAGGCTTCTCATGGAGACAACATCTGAGCTCGTGCCTGCGGGACCCTGAGAGCACACAGCAGGCGGCGAGGGGACAGGGCAGTCACAGCAGGAGGCCTAGCTGGTGCGCACGCGCGGTAGGGCCCATGAGGACCGCGCACCCCAGAATGGCGCGCTCCTGCAGCAGAGGGTGCGAGCGTCGATGGGCAGAAGCAGGAGGCCATAGTGGGAAGGAAGTTTAGTGCAAGCGTTATCCTAGACTGGGTACCCTGGGACCTGGCAGTGGACAGTGACAGTAGCCAGGACCCACACCCTGTTCAGCCCTGCCCCTGGGGTCCCGGGAAGATGCGGATTCAGAGAGAGGCTTAAATTACGAGATGACACCAAGGTGTGTGATTCGCCCCGCAGGAGCCAGGTCACTAATTCCCTGGTTCAAACCTGACCCCAGGAAAGACGCATTCAGAAAACATCAGAAGCAGCAACATTACAACTTCCCAAGTGCTTCCCTCGAGGCCCATCTGCCTCCCAACCCAACTCCCGCTTCGGGGAGGGAAGGCGGACAGCAGGAGGAGAGAAGTCTTAGGAAACCTCACCAGGGGAAGCAGTCTGGCCCTTGATTCTGCCCGTTCTTATCTCATCCCTTGACATTCCAAACAGGCCATAACCAGACTTCTTGGAGCCTGAAACAAACCTCAAAAATCCCAAATTCTGGACTCGACCCACACACAGAGTCCATCAGGCTTGCTCTGCCTGTCTTCCCATCTTGACCTCTGCTGCTGGGACTTAACATCTCCAAAGCCTGAGGCCTGCTTTCTTAGGAGGCCGCTAAGGTTAGCTAGGGAGATCCCACCCACCTTAAGTGCTATCAGCTCCTGGAGAGGTAAACAGAACTTGGAGAAAAATCTGGACGCCCGTCTGCCTCCCCACCCTCAAGTTCTTTTTCACATTATACTTGCTTGAGATTGATAATGTCACACCCCAGCTATGGGATCTTTGTTTAAGAAGCTTTGCTACTACTTGGCATCATTCCCTACAAGCTCCAAGACTCTCTCGGCTCTAGACCTTGAACACAAGCCTTGAACTAGTAATGAGGGAGTGGGAGTTGGTAATTGGCCAGGCCTGAAATGCAAGGCTTGGGGACCTCCTGGATGGAGGGGGACCCACAGTGGAAGGCAGGTCCCTACAGGCAGGTTAGAGCTGCACCATAAGAGGGCAACACCTCAGAGAAGGAAAAGGAGGATGACGGGGATGCCCCAATCTTGCCATCACGGCCAGCCTTGGTGACCAACATAGAAAATGATCAGATTTGTCCAGTATGTCCTCTGCCTTTGCACATGCTAGACCCTCTGCCAGGCACATCACCCCCTCTTCTCTGCTTAGAAATCTCTTCTTCCAAGATGTAGCTCAAAGGTCACTTCCGTGAGAAGCTCTCATGACTCCCCCAGACCCAGTTATCTGTCCCCTCCTCTGCACTCACACACCACATGCAGCCTCCTCTACAGAATTCATCCTCGATTTAGATGTCTGACCTTTACCTCCTCCAAACTGGGCTGTACACTCCTCCCTACAGGGTCCCAGACTTACTCACTGTTGCATCCTTAAGACTTCTCATGGAGGCTTGCCTTTAGCTGGTACTCAGCAAGTTCGGGGGGAGGGAAGGAGAGAGGGAGAGAGAGGGAGCGAGGGAGGGAGGGTGGGAGGGAGGGAGGAAGAAGGGAGAAATTCATTCAAATGATGATTATTTGTAATTTAAAAGAAAAAGCATAGGAGCTGCATCTTTCACCTCACTGTCAACATTCCAGTAGGAAATAATATCTTTATCACTGCTGACCAGCATCTAGGAGATGCTCAAGGGCTCCCCTGACACCTGCCTCCCCAGAGGAAGGGCACTGGTGAAAGCCAGGGTCTCCGCAGTGTTGACCAGGAGGTTGTCTGTGTATAAGGAGAGAAGTTAAGACCTTGGAGGAGGCCCCTCCTGCCCCTTCGACGGCAAAGAGGAGGCAGAGGGAGGCGCATGGAAGAGCGCAGCTCACAACCAGCTGCCTCTGTGCTTAGCAAAATCACCCTTCCACACTCACTGGGCCCCACCTCCAAGGTACTGAGACCAGGGCCCGATACCACCATGACAGGGACTCCCCTTCCAGCATCTGTGGCCCCTGAGATCACCAGGGTAATGGAATGAAGCAAAGGTAAGTCTGGCTCTCAGCCGCTGGGAAGTATTCTTGGTCCCACCTGCCCACCTGTCAAGCAGGGAAAGGCAACCACTGCCTGAAGTCCAGCTCTGGGGGAAATTGGGACAAAGCTTGCATTATGGCAAATTTCTCTCTCTAGTAATTTTACCCCTCCCCAGGTTTTCTTCCAGCTTAGCTCCCCTCCCGTCACCATAGCAACTCACATCCCCTGACAAGGGTCAAGGGCATCGGCAGGAACTATGGGAGAGGGGAACACGTACACACCAGCTCCCATGTTCACCCTCAGAGGGCCCAGCTGGCGATCCGACCTTTTTCAGTGGGTTCTTGGCACCTTGGATCACGTAGCACCTGCCCATGAACTGGGAAGATGTCCCCAGTCCTTGATGTCCCCAGAAATCTGTTGAGGGTGACTTGTACAAGACCAGGACCAGGGAAAGCTGTTCAGGACTGCTGCAGAGATAAGTGCTAGAAGCTGGAGGTCAAGTTGCTCTAATTAACACTTCTTCTCCATCTGTCCTCTCCCACCAGATGAGGCCTCCCCCCTTTGTCAAAATGCACGTCCTGATTTCTTCAGCAGCATGACCCAGCGAGAACTGCATTCCCTCGGGGTCTCAGAACACAGTCCCGCTTGGCACGGAGGTCTCCATAGTTCAGAAATATTTCTGACTCATTGATCCTGGATATGGGGAAATTCCCAAGAAATAATCCTTCGCTAAGATTTTAGGTAAAGCTGGATGCTTTTAAGGGGCCGCTCGAATGACAAAATTCACACCAGGCGGAAAATCCTGAGGCCCAGCATGAGAAAATGATGGGTCGGTGACAGTTATAAACCGATTCCACCCTGGCAAGCACCCCGGGTTGCCCTGGTGATAAGAAGGACAGAAACAAGATGAGGGTATGAACTGTTGCAGTGGGTGAAAAGGTTTCTTAGATAAACTTTAGTGAGACATCCAAAACTGATCTTTCATGCCGCTGCCAACATCCCGAGATAGCAGTTGTCCTAAGGCTGTGAGATCACCCCCCTCCCCAGGCCTCTTTCTTCTGCATTTAACTCAAGGACCACAGAAGACACGGTCTCACTATAATAGGGCCCTGGAACACATGTGAGGTCCACAGTGGCTCTCTTTGATGGGTATCAATAGATAAGGCAAATCCCAAAATTCTCAGAGGTGTCCTTGTAGATCTGGGGGAGATTGCAGGAGCCCTGTTCTGTGGCTGCCAAGTTTCTGAGACCGGTTGGACTGCAGGGTATTACTGTGGAAAGCGGTGGCTCTCCACAGCAAGAAGGCAGGTCTGGGCTGACCTGGAGAACACAGGGAGCGGGTATGGGACGGTGGGTCATAGGCCTGCCCAGATGTCAGACCCCACTCTCGAGCAGGTGCTCCGCGGGGCCGCAGCATTTCTGCTGAGTGAGAATCCGCATGCCGTGGCTCCCCCAGGCACCCAGGTCCCCATCACGGAGGACCACTCAGGGATGCGGTCCAGGCCTCCATTTCTCTTTCCATCAGAGACAAGGCTAAGAGTCACTTCTCCATCAACTGCTGTGATACTGAAAAGCTGCCGGGGTTCAGGGCCCCAGGATCTCGCTGGAGGGGGACCCCCTGGAGAAAAGTGGGCTGGCATTGTTCTCTGAGGTCAGTGGTTTTCAAACTGCTCTAAAGTGCCCCCCACTCCAGACAGGCTGAAGGGGCAGAGCTGACAGCCCCCATCCCCCCCTCCACTGCTCACCTCACTTTTCTGCATTTTACACATTGAGTGTGTCTGCAGGGGATTTTTGTTTCAAAACGAGATTCCACTACCTTAAAAAAAGTTCGGAAACCCCAGTTTTGGATTTCCAAGGCAAAACAATGAGCCATTTCTGGTTTTTACTGTCCCTTGAGCATTAGGGTTTTGTAATTGCATTGCCTTTTTATTATTTTTAAAAATTATGAAAACTGGGCCATCAGACCAGGCTCTGCAGACAGTCACAAACTCGGTCCTGGGCTCTGCAGGCTGATTTATGGTCACACGGTTATTTGTATGCAGAACACCTGCCCTCAGCAATTGTGGCTTAGCTCTCCTGAGGCGCAAGGGATGTACAAACTGGGAGATATTCCTAACATCTGTGTGTGTGTGTGTGTGTGTGTGTGTGTGTGTGTGTGTGCATGTGTGCGTGCATGTGCACGTGTGTATGTAGGCATGTGTGTACAGTGGTGGCAGGGAGTGCATACTTTAGGAGTATCTGTTTGGACCTTCTCCCCTGCGTTTCCCTAAGCTGTTCCCTGAATTCCAACTCTCTGCATTCCAGGAATCAGCCTACCTAATTCATGGAGCCAGTCCTGGTTTGGGAAACAATGAGGAGGGTCCCCTGCCCATTGACCTTGAGGGCCCACAAGGCAGAACTAGGGCCACCTAGAAAGTTAAAGAGAGGTCCACCGAGTCCCGTGGAAGGAAGACCCCATGGCAATGAGAGCTGTCGGGGAAACAAAGGCAGGAGGCTTGCCTACTCCCGGCTCCTGACCCAGGGCCCCATCTCCCCCCACCACGCCTGGCCAGAAGCAGGGAAGGGTTCAGGGCATCCGCTGACAGTGTAGTGAGCGAGGCAAGGATGGGTTTGAGGGGATCCATGCCTTCTTCAAAGAGGCAGGGGGTTCTGCCTTTGCAGCTCAGGCTCCTGTCGACAAGAGAGACGCCAGACTCCCCCAAGAGACAGAAGAGGCACTGAGGGGGGGCTCAGCCCAGGAAGATGCAGGAGCCAGATGACACTTCCTACCACGCTGTCATGAACCCACTGCTGCCGGGACTGCTCAGCAAAGAGCTCTGCAGCTTGGCTCCTGGCCAGGTGCTCAGCCCCATCCAGAGGCAGGTGCAGGCTCCCCAGGAGCGCCAGCCTTCAGGGGGGATCCTGTATGGGAGACGAGGTGCGAATTTCGGCAGCACTGCTCTTGTGTGTGTATGCGTCTATGTCTCCCCAAACACACATGGTAAACGCACCAGGATAAAAACAGATGGCGGCTCTGAAACGGGAGTGGCGCTGCCTCACGACTGTACTGCCGGTTACCCCTCAGAAAACAGAGCAAATGCTTCCCCACGAGGGACTGATCAGGGGGAGGGGCCAGCACTGCCACAGCCTGGCCTCTGACGCTGGGGAAGCTCCTCCAGGCAGGGGAGCGTGTGGGTGCCACATAGGCACCGTGCCCTTGGTCACCAACGACACCTGTCCCCACCTGGGGCCCCGCCTCAGGCAGCACCGCTGGGACCCTGCAATTTCCTAGGCAGGCTGGAGTCTCCTGTTCCCCCAGGCACTGGTGAGGAGGACTCCACGGGCCTTTTCGATTCCTAACCTAGAGGCCCTTTGTCAAATCAGAGACTACAGAAACAAGTCATCGATGGAAGGTTCCTGCTTGGAACTGTGGACTGTTCCCCACCCAGAAGTCCTGAGGGGCTGTTACCTGCATCAAGGTCAGTGTCAGCCTCAGTCCTGATGAAACCGTTAGGAAAGATGGACTCACAGCAAACATGCTCTCATTCATTAACTGAGCCAGCAAATCCTCATGGAAAAGAAAGTGAACGGAGTCAGCCAGCCAGCCATGAAATCCATTTACCAGAGGCCTGATATTCCCCAGGTTCCGTTCTAGGCCTGAGGGGTAGAGTGGGGACCGAGACACCCAGTCCTGGCCCCTGTGGAGGAGACGCAGGTTTCTACAGCATTGGGTAGATACTCGTGCCATTTTCTAGACTGGGACTCTGAGGCAGTAACCCTCTTGGGAGGGGAAGGGGTTGGGTTTTGTCCCGGACACACTGAGTTTGAAGAGCCCGTAAGATGCCCAGGTAGAATGACCAAGGAGCCTTGGGGTTTGGGGTCTGGAGCAGAGAGGACGGGGCCAGAGAGGCCTGTGGGAGTCCTGAGTGTAGGTGGTAGAGAGGCTCTGTGGTGGGTGAGCATCCCTGGGGGAGCACAGATAACAAGCTTGAGAAACACCAATTCTCCTGGGATAAAAGCGGGGGAGAAAAGGAGTCTGAAAAGGAATGTCCAAAAAGCCAGGAGGAAACCAGAGAGGATTCTCCGGAGGAGGGACACGTCATCTGAGTCCACTGGTGCCAAGAGGTCTATAAAGACTCCCTGGAGATCCTAATGAGACGAATGTCAGTGTGATGCTGGGGACATGGCCCAGTCCTAGTGGACAGAGTGTGAGAGGCGAGGAGAGGCACGGGGCAGGAGCTGGGGGGAAAGTGGGGTCAAGGAAGAAGTATGTTTGGGTTTTGTTAGGATGGAAGGACTTGGCATGGTTCAAGGTTGTTGAGAAGGAGAGCAAGTTAAGAAGAGAGAAGGGTCTAGAAAGAAAAAGATGGCCAAGCCCAGGCAGGGAGAAGATGCTGTTCAGCCCACGTCGGAAAGGAGGAAGGACGGGGTGTCTGCAAAAGCTTCTGGGTCTGCAGGTAGCTCTCATTTCCTGTCAGGAGGCGTTTCTCACAAAGACCTAGGACAGAGGAGAAAATGGAGGAAACAGAGGCTTTCTGAGGACAGGTGACCTGCTCACAGTACAGGTCTAGAGAGCAGCAGAGTCAGGATTCAAACCCAGATCCACGTGGCACCAAAATCTCTGCTCTGAATTCCACACACCCAGGAAAAAGGATAGAAGTAGCTTATTTCCCCCTCTGGATCCTTTATGTGAGTTTCCTTTTGAAAGTTAACTCTTGTTGGAGGAGAAAAGGAAGAAAGAAAGCCAGGCCAGCTCTGTCATTGTGCTCTGGCTCTGAGGAGGGTAGGAGCCGGGAGAATTAGTACGGCTTCTAGCATTTCCTTAGAACAGGCCGGGAGTCTGCAGGGCCTTCCCCTGCAAATGATAAAGCAATTCATAAAACAAGACTTGCAGGGGAGAGCAGTGAATCTCGGGGGCCCTGCTAATTAAAAAGCCCATATTATATTACTTCCTCGAGTCATCTTCTAATTTTTAGGATTACGGTACATTGATTAATTTATACAAGCTTTTAATCCCTCTGTGCTTAATGAAGTCCAGGAACACGCGACCAGGAGCATAACTGAGCTTCATATTATTTTACTGGGGAGAGCGATGGCCCAACGTGTCATGGAGAAGTTTGTGAGGGTGGAGACGTTAACCGGCTCGTGCTGTTAACCGATTGCTTTCCAAAGACCTTCAGGGACTTTCCCCTGGGGCAGACACGGCGCGAGTTAACCTTTCTAAGCCAGGCCGTTCTGTGGCTCCTGGTGGCCTGTAGAGAAAAGCACCTCATCTTTGGCATGGGGTGCAATGCCCATCATGGCATGACCACCTTCCATGTCTGCTCCCCACTCACCCCACACGTGCACCACCCACTTGCTCCAAACTGCCCCCCCTGTGCCCCTGCTGTACCGTCTCCCCTACATGCCCTTCCCTGACACAGGCTCATCTCAATTCAGGTTCAAGTGCCACCTCCTCTGGGGACCCTTCCCTGAACCAGTCCTCAGCAATCTAATGCTGGCTCCAGGGACCCTCTCCTGCAAGAACATTCAAGAATTCTAGAACTCCCCACAAATCCGCTGGCTTCTGGTCCAGCACCTTGGAGTTTGGGTCCCACGCCCTCTAGGGGCCAGAACTGGAGTTGCAGGTGTGAAACTAACAGAGACGACTGCCCCCTTTTCCTGAGTCTAGAAGAGGCCAGGAGGACTCCTTCACCCCAGAGGGCTGACCCAGCTCTGGCTCCTGAGGAAGCGGAGCCCAGACTCTGAGTTGCGTTTTGATCCTTGCTTCCTCTATCAATTCATCCTGCTGAAAAGACGCAAATCTCTCTGTCTCTGCCTCTCTCCTCCCCATGGAGAGAAAAGAAGGTTCATAAAACACAGTGTCAGTCAAACCAGCGAGAAGGTAAAGGGGATTTCCTGGAGCTCTTGGTGTCCCTAAAATCACAGCCCAAAAGTAGCTCACCATTCATCAGGGAGAATGAGAGTAGGGTGGTAGCCTAGCCTCTCTCTGAGACTTTCTCCAAGCAACGTTTGTTGCCCCCATAAGAAACCTCTCCACAGGGTTTTTTCAAGGAAACTGATTGCTGCCTAAAATTATTTTGCCAGGAGGAAAATGAATTTTGTGCTTAAGAAAGAATTCAAATCCTGAACCAGGATTCAAGGTTAAATAATCCTATGCCTTTGTTTTGCAGATGAGGAAACTGAGGCAGAGAGTGAGAAACAAAGTAGCTGTGGTGGAAGAGATCCAGGGTCTTTGACCCCAAATCCTGCTACTTCCCACTAATGAAAAGTTGCTGACTGGGGATCCTGAAATAAATCAGGCCTTCATCCATGGCATCCTGTGTCCAAAGGGAAGCAGAGTACCCAGCCAAGGGCTGGAAGGAGCATTTGTCCAAATGACCATCTTCCAATAGGGGTTCAACCCGCACCCAGGGCTCACAAGTGCATTCCAGGATTTTCAGTCATTATAATAATAAAACTGCCTGTTTCCATTTTATTCCTTAAAAAGCAACAATCAAAATTATCAGTCAGGGCTTCCCTGGTGGCGCAGTGGTTGAGAGTCCGCCTGCCGATGCAGGGGACATGGGTTCGTGCCCCGGTCCGGGAAGATCCCACATGCTGCAGAGCGGCTGGGCCCGTGAGCCATGGCCATTGAGCCTGCGCGTCCGGAGCCTGTGCTCTGCAACGGGAGAGGCCACAACAGTGAGAGGCCTGCCTACTGCAAAAAAAATAAAAAATTATCAGTCAAATGTGGGTTTTTTTCTTTAAGCACCTTTTTAGGCTGGCCCAGGGGGCCTGTGCAGAGGTAGGTGGAGGACAGCTGGACGTGGGGCCCAAGCTCAAACATCAGGCCCTCTCGCCCTGGTATATGGAAACACGAGAGCAGCATAAAGGGAGGATAATCCTGCAAATTCACCTTTAGATCATCTCAACCAGATCTGGAAATTGCATTCATCAGAACAAAATTCTAAAGGAACGTATCAGACTTCCCCGGTGGCGCAGTGGTTAAGAATCCACCTGCCACTGCTGGGAACACGGGTTTGAGCCCTGGTCCGGGAAGATCCCACATGCCGCGGAGCAAGTAAGCCTGTGCACCACAACTACTGAGCGTGCACTCTAGAGCCCACGAGCCACAACTACTGAAGCCCGCGCGCCTAGAGCCCGTGCTCCGCAACAAGAGAAGCCACCGCAGTGAGAAGCCCGCGCACCGCAACGAAGAGTAGCCCCCTCTCGCCGCAACTAGAGAAAGCCCACGCATAGCAACAAAGACCCAACACAGCCAAAAATAAAGAAATTAATTAATTAAAAAAATTAAAAAAGGAACGTATCAAGAAGTCTCCATAACTTCAAAAGTCATTTTCTAAAGAGGAAAGAGAGTAACCGTTCTGTCCAACTGTTCTGTTCTGACTTTGTATATTTATTAGAAATAAAAAACATCTACAGCCCAAGGTATCTTATTAGTGGAGACAGGCTTGCAAACCCTTGCTCTTATCACATTTTGGAAACAGAACACTAAAATTACTTTTAAAAGAACAGCTTTAATTTTGAGAGAAACTTCCAGCATGCCAAATGTCAGGTCTTGAAAACAACATATGCCTGCTCTTATGCTGTAACGTACAGTTAACTTTTGGATCCCATTAAATATACAATTAGGTCCCAAATCCAAACATGATATCAAATGTCAATGTTTAATCTCGTTGCTAACAAGTCAAGCTTTTTCATCATTTGTCACATATTAGAGAAAGATCAAAATTTGCCTGTTTTTATATTATGAATATTAGTTTCAATTTTATTTTAAATGGTTTTTAAATCCAATTTTAATAATTATATACTGATTTAACATCATTTCTTACTGAAAATCACATTTTTAGCTTTTACCACATGAAAATATTGCCTTAAAAAAGTCATTTGAAATTTCATAAGGGGGTTTTCAAGATTATTTCTTACTGTAGAGAAAATCTTGAAGCCAACAAACGCTGGGAAGGGCAAGTCTCGATGAACTCACCTCCAAATGTCTCCTAGTGAAACCACAAGGCTGGATTCTCTAAACTGCCTCAAAATTCTCCACGCCCTGGGATGCTCCAGCCTGGATTGCAAACGGCAGATGGTGAAGTCACGTGTTGTCCATCGTGTGGGACCTGCCCAGGAGGCTCAAAACCCAGAGAAGAGGAAGGCGCTTCCTCCCGCAGAGCTAAAGGCAACACCTAAGAAGTCTGGGCTCAGCCATCCTGTCCAGAAGCTTCAACCTTTGAGCACGTGCGTCTGCGACCTCATTAAGTCTCATTAAGGACATTCACCTGCCTGGCTGGGAGGGACCCAACTTGGTAGAGCCTTAAAAGCACCAAAATCTTGAACTCTTTCCTAGGGAAATGATCAGATGCAGACCAAAGTTTAAGCGCAAAGATATTCACTGCTGTGTTTTTATAATAATAACAAAATTCAAAAACAACCTAAATATCCCAAACCAAGCGACCATTTAAGTGCATCACTGGTGCAGGCATCCACTGGGAGGTGGCTGAGCTCACATAGTGCGTTAGCCATAGGCACACCAATTCAGCTTGTCTGCTGCAGAATCCCAGAGCCTGTTATTACTTACCAATGTCTGTGTTATAAGGTAAAATGTACAGCGCATGATGTTTTGGAAGGATAGGTTCAAAACTCCATATTAAATCTGACCTAGTGGTTAAGGGCACAAACTCTGCCGCCTACTGTGTGACCTTGAGCAAGAATCCCCTTGTCTATAAAATGGCGCTAATGTAAGTAGGTCATTGTGAGAATTAAATGAGATTAAAATATATAAAATGTTTAGGGAGGAGGAGGGCTGTTGCTCAGTTTGTGACTCAGGCACTTCTATCCCTCAATTGGAATGATCCCATTTTTCAGATAAGAAAACTGAGGCACAGAAGTGACAATTTTGCCCAACATTGCTCTGCAAATTAGTGATGGAGCTGGTTCTAGAACACAGGTCTCCTGATTCCCCAGCTCTGTAAAAATTAATTCAAAGTCCTGCCTCCTCTATAGGTAGTGAGTTCCCCATCATCAGAAGCAATCAAAACCAATGCTCACTTCTCAGAACAGCTACAGGAAAGATTCCTTCAGCATGCATGAAGTGTCTTCTAAAGATTTCTCTAATGCTGTGATTCTATAATTCTAAATCTACCAGACTTTAAAAAGCCAATCATAAGGACAACACCGCCTGACAAAGTGTAAAAGTTCAGAAGAGAAGAAAAAGATCTCATTTACAGTGAAGAAAAAAGGAAAGAACTGTAATAGTAGCAGAAATAAACCTTCTCAAGGCAGAAAGCGCTGAAAGAAACATGATTAAATTTTGTGCTTCCTGCCCCACCCCCTTTCCTTCAACGGCTTTGCATGTGTGTGGAAAGAATACTTACTGTGAGATCTACCCTCTTAATAAAATTTTAACTGTACAATATATTGTTGACTATAGGTTCAGTGTTGTACAGCAGATCTCTAGAGCTTATTCATTTTGCTTGACTGAAACAGCACTATTCACAATAGCCAAGATGTAGAAACAGACTAAATGTCCATTGACAGATGAATGGGTAAAGAAAATGTGATATATATATATAGATGCACACACACATACATACGACCGAGAAGTCCCTCAACCTGCCATCTGCAAGCAGGAGGCCCTGATTCCGCTCACATGAAGTATCTAAAATAGTCAAATTCATAGAACCAATGGGTGGAACGTGGGGAGGAGGAAATCGGGAACCTAAAGAGGCAAATGTTAAATCTAACGTGGCTCCATATTGCAATTATCTACAAGGGAAGGAAGGCTCAGTCCTCTCTGCGGACCGCTACTGGAGGGCGTGCTTTTTCAGGAAATGTAAGTTGCACCCTCCTCTGTTTAGAACATCGAGTGGGAACGGCTGCCATCTTCTTTGCATGCAGCATCCCTCCTCATAGTCACAAAAAGCAACATGGAGCAGAGATTTATCATTCCTCATTTTCAGCTGAGGAAACAACCTCAGAGAGGTCAGACCACTTGCCTAAAGTCCACAAGACTTGGATCTCCAGTGATCACACAGTGGACTCCACGGCGATGCTAAGGGGAGACCAGAGGGCTAGAGACAGCCTCCAAAGTGAGGCCCCTTCGTCTGAGAGAGGCCAAAGACCACTCATACCCGGACATCCTCCATTCTGCCTTGGCTTCCCAAACCATTCAACTCTGCTGGCACTGGTATGGGCAAACAGGAGTGTCTGGTGCCAGGAAATTGCAACAGAAACCATCCACAGAAAGTTCTATCTCTGTTGCCTGCCTCCTGGTCTTCTGGGAGCAAAAGAGACAAGGAAAGAGGGACCATTTGATAAAGAGGCCCTCACTCCTGGAGGCCTTGAGCAGGGCTTCATGAATGTGGACGAGGAGGTGGTTTTAGGTGGACACAGGGACACATCACAAAATAACACGGAATCGCACAATAAGGAAGCCATTTCCTCTTCAGAAGTCTCTTGTATCTTGTGCTGTTTTTAAATATATTATGAAATGTTTAAGATACACAAAAAGGTATAAGAAATACTACCCAGTCACTCAGGTACCTACTACCCTACTTAAGAAATCAAAACTTATTAATATAGCTGAAGTTCCCTGGTCCCCCTCCCCAGCTCATCACTCTAACCTTACCTCCACCCCCAAATGGAACTACTACCCTGAACTTGGTGTTTATCATTCCCATGCACTTCTTCATACTTCACTATATACACTCGTGCCCCAATGGGAAACATACAGGTATACAAAGAGAGATTCATTTTGAAGGACTAGATCATGCAACTATAGAGACCGAGAAGTCCCTCAAGCTGCCATCTGCAAGCTGGAGGCCCTGGAAAGCTGGCGATGCTGTTCGGGTCCAAATCAGAAGGCCTGAGAACCAGGGGAGCCAATGGTATCCCTCAGTCCAAGTCTGAAGGCCTGAGAAGCAGGAACACTGATGTCAAGGGCAGGAGAAGGTAGATGCCCCAGTTCAAGCAGACAGAGCAAATTCTCCTTTCCTCCGCTTTTTGTTCTATTCAGGCCCTCAACAGATTGGACGATGCCCACCCACTTTGGCGAGGATGCTTCTTTATTCAGTCCACTAATTCAAATACTAGTCTCTTCTGGAAACACTCTCATAATAGCTTTTTACCAGCTATCTGAGCATTCCCAGGCAAGCTGATATATGAAATTAACCATCATGCGATATTTGGTAGTGTTGCACGTTTCTTAAAAACTTTATATAAGTGGTATCACACATACATGTTCTTCTTCAACTTATTTCTTCATTCAACCTCATATGGTGGGATGCATCCCTGTCAATAGATGTCACTCTAGTGGATTCATTCTCTTTTCCGGAGAGAAGGTGGCCCATGTGCCAAATCCAGCTGGCCCCCTTTTATAAATAAAGTTATTGGAACACATCACGCTTGTTCACGTTAAGTCCTGTCTATAGCTGCTTCCCCACTACAACGGCAGAGCTGAGTAGTTGTGACAGAGATTGCATGGCCTTCGAAGCCTAAAATACTGTTCATCTGGCCCCCTACAGAAAAGGTTTGCTGACCCCTTCTGCAGAGTGTTCCGTTACGACGCTTATTCAGCTAATTTATTCATTCTTCTATTGATGGAGACTCAGGTGGTTTCAATGTGATGCTGTGGTACACTGTGGTCATGAGCTATCTTGCACACATCTGTGAACTCACGTGAGAGCTTCTCTAGAGTTTCCATCGAAGGATGGAACAACTAGGCCTTAGGGCTTATGCATGTTAAACTTTTCTGAAACTTTACCATTTTTTCTCCTAACTGCTTTTACTAATTTATACTCCCAACAGCGATGTAAAACAGTTCAGTGGCACCAAATTCTCGACAACATTCGGTACCGGGGCACACTGTTGTTGTTCCTCTGATGAGTATGAAACGGTACCTGATTATAGTTGTCATTTGCATTATTTTCTGATGACCTGCGAAGCTGAGCTGCGTTTGTCTATTAGCTGTGTGTGTTCTTGCCTAGCTTGCCCATTCATACCTTTGGCCCACTTTTCCACGAAGGTGTTTGTCTTCTAGTTGATTTATGGCAGTTCTTTCCAGATTCTGGATTCCAATCCTTTACTGGTAATAGTATTGCAAGTATCTCCTCCCAAGCAGCTGACTCCTCGCTTTCAGTGGTGTCTTTTGATAACAGAGGTTTAAAATGAATATTTATTACTAAAAACTATTGACCTTTTTTTATGGTTTGGGCTTTTGTGTCTTGTGGAATAAGCATACACATACACGTATACCTTGGAGGTGTTCTAGGTTCGGTTGCAGACCACTGCAATGAAGTGCATATCACAATTAAGCAAGTCACACAAGTTTTTTTTGGTGTCCCAGTGCACCAAAAAGGTATGTTTACACTATACTGTAGTCTATTAAGTGTGCAATAGCATTATGTCTAAAAAGACAATGTACATACCTTAATTTAAAATGCTTTACCCTACAACTACAGAGCCCACATGCGCTGGAGCCCGAGTGCCACAACTAGAAAGAGAAAACCCACACGCCACAACTAGAGAGGAGCCCACGTACCGCAACTAGATAGAAGCCCATGCACCACAACAAAGACTCAACGCAGCCAAAAAGAAAGAAAATTTAAAAAAAATATTTTAAAAAATGCTTTAGAGAAAAAATGCTAACCATTATCTGAGCCTTCACTGAGTCATAATCTTTCTGCAAGAGTAACATCAAAGATCACAAATATAATGATATAATAATAATGAAACGATTATAATAATGTAACAAATATAATAATAATGAAAAATTTTGAAATATCACGAGAATTATCAAAATGTGACACAGAGACACAAAATGAGCAAATGCTGTTGGAAAAATGGCGCCAATAGACTTGCCCAGTGCAGGGTTGCCCCAAACCTTCAATTGTAAAAAATGCAAGAAGCCAATGCGCGATAAAACGAGGTGTGCCTGGATGAATGTTTAACTGTAGGAAGTAAAGACAAAATGCTTTCCAAAGTTATTACCCTAATGGGGCAATGTCTCAGAGATCCTGAGACCCAAGATCCACCCTAATACTAGATATTTTCATACTTTTAATTTTTGCCAATTGAGTGGATAAAAATGATCTCATTGCAACATTAATTTGCATTTTCCAGATCACCAATGTTAAAGAAATGTGAACCATCTCTGAGTATATATTGGCCTTCTATATAGTCTTATATGCAAAATGTTGATTCATGTCTTTTACCCATTTTGTTTTGGTTGTTTGTGGTTTCCTTTGTGATTTATAAGAGTTATTTTATATTCTTGATACTAATCCATTTTAGGTTGTGCACACTGCAAATATCTGCCTGCAGTTTATAAATTGTCTTGTCACTTGCTTTAAGGTGTCTGTTGAAAAACCAAAGTTCTCAGTTCTAATAAAGCCAAATTTACCAATCATTTTTTTTATCTTGTTAAGAAATCTTTTCCTACCCCTAAGGATACCCATGGTAAATTCTTGCATATGTACAACAGGAGACTGTACAAAAATGTTTATAACATCATCATTCATAAAAGCAAACACCCTGAAAACCAAATGCCCATCACTGGGAGAGCAGATAAACAAAGTGTGATATATTCACACATGAAATATTATAAAGCAATCAAACTACTGTGCAACATAATTATATGGGAAAATGTTAGCAATATAAAATGAACAAAATAATTCCCAGAAGATTGAAAATAGCATGATATCCTTTTTGTACAGTTAAAAACAATTAAATTAAAAACATACACTTTTAGAAAAACTTAACGGAATAAAACTATATAAAGAGAAAATAAATAGAATAATGAGCATACGGTTCACAATGATGGTTTCCTTGTGCTACAGAAACAAAGGAATGGGAGGTGGGGGGCCATACTTTTAGATGTAGGTTATTATCTCAAGGCCCTAGGTTTTGTTTTAGGTAATGGTTTCATAGGTGCTTATTGCATTATTAATAATAGCTGAATATAACAATAAAAGCAAGTCAGAACAAGGATTATAAATTGAGGATTATAATTAATCGAATTCTGTACACCTTAAATTAAAAAAAAATATATTTCCTACACTGAACTCATGAAGATATTCTTCTAAATCTTCATCTAAAGGTTTTTTAAGTTTTGCTTTTTAGGTGTTTAATTCACCTGGAATTTATTTCTGTGTATGAGTTGCCCATCTGATTATTTTCCACATGGACAATCAATCGTCCCCACATCATTCATCTGCTATGTCATCTCTGTCACTAGAAGGTTTGTTTAGGTGTGTGTCTGACTCCTCTATTCTGTTTTGTTCATCTATTTATCTAGCCTCACAAGAATATTACATCTTCTTAATTACCATAGCTTTATAATAAGTTTTGGTGTCTGACAGAGTGGATATCCACCTTACTCTTCTCCAAAAGTGCCCTAGCTATTCTTAGGGCACTTTGTTATTCTATATTCAATTTAGAATAAGCCCATGAAGTTCCACAAGTATCTTATTAGGATTTTTATTGGAATTGTATTAAATGTATAAACTAATTTGGGAAGAACCAACATCTTTTTAATATAGACCACATATCCTTGAACATGGTATAGCTCTCTGGTTATTCAGCTTGTCTTTCAGTGTTATCATTTTCTTTCCTAGATCTTATACAGCTTTCATTATATTTATTTGTAAGCATGTTACTTTTGTGTTGCTATTGTAAATAGTGTTTTAATGGCTTGTTGCTGATATAAAGAATACAATTGATTTTTGGATGTTGATCTTATATGCAACAAACTTAATGAACTCTCTTATTAATTCTAATTATAATCTTTAAAGACTTGGGTTTTCTTTACAGATAATCATAATTGTCCATGAAAAGTGGCAGTTTTGCTTCTTCTTTCCAATCCTTACACCTTCTGCCTCATATTCTTCTTTCATTATGCTGGCTTAGACTGCCAATATAACATTGAAAAGGTAAGAAAAAGACATCCTTGTCTTCTTAATTTTAAAAGAAATGTGTATTTCTTCATTAAGTATGAGGGGTTTTCTAAAACAGGTTTTTGACATATATGCTTTGGCAGTTTAAAGAAGTTCCCCATCACAAGGGCCGCAGAAGCACAGAAGGTAGCATGCCCATATGTCCCAATTTGCCAAATTTATACTTGTCATCCCAGGATGATTATTAATAGTGTCCCCTTTCATCCTCAAAAGGGTTTCAGTTTGGACAATAAATTATATGCTCCCTCTAATAGAAGGGTGATGTTATATGGTGATGCTAGCAAGGCAATTTGATCTATGATTATGAGATGAATAAGAGGACCTTGGAGGTTTGGGCAGCCTGCAGTTTCCAGGATGTTCTCTGCTTAACTGGGGAGTTTTCAACCTCAAGTAACAAAGCAATTACTACCTACTCCTTCCCTCTGCAAATTCATGAGGAGAAATGCTCCAGAGACAGGCCCAATATTGCCCAATTTGCCATTCGAGAAGCAAGAAACACACACAAAATGGGGTAATTATCTTATCAAAAACCAGCACGACTGGCAATCTGAGAATGAAGCTGACAACAACCTGGTCTGTCACATGTTCTGTTTTATCACTTACATCCCCAATATAAATGCAAAAATGTGAAAACCAGCGGTAGAATTAAATGGCAATGGATCCATTCTGATGCTGGACTGGAGCCACTTATTGAAGACATAAATTATAGTGCTGTCACCATCACCCTTCCTATTTGCAAATAAATGTTGTCATCTAATCATACAAGACTTGGAGATTGTTTAACAAATTCCTCTGAGGAAGGGCTCAGCAGCAGCTTGGATCCCCTGGACACCCAGATTCCATCTCTCTACTTTGGTCATCTCTCCAAAGATGTGGCTCTTTTTGTTTTGCACGACAGGCACTGTTTTCCCATTTTCTCAGCCTTTCTTGGAGATTAAACCACAAAGATCTGATGTATATCTTGACTAATTCCATTAAAGAATCATTAAGGATGAGAGATGGAGAGAGGCAGCCTCTGAAAAAAGTGGTGAAGGGAAGTCTCTTTCTCGATGCAAGAGGGGTCACCAAGCAGCAGGGCCAAGGATGGGGGCTCTATAGCAGAAAGCATCTTTTCCTCTTGATCGTGCCAGAAAGAAGAGTAACACAGAGACAAAGGGCAAAGTCTAGGAATAAAGCCTGGAGGTTCCTAGGACACTTGGGATGTGTGTTTCTGAGTCTTTGGATGCCCCGTTTGCTACCCTATTTGGGACACTTGGAGTGTGTATTTTTGAGTCTGTGGACACCCCATTTGCTACCTGTGCCCAGGAGACTTCAAGAACGACAAGTAATAAGGGCAGAGTTGCAGTGACACTAGCTGCATCCAGCTCATGCGTTTATTCATTATCCAATAAATACCTATTGGTTACCGGCTTAGTTTGAATTCTTCCAGAAGCAGCCCCTCAGAAAGAATTCAAGTACCAGCCGTCTGTTTGGGAGGTGAAGACAATACCCAGAGAGGAGTACAAAAGTTAGTGAAGAAAAGGAAGGTGGACAGTAAAGGATGAGTTATCAAGTCCCCCCTATGGTGACCTCTGATATTCACTGTAGAGCCTGTGCCTTAGACTTCTCCCTCCAAAGAGGGGAGGGAGCTGGAGTATTTACACACTCAGTCATTGACGGACAGCTGCTTTTTTTCCAGTCGTGTTTATTTCCCCACTTCTGGTCTTCCATTCAGTGGGACAGCGCAGGCCTCAGGAACCTCAGAAAGTCTTCAGGAATGAAGACTTGTAGAAACTGGCGGTTGGAAGGCAGGCCAAGTGACCTTCAGCTGATGCTCTGCAATAGGGCAGGGCATCAATGTCCAATACCTATGTGCCGAGCTCCTACTACATGCCGAGAGCTGTGCTACATGCCATGGCTACAGCCATGAACAAGTGAGAAATGGTCCCTGACCATGTGGAGCTTGTTGGAGGCAAACAGCAGCTACCTGTCCCTGCACCTCTTCCCTTCTCTTCCCAGGACAGACGGGAGACCTCCGCAAGCCTGTGCCTTGGGGTTCACCCAGGGGTCACCTCTACCTTCTCTGAGTCGCTGACTTCTGCCCTGTCCTATGTCTTCATCTCCATCCCTCCCTCTCACCCAGCTCTGAAATGTCTCCCTTCCCTCATCCGCATTACCTGATATTATTAACAGTGATGAATAGGACCACTTGTTGAGCACATACTGTATGCTCACCCCTGGGTTAAGTGATTTACGATTATTATCTCATTCATCTGCAAAACAAGTGTGACCTCCTGCTCCCAACCGGGCTCCTGCCTTATTCCACCTGCGGGATGGGGCCTCCTTGGAAAGCACCGTGACCTAAATCCAGGGCCCACAACCCTCTGCTCACTGCATTTGGGCCAATGTAGTCAGTCCTCTACCTCGGTGAGTGGGGCTGCGTTTGCCCAGACCTGCCTCCGTGATCTGCAGCTGAAGCCCCAGCACACCCTTCGCGCCCCCGAAGGCCCCTTCTGCTCCATTCCAGTGAGCAGCCCCGTCTCCCAAGGGGGAACTACGTTCAGCATCCTCCCAGGTTAGGATTCCCAGAGGCAGGAGAAAGGGCAAAAGGGCTTCTGCAGTTATTCTTCGTTGCTTTGGACACATATCAAATTTGCCTCCCTTGCCTCTATCCTTCTACCTTTGCAGCCTGAAAATAGGGAATTGGACTGAATCAGTCATTCTCAGACGCTACTCCAATAAGTCATGAGTCTCCTTCTTGTGGATTAATCCATTACCTTGTCTCTAATGATGTATTTCCACGGCGCTTTCTAGACACACAGCCCCGATGATGAAGAAGCGGTTTTCGTGGTGGGGATTGAGGCAGAGTGGCGAGGAAAGAGGAGACTATTCGGGGATTGGAGGGATTCATTTGGCTGCCCCCTTGTCTGTTGATGCAACAAAGGAACTCAGACTCAGAGCCTGGGAAATTCAGGCCAAGAAGGGTCAATGGCAACAAAAAGAAAGATAATCACTCCCTATTGGGGGAAAAAAAAGGCAGCAGCAGAGGAAGGCTGACCTGCTTATCTAGCATTCTGGCAGAACAGCAGACCACCAACTCAGACACTTCAAAAGACCCCTGGCTCAGCTCCCCAGCCCCTCCCCCGAGGCTCCTGCCGAGAGAACATCATAATACATCTCCTCATCTTCCCCTGCACTTTTGAAGTCAAAATGTGGTCTCGTTAATTAGATGTTAGTGGGGACCCGGGGGCGCTGGAATCCAAACTCAATAAATTTCATTTCTGAAAGACAAAGAGGTCAAGTGCATATTAAACTTGAGCGCTCACGGAGCTCTGCAGGGCCACTTACTCAGCCGGGCTCCTCACGGTTTCGGCAGAGAGCGCGCCAGAGCGGCTTTGGGAGGCTGGCTGGGCGCGGAGGCAGGCCTGAACGTGTGCCCGTCTGACACTGTGGACGAAGAGGCGGGAAAGCCATTCAAATGTTTTCAACAGAAATAGCCGGGTCCCGCAGTCTGAATTTGAAATTTCTTCCAGTATCCAACTCCTTTCATGAGAGGGGCCCAGTAAACTGCCTGGCCCTTTCTTTAGCCTCTGGGGCCTGTGGACCGGACGCTGCCTCTCACCACACTCTGCTATTCCCCGAGTTATCGCAGAGCCACGGCCACAGAGCTGGACGTTCTTCTGTCTGTCCTTCTCTCCCCATTTCCTTGACCTGAGCAGCCAGGAAACATGCAAGTAGTACCTGCCAGCTCTGTGGCTGCTGGCCTCCGTGGCTAGAGGAAAACCAACACCCACTAGAGGTGCCCGTGGCCAAAGCCCTTGCTACCGGCAGTAAGCCTAGGGCAGGGCAGCCCGGGAGTCAAAGGCAGCCCGCCGTCAGTCCGGGTCCCTCCGCTTCTCCGCTTCGATGCTCCGGGCTTCTAGCTGGGACTCTCCCCGGCCTGTGCCAAGATTCCAACCAGCGTTCGGCCGCCTTTGTAAAATGAAACGGGCGACTTTCTCAGCAACGCCTAACTTGGCTACAAGTTTGTCACACACATGCAGGGTGGAGGCTACATTTTTAGGGATGCGCTGTGAAATCTCTGTTTTGTTTTGTTTTCTTCCTTCCTTTAGTGCGTTTTGATTGGGGAACGAAGGCGTTAGGCACGCATGAGGTGTCCACGTTTAGAAAATTACCGAGTTGGCAGTTTAATTACGTTTGGAGGCCACTAACTAGGATTGTTTCCCTTTGTTTAGACAGCCTGAATCTTCTTAGTCCTGATTCGGGAATGTGATAATCCAAGTGTTGCTTTAACTTGAAAACTTACCACAGCAAGCTCTCCAAGCGACAAAATGTCATAGTGAGACACTCTAGTTTGGAAGTTCCTAAGAACCCCTATTTAAGATGGCTTTGTCTGGCAAAATCCACCATCGCCTGCTGCAGCGCAGGGCGGTGGGAACGTCCCTAATTACAGTTCTCCTGTTCTATTTCTGCAGCAGGAAGTCGCTGGGCTGCAATCCTTCCTCATCTCTGCACCCTGGGCTCTCCACATAGAGCTGCTGTTTTGGAAAGAGGGGCCTTTTCTGTTTTCTTTTGTTTTTCTTTTAAACTTTACCAAGAGGCAGTCTACTGTGGTAGAAATTGTTTTGCTGAACCAACCTAGCAGCCTGGATTCACCAGCATTCAAATGCAGCTGCATTTACCAGCATTGTTTAAAATCTGATTACCCAAGGTAGGAAATCTCTAAGAGCTGTTTCTAGTTTAATCGCCTAATATTCTTAATGAAGAAATCTGGAGAAGCCATTTCCAATGATCAACTTGGTGGACTCCATCTGCCTGTTATTTGCTTCCTAAAAATAATTTACCAGCAGCTTCAGAGCTGTGTCTAAGAGGGAGGCAAGCTGGTCAGTTAGGAAGGAGGTTCTCAGTCAAGGAAAATTTCCTGCTGCCTAGCGAGAGGACGAGTGGGGCCCCAGAAACCTGGAAGGCAGGAGAGATGGCTCAAGCTCACAGAGCACCCTCCCCAGTGCAGTCCCTAGACTCCCACTGATGGCCCCGTGGGATGTGACTCAGAACCCAGGTCAAGCCTTTCCTGACACTGGAAAGGCCATTTTCCACCAGCCTGCCCACCGGGACAGAGACTTCTCTCAGGGTAAAGCTTGCACTCAATAGGGTGGGGTACTTGACCCAGAAGAGAAACCTCTGGTATTTCCACAGACTCTCCCAGGAAGCTTTGTCTTGAATAAATTTGATCTTCTATACCAGTTGGGAGAGTTCAATTTCAATGTGTATATTATCCTATCCCCAAGTAGAACTCCCAAGTAGAAAGTCTGCTGTATGTGCCTCCCTTGGGCCTGGGTTCCATGGTAGTGTTCAACCACTGCAACGAAGTGTCAGAGTTCCAGACCCTGGAAGTTCCAGCAGAGCCTTGGGCTCCCACCCATTGGCTCCCACCTTTGCCCCTTACCTCTCCTGTTTCCTCATCTATCAGGCCCTGATCCTCTGGCTTTCTTATCCCTGTCTGTGGGCCAAAGGAGACTGTGTGTGATGGTTAGGTTCTAGGAACCTGACCTCTAAATCCTCTAGGTCACAACCACCAGCCAGCTCACCACGGTCCCTTGATGCAGATGTGTGCTCAGTGGTCAGAGATAACAAAGATGCCTTCTTTATTTGTCCCACATTTCCTGCAGGCTCCTGATGGACCAGATTGGGCCATAAAGATGGGAACTTTCACTTAAGCTAGAGACAGCAGGGGCGGTTACCTTTCCCCTTTCCCCTCCCTCACTCAGATACCAGCCCTCTAAACGTCCATGGCTGGGGAAAAGGGAGAGTAGGAGAAAGAAGGCATTTCTCCCAAGTGTCCCACAAACCAAAGAGTTCTACTATTTATCTCATCCCATTCAATGACGCTAGATGCTTCTGGCTAGATAACACTTTACGATTTATTTCTCTTTTATAAAAACATTAAGTGATTGCACTTCTCCTGCCGGCTGTAACAAACAAACTGGTATCAGACTAGCCCTCTTGCTGTCAACAGCTAGAAAACTGTACAAAATACATGAAACAACTGTTTTCAGATATTGGATAATAGGCAGCAGAGGGTTGTGATCCATGAAGGAGGGAAACAAAGGAGGGAAACGGGAGCCTTTGTTGACCTGGTTTTCGGTTTGAACTTGCTGTCCAGACCTCGCAGGAAGATGGAGGCCAAACAGACCACAGTGGTCTCTGGGAGCTGAGGAGACAAAGACTGGAGTTCTACTGAGGCACCTGGAACTTGCGGGGTAAAATACTGGAGAGGAGGGCGTGGCATAAAAAAGGAGCTCCAGAAATATGCATAAAGGTCCTCTTAAATCTTTGGTCAGGGACTTCCCTGGTGGTGCAGTGGTTAAGAATCCACCTGCCAATGCAGGGGACATGGGTTCGAGCCCTGTTCTGGGAAGATCCCACGTGCCACGGAGCCCGTGCGCCACAACTACTGAGCCCATGTGCCGCAACTACTGAAGCCCGTGCTCTTAGAACCCACGCTCCGCAACAAGAGAAGCCACCACAATGAGAAGCCCGTGCACCGCAACGAAGAGTAGCCCCCGCTCGCCGCAACTAGAGAAAGCCCACACGCAGCAACGAAGACCCAATGCAGCCAATAAATAAATAAATTAATTATTAATTTTTTTTAAAGATTAAAAAAATAATCTTTGGTCAAATACTAAGCTGCACTTACACATGACAAGATGCCAAAAGACTTGGCTAAGAACAACTACTGAATAATTGTGACCTGACTGGAGATCCTACAGTGCTGGGAAACAAAGTACTTCCAACCAATCAGAGTTGAGATAAATCACTGAACATCCTGGTCGTTCAGAGACCTCAGGGAGAACACACCTTACCGCTCTAACCAAGTGGACTATTCTAAAACAACCCTAAGAAAGCTTTTTTAAAACCCTGAAAGAATAAAGTTGGGTTTTTTTTAATGTAAATTAACTGTCTTCCAGAAAAAAATCTACACTCCTTAAAGGAAAATAACAAAATCCAATGTGCCATCCATAATTTCCAATATATGATCAAAAATTACTAGTCATGTGAAGAATCAGTACTGTGTGACCAATAATCAAGAGAAAAATAAGTCTAAAGAAACAGACCAAGAACAATAGAGAGGTTGAAATTAACAGAAAAGTGTTTTGAAACAGCTATCAGAAATCTGTTCAAAGATTTAAAGTAATTAGGGAATAGATTCAGAATTTTAGTAGAGGTACGGAAACTATGGAAAAGAATCAAAGAGAAATTTGAGAACCCCCAAATAAAATATCTGAACTGAAAAATTCAGTTGATGGGCATAAAAGCAGATTGGACACTGTAGCAGAAATAGATCGGTGAACTTTTAAAGACAGGGTAATAGAAGCTATCTAAACTGAAGCACAGAGATTTCAAAAAAAAAAAAAAGGGCAGACACAAATACAGCCAACTGATCTTTGACAAAGGAGCACAGACAATTCAATGGAGAAATGATAGTCTTTTCAACAAAAGTTGCTGATACAACTGGATATTCACGTGCAAAAAAAAAAAAAATCTAAAAACAGACCTACATCTTTCACAAAACTTAACTCAAAACTATAAAACACAAAACTATAAAACTCCTGGAAGATAAAAGGAGAAAATCTAGGTGACCTTGGCTTGGCAATGACTTTTTAGAGACAGCACCAACAGTATGATCAATGAAAGAAAAAATTGCCAAATTGGGCTTCATTACAACTTAAAACTTCTACTCTGCAACAAAAAACAAAAACACTGTTAAGAGAATGAAACTGCAAGCCACAGACTGGGATAAAGTCCCTGAAAACACATGTCTAAGAAAAGACTGGCATCCAAAATATACAAAGAACTCTTAAAATTCAGCAATAAGAAAACAAACGACCCAACTTTAAAATGGCCAAAAGATCTGAACACACAGTTCACAAGAGAAGATATATAGATGATGATAAACATATGAAAAGATGCTTAACATATGTCATTAGGGAATTGCAAATTAAAATGACAATGAGATACCACAAGATACCTATTAGAATGGCTAAAATCCAGAATATTGATACCACCAAATGCCAGCAAGGTTCTGGAGCAACAGGAATGCCCATTCACTGCTGGTGGAAATGCAAAATGATATGCTTTGGAAGACACTTTGACAGTTTCTTATAAAACTAAACATACTCTTACCACACAATCCACCAATCATGCTCACTGGTATTTGCTCAAATGAGTGGAAAACATATCCACACAAAAACTTGCTTGAATGTTTACAGCACCTTTATTCATAATTATCAAAACTTGGAAGCAATAAAGATGTCCTTCAATAAGTGAATGGATAAGCAAATCATGATACAGCCGCACAATAGAATATGATTCGGCGCTAAAAAGAAATGAGCTATCAAGCCACAAAAAGACATGGAGGAACCTTATTATAAATCAACTATACTTCAATTTAAAAAAGAGAAAAGAAATGGAGGAAACTTAAATGCATATTGCTAAGTAAAAGAAGCCACTCTGAAGAGTCTACATTCTGTATAATTTTAACTACATGACATTCTGGAAAAGGCAAAACTATGGAGACAATAAAAAGATCAGTGTTTGCCAGGAGTTTGGGGGATGGGAGGGAGAGATGTAGAGGCGGAACACAAGGAAATTTTAGGATGATGAAACTATTCTCTATGATATGATAATGGTAGATACATGTATCATACATTTGTCAAAGTCCATAGAACGTACAACACAAAGAGTAAACCCTAACGTAAACTACAGACTTTGGGTGATATTGACACATCAGTGTAGGTTTATCAATTGTAGCAAATGAAGCATTCAAATGCAAGATATTAAGACCAGTAGTCAGAAAACTATAAGACACTGATGAAAGAAATCAAAGGTGAAACAAACAAATGGAGAGATATACCATGTTCTTGGATTGGAAGAATCAATATTGTGAAAATGACTATATTACCCAAAGCAATCTACAGATTCAGTGCAATCCCTATCAAATTACCAATGGCATTTTTCACAGAATTAGAACAAAAAATTTTACAATTTGTATGGAAACACAAAAGACCCCGAATAGCCAAAGCAATCTTGAGAAAGAGAAATGGAGTTGGAAGAATCAGGCTCCCCAACTTCAGACTATACTACAAAACCACAGTAATCAAGACAGTATGGTACTGGCACAAAAACAGAAATATAGATCAATGGAACAGGATAGAAAGCCCAGAGTTAAACCCATGCACCTATTGTCACCTAATCTATGACAAAGGAGGCAAGAATATACAATGGAGAAAAGACAGTCTCTTTAATAAGCAGTGCTGAGAAAACTGGACAGCTACATGTAAGAGAATGAAATTAGAACACTCCCTAATACCACACACAAAAATAAACTCAAAATGGATTAAAGACCTAAATGTAAGACCGGACACCATAAAACTCTTAGAGGAAAACATGGGAAGAACACTCTTTGACATAAACCACGTTAAGATCTTTTTTGACCCACCTCCTAGAGTAATGAAAATAAAAACAAAAATAAAAATGGGACCTAATTAAACTTAATAGCTTTTGGCACAGCAAAGAAAACCATAAACGAGATGAAAAGACAACCCTCAGAATGGGAGAAAATATCTGCAAATGAAGCAACTGACGAGGGATTAATCTCCAAAACATACAAACAGCTCATGCAGCTCAATATCACAAAAACAAACAACCCAATCAAAAAATGGGTGGAAGACCTAAACAGACATTTCTCCAAAGAAGACATACAGATGGCCAAGAGACACATGAAAAGCTGCTCAACATCACTATTAGAGAAATGCAAATCAAAACTACAATGAGGTATCAGCTCACACCAGTCAGAATGGCCATCATCAAAAAATCTACAAACAATAAATGCTGGAGAGGGTGTGGAGAAAAGGGAACCCTCATACACTGTTGGTGGGAATGCACATTGATCAGCCCCTATGGAGAACAGTATGGAGGTTCCTTAGAAAACTAAAAACAGAACTACCATATGACTGAGCAATCCCACTCCTGGGCATATACCCTGAGAAAACAATAATTCAAAAAGACACATGCACCCCAATGTTCATTGCAGCACTATTTACAATAGCCGGGACACGGGAGCAACCTAAATGTCCGTCGACAGATGAATGGATAAAGATGTAGTACATATATGCAATAGAATATTACTCAGCCATAAAAAGGAATGAAATTGGGTCATTTGTAGAGATGTGGATGGACCTAGAGTCTGTCATACAGAGTGAAGTAAGTCAGAAAGAGAAAAACAAATACCGTATATTAACGGATATATGTGGAATCTAGAAAAATGGTACAGATGAACCTATTTGCAGGGCAGAAATAGAGACGCAGATGAAGAGATGGATATGTGGACACGGATCGGGGGAAGGGGCGGAGGGATGAATTGGTACGTTGGAATTGATGCATATACCCTACCATGTGTAAAACAGATCGCCAGTGGAACCTGCTGTATAGCACAGGGAGCTCAGCTCAGTGCTCTGTGATGACCTAGATGGATGGGATGTGGGGTGGTGGGAGGGAGGCCCAAGAAGGAAGGCATATATGTATACATACAGCTGATTCACTTCATCGTACCACAGAAACTAACACAACATTGTAAAGCAACCCAATAAAAAGAAAATACCAGAAAATTTAAGGTGTTAGTAAGGGGGTATATGAGAACTCTCTGTACTTTCCACTCAATTTTTCTTTAAATCTAAAACTGTTCCCCCACAAAGGTCTATTAATTTGTTTAAATAAACAAAGCCTCAGTGGCCTCTTAGATAAATAGAGGGCCAAAAGAAGAGGAGAGAGAGATTTGGGTCTAAAAAACCAACCAAACAAACAAAAACCCAAAAAAACTAAAGTAATACCAAAGATTGTCCAAAATTGATTAAAACTATCAATCCCCAGGTTCAAGGTGCTCAACAAAATCCAAGCAGGATACCCTTAATGAAAACCAGATCTAAGCACATCATAATAAGATAACTGAAAACCAAAGAGAAAGAGAAAATCTTTAAAGGAGCCAAAGGGTGGGCAGGACACATTACAGAGAAGGAAATGATATGACTTATCATTGACTCCTCATCAGCAATAATGCAAACCTTAAAATAATGGAACATCTTTAAAGTGGAAAAAAAAACTTAACTGTAAGTTAACTGTAATTCCAAATTCAGTGAAAATATCTTTTAAAATGAAAATACAAATAGACATTTTTAAATAAACAAAAACTTTAAAAGTTTATCACCAGTAGACTTGAATGCCAAAATAATTCTTTTTCTTTAGGAAGTTATTCAGGCTGAAGGAAAATTTCTCTAAAATTCAATTGACTGTTTACAAAACCAACAATGTATTTCAGGGAATACAGCATATATAAAAGTAGAATATATGAAAACAGTAGCATAAAGAATAGGATGGGCATATGGACGTACACTACTGCAAGGCTCTTAAATCATTCAATATGGGATTATTTTGTAAGTGATATAATATTAATAAATATAGGTAAAAATCCAATACAAAAGATAAAATGTAATATCAAAAAAATGCTCAATTAATCCAAAAGAAGGCAGGAAAGAAGACAAACAGAAAACAAATGAAAGACTGTAAGTTTAAACACAGCCATACAAATAATCACGTTAAACGTAAAGGCAGAGATTTTCAGGTTAGTTTTCTTTAGGCAAAATCCAATTATAAATCTCTGTTTACAAGAGATTCACTTTAAATATGAAGAAAAAGATAAATGACAGATAAAAAGATGAAAAAATATATACCATGCAACAACACAAATTTACAGATATCAGAAATGAAATAGAAGACATCACTATCTACACTGCAACGGTAAAAAGATAAGAAGGAAACATTCTAAACAATTTATGCCACTAAATTAAATAATTTCATGAAATTGACAAATTTCTTGTAAAACATAAATTACAAAACTGACACAAGAAGAAACACAAAATATAACTAGCCCTATACCTACTAAAGAAATTAAATTTATTATCAAAAACCTTCCCACAAAGAAAACTCCAGATGCATAATGCTTCACTGCTGAATCATATAAAAACACTTAAGAAAAAATAATGCCAATTCTACATAAACTCTTCCAGAAAACAGGGGAAGAAAATACTGGCAAACTCATTTATAAGACCAACACGGCTGTGATACTAAAAGCATACCAAAGGGAAATTACAAGAAAAGAAAAACCACAAACCAACATCCCTCATGAACACAAATACAAAAATCCTTAATAAAATGTCAGCAAATTGAAATATATAGATATATAAAATAATACATCATGACGAAATAGGTTTATCACAAGATTACGAGATTGGCTTAACATTCAAATATCAATCTATATAATCTGGCATATTAACAGACTAAGGAGAAACTGCTTACGAGTAGCTCAAAAGATGCAGAAAAGGTATTTGACAATATCCAACACTTATTCATGATAAAAATGCTCAGCAAACTTGGAATAAAAATGAACCTTCCTCAATCTGATAAAGGGTTTCCCATAGTAACCTTGCAGCTAATGTCACCCTTCATGGTGAAAGACTGAATACTTTCTCCCTAAGGTAGAGAACAAGGCAAGGATGCCTACTCTCACCACTTCAGAATTTTATTGGAAGTCCTAATCACTGCATCAAAGCAGGGAAAAGAAAAAAAAAAGATGTACAGATTGGAAAAGAAGGAATAAAATTGTTTATTTGCAGGTAACATAGTCACGTATGTAGAAAATCCTAAGGAAGCTGAGGAAAAAAAAAACAGAACTAAAAAGCGAGCTTAGCAACGCTGCAGGATACAGCCTCAACATACAATAATTAATTGTATTTCCATACTAGCAAGAAACAATTGGAAGCTGTAATTTTCGCAGTACTATTTATAAGAGCATCAAAAAACATGAAATAGGGATAAATTTAACAAAATATATGTAAGAGCTGTAACCAAAACTCTGATGAGAGCCAGAACAAAACAATTTTGCAAAAGAAGAAAAAATTGAAGGACTTACACCCCCTGGTTTCAAAACTTACTATAAAGCTACATTAATCAAGAAAATGTGGTATTCATATAAGGTTAACCATATAGCTGGAACCAGGAAGTCTGCATTTAAGGACATGAAAAAGTGCTCAACATTACGAGTCGTTACGAAAGTGTAAATGGAAACTACAAGGAGATACTGCTATACAGCCAATAGATTGACTAATACAAAACTAACAATATCAAACTGTCAGGTAAGGATGTGGGGCAATCTGACCTCTCACACTTTGCTGACGGGAGTGCAAAATTACAAGAAGTTTGGAAAACTTTGCCAGTTTCTTATAAAGTTAAGCGTATGCCTATATGCCTACCCTTCGACCCAGCAATTCTATTTCCAGGGAGTGCAAAATTACAAGAAGTTTGGAAAACTTTGTCAGTTTCTTATAAAGTTAAGCATATGCCTATATGCCTACCCTTCGACCCAGCAATTCTATTTCCAGGTATTTATCCAAGAGAAATGAAAATGTATGTCCACAGGAAAAAAATACTTATACAAGAACATTCATAACAGCTTATTCGTAACAGCCAACCCAAACGTCCATCAACAGGAGAATGGATAAACTGTGGTTTATCCATATAGTGGAATACTGTGGAGTACATATAGTGGAATACTACCTAGCAACAAAAAGGAACAAACTACTGATTTATGCAGCAAAGTGGATGAATCTCAGAAACACTGTGTTGAGCAAAAGAAGTCCCACAAAGGAGTACACACTGTATGATTCTATTTACATAAAGTTCTAGAGCAGGAAAAGCTAACCTATGGCAATAGAAATCGAACCAGTGGTTGCTTCTGGTAGAGGGGGTAGCAGGGAATGACGGGGCTGGGGGGGGCACACAAAGCGGCTCCCTGGGGCGGTGGAGGTGTCCTATATCTGGACAGGGGTGTGGGTTACAGGGCTGGAAGCACTTGTCAAACCTGACTGAGCTGTACAGTCAAGATATTGCTATGCATGCCCGTACCCAACTAAGCATTCACTATGTAAATTATACTTCCGTTTTTAAAAGTTTTTTTTAAAGCTTCAAAAGTACAGGTTCAACACCTCCTATGAAACAACACAGAAAATTAAGAGCGCACCCTCGGACTTCCCTGGTGGCGCAGTGGTTAAGAATCCGCCTGCCAATGCAGGGGACACGGATTCGAGCCCTAGTCCGGGAAGATACCACATGCCGTGGAGCAACTAAGCCCGTGCTCCATAACTACTGAAGCCCGCGCGCCTAGAGCCCGTGCTCCACAGCAAGAGAAGCCACCGCAATGAGAAGTCCGTGCACCACAATGAAGAGGAGCCCCCACTCGCCGCAACTAGAGAAAGCCCGCACGCAGCAACGAAGACCCAACGCAGCCAAAAATAAACATAATTAATTCATTTTAAAAATAATTATTTATTTAAAAACCCTTCACACACACACACAAAAAAAAGAGTGCACCCCAACTTCACTCTTCCCCTTGTATGGGCCACCTCCCATGTAATGAATGTTAACAGCAAGTGTGACCTTCCACACTCCTCTCCATGCTTCTAAGACTCAAACAGTCAAATGCACATGTATGTAGGAAGGTGTGGGACACTAGCTTGTTTTTTTAAATAACTGTTTCCTCTGCAGGTGTTTCTGCTACTTGTTTCTATCACCTAACCATACTCCAGGTCATAGCTACACAACATCCCATTCTATGGACAATGGCATTTATCCACTGTAGTAGATTTATCCATCTACTCACAAGTCTCCACTCCCTCCACCCCAATGATGGGCTGTCAGGCTCGCCCAAGTTTTTGTTATTACAAACAATGTTGCAAAAACTTCCTTCATCATACACTTAATCTCCCTGGTGCTTTTGTTTCTATAGAAGAATTTCCCCAAGTGGGAAGAGTGAATAAAAAAGATAAGTGTGTTATTTGTTTTAATGGATATTGCCGATTACTTTTCACAAAAAGGTTGCAGAAATCTCATTTAGTGTTCAGTCCTACATATTTTAAGTTTCTGCAGACTGCCTTCAGAAAGGAAAATAAATTATGAACAAAGCATAATAATCATCTTAGGTAATTCATTATGCCTTGAAGGGGAAAATTCAACAACATATCTAAGCTCACAGATAACCAAGTTATTCTAGTTAAATATCTCCTGAGAGGTGGGATAGCGTGATGGTTGAGAACTGAAGCAACCCTGGCCAAGGTACTGCCCAAGCCTGACTTACCTCACCTCTGTGACCTTGAATAAGTTAGTTGACCTTGAATAAGTTAGTTGTTTGCACCCGAGCATCCTCATAAACAAACATGTAAATAATAATAGTACTTATATCACTGAAGATTTAATAAAGGTAATGTGAAGGACCCAGCACGTGGAGAGTGGACAGTCCGATACATGAAAAGAGCTCTGTAATGTTAGTTGTTATTGGGCAAGTTGCTTATCTTCTCTGGATCTCCATTTCCTTATCTGTAAAATGGGAGCAGTAACACCATTGTCTCATAGGGCACATAAAGCGATCAGAACAATGCTGGTCTCATCTTAAGCTTTCAATAAAATGAGCTCATGTCATTGTTAAAATGCAATGCTCACACAGAGGAGCCAGGCTTGTCACCTGCGGGAATCTAAATGTGGGGTGGGTGGCACTCACAACCTCCCAAAACTCATAAGAAAGCTAAGTTCCTGCCAGGCTGACGATGATATTAAATTCTTGGAAGGCACGCAACTACACTGATTGTGCCCAAGGGCCCAGACTCTGGACTAAAAGAGGGGTCTAAAAGAAGTGTAGATTTCTAGAAAACAGAGTCCCTGCCCTGCACAATGCAGCCCAGAGTCACCTGCTGGGCCATGTCCATCAAGGGTGACCAGTCAGTAGATGGTACCTGCATTATCAGCTTGGAGGTTTTCAACTCTGTTTATTAACTCAACTGCGGATTTTAGCTAATTTTTTTAAAAGCTCTAGGTAAAGTCAATGATTGTACTGAGGAAAAACAAGCACAAACAAGCCCATGTTATCTCTTTACCAGGATCGAACAAACAAATAAACTTGGCATTGGTTTTACTAAAGACTCCTAGTGATGCTTTTAGCTCGAAGTTAAATGTCCCTTCATTTGGGGACAGAAATATCAGCCCAGGCAGTTAACTAAATTGATGGCTGTTGACACTAGCCTTTTGCCTAATGACGAGAGGTACAGAGGCCACTGTACCTGGATTCAGGGAAACAGCTGCAGAGAAATCCACGGCTGCGGATGGCTAGACACTCGAGTTTGTCCATGTGCCCTGGGGTGACCAGATCCCGTGAAGCTCCTCACACAGACCCTGAGCACACAGCATTGATTCCCACAGGTGGATGGATCGTCCCCACCATTGGCACACCCATACCTGTTCCCAGAGAGCTTGGGTCCCACTATCAAGGGACCAAGGAAATCCAAGTTATGGTCGCAGGCTGCGTGTAGAATCTGAACAAAGGATGACGGCTGCTCTTGGAAGCTATTGGAGCCTGTGTACATGAGCCTCGTGAACACGCCCACGTTCACGCTTCTAGTGTGCAAGTCTCCCCCGATGGCCAGGAGAGAGCCAGGTCCCCTGATGGAGAGCCACGTACTTCACTCAGAGGTGGATTTCTGCCTGCGCCTGGGGCCCCCGCACTGGACAATCCCCCTCCTCTAAGCAGCCCGTCCTTTCCATGGAATGGAGGGGCCAGGAGGGCCACAAGTAGCAGCCACCTCAGAGACCTCCTGGCCGCAAGGAACAGAGTGACGTTCTGATGGCAGGACGCAAATAAAACATGATATGATCTTGTTTTGCATTTGAAGCTCATAAAATCAAGTCAAGTGTTATCATGTGTGTTTGATAGGGGGAGGGGCCCTAGAAAAAATATCAATTATCCAGGTCCTTGACCGCACGATGAAGAAACTAGGATAAAAGAAAGTCCACCAGGTAGCATGAATAACTAAAATGAAATAAAACAGTAAAAAAAAAAAAGAAGTAAAGTAAAATAAAATACACTCCATGTGTTTCACATGACATCAAAACTGGATCCTGGCTCCAAATTATCTGATTAAAGGCTCATGAAACACCAGCAAATTGCTTATTGATTAGAGACTGAATGATCAAGAGCCTTTTAGCCTTTATCCCCATCTCCTCCCTCCCGCTCTTGCCTACTTGTCCTCCACACCCACTCTCAGAGTGACCTTTTGAAGGTCGCTTTAGGCTGAGCATTTTCCAGGGACCCTGTTTCATATGTTACATGTATCATCATGTGAGGACAACAGCTCCACAAGGGAAGTATGAGTGTTAGCATCTCCCCACGTTATGGTTGATGACACCAAGGCGCTGAGAGGTCAAGTGACTTAATCAAGGTCCACAGCTAGTTAGTAGTGGAGCTGGGATGCCAACCCATGCAGCCCGGGTCTATAGCTCACTCTTAGGCACTATGCTAAGTAATTTAAAGGGCAAGGATGCATTTTCTCTCATGGGACTAAATACAGTTACTTTCATTTTCTACCTTTTAGAAATGCAACCCATAAATGGGTTTATTTTTCCTGCTGTGTCCCTGACACAGGACACATTGCTCTGGGCAATCAAAAAAGACAGAAGGGAGCACTGGAAGACCTCAGCTGGGTGCTCCACAGTGCCCTCCCCCAGCTCACCACACCACCACCCAACCTTAACCTGCTTTCAAGGTGAAGCGGTATCATTGCCCGTCGTGTAAACACACTACTGTATATAAAATAGATAACTAATAAGGACCTACTGTATAGCACAGGGAACTCTACTCAATACTCTATAATGGCCTATATGGGAAAAGCATCTTTAAAAAGAGTGGATAAAAAACAAACAAACAAAAAAAAGGGGGCTTCCCTGGTGGCGTAGTGGTTGAGAGTCCGCCTGCCGATGCAGGGGACAAGGGAAGATCCCACATGCCGCGGAGCGGCTAGGCCCGTGAGCCATGGCCGCTGAGCCTGCGCGTCCAGAGCCTGTGCTCCGCAACGGGAGAGGCCACAGCAGTGAGAGGCCCACATACCTTAAAAAAAAAAAAAAAGAGTGGATAAATGTATATGTATAACTGATTCACTTTGCTGTACACCTGAAACTAACACAACATTGTAAATCAACTATACTCTAATAAAAATGTTTTAAAAAGAAAGTCTCAAGATCAAAAAGTTAAATAGAGTTACCACATGGTCCAGCAATTGCACTCCTCTGCATATACCCAAGAGAAATGAAAACATGTCCTTGAAAACAACCGCACATGAATATTCACAGCAGCATTACTCACAGCAGCCAAACTATGGAAACAACCCAAATGCCCACCAACTTATGAATGGATGAACAAAAGGTGGTATATCCATACAATGAAGTATTATGCAGCCATATAAAAAAATGAAGTAGGGACACACGCTACAACATGGACGAACCTTGGCAACATTATGCTAAGTGGAAGAAGTCGGACACAAAGGGCCACATACCGTATGATTCCATTTACAGGAAATGTTCAGAATAAATAAATCCATAGAGACAAAAAGTAGAATCGTGGCTGCTAGGGACTGGGGAGGACAAAAGAATGGGGAGTGACTGCCAGCGGGTACCCAGCTTCTTTTGGAGATGATGGAAATGTTCTGGAATTAGATAGTGGTGATAATTGTACAACTTCGTCAATTATATTCTTCAAAGGGATGAATTTCGTGGTATATGAACTATATCTCAATAAAAAATATTTTTTTAAATTAGCAACTGCATTAAAAAAATCTACACTGAAATTGTTAGAGATTCTATAGGTAAGAAATCTGATAGAATGCTTTCCCAAATTCGACAGAATTCCTGTAAATATATATACTATTACCAATGAAGAGTAGTGAAACGGAAAAAAATGCTTTAAAGCAACAATAATAAATATATTTCCATCAGTCATGCTAGAGGAAAGACTGAATTATCCCTCTGTCTATAGAAAACGAATATAAATTTGTGGCCATATGAAGACAATGATAGTATGTAGCCAAAGATTATGGGAGAAAAATATTAGAGATACGTCAAGAAAATAATAAAATTATCTTTTCTAAGTTTCTATCATGTTCACTGTATTTGTCAGTTTTTTTTTTAAATGAGTGATTGGTTATATCTCTTCTTGTTCTAAACTAAAAATTTACTTTCAAAACAATAAAAAAGGGATGGGGAGGTGGGGGAGAGCGTCTTTCTGGGCTGGAAGCGGCATCCAATTCGTATGAACATGGCTTCTTCTTTTCTATCTCTTCCTTCCACGCAGCCAGAGTGGCGAGACCTGCAGCAGGGACATGGTTTTCTGTCCCTTTTGCCTCTTCTCTGTTCTCCCTCAGGGGTCCAGACTCAGGGGCCACCCCAGACCATCAAGCCGGCTTTGACAGCCTGGGACAGCTCTGCTCCAGAAATGGGGCCTCGGTCCTGTTCTGACGCTCTAAAAACTCGTCTGCCAGGGTCTCTGAGTATAGTTTTTCCCTCAACAAGGTGACCCTGCTGAGGATGGGTCTGTTCTCTCTTTTTTTTTTACGTGGTGTTTGTTGCTGCACGCGGGCTTTCTCTAGTTGCAGCAAGCGGGGGCTACTCTCTGTTGCGGTGCGTGGGCTTCTCATTGCGGTGGCTTCTCCTTTTGCGGAGCACGGGTTCTAGGTGTGTGGGCTCAGTAGTTGTGGCACACGAGCTCAGCAGTTGTGGCACGTGGTCTCTAGAGCGCAGGCTCAGTAGTTGTGGCGCACCGGCTTAGTTGCTCCGCGGCGTGTGGGCTCTTCCCGGACCGGGGCTTGAATCCGTGTCCCCTGCATTGGCAGGTGGATTCTTAACCACTGCGCCACTGGGGAAGCCCCTGGGTCTGGTTCTTAAGGCACATGGACAGACTGAGCTACTCTGATGTCTCTTGAGTCCACTTAGATTTTCGAAAGGGAGTGCTTCACAGTGTCTAGCCTGGTACACCAGAAATCCACCATAGTTCTTGGGGTTAAATCTGCCTTAAACAATGTAACAAACTTTCCTTCTCCCCCTCCCCCTTTGCTACCTTCCTCTTCCCTTTCCCCTTCCTCTTCCTCCTCCTCTCCTTCTCCTTCTCCTTCTCCTTACCCTGGGAATAGCTTTCCCTCCTGGACATCATAGAAGGAAGAATGGATAGACATGAGGATTCAGGAATTCCTGGGTCCCCTGGCTGTGATAAAATCTCAGACTTGCACAACTTCTCACTCCCTGAAAAAGGAAAAGTGTGATCCAAATATGGAGACGGGACTGGACTAGATGGGTCCCTGGCAGGATAAGGCTGTCCCTCAGTGTAGCCGAGAGCTAAGTCTGGAGGAGACAAAATGTGATTGTAAAAGTGGAAAGCAGGGGGTGAGGGCCTGCCGGGCAGACTCTGGAAGGCCCTGAATACCAGTAATTCTCTCCTCTTGTGACTTAGGATTTCATATTCTAACAACACCCTTTACCGACCCACACAAACGCCCCCAGCCAGAAATGCTAAAACCAAGAGAGAAACTCACTGCAATTCTACTACCTGCCCACCCATCTCCACGTCCAGGCCCGGAGACTCTGACACAGACAACCGTGAAGAGGTGGATGTCGAAGGATAAATATCATTGGTCCCATGAATTCTCCAGGTCACTCTGCAGACTTCCTCTGTTCTGAGATGGATGGTTGGTACTATGTTCATAATAATGACAATCAAACCTTAGCATCTGTTTAACATCTTACAATGTATGTGAACTTATTTGATCTGCACAGCTCCATGAAGTAAGTATGAGAGCAGCATTCTAACAATGGTATAGGTAGGAAAACTGAAACCCAGGCAGGGGAAGTGATGGCCTGGCTAAAGGTTGCCAAGTTCGCAAGTATTGTTTTATCTAATAAGTTATCTCAGTCTCCCTAATATGAATAAAAATCTTTCAAGTTTAAGGAGTCAGATTAATCTAGCCTGAGGCTTTCTTTGGACGCCTTTTATACATGGAGGGTGGGGTTGCCTGCAAATACAGTTCAGCCTCGGGGAAGAGACCACCCGCCCCCCTTGCCCTTCAGACAAAGGCACATATAGGTTTTGTGTAAAGTGGTCTTTAGGACCCCAAAATCGACAGAGCTCTCTCCTTTAAGAACCATGGATTTTATAAAAACCTGTTGCTGGTCAGCTCTCTTTCCAGACAATAGGCTCCTCTCCAGCTTCAATCACCACTCATCTTAGATAAAAGAAAGCAAGAACACACACAGAAGACCGCAAGGGGTGTCTGTCTGAAAGCTGCCACCAGCTTAGCAGCATCAGAGCAACACGTTCCAAACATCCCAGCTGCCGGGGCAGGTTGTCCCACTCGGAGCCCCTTGTTCTTTCTCCAGCCCTTCATGAGTGGGGACTGCCCACTGGGCCCTCTGTTCCTCCGGTGCTGCCACACCCAAGCACCCATGGAGCTGGGAGGTCCAGCTGAGACCCATTCGGGTTGAATCAGAGAAGGTCAAATCCAGCCGGGAGGGCAAGGCAGGAGGCCACAGAGATGCGAGCAGTCCAGACCCAGAGCAGGAAGTGGGAGCAGGTGAGCAAACTCGGAACCTCTGATAGAAGCAGGACAAAGGGGCACTGCCCCCAAACGTGGTCCTCAAAAGTATTTCCCACACAGTCCACCAAGTCCATCTTCTTCGGAGTTAATACATTCTATTTATGAAATGCATCAGGAAAGGTTACGAACTCTCAGTTGCTCACGCCATAGTAGATCGATCAATCTCTCTCTCTCTCTCTCTCTCTCTCTCTCTCTCTCATCTATCCATCCATCCATCCATCCATCCATCCATCCATCATCTATCTATCTCATTCGTGTTGGCTATGGACAGACCTGTGTCCACATTAAAAGATAACACAAACTTGTAGGTAAATTCCATCCCTACCTGAAGCAGGGTCAGAGATGCTGAAATTATCTCACACCTTCATCCATTCATCCATCTATCCACCCATCCATCTCTCCCTGCCTCTTTCCACCTATTTATCCACTCATTTGTGCATCAATTATTAATGATCCCAACTATATGCCTGGGCCTCTGAATTAGATCCATCCTCTTTCCCAAGAACCTCACAGTCTAGAGGGGGAGACGGATATGTGAACAATCCCATGTGACCAGCACCTCAGCAGGGATACAGAGCAGCACGGAAGGCTTCGGAGAGGGGGTTACAGGTGAGCAGGCCCCTGAAAGACAAGGAGGAGTTGAACAGCAGGTCAAGGTAATCAAAAGACACTCCAGGTAGAGGGAACGGCAGGTGAAAAGTCAGAGTCTGGGAATATCAGGGCCAAATCCAGAGTTAGCCTTAGGAGGAATTCTCTTTTATTGCTGGTTTGAGACAATAACTGAAATAAAGTTTCCCACATTCTCCAGTCATGGGTCCTGTTTGGCTTTGACTTCGTTAACGTGAAAATGGTAATACACAGAGAAAGAAAAGGCCTAGGGAACAGCATCACAGGAGTGGGAATAAGTCAAGTTCTGGGAATAGCAAGAAAGCAAGCCGAGATGCCCTTGGTTACTTCAAACAACCCTCCTATGCTGTACAGAAGGTGGAAAGTGATGTCAAGCCAGTGGCCTGTCACGGGAGAGACCGGAGTGGCAGCCTTTCACAAGCAACGTGTCCCATCGCTGACACACTGTCTTTTTCTGGGGTTCATTTAGTAGAAAGGGAGACCATCTTAGTTCACACGCGCTGCTATAACAAAACACCATAGAAGTGGTGGCTTGTAAACCGCAGAAATCATTTCTCACGGCTTTGGAGGCTGGGAGGTCCAAGACGAAGGTGCCGGCAGATTCGGTGTCTGGCGAGGGTCCACCTCCTAGTTCATAGAGGGCCATCTTTTCGCTGTGTCCTCACTTGGCAGAAGGGGCAAGGGAGCTCTCTGGGTCTCTATTATAAGGGCACCAATTCCATTCATGAGGGCTGTTAATCACCTCCCAAAGGCCCCACCTCCAAAGACCATTCGATTGGGGATTAGGTTTCAACAAATGAATTAGCGGGGGGGAGACACAAACTTTCAGTCTATAGCAGGTACTGTCCCCCAAATCCAGACCACAAACATATTTCCCACAACCACTCCATCAAACAGAACTTCTTTGAAGTTAACAAACTCTATTTTAAATGGTAAAACCCCAAGGAGTAGTATGAACTATCATTTGTTCACACCTTTGTATAAGGTTTTTCAATCAGTGTAGGCATCCCTTTTAGATTAACCATCATGGGGACTTCCCTGGTGGTCCAGCGGTAAAGAATCCACCTTACAACGCAGGGGACGCGGGTTCAATCCCTCATCAAGGAACTAAGATCCCACGTGCTGTGGGGCAACTAAGCCCATGCACCGCGACTACTGAGCTCGCACGCCTCAACTAGAGAGCCTGCGTGCCGCAAACGACAGAGCCCACGCGCTCTGGAGCCCGTGTGCCACAACTAGAGGAGAGAAAACCCGTGTGCCACAACTAGAGAGGAGCCCATGCGCCGCAATGAAAGATCCTGCTCGCCTCAACGAGGATCCCACGTGCCGCAACTAAGACCCAACGCAGCGAAAACTAAATTAAATAAATAAATAAATAATAAATAGATTAACCAACGTGAAGGACTGTGAGTTTCCATGGGAGAGAGGGGAAAGAGATTTAAAGAGATCCTGAGCCTAGGAGGCAGCGTTCAGAGTGGAGTTTAGGAGAAGCCTGAAGTCAGCAAAAAAACACCCAGGCCCTTGAGTCAGACGCCAGGGAGACGGGAGGCTGCAAACGGCCAGCTGTGTCCATTCCCCATCCTCTAAGGTGTCCCTTATGAGAGTTAGAGTTTGGTGTCGCTGAACATCGTCTCCCACAGTCTGTGATCATCAAGCCAGTAAATGCCTGCAGCTGAAGAAAACAGCTGCTGGATAGGATCATATTCATTGTAACGCATCGCAGTGTTGTAGCACTTCCTCGAGTTGGCCAGGGCTAAGCGCCTCACATGCACACTCCCAGCGAATCTCCCCAGCATCCCAGGAGAGTGATGGGATAATCCTCCTTTCACAGACGTGAAACCTGAGACTTGGGAAGGTTGCATGCCCTGGATCGCACAGCTTGGGAGCAGCAGAGCAGACGTTTGGTCCAGGTCTGCCTTTCTGTGAAGCATCTCCTTTTACTCCCCACTGAGATGTTCTACTTGTCATGGTGCCTGGACAGCGGAGGCAGGCGTGCAGGCGGGCACTGTCGGGATATGATAAGTATTTGAATGAATTGGCAGTGGCTCTGAGAAAATGACTGCCTCCCTCATATCTGTGGCAAAAATATTATACCTCTGTCTTACTGGAGAAGTTTGAAAAGTTAAACGATCCTCATGGAAAGCTCCTTGGATTCGTTTCCCAGGGCTGCTGTAACAAAGTACCAAAACCTGGGTAGCTTAAAACAACAGAAAGGTATTGTCTCATAGTTCTGGAGGCTGGAACTCCAAAATCACAGTGTGGCAGGGCCAGGCTCTCTCTGACAACTTTAGGGGAGAATCCTTCCTTGTTCCTTCTAGCTGCTGGTGTTGACCAGAAGTCCTTGGCATCCCTTGATATATCCCTTGAAGATATATCACTCCAATTATATGGCCATCATTTCCCTGTGGGTCTTCACACCATCTTCCCTCTGTGTGTGTCTGGCTCTGTGTCCAAATTTCCCCTTTTTATAGGGACATCAGTCATATTGGATTAGAACCCACCCTAACAACCTCATCTTAACTTGATTACCTCTGTAAAGACCCTATTTCCAAATAAGATCAGATTCTGAAGTACTCGGAGTTAGGACTTCAACATATCTTGGGGGGGGGAGGGCGCGAGGTGGGGGGAGACATCATTCAACCCATCACGTACCTCAACCGTTAATCCTCAGAGTTAAACTTTGAATCATTTACTGTCTTCCCCTGGTTCCCACCTATTCCCGATCTGAGAATAATTACATCCTCAAGTCCCCACAGTGCTGGAGATGGTCTGGATCTATGGTTGAGACACCCCTATCCCCAGCCATGACCCTCACCCCATCCAAGTGCCACCCCTATGGTACTGTCCACCGGATTTCTAAGAAATCCGTGCAGAGAGTCATGGCTTCTCCCGGCAACTGGCCAATTTCCCTTTCATTCTCACTTGCTAATGACATCTGTCAGCTCAAGTACTAACAGCCGGGTGCCTTTCTGTCATAATCAGCTCTTTGTCCGCTGCTTCCGGTTGGGTGTTTACAGGCAGCTGGGGACAGTCAGCTGTTTTCTACAATGCTATTGTGCGCTTAAGAAGAAAAACTTAAGTCTCTTAAATTAACCACCACCCGTCAACACGGAAGCCAAGATCATAGCCACTTTACCTCTCTTTACCCCACAGATGTATCCCTGAGGTAACAGAAGGCGAGACAGGGACTTCATAACCATACAGTTCATAACAACAGAGTTTGTACTGCTTCTAAGCACTTTCCCATCCACAATGTCTTGTAGATAAGCGGGGGAGGGGGAGCAGGAAACCCCACTGGGGTAGATGGGGTAGATGGTCAGTGTCCATGGTTAAATAACTGGTAAGTGGTCTCTTGGGCCAGGTTTCTTTCTATTTTGTCACATCTCTCCTGTCCACGAGGCTGAGAGAGAACTCTGTATTTAAACAAACGCCAAGTAAGGAGGACAGCTAACTTCCAAGACGGCCCATGTTCTTCTAGCCACACTAGCTTTCATTTGGAGGAATGCACCAAGTTCCATTGTGCCCCGGGGCCTTTGCACTTGGTGTTCCTGCTGCCTGGAATGCACCTCCCTCCAGTAGGCTCCCTTCAAGTATCAGCTCATGCATCATAGCCTCCGAGAAGCATTTCTCTTTTTTTTTAACTTTACTCAGGACTAATTGACAGATACAATTGCATATATTTAAAGTGTACAATGTGATGATTTGTTATACATATACATTATAGGATGATTAACAAGATCGAGATTATTAACATATCCATCACCTCCCTCAGTTAACATACTTAATTGTGTGTGTGTGTGTGGCTAATAACTACTCTCAGCAACTTTCAAGCACACGATACTGTATTATTAACTATAGTCACCATGCTGTATATTTGATCCTGAGAAATTATTCTTCTTATAATTAAAAATTTGTACCTTTGACCTCTGGATGAATAAAGAAAATGTGCTATAAATATATATACACACATGCACGATGGTATATTATTCAGCCAATAAAGAGAAAGAAATCCTGCCATTGGCACCAACATGGATATACCTGGAGGGCATTATGCTAAGTGAAATAAGCCATCAGACAGAGAAAGACAGATACTGTATGATATCACTTATATGGGAATCTAAACACACACACACACACACACACACACACATTATTTCACAGAAATAGATAACTGAGTAGTGGTTGCCAGGGGCTGGGGGAGGAGGAAATGGGGTGATGTAAGTCAAAGACTATACATTTCCAGTTATCAGAGAAGCATTTATTGACGCCTCAGGCTGGGTCACCTCTCTCATCACATACTCTCACAGAACTCTCCACCTCCCCCAAATGTTTGTCACAAGCAGAATTAGTTGATTTATCATCTGATTATATATTTAGCAGCATCTTCTCTGGGAGACAAAGGACAGGAACCAAGGATATCTTGTTCATTCCTAATCCCCAATCCCCCTTGGTCATTCAGATTTTTTAAACAAAAACCACCCTTAAAAATGTATTTACAGGGCTTCCCTGGTGGCGCAGTGGTTAAGAATCCACCTGCCAATGCAGGGGACACAGGTTCAAGCCCTGGTCCAGGAAGATCCCACATGCCATGGAGCAACTAAGCCCATGCGCCACAACTACTGAACCTGTGCTCTAGAGCCCACGAGCCACAACTACTGAGCCTGCGTGCTATGACTACTGAAGCCCGCGCGCCTAGAGCCCATGCTCTGCAACAAGATAAGCCACCGCAGTGAGAAGCCCTCACACCACAACGAAGAGTAGCCCCTGCTCGCCGCAACTAGAGAAAGCCCACGTGCAGCAACGAAGACCCAATGCAGCCAAAAATAAATAAATAAAATAAATTTATTTTTTAAAAATGTATTTACAGACATTTACTCTGCCACAGGTTATACTTGATATTGCAAGAATCCGCCCAATCCCCCGATCCCCCACTCCTATACCTGCCTCAGTAAATATCTATCAAATGAGTGAACGAAGGTTTTCAACCCTATGAATTATCCCCAGCCAACAAAGCTACCCCTTTCTCTGTACCACTCCCCTACTCCCAAGCACTTTGTTGGTAACTAGAATATAACTAAGGTGACAGTACACAAATTCGACAACTTTTTGAGACACTCACATATGTGGTCTACACATTAAACAAAATGCTTGAAATTGGGACCAGCAGAAAAGTCTGTGTCACAAAAGGGCTGTAATCTATCACGTATGACAATGGGTTGTAATTCGTGTTTTATCTGTCTCTTCCTCCAGATCATGAACTCCTTGAGGACAGTGACCATGTACTACTCCTCTGTTTCCAGGACACAGCACAGGAAACAAAGGTTTGTGGAATGAATGAATCAATGAATAAGTAAGCACACTGAGTAGTTAAAGAAGAAAATACTTTGCAGTGTCAGCAAATGTTGCCCAATAAATCGTCTTGGTAAGATTGGGTTTCTTTTTATTTATTTTTATTCTTTTTTTTTGAATTTTTTTTTATACAGCAGGTTCTTATTAGTTATCTATTTTATATATATTAGTGTATATGTGTTAATCCCAATCTCCCAATTCATCCCATCACCACCGGCCACTTTCCCCCTTGGTGTCCATACATTTGTTCTCCACATCTGTGTCTCTACTTCTGCCCTGCAAACCGGTTCATCTGTACCATTTTTCTAGATTCCACATATATGTGTTAATATACAATATTTGTTTTTCTCTTTCTGACTTACTTCACTCTGGATGACAGTCTCTAGGTCCATTCACGTCTCTACAAATGACCCAATTTTGTTCCTTTTTATGGCTGAGTAATATTCCATTGTACATATGTACCACATGTTCTTTATTAATTCATCTGTCGATGGACATTTAGGTTGCTTCCATGACCTGGCTATTGTAAATAGTGCTGCAATAAACATTGGGGTGCATGTGTCTTTTTGAATTATGGTTTTCTCTGGGTATATGCCCAGTATGGGTTTCTTCTTAATAACAGAATTTTCTTTCATAAGAAACCATTTGAGGGACTTCCCTCACAGTCCAGTGGTTAAGACTTTGCCTTCCAATGCTGGGGGTGCGGGTTCGATCCCTGGTCCGGGAGCTAAGATCTCATATGCCTTGCAGCCAAAAAACCAAAACATAAAACAGAAGCAATATTGTAACAAATTCAATAAAGACTTTAAAAATGGTCCACATCAAAAAAAAAAAAAAGCTTAAAAAGAAACCACTTGACTCCGTGTTAGAATGAAGAATTTTCTACTCTATTTTCCATGAAGACTTTTTCATAGCCTTACAAATTGGGGAGCCCCTTGTGCTATTTTCCATTCTGATCAGTCACAAACCGTATCAGCACTTTAAACCCAAAACTCGCACTATAGGTAGAAATATGCAGCCTCTGACGACGGATCCATTATTCGTGGCCAAAACTGTTCATGATATTTAGGAATAAATCTGGGAGGTAACCCAAAATAGAGCAACATGAGGTCTTAGAAAGAGGAGACATTTTGAAGGCAGACTGACCTGGCTCTTTTGGGGGACCAACGCTCCTCATAGTTAATTCAGCATCGAATCGCCTGGTGGGGGGAGGAGGGAAGGTCTTGTTAATATTCAGATTGATTCTCTAGTTCTAAGGTGGGGTCTGATGAAAACGTGAACAGATAAGCAAGCCAAAAACCTCATAAACAGGCAACCAAACTTAATCCAAAGCTTCCTATATCCTGTGCATGGTATTCTCAAGCCTGAGACTTTGCACTGCGTTTTACATCACATAAACAATCAGAGCTGACATTTCTTTTTTTTTTTTTTACACAATCTTTATAGATAATTTATTTTAGTTTCCTTAATAGGGAAGAAATTAAAGGGACAGAGCTAGGGAGTCTCAGAAATCACATTTCTAAACCTTGGTTATAGAAACATCATTGTTATTATTATTTTTTAACATCTTTATTGGAGTATAATTGCTTTACAATGGTGTATTAGTTTCTGCTTTATAACAAAGTGAATCACTTATACATATACATATATGTTCCCATATCATGCGAGGAAGGAAGAACAAGGCTGGGACTTGACTGTGAATGAGGTGTGGGGAAAACATTAGGCTCCCTGGCTGGGCGTTTAAGACCGTTCGTGATGTGACCTGCACTTGATCCTCTGGCCGCCCCTCTCACCACAGCCGCCTCACACCATGCTCAGTCCATGCCACACTACTTCCTGGTCCTGAACAATCTGTTCTCTCTGCACTGCCCACCCCCACAAAAAAGGGTCTTTGCACATGCCACTCCCATCACTGATTTTTTTTCCTCACCCACCCAGGATACAAACACTTGCCCATCTTTCAAGACTTACCTCAAGCACCACTTCACCTATTAAGTCTTCCCTGATTCCCCGACATGAGATGACCTTTCCCTGCTCTGGCCTGCCCCACCATACCCGCTACAGATTGCGATAGCTTATATTTGTTTATAATCCATTTGTATGTCTGTTTCTTGCTCCTAGACTGAGCTCTCTGAAGTAGGCACTGTGTCCTGTGTCTGCAGAGGCCACACCTCTATCTTAGCAGGTCTTAGTCTTTGTGGAATGAATAAATGAATGAATGAAGAATGAATGAATCTTTGCAGCAACACTACCTCGATGCCTATCACCGCCCTGATCACACTAAGTTGCAATTTTTTGCTTATATGTCTATTTCCCCGTGAAACTGTGAGCTTCTTGAAGACGGTCCCAGACCCTGCCAATACTAATCTTCATCACCTGTCAATGCTCAATAAATATTTGTTTAATGAATATAAGTTGCTTTGGATCGAAGTCAGATACAGCTCCTTCAGAACAGAAAAGATAAATGCACGATGATAAAGATTTTAAAGGGCTGTCAAGTTCATGTGTTGATTTATGGAGCAAATTAATACGACAGCATCAACGCTTCCAGCCCTCCCCAATCAGTTTCAGCAATTATGTGTACCCAGGGCAGGGCGCAGCTGTTTGTGAGATGTGACACAAGAGATGTCTCCCCTGGTTTGCTGAAAGGTCTTCAACATATTTTTAGTTGACAAACAACCATGTGTTACTCATCAGACATCCCATTAAACCAAATTGTACAACTTGTTAGACAGTTTCCGATATTAATTGTGAAGGCTCTGTACATGACTTCAGTCCTGCTGGGTACTGAGCCTACCCGAAAGCCAGGAAAGAGGTGTGTGTGTGTGTGTGTGTGTGTGTGGGGTGTGTGTGTGTGTGTGTGTGTGTGTGTGTACCCGAAAGCCAGGAAAGGGGTGTGTGTGTGGGGTGTGTGTGTGTGTGTGTGTGTGTACCCGAAAGCCAGGAAAGGGGTGTGTGTGGGGTGTGTGTGTGTGTGTGTGTGTGTGTGTGTACCCGAAAGCCAGGAAAGGGGTGTGTGTGTGTGTGTGTGTGTGTGTGTGTGTGTACCCGAAAGCCAGGAAAGGGGTGTGTGTGTGGGGGGGGTGTGTGTGTGGGGGGGGTGTGTACCCGAAAGCCAGGAAAGGGGTGTGTGTGTGTGTGTGTGTGTGTGTGTGTGTGTATACCCGAAAGCCAGGAAAGGGGTGTGTGTGTGTGTGTGTGTGTGTGTGTGTGTGTGTACCCGAAAGCCAGGAAAGGGGTGTGTGTGTGTGTGTGTGTGTGTGTGTGTGTGTACACATATATATATATGTATACAGCCTTGAAAAATACAGACCCCAATGGCTTCACTTACCACCTAACGTTTTGTCCTGCCCATGTCAGTGCAATTTTGTACCAATTTCCACAGGGAATTAGCAACATGGGGTATAATAAGCTGGCATATTCCCTACCCCAGAACTCCTGAAAGTATCTAATGTTATAGAAAATATCTAAACTCTCTTGCCATAAAGTATACTTAGAAGTTTTATCAAGAAAGACTACATAGTACGTATTAAATGTTGACTTGTGTGATGCAAATAGATACTATTCTGGGCCACCAGTAATGCCATGGATACCTCATCTCTGAGCACAGAATGGGAGGCTTGGGAAAGGGAGGAGTAGCATTTTGTTATAAATCTCACAGGTGCCTGGAGATTCTGGAAGGTCACTGAGTGAGCTGACGTGCTGACTTAGTGGTATCCAAGGCTCAAGCAAGGGAAAAGTCCACCCTGGAATGAGGCTCAGCTTGTAACAGAGCCAGCCCTCAAATGTGGGAGAAGAGAAGAAAATCACATGCGATGCACCCAGGAGAGGTGTCTCCCCAGCCCACCTGTCCCATCCCTCAAGGTCTCCACAAGAATGGACTCTGCCTCCTGCTTTCGGTGGGTAAATATTTTTAACTGTGATAACTTAACTTTATATAAGCAGAAATCAGTTGTAAAACATACTGAAAATATATATATACTGGAAAGCAGAACCACATTCAAAATACCACAGCAATTATATTGCATCTAAAAATACATTTAATGAGAAAAACACAAGCACTTTGTATGAAAATGTACTGAAAGGCATTTTCCAAAGACCTAGAGTGAGAGATGATATTCTTGGATGTGAAGACACACACTGTGTATTTCTTTACTCTTGCCCAAATTTATTAATATAATGCAATTTCAATCAAAATCCTAATAGTTATTTTAATTTAACAAATTGATCATTAAGGTCATTTGGAAAGCAAATGTGCAAGAACAGTGAAGACATATGTGAAAGAATAATACTGCCGGGAACTTGAGAGCAAGTTCCAAATGTTGAAATGTATATTAATCTAAAATAATTCAAAGTTTGGTACAGATTTGGTCAGGGTATAGAAATACCTGGAATGGCCCCTAGAGGGATAAATAAGACCGAGAGGCTAAGGGGACCCAGGACGCCAAAAAGGGGACCCAAGAAGTCAGAGGGATGAGCCGCAACGGGAGCCTAGGATTTATAGAGCAGATTGCTGGTATAACAAGGTCTGTCTGTTGTCTTGGCCCATTCAGATACGTGAACAGAAAAAAACTTTACAAACTCTTGCCCCTCATCATTAAAAAAAAAAAGGCTATGCTACCAGCAAAGATACAGGCATAGATCAGTGTAACATAATGAAATATAAAGAACACCTATTACATACAATAATTTAGTGAGTAGAAAGTGGCTTTTCAAATCAAGGGGGAATAGATAGACTATTTTCCAAAGGTTGTTGGAAAGTTGCCTACCTGTTGGGCAAACTGATGATAGACAGATAGATAGATAGACAGATGATTCATAGATAGGATACCTACATGCATATATACCTATTTCACTCCACACATAATAAAGTTTCAGTGGATTAAAAATCTAAATGTAAAATAAAGAACTGTGAAACTACTAGAAGAAATATGAGAGAATTATTATGACTTGAAGGTAAAGTAGACCATTTTTTTAAATGTTACAAAAAATCCAGGAGTCATTAAAAGGGGAATGGGTTTGATGAGTTTGGCTACACAAAAATTTTAAGTCTCATATTAAAATAAGTGCCTGATTAAGGAAAAATAGTTACAAAATGTACAACTGAAAAAGTATAAACACCCCTAATATATCAAAAGTGCCTACAAATAAACAATAAAAGCATCTGACTTTAAATGAGTCAAATTTTAAATAGGCAATTCACAAAAGAAATACAAATGGCCTACAAACTTGAAAAAAGATTCTCTTTATGATCAAATAAATATATATCAAAGCAATATATTCCCCACTGGACTGAAAATAGGTTAATGAGATTGTGGGAAGACAGTACTCTCAGCCATTCATAGTAGAAATGCAAATTGATACAACCTTCTTGGAAGGCAATTCTATAATACACTTCAAAGATCATAGTCCTTGACCCTGCGTTCTACTCCTAGGAATTTCTCATTCAAAAATATTCTTTCACATACTCGGAAACACATTGCCACATGATTTGTAATAGTAAAATTTGGGGAGGAAACATATATATATTTGAATAAATTGTGGTAAAACCATATAACTGAATCTTCTTCAGCCATCTAAAGGATCTAAAGGATGAGTTAGATCTCATCCTATCTAGTAACAGTGATATGAACAGATCGTCCATAACATGAATATATACTGACTGGCGCTTCTGATCTGAATTCCAGACTATGGGGTTTGCACATAACCACTTTTATATTACATCTGTGTCTTCTTTCTTCCACACAAAGAAAGAATATTGATTCTCAAGACTCGGGAGATGATCGAACCTGAATATCTCATAATTATTTCTTTGTTTTATTGCACATTACACACATAATAATTTCAGAGTAATAATATTAATACTACCATCACCAATACGATTACTGAAAGTTAAAAAGAAATTCTTTTTGGTGCACCCACTATGGAAAACAGCATGGAGGCTCCTCAAAAAATTAAAAATGGGGTTACCATGTGATCCATCAATCCCACTCCTGGGCATATACCCAGACAAGACTATAATTCGAAAAGATACAGGTACCCCTCTGTTCACAGCAGCACTATTTACAACAGCCAAGACATGGAAACAACCTAAATGTCCATCAACAGATGAATGGATAAAGAAGATAAAATGGTATATGTATCCAGTGGAATATTAGCCATCAAAAAGAATGAAATAATGCCATTTGCAGCAACATGGATGGACCTAGAGATTATCATACTAAGCGAAGTTAAGTCAGAAAGAGAAAGACAAATATCATATGATATCACTTACATGTGGAATCTAAAATACAATACAAATCAACGTATCTATGAAACAGAAACAGACTCACAGATATAGAGAACAGACCTGTGGTTGCCAAGGGGGAGGGGGCGTAGGGGAGGGAAGGAATGGGAGTTTGGGATTAGCAGCGGCAAACTATTATACATAAGATGGATAAACAAAAAGGTCTTACTGTATAGCACAGGGAACTATATTCAATATTCTGTGACACACCGTAATGGAAAAAAGAATATGAAAAAGAATATATATATATACATATATACACACACACACAACTGAGTCATTTTGCTGTACGTAAGAAATTAACACAACGTTGTAAATCAACTATACTTCAATAAAATTTTCTAAAAAAAGAATTTTTTTTCAATTTTATCTTCTTATTCTCCTCGCACTTTTATAGCTGCAATCTATTTACACTGTCAGAGAATTTAGCCAACTACACACTATTCTCTCTCCCATTAATTGTTTGTTTTTTGTTAGTTCTGCAAGTAATTCTATACTTAAAGCTTACCACAGTTCCTTACATTAATGTCTTCGTAGTTAATTGGGCAGTTTGAAGGTCATGTGCTAGCACAGTCCTCAAAAGTATTAAATTTCCTGCATTCCTGCATACGGATAATAGTTTGTTCCCTTTTTTACTTGAACATCAAGGGTTGGTGGACACAAGCTCCTTGGCTCACACACTTTCCTCAAGTACGTTAAATGTTACTAGCCATTTTCTCCTGGGAAATTAAGCATCACTTGCCAAAACTCTGATAATGATCTAATTTCATTTCCTTTAAAGTCACTAGGTCTTTGGGCCTAGATACCCACAGGATTTTTCTTTTTTTTAGGGTCCAGTAATTATATTAGAATATGTCTTGGATTTAACAGTTCTGTGTCAATATTCTCGGGAATAGAAAATATGAAACATATTTTCAATCTTTAAAGTCCAATTTTTTTTTTTTTTAGGAACGTCTTCTTTTTTTAATATTTATTTATTTATTTATTTATGTCTTCATCAGGTCCTAGTTGCAGCACACGGGATCTTTTGTTGCAGCGCGCAGGCTCTTCATTGTGGCACACAGGCTCCGGAGCACATGGGCTCTGTAGGTGCGGCACATGGACTCTCTAGTTATGGTGTGTGGTGTCAGTAGTTGCCACACGGCACGTGGGATCTTAGTTCTGCACCAGGGATCAAATACGCATACCCTGCATTGGAAGGTGGAATCTTAACCACTGGACCACCAGGGAAGTCCCAGGAAAGTTTTCTTGAATTATGTTTTTTTCTGTTCTTTTGCCTTGGTTTCCTTCTTCAGGGACTCCTATTGCTCCCGTGTTGGATTGTCTTTGCTTATCTTCAATATTTATCTCTCTTGAATACCTTTTCTCCCCTATTTTCCTTCCTTCCTTCCTTCCTTCTTTCCTTATTTATTTATTTATGGCTGCGTTGGGTCTTTGTTGCTGCATGCGGGCTTTCTCTAGTTGTGGCAAGCGGGAGCTACTCTTCATTGTGATGCACAGGCTTCTCATTGCAGTGGCTTCTCTTGTTGCGGAGCATGGGCTCTAGGCGTGCAGACTTCAGGAGCTGTGGCATGCAGGCCTCAGTAGTTGTGGCTTGCGGGCTCTAGAGAGCAGGCTCAGTAGTTGTGGCACACAGGCTTAGTTGCTCCGCGGCATGTGGGATCTTCCCGGCCCAGGGCTCAAACCCATGTCCCCTGCACTGGTAGGCAGATTCTTAACCACTGCACCACCAGGGAAGCCCTATTTTCCTTTCTCTTTGATTTTTAATTTCTCTCTCCTGTCACCTTCTATTTCTATTAAGATATTTATATTATTTTCGGTTCCTTACAGTTTAGTCTTTATTATTTTTTTTAATTTCTAATTCTTTCCTGAGTTCTCTCACTTTGAGTTTTTCTAATTATGTTATATCTTGTATCATAATGTCTTTTATTCACTTGAAATAGAAAGTTACACTTTGTTCTGCTTTATGGCATGTCTCTTTGCCTGCGGAAATGTTATTCTGGTCCTTATTCTCTTGTTTTCTTATAACAGCTTTGTACTGGATTTCATCTTGATTCTTTTCTGTGGCCCTTTTTATGTGAAAATAATTTTCCTGAACTTTTAGGAGGCATTGTTCAGAAGCTGGAAATATTAACTTCCTAGGGATCTTTCTTCTACCCTTTTGTATAGCGTTCAAAAGTACGCGGCTTGCTCTCTAGGATTTCCTGGCCCTGTTCTCTCCTCCCACTTTTATCAGGACTTTATCTCCTCCGTCTCTACGGTCCCTTTCTTGCTCAATTTTGATTCCACAGTCAGCAGTTTCTCATGAGTATGGGCCCTATCCTGGAAGGGGTCTTAGATGGTTAGCTTTAAGGGTCCCTAGGGGTGGCAATCTGCTCCCTATTGCTTCCCTCGCACTGTCCCTCTGCTGAACAAAATCTCTCCCAGTTTCAATGAGGTTCTCAAATTGGCCTGTCATGCCCTACAGTAAACACTCGGTGGGAGGTTGGATGAGGCCCAGAGTCTTCTGAGTTTGGGGCTATGTTTAGTTTTACTTCTCCCTCTTTAACTGTATCCTCTTGTACGTATGGTCCCTGATATTGCTCTGAGTCCCCAGATTTGCCTGGCAACTGTAAGGGAAGGGTCAGGGGTGAGGCTATGAAGACAGCTGAGGTTTCCTCAGAACCACCAGCATCTTACCCACTCTGGGGCCCATTCTTTAAAGATATCTCTTGCTAAGGTGTGGATAGAATTTGATTTGAATACCCTAGAGATACTTGCATTTTAATAGGAGACACTTTACCTTTAACCAAACAAGTGACTTTCTAATGGTGGGGTCTCATGGCAGATGGATAAAGAATGGTTGTCAATAACCTTCTGACAGTCATTAACTAGAGCCCAGGTTCCTAAGCAAGGGGCGGAGGTGGTGTGGCCTGGGCAGTAATCTCAGCAGAGAGAGAGTGGAGACTGCATGCTGGGAGCAACGGGGATGGATAACTTGGGTGGCAGTGAATACTTACAGGATCCCAAAGTATCGAGACCAGCCCACACCACTGACCATACCAGAACAGGACAAGGATGTCCTGAAGATGGAAAAATGGTAAAAATGTCGTCAAGAAAAACCAGAATCCAGTGCAGGTAACTACTTGCACACCCTTCTGTGGTTGCAAATACCAAAGAGGTAGGAGACTGCCAGCAGACGTAAGACAAAGGTCTTGCTTCCAGGTGTGAATGACCCACAGGGAAATACCAGGCAGCCAGAATTACCTTACTGGTGGATAAGGCAGTGGGGTGAGAAGGCTGATATCAGAGAAACCCTGGGGGTGAAGGGGCAGAATAATGTCACAGCACTTTCCACATACCTAAAACTGTGTTCACAGCTACTGAATACATACCCAGCATCCCAATTAATGGCGTTAGTCTCACTTTTGAGATGAAGAAATTGAGACTCAAAGGGGCCAGGTGGCCTGCTGAGGATCACATGATGACAAACCAACTGGTGAAAGATTCAAATCTAAGTCATCTTCCTGCTCCAAAGTCTTCACTCTTCAAGACTAGACTTGGGTCTAACTTGTAACTCTGCCACCAATTGGCTGTGTGACCTTCTTCTGACTGCTTAGCCTCTCTGAACCTAAATTCCCTCATCTCAAAAATGGAGATAGTTCTCAGAGTCCTGTGTGTCTCATGTTTAGTATGGTGCTGGTGCACAGAAAGCCCTTAGAATCCACGTGCCAACCTCCCATCCATTGTCAGCTGCCATCTGTGCATAATCTTTTAAGCAACCATTAATCTGCTGCCATCCTCCCTCCTACCTGCTTCATTTTCTTCATTAAATCTATAGAAACTGTCTGGTAGAAAGAGTTATATGACATCCGTGGGAAATACAGGGGGAAAGATTACAGTTTTATCAATGAATTCCAATGATTTTCCCCCCAATGACATTTCAGAGCAGGCAAAAAAATTGCTTTTCCTAGAGAGTCGAATGAAATTAGGAGAAGTATGTTTTCTGTCTTATTGCAGGGAGATAATCCAGATAATCCTTAAACATCTGACAGTCAGTAAAGCTCAGTCAGAGATGAGTTCAGAGGTTAAACCCTCCAGAACAGCCTCTAAGGCCTTGTCTAGGAGTCACAGCTGAGACCTGTGTTGAGGAAGGTAAAGAAGGAGCCAGAGGGGCTTTCAGAAATGTTCTAACCCTATTCTCATATTTCACAAATAGGGAAACCGAGGCCCAGAGAGGGGAAGTTACTTGTCCAAGTAACCGCCGTGCCTGAAACTGGAACCCAGGGCTCCTGACTCCTAGGCCCAGGATTGGCCCAGCACAGTCAGCAACCTGTCCTTTGGAACTGGGACTTCCCCATCATCAGCAACAAATCCTGGCTCCACCACTTCATGGTGGGCTGCTGGGACCTCAGAAAATTGTTTAGCCTTAGTTTTCTCGTGTGTTAAAATGGGAATGATAAATTTGCCCTCACAGGATAAACAGACATGAGGAGGTGAACGGCCTGGCACAATTCCTAGCCCGTGGCAGGCACTCAAATGGGGTTCCATTCCTCTTCCTGTCTTCACTGATGTTCCCCCAGAAGCAAAGCCTGGCACAGGATTTAAACGCAAGTCGTTTATCTGGGAAATGATCCCAAGAAATACTAGTAGGAGAGCGGGGAAATGAGCAGTAAGGGGATTAAGCGAGCCAATACAGGGCACGTGAATAAGTAGGTTACTCTGTGGGTTTCTGGGCTCCACCCCCCTAATGACCTCTCGGAGACAGTGTAGAGCAGCGGTCCCCAACCTTTCTGGCACCAGGGACCGGTTTCGTGGAAGACAATTTTTCTACAGACAGGTGGCAGGGGAGGAGGGGGAGGGCTCAGGCAGTAATGCGAGCGATGGGGAGCGACAGATGAAGCTTTGCTCGTCGCTGCTCACCTGCTGCTGTGCGACGGTACCGGTCCGCAGCCTGGGGGTCGGGGACCCCCGGTGTAGGGCATACCTTAGAGTCCCGCACCTCCATCCACTCTGAGGCTGAGGAAGCTAGTTTATCTATTCTCCAACTCCTTCATTAGCCCAGGGCCGACCCTGGGGGTATCACTCCCAGCACTTCCTGCCTGTCCCAAGCACAAGCTGAGATGCCAGAGGAAGCCCTTGGGAGGGTATCACAGGTGCTTGCAGTGGGCAGCCGTCCATGTGCCTGAGAACACTGAGTGCCCGTGGAATATGGGCAGTGCTCTGAGAGCAGCTGCTGCAGTCCACGGCCCCCCGCACCGCTCAGATCCAATTCTGCTCCACATCAAGTTCATTCTCTTCTGTCCCTCAATTTTTCCCTCAATTTTTCAAGGTGCTGATAAGGCAGGCTGGGACCTGGGACCCTTTCCTGGAGTGTCTGCACCTGGACAAAGGTCTCCTTGAGCAACAGAATACAAAGAAACGATAAGGGACTAAAAATAACCTCACGCATGCACAGTTGGGGCAAAGTATGAACAATAAGATACAAAAAGGCCAAAACCCAACTGCCATTTCTGAGGTGTCCCGGGCAAAAGCGGGATACTGGGCATGATTCCTGCACGCAGGACCACCCACGGGGTGAGCCCACCACCTAAGCCACTCTTCCAGCCTGATCCACCCTCACCCCATTTAAGGAGCCAGCTCTCCTCCCTTCGCTCGGGGAGCAAGGAAGGGCATCTGTTTCGTGTCCCGGCTTCCTCATGCTGCAGCAGGAGTCCCGGTAAAGCCTTGCCTGAATTTCCCGTCTAGCCTCTTGCCAATTTTTATTGATTAAAAGGAGTCCAAGAATCTGGGTGGGTAACAGTGACTGGTCACAATTTCTTTTATAAATAAACAAATAAGCAAACTTACAACAGATGGTTCAGTGGGATAGGTCCCAGGTCCCACTGGGGCAGTTGGTCCTGAGCTTTTGATACTCATCATGAACCTCCTTGCTGTGGGATGGATTCTGTCCCCAAACAATTCATGTGATGAAATCCTTACCCCTAGTACCTCAGAATGTGACTGTTTCTGGAGATAGGGCTTTTAAAAGGGTAATTAAGGTAAATTGAAGTCGTTAGGGTGGACCCCAATCCAATCTGGTGTTCTTGTAGGAAGAGGAAATTTGGGCACAGATGGATACAGAAGAAAGACCATGTGAAGACAGAGAGAAGACAGCCATCCACAAGCCCTCAAAAGAAACTAACCCTGCTGATTCCTTCCTCTTGAACTTTTAGCCTCCAGAACTGTGAGACAATAAATTTCTATCGTTTAAGCCACCGGTTTATGGTAATTTGTTACGGCATCCCTAGGAAGCTAATACACTCCTCTAGCCCTTTATCTAGCGTGCCCTTGGCCAGCCCTTCCACTGGTCTAGGCTCTTGTCACTCCTTCATTTCGAAGGGTCCGAGACCTGGGTACCATACTCTGGTACCACACCTGTTATTACTTGTTCATGATTATCTCCAGGTTTACAAGTACCAAGAGGTACCCCAGTGCATCCGCTGAATTCCAGACATATTCTTTCCTGCCCCCATTATGTAGCAACAACACAACCCCCCTGTTATTCTCCTACCAGTATTACAACTCCTTTCTTGGGCTGCTGGTGTACCAGGCAAAGGCTGTAACTTTACAGGATCCCTTCCTGTGCCCTTGGGAACTAGGACCTGATGTCCAGCAGAGCCTAAAGTTACAGAGATGGAAAACCCATATCTCCCAACAGGGGTCACTGGAGTGATGCTAAGAGGACCCACCTCTGGTTCCCACTCCAAGGGACCAGATCATCCCATGCTGGGACCCAACCCTCTTCTGCTTATCAGCAGGTCTCACCAGCTTCGTGTCAGTAGCTGAGAGCAGTTCTAAGATCAATCCACCTCCACATTTTTCTGCTAGTGTGTCATGGATCGGGTTCAAGGAGGGGGTCAACAGCCTGCGCTGCCATCTGATCCAGAGCAGTGTTGGCTCCTTAAATAAAATATATACTAAAAATACAGATGGGGTGGAAGGGCTGTTACCAGATGATGGACCAATGTGCTTTATAGAGAACAGGAAGGCTCCCCTGCCCTGGAACTAGAGATTGACAGTCACACACTGACTGCAAGAGTACCTACCATACAACGATTCAGGCCTTACTCTTCTGTGCACACCTGCATGAGCCCAACATGGTGAGGAAACAACGGGTGGGGGAGGGGAAGGAACCTATTCCAGGTCACTTAGCCCACAGGGGCTGACCTGAGATATAAAGGGAAGCCATTTCCTCCCAGAGCCCCTGCTCCTCACCTAAAAAGAGGTGACCAAGCCACACTTCCATGCAGTTGTAAGGCAGACCTCGGAGATATTGCAGGTTCACTTCCGAGCCATCACAATAAAGCAAATATCGCGATAAAGCAAGTCACAAATTCTTTGGTTTCCCAGTGCATATAAAAGTTATGTTTACACTCTGCTATGGTCGATTAAGTGCGCAACAGCATCACGTCTTAAAAAACAATATACATACCTTAATTTAAAAATACCGTATTGCTAAAAAGTGCGAACCGTCATCTGAGCCTTCAGCGAGTCGTAAGTTTTTGCAAAGTCACAGCAAAGATCACTGATCACAGATCACCACGGCAAATACAATAGTAACGAAAAAGTTTGAAATATGGCGAGAATTTCCAAAACGTGACACAGAGACAGGAAGTGAGCAAATGCTTTGGGAAAATGGCGCCGATAGACTTGGTTGATGCAGGATTGCCACAAACCTTCCATTTGTAAAAAACACGTGATCTGCAAAAGCACGTTAAAGCGAGGCAACAAAACGAGGACTGCCCGCCGGCACCCAGGCTACAGTCAATGAGAGCTACCTCCTCCCGGCCCTCGCCTGTACCCATGTGCGGTCGTATTTGTTATTTCCACCAAGATATGTGCTCATTTTGTGTGAACCACGGAGTTAACTCCAAAACGACCCCACCCTGCAGAATGACCCCTGCCCAAAAAGCCGACTTTAAGAAATCTCGTACTGAAGTTTGTTTGGGAGGCGCAGCCAAACACCCCACAAATGTTCTGCTTTTCAGTGTGTGAAGTTAAAAGCTTTTAGGAAATGGGCATGTTTACTCCAAACCAGCAATCAAACCTTTGTTCCTTTTTTACTATCTTTCAGGCAGTAACAGTTGTGAAGGCAACTGGGTGGTATTCACCATTACAGGCAGGTCGATGCCATTTCATCTGCCAAGGTATCTCATCCGGGAACAGAAAAGAGCTGTTTCGGGGGTGACAGGATGTCACACAGCCCCAAGCCGCTCCCCAGCCATTGGGTGGCAGGGCTGCGGGAGCTCTTTGAGAACACAATGTGTGACCTCTGCTCTGTCTCCACATGGATGAAAGGATAGAAGAGCGTTCTGTCGATCCTGACATTCTGCCTTATTTAATGGCTTCCGGAGAACCCATTGCTTAACTGTCTTACGGCCAAAAGAAAAGAAAAACGGGGCCCTGAGAGGCGCTTCATGTCAGGGGGAGGACGGGAATCCTGGCACTGGAGCTGCAATTAGATCTTGGTGCATTTTTACTGCGCAAAGCGTTTTAGGTCTGGAGGCTTGACTGAGAAGGGGTCAACAAGGTGGCCTGTAACTGCTCCCAACTGGTTTCCAAACCTGAACACAAAGAAGAGACTGAGCAGTGGGGGAGGCTCACCTGACAAATGGTGTGGGGAGAGGAGAGTGGGCCCGGGTGTCCAGCAGACCTAGATGGAGGCCTCTCTCTGCCCCTCACTGGCTGTGTGACCCTGTGCCAGCGACTCTTCTCTGAGCTTCGGTTTCCTCGTCTGTTAAACTGGGGACAGCATTACCCATCTCATGAATCCATGAATATCACAGGAACGGTTCCAAGCAGACTGTGAGATGAGGATTTGGAACAAAGTGATTTTGTAGGAAATGCTCCCAGGAAAACCAGTAAGACAGAAGGAAACGAGCGTCAGAAAGAAAGATCCAGCAGGCCTGCCGTACCTGAAATGTGGCCCACAACCCCGCAGCAACACCACCACCCGGGGTTTGCTGCCAGCGAAGAATTTTGAGGTTCTCTTTGACCTACGAAAACAGAATCTGCTTTTTAACAAGATCCCAGGGGATCTGAAAAGCACTGGTGGAAGACACCCCATGGGGGAGGATCCGTCCTTGATGAAGGGCTGCCGCCCAGGGCTGGGGGTGGGGCAGTAGTGCAAATCCGCCCCCCAGCAGCTTCCTCTCCCCACCCCTGGCAGCCCCCCTTCCCCGCTGAGGACAGAGGCACAGGGACTCGCTGCTGGAAGTGAATTCAGAGGAGCAAGTGCACAGAACTGGCACTTTAATCCGGTCCCTTTAATCTCCATCTAGAACCTCATGTGTCAAAACAGCTCTTGGAGATGCGAGTTTATATTTTCATCCTACAGTTTTCCCTTTTGCTCCCTCCATTCAGATGGGAAGCCTTGGCTTTTAATTCCAAAGCCAAAGACTAGGGTTCGAGAGAGTTAAAAAGAGGTCCTCAGAGGACACGGGGAGGGGGAAGGGTAAACCGGGACAAAGTGAGAGTGGCATGGACATATATACACTACCAAATGTAAAACAGATAGCTAGTGGGAAGCAGCCGCATAGCACAGGGAGATCAGCTCGGTGCTTTGTGACCGCCTAGAGGGGTGGGATAGGGAGGGTGAGAGGGAGGGAGACGCAAGAGGGAAGAGATATGGGGATATATGTATATGTATAACTGATTCACTTTGTTATAAAGCAGAAATTAACACACCATGGTAAAGCAACTATACTCCAATAAAGATGTTTTTAAAAATTAAGTAAATAAAGAGGTCCTCAGAGATTTGGGAACAGGGGCAAGGAGGCCTGTGTTCCGCCTCCCAGGCAGTTCCCCGTGCCTGACACTTATCCACGCTGCACCCATGCCCCACTAATCAGGCTAAGATGCAGGGACTCTGTCAGCCACCCAGACAGCACATCTTGAGCAGCCTGAGATTCTCAGCCAACGTTTACAGCTGCACTGATGCAGCCCAGAAACAATTCCCAGCCCTGGCTGTACAGGAGAATCACCTGGGAGCTTTTAACCATCGGCCTCCACCAGATACCCTGACTCTGTTAGGTGCAGCCCAGGGATGGGGAATCTTAAAATCTCCCCGGGTGACACGCCTGCAGAGACAAAGATGAGCGGTGCTGGTCCAAGTGCTGTATGGGAGGCATCCTGAGGCTCTGCGCCCCCCAGCACAACTGGATCCACTTAGCTACACAGAGCAGCCAGGCCCCACCCACCTCGGGTCAGAGGTCATCCAAGCCCATCCAAGGTCAACAGACCAGGGAGCAACCAGGGTTCTGGATGTTCTCAGGCCAGCTCCTCTTTCTGAGGGCTGGCTCTGTTGGGATTCTGAGTTTCAGCCCCTGCTCTGCCCCCAACTCTGGTCACTGGATCCCATCCCTGTCCACTTCCTTCTGGAGTGACCACTGAATGTAGATGGAAGAACCCAGAAGCGGGGGGCAGAAGCTGTGGATTCAAGTCCTGACTCTGCCCCTAACCACGGACACTCAATAACAGGTTAAGAAGATGCTGTGAGGCAGCTGTTGCTTTTCTCTGGGAACATTCATTCCCTCATCCACCACACATGGTCCTGGTGGGACTACAGGTCAACAAGCCCCTCTTCCAGCCCGGAGGTAGACACCTGACCCAAATGAGGCCAATCTGACTCACCCTCTCAGGAATGTGTATCTTGAGCAGAGTGACCCAATAATTTTTTTTCTAACCTCTTTATTGGGGTATAATTGCTTTACAATGGTGTGTTAGTTTCTGCTTTATAACAAAGTGAATCAGTTATACATATACATATGTTCCCATATCTCTTCCCTCTTGCATCTCCCTCCCTCCCACCCTCCCTATCCCACCCCTCTAGGTGGTCACAAAGCACCAGGCTGATCTCCCTGTGCTATGCGGCTGCTTCCCACTAGCTATCTATTTTACATTTGGTAGTGTATATATGTCCATACCCCTCTCTCACTTCGTATATATGTCCATGCCCCTCTCTCACTTCGTCCCAGCTTACCCTTCCCCCTCCCCCAATAATTTAAAACAAACTGCTCTGTTCATTCATCCCAGTAGAAGCAGCCTGAAATCTGCTGACTAACTCCCCAGGGGCACCACGGTTTCTGTTCTTTCAGGGAAGTTTCTTCAGTTTTTCCTTTGTTTTTCTAAATTCCCCACCCATATCCTCCCAACGAATTCCTTGTTAGCTCAAGTTAGCTACACTCAGAATCTGTTGCTTACAACCAAAGAATCCTAACTAATGCAACATGTCTTATTGTCCCCACTTTACAGATGAGAGAGCTGAGGCCCAAGAAAGGCTAGGCTCGATGTATGGTTATCCATCCACTGAGTAACAGAACCAGAACTCTAATCAGGTCTCCTTCCTTCTCTACACATCACGCTCCTCTCAGTAACAGACGTTTGGGAGCGAAGTGTTGGGGAAATAATTTCTCTAGGAGAAAATCAATGTATAGAGGGACCCAGACTGAAAGTACCAATCTCATTTGTTTGGGTTCCAGGCAGAGCCCTAAGAAGTCGGTACAAAGGCACTGACAGTGATTAGAAGCCTGAGAGCTCAATACAGCTGAACCTTCAGGCAAGCTGGCCCAGGACCCACAAAGAGAACAGCAAGTCATCAACAAGGTGGCTGAATAAGATGTCCCTCATTTGTATCCCCTCAACACAACAACAATTCGCTGCCCATCGATGAACAAAAGTGCATCTGTGGGAGCTATGGGATCCAGCCCCATACACCACAGGACCGGGAAGAGTCTTGCCCACCTGTGCACCAGGTAATGGGTAGGCAAACCTCGGTCCCGCCTACTGACCCTGCAGTGGCCCATGAACTGCTTCCACTTCCTCTTGGCTATGGCCCAGGAGCCCCTAGAGAACACTGTCTAAGAACCGCTCACAGATGAGAGACCCATTGTGGAAGTCCAGGTTTCCAGCAGAGAAGTTCTAGCCCACTGTCACAGCAAAAACAATAAAATAAAAACATGAGTGTGGATGCAGTGGGGAGGATAAAAGGGACAATCTGACTTTACTCGCGTCACCATTCACCCAAGGTGGCACAGCTCAGTGTCAAAAGAGATCTTCTTGGCCCATGATTTCTCCCACGGGGGAAAATGAGATCACGTGAGTGAGTGAGCGAGGGCTCGACCTCCCCGACTGCACAGGACGCTGCCAAAGAGGCCCATTTCTCCCACTCCATCAAGAGTAACTGAGTCATGAGCTGCACGATTGGAGGACGGGAAGAGCATGGTAGAGCAGCAGACAGGACCTCAGAAGGCATGAAAGGAGCAAGGATCCTGGACTCCATCAAGTAGCCTAGCCACGAGCCACTAGGAACACCTCGCACACAGATCCACACCCCTGGTCCACGGACACACTCAGTACTCCATGTGCCTCCCCCCCCCACAAAACCCCAGCCTAGGGCTGGCTCTCGATGTGTACCCCTGACGGCAGCGAGAGTGAGCTTTGCCAGATGGCTAGGGAGCTAGCCCAGAAGGCCAGCCAAATGCAGCCCAGGGAGACACCACAAACTTGAGATTTAGTTCTACCCTTGGGAAAGCAAAAGGGAGGACGCCAGTACCCTGCCTGATGTGTTGCAAGATCAAGAGAAGGCAGGCAACTATAAGAATCCTGCCACAAGGGGGAGGAAGAAGCGTGGGGCAGGTATATCCACAGAAGGTCTGAGAAATTCTCAGACTCCCTGGCACAGCGGTCACCAGGGGCTGGGGGGCTGGGGAAATGAGGGGATGTCAGTCAAAGGGTACAAACTTCCCTCTGTTATAAGATGAGTAAGGTCCGGAGATCTAACGTACAGCATGGTGATTACAGTTAACAACCCTGTATTATATACTAGAAAGTTGCTAAGAGAGTAGATCTTAAATAGATTTAAGATTTTTCTCACCACACACACAAAAAGCAATGGTAATAATGTGAGGGGATGGAGGTATTAACTAACCCTACTTTAACGATCATTTCACATTATATGTGTATTAAATCCTTACATTGTACACCTTACACTTACATCATATTATCTGTCAGTTACAGCTTTTTAAAAATATTTATTTATTTATCTCTTTGGCTGCGCCAGGTCTTAGCTGGAGCACGCGGACTCTTAGCCGCGGCATGTGGGATCAAACCCGGGCCCCCGGCATGGGGAGCGTGGAGTCTTAACCACTGGACCACGAGGGAAGTCCCTTGTCAATTGTACCTTAATAAAGCTGGATAATAAATAAAATTAGGACAATAGTAAAAAAAAAAAAAAAAGAGGAACCACAAAACTGGAGATTGTCCTTTTTTTCCTTTTTAAGGAATGTTTTGACAAGTGTAAATAATTTTCAAGGTTAATGGCATCTTGATTCACAATAATGAAAGTCTCATTTATCTACATATTAGTGTCCTGAAGGTAGCTTAATTTACATAATCATAAATTGCATTTCAACTGTCCTCATCAGCGTGTTCCCCATTTGATGAAAACGAAAACGGTAATTTTATTTGGGCTCAATTGAATACAAACTGCATTTATGCAGCATGAGACAATAGCATTTTAACCTATCCAGCAAGTTAGGCTCATTACAAAAAATAAGAATATTGGTTAGAACACTGTCAGTTCCCCAAATGTTTTTGAAGGTCCCAGTCATTGTTGTATTATTACCCAATTGGTTTTCACTGTATTTGCTCAAAGCTGGAAAAAGCTAAGACCTCACAATGAAAATGGCCCTTAGACTCCAAGGTCCAGGTAGCCGGTGGGCCCCAAGATTCCAAGATGGCGGGGCGGGGGGAGGACACAGTGTGCAGGGACCCCTCTGTAACCAGCACGGAGGATACTTCCAAAGACTGAGAAGTGGGAAGGAAATCGCGCTTCATTATGACACAAGACAGACTGATCCAGTATACGGAGTCAGCTCATGCAGTTGTGAACACAGGCCTGGCCCCTCTCCCCACCTGGAGGGGAACCCACTGCGTCTCTGAGGGTTTGCGACCTCCCTCTGACCACTGGTTTCCTGTGCAATGCCAGTCTCTGAGCTAGAGGCAGTGAAGAACCCCAGATATGAACAAAAGCTTGTGCTGTCCTCACAGGCAGGAGATAAGATGGCAGAACTTGTTGCGAGCCAAGAAGGAAGGAATGACCCTCCTTCACAAATGCCCTGTGAGGGGTCAGCCTTGCCGTGCGCGTGGGGGCACCAAGGCTCAGCAAGTGAAGCCACCTGCCCAGGTTCACTAGGTGTCGTCGTCTGTTTGTGCAGCTTTAACAGAATATCATAGGCCGGGTGACTTCTAACAAAGGATATGTATTTCTCCAGTTCTGGAAGCTGGGAAGTCCAAGGTCAAGGTGCCGGCAGATCCCATGTATGGTGAGAGCCAGCTTCCCGGTTCATAGATTTCTGTCTTCTGTGTCCTCACATGGCGGAAGGGGCAAGGGAGCTCCGTAGAGTCTCTTCTAAGAGTGCTCATCCCATTTACAAGAGCTCTACCCTCAAGACCTAATCACCTCCCACAGGCCCCCACCTCCTAATACACCACATTGGGGGTTAGAATTTCAGCATACGAATCTGGGGGGGACACAAACATTCAGCCCATAAGACCTAGCCAGTGTCAGAGTCACAATGCAAGGCAGGCAGAAAGTCTTAAACGTTCAGCAGGCGTATGGAGCTCAGGTTCCCTGGGAGCCAGGGGGAAAAGCAGGGTGGAAGTGTGGCCAGGTGCAGAGCCACAGGGGTCTCCCCGTGACGTGACCCTTCCCCGCTGCCACCGCAGTGGACATTAGCCCACATGTCAGTACCTACGGCTCCCACCGCAGCTGGGGGCTCTGCACCGCTCTCTGCAAGACGTGTGAAAAGCTGAAGTGAGAAAGGCACATCTCACCAGCAGGATCTTCAGAGCCCACTTAGCTCACACCACCTCTGGGCTCTGGCGAAGTGGGACCCACTTCTTGCTAATCAGGGCTCTGACGGCTGTTCTGCACATCGGACGTCACAGCTCTCTGACACAAAGCTGAGAGCAGATAGAGACTGAACTATGGAGAAAATGGCCAGACAAGGTCGTTAGGCGTAAGGAATGAATGTGCTCAGCTGTGGACCAGCACCTGTTCCCAAGGTACAGTGGGCAAGACAAGAGACTTCTCCAGGCGCCGAGCAGGCCAACGTGGAAAGGAGTGATGCATCTGTTTCTGGTGCCACCTGGCAGTGTGTCAAGCCCTTTAGAAAACGATTCTCAGACACTATAGTTCTCTGTAGACCAGAGATGGCACAGGGGGCAGGGGGATGCAACACAACCAATACACAGGATGCAAATTGGTGCAACATTTGTCATCTTTCACGGGGCTTTTGTGACATGAGGCACACCTAGGACGGCCGTACCTTGTTAAGACGGTGCTCTGAAAGGCAGCCTTTCTCAGACAAGCATCTCCTGGGGAGCCTGTTCAAACCGCAGAGGCCAGACCCACCCCAGACCCTCTGCACCTCTGCTTGGTGAGCAAGCATCCCAAGTGGCTCTGGGGGACCCTGATGAGAAAGCAGCCCTTTATCTCTTACGGCCGGCTCAGGACCCAGGACCTAAGACCCAGAACTCCAGACCCTAGCCAAATTCCTAGGCCTCTTGGTTCAGAAATGCATCTGTAACCTTCTATCTACAATCCTTCCAAGGGTAGCTTTCACACCTGACTTTAGGATGACAGCAAAAAGATTCGATGAGCATGACCAAGGTCACATTCCATAAAAACACTTTGTTGGGGCTTCCCTGGTGGCGCAGTGGTTGAGAGTCCGCCTGCCGATGCAGGGGACACAGGTTTGTGCCCCGGTCCGCGAAGATCCCGCATGCCGCGGAGTGGCTGGGCCCGTGAGCCATGGCCGCTGAGCCTGTGCTCCTCAACGGGAGAGGCCACAAAAGTGAGAGGCCCGCGTATGGCAAAAAAAAAAAACAAAAAAAAACACGCTTTGTTGTAATACTCTCTCTAAAACTTACAAGCAAATATTTGTTGAATGAATGACACAAGTACTCAGTGATTTCTGAGCTCCAGCTTTTCCCCTCTGAGGACTGGTAAGGACCTTAACCAGGACAGGTGAAGAGACACCCTCCAAGCTCATCTGGTCTGCAAGTTTCTGCACAAACCACATTGTTCTTGTGACACACTCTGCACTGGGGCGTCTGCTTCTTGCTCCTGGGTCCCCAGATCCTGAGTGCTTACGTATCGCTTAGGGCAGACTCCAGTGACCTCCCAATCATGGCCAGGGGGCAGCCCACATTCCTCTGCGCCTGAGTCTGTGTTCTCTTGGTACAGGCAACAGCTTCCTGGGTACTATGGCCAAGGGCTGTTCCAACTTAACCCTAGAGCCAAAATTGAAACACATGGAGGCTGTGATACTTCCTGTGTGACATCATTAAACACGCCCACTAGCAATATCTCAGAGCTGATGTTAAGGTACTGAGTTCCCTGTCACTGGAGGTATACAAGCAGAAATCAATCTACCATATATCAGGAATGCCGGCAGCCCTCAACTAAAGCATTGGACTTGTCGACCACAGAGTCCTTCCAACTCCAGGTGTGCCTGATTCTGTGAATTTCACATCTGACTTCCACTACTGGGATCAAAAACATGCATATTCTGCCCACACAGCTCTCTGATACTCAGACTGGTTTCGCCCAAAGTGGTAAAATAACAGTTTAAGTATTTCCTATGTGTCAGAACTGTGAAGAACAAAAACTAATTAATCAACCAACATTTCCTTTCCCATGGTTTTCAAACCAGCTTGTGTCGTCACCAAACCACAGATGAAATGCTAATAAAGTTCAGCCTACAACAAGAGGGTAAAGATTTAAATATGGCCTATTTTTGCAAAGAAAAAAATATATATATTTTTTGGAAAAAGTGGGTCCAGGAAGATCCCACTTGCCGCGGAGCAACAAAGCCCGTGCGCCACAACGACTGAGCCTGCGTGCCACAACTACTGAAGCCCGTGCGCCTAAAGCCCGTGCTCAGCAACAAGAGAAGCCACCGCACCGCAACAAAGAGCAGGCCCCGCTCTCCACAACTAGAAAAAGCCCGTGCAGCAACGAAGACCCAACGCAGCCAAAAATAAATAAGTAAAAAATAAATTTGTAAAATATATATATTTCCAAACATGGCCTTCTCAATGAGTGTAAACTTTTTTATAAGAACACGATTAGAATATAGCGAAGGCCTCCTGACAACTGTAATGAGGTGGAGTCCCCACTGAATGGCCTTGGGAATGATATAGAGGCCCGTGGGCAGGTGTGAAAGTCATCTTCCTTGGATCTAACAGGAGGGATCCTGAGAGAAGAGGCAACGGGCAAAACGGCAGCGATGTAGTCATTTCACCTCTTTAGCCTAATTTGAAGAGATGAGGCTGTGGGACCTTGCTCCAGCTTTGCACACTGACTGTGAACTGCAGCAAGAGAACCAATGTGCTGGCTGCTTCCATCAGTCAGGACACATGGTGTCCCGGAGGCACAGGAGCTGCCCCCTACCTGCCCCCCAGCTGCCCATCAGCCTCGCCGCTTGCTGCCCTGCCCGGGGTGACCTGCCTCCTTTCTCAAACATACAGCGTCTTTCTGTGCTTCCATGTTTTTGCCCATGTTCTCTCTCCTCCTTCTCTCCTTATCGACCTCAACCTTGCTCCAGACCCAAATTCCAAAATCACCTCATCCATGCTGTCTTCCCTGACTTGCAGTGCAATGTTGAACACTCCCTGCTGTGGACCTTTGAACCTCCAAACCCTGTCCCCTGGCCACCCCTCCCTTGCACATCCCCCACTCTGCCTCCCAGATGGCCTCTTGCTAAATTGGAAGCTCTTCGAGGGCAGGGACCATGTCACAGACTCTACACTGTATCCCCAGTGTAGCACACAGGCCAACCAAATGCTGGTGGAAGGGAGGCGAAGGCCAAGATGCAAAGCATCACCTTTCAAAGCCACTGACCCAAATGCCAATGTTTTGGCCACAATATCTCCTTACCAGAAGGTCCCCATGGGGATGGGGATATAAAAAGATAAGCCCAAACAACCAGCCATTTTCCATAACTTCCAGAAATTTGGATATTATGCTCATGGTCTGAAAGGCATGTCTCCCTCCACTGGGATCTGGGCTTGCATTATGGAATCAGGCAGACTCAGAATCACAGCCCAGTTGGCCACCTTGCTGTGTAGTCTCGGGCAAGTTACACAACCTCTCTGAGTCTCCGTTTCCTCAGCCTAGACATAGAGATAATAATAATTCCTCTGCAGGGTTGTTGAAAGGTTGTAACAAATGAAGTGGAAGCACCTAGCACCCAAGATTCTCAATAAATGCCATGCGCTTCCCCTCCTTGCAGAGTCAGCTACTGTGAGAGTTTTAGATCAGGTGGCACCTCAATCTTTCCATCTGTAGAATAGTCAGGCATGCTCTCAGCTTCTTACTTCACTGCTCAAAGATCAAGTTTATGTATAAAAAAATTAATGTTTATAATAGACTTGATTTATTCCCGGTGTCATGTCAGTGTGAAATAGTCATCCATTCTTCCTAAACAGTGCAGGAATTATCATCTGCCATTTCTAAGAGGATCAGGAGATTGTCACCCATTAAGAACATGCTATTAGCAGAGAAAACTGTGGCCCATGGACGAGGCCTGTCTCCCCAGCGAGGGAGCAGGGAGCTGTACTCTGCTATCTGCTGGCCCCCCCAGTGGTGTGTGTCAGAGAGGCTCATGTAACCCACAACATGCTGAGGCTGGTAGTACACTCCCCACTTTACTGATGAGGAAACTGAGGCTCAGAAAGGTTTGCTGAGTCCAGATCCAGAGCTCTCCGCCCGCCATTGCCCAAGATGCTGCAGGAGGGAGAGGTGCATTACAGAGAAGGTGGAGCAGGGGTGAGATTCTCCAGCGCTACAAAAGGAAGCTCAAAGGGCTGGATACCGGACCACGCACACCCCTCCACTTCTCGGAAGGGAGGCACGTGAAGTAGAAAAGTGGGGCTGTTGGAAACATGACAGAACTCAAAATCAGATTCATGACACCCTCCCAGAATCCTGTGCAATGCTATAAAATGCCAATGTTTGCATCCGCTTAGAAAATTTTTTTAAAAAAACAACTATAATCAAGTACTCTTAGAAGACAATTTCCAGGGGTCTCCCAAGGTTAAATCAGGGACACCATGCGTTCCAGGCTGCCTAGGACAGTCCCCAAATCTACAGAATGACGGTTACCTTGTGGCTCTCAGCCTTGGCTACACATTAGATCACCTGGGGAGCTTTGTCAACCTCTCGATTAAATCAAAGTCTATGGGGGGCGGTGAGATCCAGGCATTAGTCTTTTTTAAGCTTTCCCCAGCAACTGTCATGCACAGCCAAGGTTGAAGGCCACTGTCCTGTGTGGAAGACACATCCTACCCTGGCATGCAAAGGTGAATCAGGTCAGCGGACAGAGGTGGACAGGTGGGACCCCAACAAGCCCTGAGCTGCCCTGTCCCTGGGGGTCCTGGGGCAGCAGCAGAAGAAGCACGAAGCTGGTCCACAGACCCCATCCGTGGAGATGCTATGCTCGCTGTTCATTCGCCTGTTTGTATTACTCACCGCCTGCGTCGTGAAAGGGCTGAAGGCTCCGTGGCGATTCCGTTGGATGCCGACTCCGCACTGAGCAGATCGTTACTGCTCACTGGCTCCCAGAGAGGCAGGGAGGGAAATCACCTGTTTCACCTCGAAGCTGAGGAGGAGAAGTTGTAGAGGCAGATTTGTCCACACATTTTGGAGAGGTTTTGCCAGAGATTTCCATCGAAGGGCGCGCAGCCAGGCTACTGGCACAGAGCAGCCCCGGAGCCCGGGTGCAAATGTGTCCTGGGCAGGGTTTCTTGAACAGATCATCTCCAAATGTTGCCTCTATCCTAATTAATGCTGCGAGCGATGTCTCTGGTCTCTCATCTCACACAGCAGAGGTTCTTGCAGAGAAGAGGTCCTGCCATCTCCTTGCCCCAGCCACGGAGAGCAGGGCCCGTCCTCAGGCAGCTCCCCTGGGTTTTGAACCGTTTTCTCAGCTCTGGCATTCATATTCCTGACTGTAATGCATTTCCAAGAGCAGAAAATGAAGGTGGAGGTTTGATAGAGGTTTGTTTGTTTTTTTTGGCTGTGTTGGGTCTTCGTTTCTGTGCGAGGGCTTTCTCTAGTTGTGGCAAGCGGGGGCTGCTCTTCATCGCAGTGCGCGGGCCTCTCACTATCGCGGCCTCTCTTGTTGCGGAGCACAGGCTCCAGACGCGCAGGCTCAGCAGTTGTGGCTCACGGGCCTAGTTGCTCCACGGCATGTGGGATCTTCCCAGACCAGGGCTCGAACCCGTGTCCCCTGCATTAGCAGGCAGATTCTCAACCACTGCACCACCAGGGAAGCCCCATGATAGATGTTTTTTCTTTCTAAAGAGGGCCAGCAAACATCACTACAGCTAGACCTGGATGGTGTTTGTGGCTCCCAGATAAACTCTAACTACGTAATGCATTACACATCTCAGTGTTTTTCAGACTGTGTCCCTGAAAAACTCTTCCATGTTGTACTAGGAGAAATTATTCCATGAAATACTGTTAGGGAAACTTCAGTATATGTGGAAAACCACTGTCATTTGTGGACATAACATTTATAACTTTGACTCCTGAGTGAGAAATATGCTACCAAATTCCCCCCACCCCATAAAAGTGATAACAATTTGTACCACCACCAATATCACACTCGCACATACACAGCCCTTACTAGCTTGTCATTTTCCAACTTTCTGATCCTTTCCAATCTGGAAAATGAAATAGATTATCTCAATGTAGTTTTCAATTCTTATTAGACTAAGTAACTTTTCATATGCTTAAGAAGGTTTGCTTCCTTCACCATGGAATCCATTCATATCCTTTGCCCATTTTTCTATTAAATTCACAATCCTTGGTTATTGATTTGCAGGATCTCTTTATATATTAGAGAACCCAGCCCTTCCTCTGTGACATAGCCTGCAAACATCTTGTTTGTCTTTTGATTTTGTTTATGATGCATTTAGCTAAGTCCATTTTAATGGAATTGAATTTATGATTTTGTGGCTTCTGGGTTTTGTATCATACTTTAGACATCCTGATAAGGAAAACATCTTTCATTGTTTCTTTAGTATGAGATCTTCAAAGAACTGAGCCAGGCCAGAAATAATTCAGTGGAAAAATATTCAAAGAAAATCATAACTTAACATGGCTCTTTCTGCATGTGAAGATTATGGTACCCTAAGAGAAAGTTGACCAAACACATCTGTTTTCAAAGATGGTCCACAATGGAGCTTCCCATCTGAGGGACTATTTCTCACAAGATGTTATAATCTAGAATTCCCAACTCCAGTGTAATTAAAGGCCTCTATATACAGAGATCCTGGTGACATTAGTCTTGTTTATTTCTAAGTCATTCCAAAAATTCTTCTAAGATTCAGGAGGATCTCTTTCTATCAAACCAGTAACTGCCATGTCAGTTGGGGTCTCCCAGAAAACTTCCATTTGGTAATAACTGCATGAAACAAGTGAGATTCTCTGGGTCAAAATATAACACAGCAGCTTTCTATAGGGAACGACTCTAGGGAATGAAATGAGGTTTCTTTTGTGGGTATTTAGATGTGCCCCTCTGTTTCTAGGGATTCCACTGCTCTCCTGTGTCACCAAACCCTACAACAGAGCTTTTGCCTCAGTTTCCTGTTCGGTCTTCAAATATAAATCCGGACACGGATGCCCGCCCTATGCCCAGCATGGCAGTTGGTGGCCTGACATCACACCTGCTCCAGCCCACGCCTCCCTGAGTCCTGCTTTCTCCTTCCAGCCAGTCCAGACTCTGAGTCAAAGAAAGCCATCCTGGGGGTGGCGTGAAGAGACATCCCCATTCGGAACCAGGCTTCTGCCCAATTGGCTTGTTCCACAGACTCTTACTACACACGTACTGGGGTTGCGTGAAGGACATACAGATGCTGGGGAAGCTGAAGCAACAGGACAGGTGTGAGTCTGGTGGTGGCTGAGCCCAGAGCCTCTCTTGAGCATCAAACTAGACAATCCTAGAAGTTTGGATTCACCCACATCATCCAGGTCCCCACAGCTTCTGGACTTCAACCTGAAGCCCAAGCACAGTGACTAGGCAACCTGAACCTTTCATAGGTCCTACAGACAGAGCTGGTTCCTTGGCCCAGACTTCCTCACCTGGTCTCCAGGGCCCCTCCTTGCTCGTCTGACCCCTTCCCTCAAAAGACCCTGGCCCTTCCTAAAGCTTGCATGGGGTATAGAAACATCCCCACAAGCTGATCCTGTGTTTCAGATAGCATCGTTCCTAAATCAGAGTACTCCCGGCCTGAGCAATCATTTATTCGTGCAGGAGGACATTTAAAGCACAGAGAGGGTGAGCCTTGCCCAAGGTCAACAGCTAGTTGGCTTCCAAGCCAAAACCGGCGCCCAAGCTTGCCAACTCCTGGCCCAGGGCAGCCTCACCAGCCCTCTGGGGCTCCCAGACCAACTGTCTCCCACTTCCTTGGGGGGAGTGTCCTGGTGAGAACTCTGCTTTTTAATTCTGTCTGGGATGAAAAGAGAACAGGTTGACCTTGTAATGTCATCAAATATTCAGCTTGACTTTCCCAGCTCCTGACATCGGAATTGCCAGTGAGCTTGAAAGGCCCAGTGGAGCCTGTTGGCCATGCTGATAGAACCGAGGCTTGCAGCTAGGGAGGGGGCACACAGCCCCTCGCAACTGTGAGAGGAGAGGAGTGGGAGGTGGGGAGCCCTGCAGAGCGGTGGCTGCCAGGGAGTCAGGGACAGGGCAAGAGCCCATACAGACAGATGGGGGTAAGTGTCCTCCTTTAAAATTTTAAACCACAGGCTCTCCACGACCACGCATACTTGAAATGCCATCCGTGCAAGCTGGAAGCCAAAAGGCTGTGGAGGTTATTGTGTGAAGTTGCCAAAAACTGAAGACATAACGCATTCCTTGTCCTCTGGAAATTTTTTGAAAGAAAAGTTCTCCATGACATGGAACACACTGTACAAATGGGGGCAGGAAAATAAACTTTCCTGAGAGGGGCACCAAAGTGTTACTCTTTAAGAGGGTAGAACTAGACAAATCTCTGGAGTTAGAAAAATGGGCTCTAGCATTAGAAAAATCTGGATTTGGTCTCTGGCTTTAGAGACGTTTTCACAGGATGGGATAAATCTCTCGGAACCTTGGTCGCCCCGTTTGTAAAATGAGGCTGATAACATCTTCCTCAAAGGACAGTTTTGATGATGAAATGGGGGACCCCAAGTAGGGTCTTATGAGCTGGGCCTGTCTCCTCTCCTTTGAGAGCTTGAAATGGACTTTATAATTTGCTTATCTCAATGCCTTAATTTTGCATATGGGGAAACTGAGTCCCAGGTGGTAACATGACTTATCCATGGCCCTCGGCAAGCTAGGAGCAGAAGGGAATTCAAGTCTTCTGATTCTCTGGCCATGACCTTCCCCACATCAAGAAGCCCCTCCTCTCAAATATCTCCTTCCTTCTTTTCCCCATAAGCTCAACATCTCTTAAAATTCAGCAGGAGGGATGGGAGACAAGTGTCCATGTGCCGCTGAGGTCATCCTCAGCATCACTGCCTTCCAAGGCAGGGCTGATACCTAACCCTGCAAAGTAAGTGATGCCTGTGTGACCTGCCCCAAGAAATTTGAGTCCCTGGTGAGAGTAAGCATTGTAAGTAGGAAAAGAGAAAGAAGGGCAGAGAGAGAGAGACTCTTGGAACCGTGGGGAGCCCCGGAGGGATCTGCAGTGAGATAAAGGAGATTTGCTTTGACACTGTTTTCAAACAAATACAGAAGCAGAGAAACCACAGACAGCGATGGCTGGATGCGCGGAACCAGTGAGGGAGAGAAAGAATACCAGGAACCCAGAGAGGCAACATGGTAGAGGACTCCATGCGAATAAACACCGCTCCTGTGCAAAACGGGGTGGAACCCCATTCAGGCAACCGACGACGGAACGACGGAGGCGGCCTCTTGAGCTGAGTCCTGGCTGTCGTGCTTTTGTTTCTATTATCTATCTTGATGGAAATTTTCTGATCTGCGCATTGCCAAATACAAGTAGAATTTAAATAGCCATGTTCAGGCACTTTTGTGTAGATCTGGGATGTATCCAGCAATTAAAACAGTTTCTCCTCTAAGAAGCCGAGGGATGGGGTGGAGCCACATGCTCCCCTCACCCTACTTCCGCCCCCAGATCGCACTGATTTTACTGCTGTGCAATCAGAAATGGAAAAATACTCCCATGTTCTCCTCTACTGTTCACACTGCTGCCACGCTCACAACGCTTCTGACGCCAGATGTGTGGATTTCCCACACAGTGAGCAATTCTCCGATGCCAGCTGGGTGTCCTCTAATTCAATTCAGCTCCAACACTGTCTACCGGGGGTTAGCATCAGAGCCCACAAGTTAAGGGCTTAGTCCCCAAAACTGGCCCCACTTCAGAGGCCGATTGTCAACTGTACTCCTGACCAACTGGCTACAAGTTGGGGCTCCCAGGAGCCCCTCCTTGGATTCAATCATTTATTAGGATGGTGCACAGAATTCAGGGAAACACTTATGTTTACCAGGTTATTATAAAGGATATAATAAAGGATGCAGTTGAACAGCCAGATGAAAAGATACACAGGGCGAAGGGCCCTGAGCACAGGAGCTTCCGTCCCCATGGAATTGGGGTGCACCACCCTCCCAGCACCGGGATGTGTTCACCAACCCGGAAGCTCTCCAAGTTTTTATGGCGGCTTCATCACACAGGCATGAGCAATCAGTAACTCAATCTCCATCCCCTTTCCCCTCCCCAGAGGATGGGTAGTAGGGCTAAAAGTTCCCAGCTTCTAATCATGCTTGGTCTTTCTGGTGACCAGCCCCCATCCTGAAGCTACCCAGGAGCCCACCAAGAGTCACCCCATTAGTACAAAAGACACTCCTACCACTTAGGAAATCCCAAGGGATTTAGGAGCTCAGGAACTGGGCGCAGAGACCAATATGTATATCTTCTATTATTTCACACAACCCCAGACCCCGATCCCACATGTATGGGTCACCCACTAGACTCCTCCGGGGAAGATGCCTGGCCTCAAGGAATGTGCATTCTAGCTGGAAGGCAGAGATGAAATCCAGAACAAGATTGTATATGAATAAGAAATAAAGAGATGATACCTAGAAAACCATGGAAAATCTGAAGGAAGAGGGAGAGATTCTAGGGATAGTTCAATCCAATTCTCCAATGTTACAAATGGAGACACTGAGTGGACCAGAGAGGAGAAGTAACTAGCCCAAGGTCACACAGCTAATGCATGGTATAATGAGTGGAACCTGACCCCTTGTGTGCCTCATTCAACTTCCTCTTTTCGGTGACTGGAAGGACCAGAGGAGGTTTCATCCATCTTCTTGTGCAGATAAGACGCTCCTCCTGGACCCAGGCTGACCCCTCAATCAGAAAGAGCCAGAGCCTGCATCCAGGCTTGACCTTGCCTTTCACTGTGAGCTAAACCCTGGGCCACTCACTCCACCTCTCCTGCTCTTTCTGCAACTGAACACCTAGGAGTTCACCACTTGGCCCTAACATAGTATAATAAGAGCACTGTACGGCCAATCCAGGGCACACCAACCACGCCGGACTACAGTTTCCTGTGTGTCGGGCCCCACTCTCAATGCTTGAACACGTGTGTCCTTCCATCCTTATCACAACATAATCGATGCTATGCTGACCCCCCCTATTCTACAGTTAAAGAAACTGAGGCCCAGAGAGGCCAAAGGGCCTCCCAAAACCATGTGATTTGCCAAGGGCTGACCCATACTTAGCCCAGTCTCACCATGCCCACTTGCTACTGACAAATTCCTAATTCTCTCCTTTGGGCCATCCCATTCACTCATCACCATGACCCACATGGGTGGTTATGAACCCCATTTCCCAAATAAGGAAACTAAGCTCAGAAAGACCAAGGGACTCACTCAAGAATAGGAAGCTAGGGCTTCCCTGGTGGCGCAGTGGTTGAGAGTCCGCCTGCCGATGCGGGGGACGCGGGTTCGTGCCCCGGTCCGGGAAGATCCCACATGCCGCAGAGCGGCTGGGCCCGTGAGCCATGGCCGCTGAGCCTGCGCGTCGGGAGCCTGTGTTCCGCAACGGGAGAGGCCACAACAGTGAGAGGCCCGTGTACCGCAAAAAAAAAAAAAAAAAGTTTGTTTTGCACACAAGACAGGATTACAAGACTCCAAATGATGCTAACTTAGCACCACTGTGCCCCTGGCGGCGTGTAACCAGGTCTCACTACTCCATCAAAGTGCCACACTGAGGACACTGCCCACCGGGTTTTGCCCTTCCCCTGTAAGGCAGTTTGGAGGAGGGCTGACGTTGCCCAAGCCACTTAAACATTCACAAGACAAAGCTCTCTAATATCTTATAAACGTATGTGTTCCTGTGATGTGGCTTCATGACTCTCATCTTTTACCTTCAACCAACTGAATCACCCCAGTCCCAGACCTGGTCTGCTTGACACCGGCCACAATAGTGTCTATCGGCAGTTGCAACAAAAAGAAAATTTTACACACTGATCAAAATTTTGTGGCGAAACTGCAAAGCATTGCTGGTACATTGGGGGTTCCAGGGACCCACAAAGAATAGCCCTCACCCACACATCCATGAGAGAAGGTGTTTTCGACGCTCCCACTAGCAAATGGGCTGCCTGGGGGCTGGGGCCCCCCTCCCCTGGCAGGGGACTTCGGCAGCCTCCACTGGACACCCCCGACACACAAAGGGCAGAGACCATGCTGAAGTGGCCAGGGAAGGCTGAAAGCCTCCAGGAAAGTCTGTCCCGCCAGGGGACTGTGCTGATTTGTAATCAAATTGTGTTTCATTAAAGAGAAAGTATCCAGAGGTTTCCTGATGGCTGCAGTTCTTGTAAATTAAAGATAATGGAGTTAACAAAGAACAGTTATAAGTCAGATACCAACAGGTGAGATGAGCCCACGGCAACTTAATCTCTTTGGATGCTCACCACGTGGGATGTGAGTCCTGATCAGGCACGAGCCAGGATGGATTCTATCTTTGCCCAAAATCATGGGCTCAGGTTAAAAACAGTTCTGCTGCACCCTAGAAGTATGACTTTGAGCCAGTCTGTGATCCTGGCTCTCAGCTCTAAAACAAAGATCTGTAGGGTGACCAGCTGTCCTAGTTTGCCTAGAAACGTGCCTGGAGTGTGGGGGTTCCCGAGGCACAGGACTTCAGTAGTAAATTCAGGAAAGTTCCAGACAAACCAGGACAAGTTGGCCACGTACTGTGCTTCCCACGATCCCTGACTGTGTCGACACACTGACTATGCTAACTCTAATACTGTATTCTTGAGAATGACTGAATCACAAGAACTTGAGCCATAACTATCACGTCGTGAGCCCAGCAGAGCTTCTGGCACACGGTAGGGACTCTGCAAGTGCTGCCCCTTCCTGTGTCCCTGGCCAAGCAGTGTCACCGATAGCTGTGCTGAAACCCTGGAGTCCTGTGCTGGTGAAGCCTCCAGCCCCGTCATCCTCTCCACAACCCCAGATGTTAGCAAATTTCTATCTTCCAAGTGAAGAAGTTGATGGTCAAAGCAGTTGTGAGATTGGCTTGAGGACTCAAGACTGTCAGATTAGGGAGCTAGGAGTCCACCTCACGTCCTCTATTCCAAGCCCAGTGGCTCCTTGGCCAGACCGGGCTGCTGTGTGCCCCACGCACACACAGCCAGCCAGAGGCCCAGGGGGCTGCAAACTGTGAGCTCGTGCCTCTCATGCATTTGGGTTTCTCCTACCTTTAAACACCTGCTCACTACCCAGTCCTTTTGCCCGGAGCTCCCCACCTCCTCTGCGCCCACCTACACCTGCACCTCACTGCCCAGTGGAGGGGGTGGTGGTCAGCGTCCCAGCAACTACGTGTCCACCCCATATCACGAAACACAGGCCCTCCCTGTGGCACCAGGAACTCAGTTCTTGTTCCCCTCTCCACCGCCAACAGCTGCCCAGGAGGAAGGACCTGAAAGGGGAGGCAGGTAGAAGGAAGTGCAGGCTGCCCCCACTCTGCCGCAGTCAAAGGCTCCAGGAGCAGAAACTGCAGCCTGGCATCCTCCAAGGCCCAAACTGGGCTAGAGAAACCCAAACCTCCAGCCAATGGGGATGGAAACCCAGGAGGAACTGGGCTTGGGAGGAGGTGGCACATGTGATTTTAATTTACTTTTCTTGCCCTGAGACAAAAATTAATTTGACTTGGGAAAAAAAAAAAAAAAGTAACGTTTTACTTGACTTTTGAAAGTAAAATTTCTGCAACTCTTTTTCCACTTAACGGAACATTTCCTCGACTTCTAAGGCATAATGTTAATATGCACCGAAGATGCGGAATTCCCTGAGCTCGGCTCACATATCACTGAACTGATTTTTTTCTTAATTTCCTAGTAATCCTGGCTGGGTTATGCTAACAGGAGAGTTAACAGCTCATTTTGCTACAGGGAAGATAATAACAGGAAATGATCTTTAATAATGAGTTAAACAGACTCCTTGGATCCCGATTCCTTTTATTAGATAAGGTCAATGGTATCTTAAATGAGCAAATCTATCCTAGGCCGGCAACGAGACACGAAGAAAACTGTCAAGCTGATTTACAGGATATGGCGTGAGCCCTGGAGATCAAATCATAGTCTGACACAACAGGAAGACTGTGGGCTTTAGACTCAAACCCAGACAGGAATACACACTGGCTGTGTGAACTTGACCAAGCCCCCGCCTCTCTGAAGTTCTCTCTTGAGCTGTTCATGGGGATAATAACCGCCACCTTCTGGAGCTCTGGGATCATTCCTGAGCCAAAGTGGATAGCACCCGTCACAGCCCTGGGTGCAAGCAGGTGTCCCCTGCGAATGGCCCCATTGTATTTGCCCCATTCATTAGACAGAGGATGTAGTTTACCAAACAGTTTCACGTGCACTATGTAATTCAGCCCTCAGAATAACCTCCCTTAAAATGAACTATCCAGACCAGATGAGCCTTATTTCAGGACAAGGAAGGTCGAGCGCTGCCCAAGGCAATGCATTCAGCCAGAGGGAGGACCAGGACCTTACAGCATGTCTTCAGACTCCCATTTATTTCATCTACAGGGTTCTCATTCTTCATACTAATTGCCTCCACTTTTTCTTTTTTAATCATACAGAATTTTTAGCAAAAAGTTTTTACAGGACACATCACCAACCTATGTATCAGTATTTATTTATTATATTTATTAGGCATATATGTGTTATACTCTATTAACAGCTATATATAGAGAGAGAGAGTACATATATATATATATATATATACACACACACATATATATATATTCAAACATACACAGAAATAGAAGAAATAAATACAACCTAAATATAAACAGAAGCTCTAATGGTTTTTTTACAGGAAGAGGGAGATGTGAAGAACTGCAGGACGGGAAGGGGAAAGCCTGGTGATGGTTATGGAAATCATCACTGCTTCAGGGCTCAGGGCTGGGGCAGCTAGACCTGCCTCTTGTTTCATCAAAGAGGAAGCAGAGGGTGGAGAGGCTAGGGAATTGCTCAAGGACCTGCACAACTCACCTCTCCAGGTTCCCTGCCCAGTTCCCTTTCCTCTGTATAGAGGGGAGTTGGTCTGATGCCAGCAAACCCTAGGGAGCCACTGAGGGTGCTTGAGTGAGGGCAGAGCAAGGCACAGCCTGCTTCTGAATGCTTTTACCCCGTAACTTCCACAGGCGGGCAGTTTCATCCCAGCCAAAGCGCCGGCTCGCATTCCTCTTAGCCAAAGCCCATATGTGGCGTTTCCGGTTCCCAGAAGTTTCCAAAGTGGGGGATGTAGTTATAATGTTTTAAAGCAAACAAACACATACCCGAGTGGGAGGACTGCATATTTATTTGACTAATTAGAGGGAATTCACTAAAAGGATGTACAATAATGTTGGCCTCTCTTTTTGGGGTAATCCTAATTGACATTTTCTTTTGACATGAGTGGCTCGTCTTTATTTTTATGGTGCTCTCAACAAGGTACCAAGGCTAAGCGTCCTACTCTGTAGCAATAAACGAGTGTGAATCACGCAAGTAGCAGTGGCTCGAGAAGCCCACAGTGCTGAGCGTCGGTTATCAGCCTGATGCAGGGAGGGGTGTTCACGGTGCCAATTTGCTGCCTGGCTGCCTAGAGCGCTGGTTCCGCTCAACCCAGCTCCCACGGAGGCCGCTGTCAGCACAACCAGCGCCCAAGCTGATGGAACATCCCGATGACCAAGAAGGACACACGAGTCAATAGATTTCCGGCCCCTCCTGCCACTTCCATATGCTCATCCCAAAACGAGCCAAGAAACTATAGTTTCACTTCAACACAGCTGATACATGTTTTCTGAGATCCTAGAATGTGTCCAGCTAAGGTGTCAGGCTCGACACAATGTAGCTGAAAGAACAACTTGGAATCCAACAAATCTGGGTTCGATCTCCATCTGTAAAATGGAAATTAAATACCTACCTCATGGGTTGTACTGAGCAATCAGAAAATCACATAAAGCATTTAACACAATGTATCCCAGGAAGATTTATTGAGAGCTGATGGAAAAGACAATTAACATAGCTCAGGCAACTTCCCACTAGGACACAGTAGGTGCATAATAAGTGCCTTGTTAGACCCCATAAGAACTCTTAATGTTGAGAGAGAGGCAGGCAGAAACACAAGCTAGCATACTATATAGCTGGCTCCAATAAGTTGGGTGATAGGGAGCCATGGAAGGTCTTTGAGCAGAGGAGGGTGATAAGAGAGCTGTACTAAGCAGAAAACCAATACAGCCTGTGGCTAGTGAGCCCTTGGAGTGTGGCGAGTCCGAACTGAGATGTGCCACAGGTATAAAATACACACTAGATTTGCAAGACTTTGTACAATAAAAGGAATAAAAGATTCATCTTTATAGTGATTATATGTTGAAATGATAGTATTTTTTACTATATCAGCTTAATTAAAGTATAGCATTAAAACAGAGTTTACCGATTCCCTCTATGGCTACTAGAAAATGTTAAATTACATCCATGGGTCATATTCTGTTTCAATTGGACAGCATTGCCTGGGAGTGTTTGCCAGATGCGTCTGAGCAGAGCACAGCTGGAAGCAGCAGCAATATCTGGCCCATTTCACCCCAGCCAAACTGCTGCTGTCCTCCGCCCAGCCCTGCCTCCCACGCTGCCAGTTCTCTGAGTAATTAAAATGCCTCGAAGCAAAGAGCCCAGCTCATGAGCGTGCTCAGAGTTTTGCAATGTTGTTTCAGCAGGGAACATCTGGCTGTGTTCTCGAACCCCTCTGCATCCTCCCAAGTAGGGATCGGGCCCCAGGAGTGCCTGGCTCTCAGCCCGTGACCTGGTGGCCATCGTTCACGCCCAGCAGCAGCCATTTCACAAGGTAAATTAAAAAGCAACCAGCATTTTCCTCTCCACCTGGCACCGAATGCACTGTTTTTCTGTGAGGATTTCCCTTGTGGAGGGCTCTCTAAAGCCTGCGAGATCTATCCCAGCAGATCCCAGGCATGGCGCTCCCAGGCATGCAGAGGAGCAAAGCGGCTATTGTCCCCTGCACTTGGATTTGATCTGCAAGCCCCAGGCTCAGACGTGAACTGAAACCAATAATGCCGCTGACCTTCTGGGTGGGGACCTGGAACCTATGCCTCCCCCTTTCTCCATCCGCAAAATGTGCAGCTGGGTGGCCTGGTCTGGAACGTTCTGGGGGCAGGCCTGCTACCTAATTAGTGAAATACAAGTGCTTTGCGGTCTGTGGGACCTCAGGTTCAAGTCCCAGCTCTGCCACCTGCTGGCCATACTACCTGGGGCAAATTAGCCTGTCTGAGCCCCTGTTTTCTTTTTAAAATAGGAAGAAAATGGAAATCCCACTAATGACAATCTCATCGGTGGTTGGGATGGTTCAATTAGATAATGGAGGAAAGATATGTAGTGCAACAGTTAGTACCTAGTTAGCACCAAAACAGTCATCTAGTAAGTAAAGACTTCACAGTTTGTTTGGAAAACATTAGTCCCGGCCTCCGGCAGTCCTGGTCAGCGCTGGAGTTTGACATCTCTTCCAGCTGCTAACTCACCCTGATGCTTCGTCCAGTACAGAGGGTCTGCACCCAGCAGAGGCAGAGGCAGAAAGGGGAAAGATGTCCCTCTTTGGAGACGGCTGTCCCAGTGGGCACTGCTGGGACTGAGGGTCAAGAACCCTGGACAAGATCTGAAGGGGGATCAGGAACATGGGTGATGCTCACCCTTTTTGGTAGGCAGAGTCTAAGACGGCCACCAGGATTCCCACCCCCGATGTACACACCCCGTATAATCCCCTCCCCTGGCGTATGGACAGGACCTATGAATACGTTGGAGTGTCTCTCTCCTGATTAGGTTACTTTATATGGCAAAGCTGAAGAGATGTTACAGATGGAACTAAAGTCCCTAATATGCTGACTTTGGTTAATCACACGGGAGATTATCTGGGGGGTGGGCCTGATCTAATCAGGGGAGTTCTTATTAACAGGGTTCAGAGGTCAGAGATGGAAGTAGTCAGAGAGGCGTATCCAGCTGGCCTGGCTGAAGCCAACAGCTGTGCTGTGAGAGGAGGGGGCCGGGTAGCAAGGACCTGAGGGCCGGCTCCAGGAGCTGAGAGTAGTCCCCTGCCACAGCCAGCAAGGTAACAGGACAGGAAATAAGGAAATGAATTATGCCGGCCACCAGCACGCCTGGAAGAGGTCCCCGAGGCCTCACAGTTCCGCCTGGTAAGACCCAAAGCCCCCAGGTAACCCACACTCAGACTCCTGAGCCACAGAAACCGTAAGATACTAAAATATGTGTTGTTTTAGGTCACTAAGTTCGGGACGATTTGTTAGGAAAAGACAGGAAACTGATACACCCACCCAGCCCATTCTGGACTCCATTCCGCTTTGCCCCGTGGGTCACAGAGAGCCTGTGCGGTGGATCCTATTTGCCTAAACCAATCAGCCGAGTCTCATCCTCTCTCGCCTCAGTGATTGGCACAAAGGTGGGCACGTGACCCAATCGGCCCAATCAGCGTGCAGCCCAGGGCATGAGTTTGATGGTTGGGGAAGAGAAGTCTTCCTCTCTGAGGAGTACAGAGTTGGAGGAAATGAAGGGTCACAGCCCCAAAGGCTGAGATAAAAGCAGGCTGTGGAGGGCGGGCCCCATAAACCTCAGGGACTGGGGAAGCACACGGCCCCTAAGGCCACCCAAACTTGGACTCTACAGACACGAGTCAAGAAATTTCCTTAATTCTCTGTATTATTTGAGCCATTTTACTTTGATTCTTCTAGTCCTCACGGCCACAACTAAAAGCACACTGAATGATACGTGGGGGTGTGAGCACGCCAGGCTCAGGCCCTGACTACCCAACAGCTGCCTATCAGCTGTGCACTAGGTGGGAACAGTAATAACACCTCGTGCTGTATTTTGTCCATTCAACAAGAATTGTTTGAGGACTTACAAATGCCAGAAATTGTATTGCTGAGATGAAGCAGAAAAGTGGCACCACAGTCCCTTCCTCGTGCACGTCACAGTCTAGTGGGGATGCAGACAGGCAAACCAGCAATTACAAACTGTATACATGGTGCAAGGCATGCGCGCTTTGGCCAAATGGCTAAGTGTCAAAATTAGCATTTGGGCCCAAGTGAAACCAAATGACACCATCATGGAATTTACTTCTGAGGTCAAAGAACAATTCTGGTATCTTATTTTTAAATTTCATTATTATTACAATTTTATAATTTACATTTTAGTAGTCACATACTGAACATTCAACATCTTAGGGCAGGAATAATAATTCCTCAGAACTGTCAGAGGTCAGGTGGCCCCATGGCCCCCGAGCTTGCATCTGTGATATTAAATAAATACTCCCTCTCAACTGAGGTCACGGGAGAAGCAAGATATTGGGGGGTTGCCTCATCTTTCTCCAACACTTTCTTTTTTGCTTTATGTTCTGAATTACATGGGGATCAGATTCATCATGAATGCTGTACATAATTTTGGAATCTTTCCTCCTATTCTGAGGTAGCAAAGGTGACATTCTATTTCCAATTCATCCTCCCAGGATATGGAAAGATACCCAAATATTTTCTTGAAATCCTCATGACCTAAATAGAATTCCTAGATAGAATTAAATAACTAAAATTTGAATGCAGCTGTTGAAGTTTAGTTTCTTTAATGTTATGATGCAGGTACAGTAACAACTCTAAAAATATTCTAATTGTGATATAATCTAATTTCTATTATTCTGTTCTGTATTATTGTTTAAATTTTATATACATTGGTTGGCTCAGAAAGGAAGTAGTATTCTTCCTAAAGTTATCTAGCTAATACTCTCAATATCTGTATTAACTGTTACTCCATCTCGCTATTTGTCAATTGAAAATATGTTAAGATGATTTAGCAAATAAAATTACTTTCATAATCAAAATTAATTACTGCAGTACTTTACTCTTGCAATAACTTATACTTCAACAATTGATAAAGTTTGTAAATATAAACAAAAAGATTTGACTCTATAATACTTCAACAACGCTTACCTATATTTGAACGTGAATGTTTAGATAGTAACAATATGTAGAAAAGATGTACATTCTCATACTATTACATAATTGTTATGTAAATTAAATATGATGATAACCTACATGATCGATCATTGATGACTCACAATCTCACAGATTCCAGAAATGACATTGAATTAATCAGCATTTGTCTGTTCAGCCGCCCAAAGCTGAATACCAAGGTCAAGTCAAAGCTTCTCTCATCCCTGCATCAGTTAGGGCTCAATCAGGGAAACAGAAATCAAAGTATTTTGGCACCAGCTGCTTTGGTACCTAAGTCCTCACTCCTCTCCCCTCCCCCATGCCAAAAATCGTCTTCATTTCTTATAGAGAAAGGTGCTTTTTGCTTTACTATCTCCTTTTAGATCATATCCTTAGAACCTCACATTCATCCAAAGGAGTCCCTCAAGGGATTTTTCCAAGAGTCTCTTCTCTAAAAGAAACTTGGGTCTTAGACGTCAAGATAATCATTTCCTTGCCCTGCTGCATGAGTAAGACCTCCTTGAAGTGTTCTGCCACCAGAAAAAAAAAAAAAGGTGAAAAACCAATGCCCCAGGTAATCCTGAGGCTCCTTTCCAATCCTTATGGTTTGGTTCTAAGAAGGCCTTGAGGAAGGAATGTCCCAAGTTGGCCTCCCCAGGATTCTATGACCAGAGTCCGAGGACACATTCCAATCCTTATGGTTTGGTTCTAAGAAGGCCTTGAGGGAGGAATGTCCCAAGTTGGCCTCCCCAGGATTCTATGACCAGAGTCAGAGGATCTAAGAAGGCCTTGAGGAAGGAATGTCCCAAGTTGGTCTCCCCAGGATTCTATGACCAGAGTCAGAGGACACAGGGGTCTCTGTTTCCTTCCTTAGAGGCACAAAACACTCCCCGCACCTCTCCCCCAGGAGGCAAGGAACTAGACGAGGGCATACCCTGTATCCCCCATGTATCCTCCACCCCAGGAGAAGGATGGCCCGGATCCTGGCCACCCAGCCAGATAGCTCCCTGTATCCTGCCTCTCTTGTCTCACTTTACCTATTTTTATAATAAAAGTAATATAGCAATTGTTATAAAGAATTTAGAAAATCCAAAAACAGACAGAAGAGAGTTACCCCTAACCCCACCACTCACAGGCTCCCACCCTTGCAGATGTTTTCCTTTCTAGTCTTTTTTCTGTGCATAACAGACATCTTCCCCTGTGAAAGTGGATCAGGTGGGACATGAAGTTTTGTGTCCTTGATTTTTTCCATCTCTTTGGTCACAGTGAGAGGCAAAGTGGCAGATGGTAGGAAGCAGTTGGGGTTCAGACCCCCCAGTGCCACAGGAGCTAGTAAGTTCCAGCTCTCCACCTTCCTGGGCTGCCATTTCCCCACCTATAACGTGGGCATCACTCCAATATTGCCCTTGCATCAGCAGGTTGCTGGGTTATTCCTTGCAAAGTGCTTAGAGCAGTACCTGGCCCATTGTAAATGCTACTACCATGATTATTATGTTTCCATGGCAGCAAAAATGCCCAAGAGCATCATTTTAAATGGATGCATATCATTCCATTGAATGGATGGATGGATGGACCGATGGACATAGGTTATTTAACCACTTCCCTATGGATGGACACTTAAGGTCTTTCCAAAATTTTGCCACTATACCCAATGATAAAGAACCTCACACATAAATATTTTTGCATCTGTTGATTTAGCTAACTTCCATCCTAGAAGAACAATGGCTAGATCAAGGGTAGGAGTTTGTTTAAACCTCAGGGCATGAGGCTAAATGTGCCGTTTATACTTCACTCTGGTGGGCAAGACCCTGCAGCCTGGGCATTTTCAACTAGTTACTTCATTGCTGTTAATAGTTTTGAATCAAGGCCAACTGGATGAGCAATAACTGATATCTTGTCATCTCAGTTGATATATCTTTGCTTTAGCTATTCCATGAAGCCCTTCTGCCATTTCTCAGCAATTCCCACCACCAACTAGGTCTTTTCTACCCACACATCCTGGTGCAGACAAAACATCGGCTTTCCACCCATCAGCTGAGAGGCTTTAAGAACAGCTGCTCTCAGGAGCCCAAGGTCACCAAAGATGCCCAAAACATGGCCATCCTGATTGCTCTTGGGATCTGTCAGTGACAGTAACAAAAGTCAAAAGAAGGAAGAAAAGCAGCTTTCCAAAGAGTTGGAAGAAAGGCTTCTGGGACCAAAGCACGAGATAAACCAGGACCAGTGGCATCCTGGAGGCCACGACGTGTGTGTGTTCCCCCAGGGGAGGGGCAGGCATCACTAGGGAGATACAGGTGGACAGGAAGCCCTGCAGAGCCATGGGCTCAAATGGCCACAGGGGAACAAGAATCAGGGGTGTGACTCCCGGTCAAGAGGCGAGGTTTCCAGCTATGGCTACTGGGCTCCATTGAGGCCGCCCCAGTGGATACCCAGAGGATTTTACCCAAATACCAACAAAGAAACTACTTTTTCAAAACTGTAGACAGAATTAGAGTCTATTCAAGATGGAACGGAGAAAATAACCCTGCAGCGTATCCCAGGTACGTAGGGACTCTCAGCAAATGTTTACAGAATGAATAACATAGAAGGGAAAACTGGTTTGGGATTTGTCAAAAGTTCTGATTGAACTGAACTCTCTTGTCAAGACTTAAGTGATCATTAACAGAGGCAAAAATCAATATGCTTTAACTGGCTATTCTGTACGAGAGACAACAGAAAAGAATGAGCGGGCCCTGCCCTCAAACTGCACCCACGGTAGGGCTGTGGGTAACAACGCACCCCTGGGCTTGAGTCTCAGCTCCCCAGTTCAGTAGCTGAGCGTGTGTAGGCAACTGTCATCGCTCAGTGTCTTCAAGCCTCAGTTTTCTCATCTGTGAAATGGGGTCCTAACAATAACAGCCTGGCCAAGCTGCGTGAGAATAGAGATGACGGATGCAACGTGCCTGGCAATGAACGAACAATGCAGGGCAGCTGCTGTTATTTATTTCCCTTTTACCAAGAAGGAGAGGAAGAGGCAGCTGCTCTGATCAGCTCACCAGCCGGAGGTAAACTGCTCTATAGCAGGAAGACCAACTGCAGGCTTCGTTAGTGACTGGGTTTAGGGCCCATCCCATCATCTTAGCTCACATCTGAATTACATCTGCCAAGACCCTGTTTCCAATACGATCCCATGCACAGGCCCCCAGGGGTTGGGTCTTGAACGTATCTTTTGAGGCGGGGACGCACAATTCAACCCACTACAACCAGGAACGTATCAGCTCTCTGATACCCGCGTGGCTGGCTCACTCTTTTCCTTCATCTTAGGCTCTGTTCCAACGTCACCTCCCCAGAGAGGCTTCAGCGGCCCTCACCACCCCATGCCCCCACTCTGCTTCATTTTCTCCAGAGGACTTGTCACCACCTGCCACGTCATACATTTTACTGTCTGTCATTGGTCTGCCCAGCTAGAACATAAACTCCCTGAGGGCACGGGGTAGTCCGGCATAGAGCTGGCACTTAATAAATGTCTGTGAAATGACTGAGACAGTGAGCAATGGATGTTTCGCCTCTCTGCGGGGGCACTGGGGGACACCCATGCTGCTATCCAAAGAGTCTTCTCATTTTAGGGGGCTACTATGGTAGGCTAAATAATGGCTCCCCAAAGATGTCCCCACCCTAATCCCCAGAACCTGTGATATGTTACCTCACATGGCAAAAGGGACCTTGCCGATGTGAATCGATTAAGGCACTTGAGATAGATTATCCTGGATTATCTGGGTGGGTCCAATGTGATCACAAGGGTGCCTACAAGGGGCAAGCAGGACAGCCAGAGTCAGGGGAGACGTAATGACAGAAGCAGAGTGATGTGCTCTAAAGATGGAGGAAGGGGTCATGAGCTAAGGGATGCACGTGTTCTCCACAGGCTGAACAAAGGAAACAGATTCTCCCCTGGAGCCTCCAAAAGGAACACAGCTTTGCCAACGCCATGACCTGAGCCCAGTGAGACCCATCAGACTTCAAATCTAAAATAAAATAATGATTGTGTTGTTTTAAGTCACTAAGGGTGTGGTGATCTGTTACAGCAGCAAGAGGAAACTAATACTGACACCTTGTTCTAACTCTCCCTAGAGCAGCTCCCCCTGGGCAGGCAGGTCAGCTAGTGGCAAGGATTTGCAGGGCAAGAATCGAGGCCCGGAAGGCCAAGGAACTTGCTGCAGGTCGCACAGCTGGGCAGTGGCCAACCCAAGATTCGAGCCTCTTTATCTGCATCCGAAGCCCTTGCTTTTACCCCAGCACCAGAGTAAAGGGTAACTGTGCAGCTTCACGTGGCCAGTGAGATGCTCTCAGTCCTGCCCCAGCTCCCAACAGCCACCCTGGGACCTGCACAGAAATGGCTGTCTGAGGAGGGTTCCGTTTCTAAACGGCTTGTCCTGGTGGAAATGCACTTTGAGTGACATGTATGGACACATCCGGGCCCCGTGCAGTCCAGGCTATAGCCTGACTGTTGGGGGAATCAGGCAAAGCAGCTAGTGTGATATGCTCAGATGCCTTCAGACATGATGTTCCACAGAGCCAACCTCCAAGGACAGCCAGGAGCCCAGGTAGAAGGCGGAGGGGACGACGGGAAGTCCCCAGGGCTTGAAGGCCACAGAGCTTTCTCCTGTCTGGGTCCCCTCGGGGTCTCCCATCAATCCGTGGGAGTTACTACCCCATTTTAAAGGTCAACAAACAGAAGGCTGTGGAGGCTACTCATGTGTCCAAGGTCCACAGGGAGAAGGCAGAGCTGGGCTTTGCATCCAGCGCCTGAGTAACTCAAAGACTGTCCCTCGCTGGCCCCAAGAGTCGTACACCCATGACTGTGCCAGGAATCTGTGCCAAGAGCGCAGAGCGTTTGTGAGCTGAGCCGCTTGGCCACCCACCCATGGTCAGGGCCTTGGGCCTGGGCATCCCTGACCCCATGTCTCCCCAGGTGTCTCTAAAGGCCCCTGACATGTCTTCTAAGAGAGTCTTGAAAAGAAACTGAACCCCAGCTCTATATACCCACTACCTCTCTCCCTCTCTCTCTCTCTCTCTCTCTCTCTCTCTCACACACACACTTACCTGCACACAAAGGCACACACTGATATACACACATATATACATCCCAATGCATACATCTTTACACTCGCAGACACACACCCACCTGCACAGATATACGTGTACACACATTCACCAAGATAACCGTATGCTCAGACACATGCACACACACACACGTAGATTCACACCACACACACATAAACATTCAGACAGATGCACGCATTCTCACCCTTACACAGACGTGCACGCGGACGCACATACATGCATGTTCACCCACACACGCACACGCACACGCTCCGCAACATGAGCACACGGACCCACACCCACAGCTGGGCTGAGGCTACTGTTCCTGTGACCCACCCGCTTGTTCATTCAGGAAGAGGAATCGACCTGGCCTGTTGTTGATTCTCGCGACAGAAAGACAGACGATAAAATCCTTGGCCTAACGTCCTCTAGTCCACGCTCCCCGCCCAACGATTCCCCTCTGATGCTGCCGTCAAGCCCGGCTATTTCCATGAGATGTGCATCTGACCTTGGAGAAATGGCAGGACTAGTCCCCTGGCCTTACACGCGCCCTACTCACCCCAACTGGGGCTCCTCCGGGCCTGACGCCCTGACTCTGAGCATTGCTCCAGCGTGATGCGTCCTTTCCTTCCCCACAAGAAGCCGGGATGCGGGGTAGGGGCAGGAGTGAGCACTAAGGCCAGGAAGAGCTCCAGCGCGCCCCGGCTACAACCACAGGCACCGATGCTCCCGAGAGCTTTGGTTTCCCTTCTGCGGCAGGAGGATAAAGATCCCTGCCCCTCAGGACAGAGACGAGGGATGAATCGGAGATCTACTGGAGCCCAGAGAGCAGGACAGAAGATGCCCAAAGCAAGTGGAGGCGATGCCAGAAAAGGTGTGGCTGCAGAGGTGATGAGAGAGGGGAAGTGCATGGTGGCTGAGCTGAAGCCTGTGCCTGGCCAGCTTCTGTAGGGCTGAGCACCTGCCACGCAGCTCTGAGGACGCGCTTATTAAGAGCCCCTTTCACGGCCCTGGCTTCAGCCACTCTGGGGCTGTCTGTCATCTCTTTGAGGCACCGGCTCCCAGGACCCACCCACGTGAATTCTGCGAGTACAAGGAGACTCATTTTTAAGTTAAACCACACAAGACCTACCTGCCAACTACGTGGAATTCTGCAGCTGTGCGTTCCCATGAGATGCAATAACACGATGAAGCTTAAAATAAATGTTCACTGCCCAGCCCCTGGGGCATCAGGGAGACAGCCCTGACTTCTGGGAGGGGCTGGGGGTGGAGGCAGATGGGTCTGAGCCCAGATCCCAGCTCTGGCCCCTACCTACCAATTGAGTCACCTTGAACAGATTTCTTAAGCTCTCAGAACCTCAGTTTTCTCCTCCATTAAATGGGAACAGCACCCGTTCCCACACCACAGGGTCTTGAGAGGGCCTGATGACTTGCCACATGCACAGTGCCTGATGCACAGCTGGCGCTCAGAGACGTGAGACCGCACCTCTCCTCTGAGCCCTTACCAGCCAGTCCCGGGACGGGGTCGTGGTGAGGGCCAGCTCTGAAGTCAGGCTCTGTCGGGGCTGGGAGCCTGGGTCTGTGACCTCGAGCAAGTCACTTTGCCTTGTCATGCCTGAGCTCCCTCCTCCCTAAAATGGAGATAACAGAAGCCCAGAAGTCCCTCTAGGAAATGTTCACACACCCCTGAGCACTGCCCCACAGAGAGACTCCCCCAGGGTGCAGGCAGCACCCCTAGGCTTCGGGGTGTGAGGGGAGCTCGGAGACTAGAGCACGGAGAGAGCTGTGAGCATAGCTGCCTGGCACAGCTACCATCAACCCTCAGCTCAGCAGGGAGCGGGCAGGGAAGACACACCCCATTCTCTCCCTCTGTCCCCAGCCCCTGCTGCTGCCTCTCACCGGCCAAACTGAACCTGAAGCCAGAAGGCCGGGGAGCCCGGGTGATGCGGCCACAGCGGGCACTCCCAGCACACAGCGTGCAGAGAATGAACTGGAAGGGCAGACGTGAATGTCCCGCACACCCTCGGTTTCTCGCTTCCAGGTCCTCTGGTGGAAACCGTCTCCTAGCGAATGAGCATCTCATGACAGGAGAAGCATAAAAGCTGGGTATCTGTTAAGCCTGCACTTCCTTCAACTTGCTCCGGACTTTCGCTTCTTGTGCCAAACCCGGAACCCTGCCCCACACCTGTCCTAAGTCCATGATGTTCCCAGAGCTGGCACATGGCGGAACCTGGCCAGACCTCCACCCACTACCACGCCAGAGAGGAAGAGACCAAATGAGCAATACTGAGGTGTAGGACAGGAGAGTCTGTGGTCCTAGGACTGAACTGGGGTGGACGCGGCTGCGTCTTACCAACTAGAGACACAGCGAGGCCCCTGCGGCCGGAGCACAGCCCGCCCCAAGCCCCCGGCCGACGCCACGCACCCCACCCATTTCTGCCCAGTACTCTGAAGCCAGGGCATCAAGGACGAGGTCCCTGGCCTGAGATCCATCAGACAAAGGGGTCCTGCGCCCAACCAGCTCCCCAGGGCTCCATCCAGAAGTGTCACCTTCTCACCACCGAGGCTGAGGCGCAGAATCCCGCCCCCTGCGCTGCGCTTCCCCGCGAACCTGCAAGTCACTTCAGTCGCTATTTATTTCATCAAGTGCCGCGGAACAAAATATACTGCAGAAATCACACAGCAGCTCCGCGGAGGGGCCGAGCAGCCCTCCAGGTGCTGTCACAGAACCTTCTCCAACTTGATCTCCCTTATCTTATCTATAATAGATAAATGCCCAGCCCCAGGGAAGGGAAATTGTTTTAAATCCTGAGTATAATAAACCAGAAAAGTACCAGCAGTCACCCGCAGGAAGCCGTGCCCATTAGTGAGCTCAGAGCAATCCTCACGGCCCCGAACAAGCCTCCAGTCCAGGGAGGAGAGTTCTGAAAGTCCCCGGCTCCCTCAGTCAGGAATATTATGACGAGCCCACCCTGAGCCAGGCCGGAGGGCCAAGGAGCACAGTGCCTGCTGTCCTCTAGCAACTCCTGGCTCAGGGAAACTGCGTCTGAGCCGCCAGCAGCCAGCCCAGAGACTTCCTTGTTGCAGAGAATGTCGTGGGCACAGGCCCTGGATTCTCTCCCTGGCCTCCTGTCAGCCACTCGGAAGGGCCTGACGAGAGGCTGGGTTAAATCCACCCTCTCTGCAGGAGCTGCACAGTCTGATTTTGCCTTTGGCAGAGACGTGCCAGGCCATCGTGGGGGACAGACGCGCAGAGCCAGCAGCCGAGGGAGGAACTCGGGAAAAGGCTGCCCGTGGGCCTCACCGCCTCCCGATTGGATGCTGCAGTCTGCAGGCCAGCGCTCAGAGTTCACTCCCGAGGCATGAGTGGCCAGGGCCCTGCTGCCAAGGCTGCGGGACTCCAGGAGAGCAGGGAGGCCTGCTGGAGGGCACCCAAAGAGGGGGCTGCCGCCCCTGGTCCTCTCCAGCCCCACCACCACCAGGGCCCTGCTGCCCTAATGGTGAACACAGCCCTTTTCACCTTCTCCATCCAAGGGCCCTGTGACCCTTTACCAAAGGCTTGGGGGCAAAGGGCAGAGTAGCCAGTGAGAGGGTGACGTCTGCCCCAGTCCCCTGGGCCCAACACCCGACTCCACATCTTGGATGAGTCACTTAACCTGCCGGAGCCTCAGTTTCCTCACCTGCAGAGTGGAGCTAGCAATAGGATCCACCGGAAAGGGCTGGAGTTTCAAATGGGATGAAATGCAAGAAGTGCACATAGTAAGGGCTCATTAAACGACAAATGTTAGTATGGCTACAACTATTAGGATTTTCACGTGGGGAGCTGCAGGCCCAGGCGAGAGACACCCCATAACGCTCAGCAGGAAAGGGAGTAGGGAGACCCCGAGCCCGGGAGCAGGGCCAGGCCCTGCTCTCTGCCAGCCCCACTGAGTGCCTCCCACAATAACATCTCCACATTTTGCATGGATGTGGCCCCATCATGTTTAAGATGCATTTCTAGGCGGAATATCTAAACAGGCATTTCTCCAAAGAAGACACACAGATGGCCGAGAAGCACATGAAAAGCTGCTCAGCATCACTAATTATTAGAGAAATGCAAATCAAAACTACAATGAGGTGTCAGCTCACACCAGTCAGAATGGCCATCATCAAAAAATCTACAAACAATAAATGCTGGAGAGGGTGTGGAGAAAAGGGAACCCTCCTACACTGTTGGTGGGAATGTGAATTGATACAGCCACTATGGAGAACAGTATGGAGGTTCCTTAAAAAACTAAAAATAGAACTACCATACGACCCAGCAATCCCACTACTGGGCATATACCCTGAGAAAACCATAATTTGAAGAGATACATGCAGCACTATTTACCATAGCCAGGACATGGAAGCAACCTAAATGTTCATTGACAGACGAATGGATAAAGAAGATGTGGTACATATATACAATGGAATATTACTGAGCCATAAAAAAGAACAAAATAATGCCATTTGCAGCAACATGGATAGACTCAGAGGTTGTCATACTAAGTGAAGTAAGTCAGACACAGAAAGACAAATACCATATGATGTCACTTATATGTGGAATCTAAAAAAAATGTAGGGTACAAATGAACTTATTTTCAAAACAGAAGTAAAGTCACGAATGGAGAAAACAAACTTATGGTCACCAGGGGATAAGGGCAGGGAGGGATAAATTGGGAGATTGGGACTGACATATATACACTACTATATATAAATAGGTAACTAATAAGAACTACTGTATAGCACACGGAACTCTACTTAATACTCTGTAATGGCCTATATGGGAAAAGAATCCAACAACAACAAAAAAGACTGGATACATGTGTATGTATAACTGGTTCCCTTTGATGTACACCTGAAACTAACGCCAAGATTGTAAAGCAACTATACGCCAATAAAATTTTTTTTAAAAAAGATGCATTTCCGGTCATCCAGGGGAGGCTATAAAACTGCTTACTGGACACAGGCAAGCCCAGAGCCCTCCCACACTGTCATTTCAGGGGCAATTCTGGCTGTGTGGGGCCTTCCCTGGCGGTCCAGTGGTTAGGACTCCGTGCTTCCACTGCAAGGGGCGCAGGTTCGATCCCTGGTCGGGGAACTAAGATCCTGCATGCCTTGCAGTGAGGCCAAAAAAAAAAAGGAAAAAAGAAAACTCCTGGCTGCATGACTTTCTCTGGGCTGGTTTCTCAGCTCTAAGAGGAGGGGGCAGAACTAGATGGTTCTCCCACCCTCTGTGAGCAGAGAACAATCCATGTCAGCCCCAGATCCCCAGCCCCTCCCGTCTACACCTCCCAGCCCCCCAGCAAATCTGGACACGGTGGCACTATTGAATGAGGCCCAGCGCCGCTTGAAGTCAGAGCAAGAGCCGGCAAGTTGCTGGAAATGTTTAAGTCATGGAAACAAAAATTTCACAGGAGAGGGTGGAACGCGAGCAGTTTTCAACGTGTACTTTTAGGGCCTGGAGTCCCTTTGATTCGTTTAGAAACAAAAACATATGTGTGTCTCAGGCTTGCTTGATTTAGACGTAGGCGTGTCTAGAGGAAAAATGGTTTCCCCCGCTGGAGTTTCTGATTTGTTGGGAAAAGCCAAAAGTTTCTTTAGAACAAAAAGACAGTCCGCACCCCTCACTCCCCGGCCTGTATCCTGTTCTTTTCTTTCTCCTGGGCCTTTCTTCCCTGCTCTGAGGGGGTGTCTGAGAGCCCCGGGGAGGTCCCCAAAGCTTGGGCATCCAGCCCTGACCGCAGCCTGAGCCCTACCCAGCAGCTGGAGACAATTGCTTCCAGATGTGCACAGGCCGGGAAATGCTCTAACGGGCTGGGCTGGAGAACCTAGTGGTGAGGGCCCTGCCCAGGGCCAGCGGGCTCCCAGGTCCCACCGCCCACCTCCTGAGACACTCCTCTTCACCCACGACAGGAAACACTCCAGAAAGATCGATCAGGGTATTCAGCCCAGGCTCTGCTGAGCCGTCCCAAGTGCTCATACCCCATCCCACCCCAATTCAGGAGCCATTATTTGCCCATTTCCAGATAAGCCCAATGAGCTCAGAACTATTAAGGGGCTTGGAAGCCACAGAGCCAGAAGGGAAAGGCAGGTGGGTGTGATTCCACAGCCCGGCCCCGGACACCAGGCCCAGCCTCCTCTGGCTCCGGGGCACACATCCTGCGGGCAGAGGTTTGGGTGGGCAGAGCCTGGCTGGGCAGCCACATTTGGGGTAGGCAGACCAGGCGCTTGGGCGCCGAGGTCCCCCCACTGCGCACAGGCGGGCCCCTGGCAGAGGGAGGCCAGGAGCTGCCACCCACAGGCACACGGCCACACACAGGAGCGCACACCCTCCACCCCTCCTGCTTCCTGTCCCTCCTGCCTCAGCCTCTTTGTTGTAAAGGACTCCAGACCTTTCTGGAAGTAGCCAGAACATACATGAGACTACTCAAGCGTATCTGTATCCCCAGGCAGCACATACATGGAGACACACATGCAGGAAGTGCACAGTCGTACACATACAACCCTCACACGGGTACACGCACACACGCACACACGCACACTCCCCTGCAGGGCTGGTCTCCTGCAGGTCCTGGGGTGAGTCAGCCCCTTGAGGGGCGGGGGCTGCTCATGTTATTTCTCTCTGCCTTTGGCCCCCAGAGGGCACCAAGACATCAGTACTGAGTCTGGGCAAACAGGGGGGACTTAAGGAAAGAGAGAAAAGAACAAAAGGGAGAAGGAAAAAGAGAAGGAAGGAGGAGGGTGTGAGAAGGAAAAGGAAAGGAGGGAGAGAGAAAAGAGGAAGGGGGAGAGGGGAGTGCTGAAGCCAGCCCCCTTAGAGGCCCAGTGAGTGCACAAGGTACAGCCCATTAGCCTCCGGGTCTAGAAACAGACACACACAAAATCAGATTTTTATCAGCTGTGTGACCTTATGCAAGTTACTTAACATCTCTGAGCCTCAGTCTCTTTTTTTGCAAAGGGGAGATAATAGAGTAGCTGTGTCAGAGAGAAGCACAGAACACATAGAACAGTGCCAGGCATGTGGAAAGTGTTCAAATAGGGTTCCTGGAGGCCCAGGTGAGATGACACACGTCCCATGCCAGGCACATTAACTGCGGTTCTTTCTAACAGTATTGCTACCATCATCTGCATCACACGCCAGGCACTGCTCCAGGTACCTCTGTAACCATTATCTCATCAGACCCTCCAACAACCTTGCAGGGGTTATATCATTATTCCCATCCTGCAGATGGGTTAGGCAGAGGCTCAGAGAGGTTGAAAAGTCATTTCTTCAAGAGCACACATACGGCAAGTGGCGAAGTCAGAAAGTAAGAGGGTCTCCAGAGCCTGTGTCTTTTCCATGACATCACTACAAGGGAGGGGGGCAGTTTCAAGGTTATACTGCGATTTTTCACAATTAAAGTAAATGAGAGGATTCTTCCGTAATGAACATTTATTGAGCATTTACGGCATACCAGCGCCTGTGTGGAATGGTTTTGTCTTTGAATTCTCACAATGACTTCATGAAAGAAGTATTTATACACTTATTTTTTAAATGAGGAGACTGGAGCAAAGAATGGTTAAACAATTTGCCCACAGTCACCAGCCGGTAAGTGATGGACCCCAATCCAAGTACGGGCAGTGTCCCCAGAGCCATGCTTTTAACTCCTCAGCTGGAGACAGATCAACCTCATATGGTGATATGGAATATCCTCTAAGATATATTTTTTTAATTATTTTTTTAAGTCAAAAGCAAGGGGCAGAACTGGCTGCCTAACGTACTATATGTTTAAGAGGAGATGTATGGACACGTGCACTTTAATCTGCACAGAGCATCCAGGAAGTCAGTCACAGTTGTTGCCTCCAGGAAAGGAACTGGGAGGCTGGGTCAGCGGTGGGGGCAGATTCATACTTCTCTACCCTTTAAAAGTATGAACGTGTAAGCCCCCTGTTCAGAAAGACATTATTCTCATGACTTTGCCAGCTTAATGGAAAAATGGTGTTAACATGTACTGCAAAGCGGCTCAAGAAGGAGCCTGGGCAGGGACAGAGGCGGCGCCCCTGATGGATGCCCACACCTCCTCCCCAAAGATGTAAAAGGGGCAGCACGTTTGAATCTGTGTCCACAGTCCCCACAGGAGACTAGCCATGGCTCCAGGGTCTCTCCCTGTTTCCTCTGCTCCAGGCCCAGGACTTGGATTACAGAGAGAGGCCTGCAGACCCGTGTGATCTGCTGCCCTCCACTTGGAGAAATGACCTTCTCATCCTGGAGAGTGCTCTAGAACTTTCTATAGCTCACTACTGCCTCCACCAGGCAGGTGAGCTGTGGAAAGACCCCTGACCTGGGGACAAGGCCCCTGGGCCAGGCTTCCTGCTCTCACTCACTGTCCACCTCTGGGCCACCTTCCCTACCAAAAGAGCAATGGTAGCCTGGGATAAACGGTCTCTCCTGGCTCAAAAAACATGAAGACCCAAGGACTGCAATGCCCTCTGCCAGTCCCAGGCGCCCACAAGCTGCACCCTCCCTGCTCCAGACCACACTGTCTTCCTCCTCACGGACCCCTCTTCCTCTTCCTTGGAGCCTCCCACCCAGCCCTGAACCCTCACACCACCTACCCGGCGTCCACAGAGACTCCCACCTAACAGGCTCACGTAGAGATCTGGTTACAAATAGTCCAATGTGTATTCCGCCCAACACCTCAACGGTACATTTTCACACCCCTTTCAGAGGTCCATACTCTCTGAGTGGCCACAGTGACCTCTGAGCAGCAGCTCTCAGAGTTTAGCATCATGGGGGCACTTGTTCAAAATGCACATTCAAGGCCCACCTCAGAGGGCCGGATTCAATCAGTGTTTGGAGTTGGGCTCCGAACGTGCCCATTTAACACTCCCCCTGTGGGCTTCAGGACAGCCCATCCAGTCCTCGGAAGCCCTGAGGTTCTGTCCCCTCTTGGGGACAGTGGAGCTGAAAGGGACACTGGAGAAAGGGCAGGCTGGGGGAGGGGGTGATGAGTTCACGTCTGGATGCATCAAATCAAAGGTGCCTGTGAGGGTGTACGGGGGGGGGGGTCTGGGGGTAGCAGGATCGATGCTCCAGTGCACAGGAGAGCAGCTCCCCGGAGAGAAGAGACCCAGGATCAAATGCAGAGTCTTCTGCTGAACCCGCAGCAAGAGAGAAAAGAGAGGGGAGGGAGGGAGGAAGCCTGCAGGGAGGAAGAAGTCGCTAGCTCTGACGGGGCAAATGAAAGGACCTGGATCTGTGGGGCACCGAGTTCCAGGGCCCCGCGACCTTAAGAACACAAACCAGAAATCGGGAGGCTTGGGTCGTAGGTGTGGCCGCCGGGGGCGGGCGCGGCGCCACTTCGTAGCTAAGCAAACTGAGGCGCGAAGGGCGTGAGGTCTCAGCGGGCCGCGGGGCTGGGGCGGGGGGCTGGCACGGAGCCCAGGCTGCGCGGCGATGGCCCGCAGCTCGCGGGGGCGCGGCGGCAGCACTGCCGGGAGGCGTGGCTCGCTGGGCTGAGCCGGACGGGGAGGCGGGCAGGCGGGTGACCGCGTGGCCACAGCGACCCCTGGCGGCCTCCGGAGCCCTAGCGCGCGGGGGACTGAAGGTGGCAGGCCGGGGCTTCCCGATACCCCACCCCACCCCCGAGAGCCCCGAAACGGCTGCCATCAGGCCCCAGGCACAGTCTCCCCCGTCTGTATATTTAAAAGAGGCCAGAAGGTGCCCTATGCTGTCACACACACATCCCTCCAGAGAGGGGTTTCCCTCTTCTTGAAATTTTACTTCCTCCCAAACAGTGGTACCCAAATGCAGAATCCCACATTCCAGTGTGACCCCTGTGCTCATCGGACCCTACTTTAAACCCAGGCAGTGGAGAGCATGTCTGAAAGCTTCCTTTTTCTGTGCTGAGTTTAAGGTCCTAAAAGGACAGAACCCACCTCCTGCCTGGGCCACCCTAGTAACAGCTAACACGTGACATTTCCTCAGTGTCAGGGGCTGCTGTTCTAAGCACTTTGCAGGTATGATTCCTCACATCAGCTTATTGTTATCCTTACATGAATGAGGTAGCTGAGGCACAGAGAGGTTTAGGAACTTGCCCAGAGTCAAGGGGAATATAGGATTTTAATTCAGGCTATCTTGATTCCAAAAGAGAAAAGGGGATAAAAGGAATGGGGGGATGGGTGGGGAAGAAAAAGAAAGTTCACTTCTAAGACAGGGCAGTCCAGGAGTGCCGGGGCCTCTATTTTGTATGAGGATCCAGGATGCCTCATGGCAAGTTCTCTGGCATCCAGAGTCAAGCCATGAGCATGGGCTCACCCAGTGAACTGCCTGGGCCAAGGTTTCGGCAGTGAGATGGAGGGGATGGAGGGGATGGGGAGGGATGGGGAGGGATGGGGAGGGATGGGGAGGGATGGGGAGGGATGGGAAGGGGTGGAGCGGGGTGGGGGGAGGGATGGGGATGGATGGAGAGGGATGGAGAGGGATGGGAAGGGGTGGAGCAGGGTGGGGGCGGAGGGATGGGGAGGGATGGAGAGGGATGGGAAGGGGTGGAGCAGGGTGGTGGTGGGGGATGGGGAGGGATGGAGAGGGAGGCGAAGGGGTGGAGAGGAAGAGGAGTTCTGCCCCACTCCAACCTGCCCACCCAGGCCTCTCTGTCCATCTCTGCTGGCCTGGGGGTGGTCCACCAGGATGGAGAAGGAAAGAGGCTTCGGGGAAGGACAGAGCATGGAGGATTTCCTTTCAGAATGATTTCTCCAAGCTCTATCAATGCCTGTGGCACAGTAGCTCGCTGTGCCTTCACCTTCAGCTGCCCCCTTACCCTGCCCCCCCCCCACTAGGCGCCTGATTTCTCTGTCTGGCCTCAAGCACAAGAGAGCTGGGGTCTGTATCTTCTCAGGCTTTTTCCTCCCCAGCTGAGATCTGAAATCTCCAAGTTTTCCCGTCAGTCTGTTATAAACCCACCCAGGTCCCCTGCATGCCTCTTGCCCCTCCCCCCAGTGTATCGTCAGCAGGCGGCAGAGCTGAGTCCAGTGCAGTGGACATGCCAGAGGGGGAGGAAAGGGGAACTAGAGCAAGAAAGAGGGGCCACTGCAAGACTGGGCTCCCAGGCTTAACCAGAACCATCTTTGAGGTGTAAAGACAAACACAGAATCCAGTTTCCTGTTCGTGAGTGAGTGCTGCTGGAAGCCAGGCAAGGCCACCACTGTGCCAACTGCGCCCACAACCCCAGAACCCAGAGAGGGGTGAATCTCGGGGAAACCCTGGAGGGGGAAAATGAGAGGGGATTGTTCCCTGCTGTTACCACTACCCTGGAGAAAGAAACCAAACTGAACGGCTTTTTTGAAACAAATTCCCTGAGTTTCTTTGCCCTTCTCTCTTATGGGATCTCACCCACAAATTCCCCCCACCCCAGAATACCCCAGAATTGAAACATGAATGTGTCCACACTCAGATATACTCTCCCCTTGATTGTAAATGGCTGGACTTTAGTGCAAAGGATGCTGGCATCTTGGTTCTGTGGATCCGTGGGGACAGGAAGAGTGTGGAACCAGCAGGAATAGGGGCCTGGGGGACCCCTTTGATGTCTTCCTATCACAGGTCATGCCTCTCCCACCAGCCTCAGGGCCTTCGCACATGCAGCTCCCTCTGCCCAGACTGCTCTCTCCTCACCCCTTGCATCCACTAAATGATGAGTCTTTCTCAGCTGCAGGAAAAATGTCTTTCTCAAGGAAGCTTTCCTGATGCATGTCTCCCCTGAATCTAGTGTAAAGCATCTAGGCGGCAGGGGTCAGGTAGTCTATGTGGGGTTCCCAGAAGGCACAGCTAAGGTCAGGCTGGGGTGCAGGTAGTTTATGTGGGAGAGGTTCTCAGGGTGCAGGGGTGAAGGAGTGGGGAGAACGACACAGGGAAAAAGAAAAAGATCATTAAAAGAGGTATGTGGCCAAAAAGGGCTCTGCTGGGACCTCCTGGGAAGCAGTGAGAAGGCTGCAGAGACAGGAGGCTGGCATTTATCCACCAGCTCCGGGCCCCCATGGGCCGAGGATCCCCCCAGGAGATTGGGGGGATTAAGCCCCTGTACTGTCTACAGTTTCTAACTTGGCATTTGGGGCCTTGATCCTACAGAAATGGGCCTCCCAGAGCTGGCTAATTCCTAGCAAATGACTCCCCTGTGAGTCTCTCATACCAACCAACCAATCCAGAACCCACACCCCTAAGCTCTCACACCGCATGTCAGTATTCCCCCTGCCCTAAATCATCCCAGGGCCAAGCATGGAACAACGAGGGACCACCCGCTAGCCCAGAGCCCAAAGCCCGCCGAAATGATGTGAACTCTCCAATTCTAAACTTGCTCACCTGACCCACCCTGCCTCTCCCATCCCTTCCTGTGAAACCCAAATAAAGGCTCCAGGCCATGGCCTGCCCCCTCCCTATTCTGCCTCCTGACTGACCCTGGTCCTTCCCCGTGTGGCCATGTTTCTAGGGGTCTGTGGGCATAAACCTCTTCCTTCGTGACAGTCATTTTCTGTGTCTTACACACCTGATGAAAGCATATCCCAGGGACATGTTAACACTGCCAGGCTCCCCTGCGCTGAGGGGAGCGGCCTCAGGCAGCAAGAGAGCAGGCACCTGGAGCGCGTGACGTGGAGGCCGTAAGAGCGAGGTGAGTCTGAGCTGCGTGGAGCCGGCCGCCAGCCTCCGAGCTGGGGCTGAAATGGGAGCTGGCCCAGGAACGCGGGGGGCAGGGCGTGAGAAGTGATGCGCCACCCCTTGTGCTTGTTCACTTGTTTTTCTCACCACTGAGCCCGCAGGGCCTAGCATCGTGCTGGCATAGTGTGAAGACTAAACACCTACCTCCTGAATTAATGGAGCAATGAGCGACTGAATGAATGAAAACTGTAAGACTGGACCCCTCACACACACACACACAAAAAGTGACTAACAGTCCAACATAAGACATTCAAAGGGTCCCAGTCAGGGCATCAAATGATACAGTCAACAGAGTGAAAGGCAACAAACATAATGAGAGCAAATATTTGCAAATCGTTTATCTATCAGGGGTTCATATCCAGAAGCCCTAGAACAACTCAACAATAAAAATATCAAACAACCTGATTTTAAAACAGCCAAAGGACTTGAATAGACATTTCTCCAAAGACGATAATACCAATCGCTAACAAGCATATGAAAAGATGCTGAACATTAGTAATCGTTAGAGAAAAGCAAATCAAAAATCACAATGAGATATCACCTCGCACCCATTAGGATGGCTACTATCAGAAAAAAACAAAAACAAAAAAAACAGAAAATATCAAGTGTTGGCAAGGATGTTAAGAAATTGGAACCCTTGTGCCCTGTTGGTAGGATTATAAAGTGGTACAACCACTATGGAAAACAGGATGACCGTTCCGCAAAAAATAAAAATAGAACTATCATATGATCCAGAAATCCCACTTCAGGGTAAATATCCAAAAGAATTGAAAGCAAGGTCTTGAAGAGATATTTGCACACCCATGTTCATAGCAGCACGATTCACAGTAGCCAAGGGTTGGAAGCAACCCAAATGTCTGTTGACAGACGAATGGATTTTTTAAATGTGAGATAGATTCACACACACACATACATGCACACAAACACACACACAACAGGATATTCTTCAGACTTAAAAAGGCAGGAATAGCACAGGGATATCAGCTCCATGCTTTGTGACCGCCTGGAGGGGTGGGATAGGGAGGGTGGGAGGGAGGGAGACGCAAGAGGGAAGAGATATGGGAACATATGTATATGTATAACTGATTCGCTTTGTTATAAAGCAGAAACTAACACACCATTGTAAAGCAATTATACCCCAATAAAGATGTTTAAAAAAAAAAAAGGCAGGAAATCCTGTCACATCTTACAACCTGACATTATGCTAAGTGAAATAAGCCAGTTGCAAAAAGACAAATGCTATGTGATTCCACTTATATGAAGTATCTGAAGTAGTCAAATTCAGAGAGACAGACAGTGGAATGGTGGAGCTGGGGGAGGGGGAAAGAGTTGTTTAGTGAGTACAGAGTTTCCATTTTGCAAGATGGAAAAAGTTCTGGAGATCTGTTTCACGACAATGTGAATGAGTGTACTTACTACTAAATTGTGTATTTAAAAATTGTTAAGACGGTAGATTTTCTTTTATGTGTTTTTTACCAAAATTTAAAGAGAGAGAGAGAGAGAGAGATCCCTGAACTATCCTTAGACCCAGGTGAGAGGGGCTCCTGCCTGGGACCATGCTTTGGAGAGCCCCCACGTTACTCAAACATTAAAATATTTTCCTAGCTTGTTTTGGTCTCTGGAGGAAATTTTTTGAAAGTTCAGTAACCAACTGATAAACAGGAACTAGAGAAGAGCACAAGAGACAAATGGCCACCAGGCCAGAGGGTGTGGGCGGGAATGAGGGTGGGTGCAGTGTGGGCCTAGAGTGGGCAAGGGCGTGTGTGGGGAGGACGTTTCAGCCTGAGGACCTTGCAGACACCACGGTGCCAACACCACGCATCCCGCCCATAGGGCAGAACCCCAAGGGCGTGAGGGGGATGCTGCTGGAAAGGAGGGTGAGGGTCAGGTGGAGAAAGGTGTGAGCTCCGGGCTAAGGAGGGGCTGAGGGGAGCCACTGAAGGTGTGTGAACTGGCATGTTCAACAAAGAAATATTCACCCATCTCCCCACAGGACCCCAAAACATGAGGCTCTAAGGAGCCAAAATACTCAAACCCATGTGATCTTTGACCTGGACACACCAAGAAAAACCTCCCTCCTCCCCTGTCTCCCTCGTGTACACACACACATACACACACACACCTGCGCGGCCACATGCACACAGGTGCACACACAAGCACACACAGCTTCCCAGGAGCAGGCCAACTGCTCCCCTGCACCATTTTAATTAAGGGAAGTGGGCCCCAAAGGAATTACACTCCCGCCACGTTCAAACCATGACATTTGTCCAGTAGGAAGATGGACCCTGGAACCAAACTGCTGGGACCAACCCCATTTCCCCAAGTGCTCCAGGGTTCTTTCTGGGAACAGCGCCATCTGCTGGCCAAAGCAGGCAGAGCTGAGGAAAGGGACCGGCGGTAGTTACGATACGAGTTTGTTCACTCCTTCAAGGGATACTTAGGGGTGCCTGCCTCATATCCAGCACAGGGCAGTGAACAAGGCAAGGCTGTCCCTGCCCTCAGGGAGCTCGTGCCTCATGATGGGGACAGAGCTTCACAATTCGTCACACACATGAAAATGTCACGATCGTTGTTTTAACGGAAGCTGCCGCCTGCTCCCGGGCAGCTAGCTGCTCTGTGCCAGGTGACCTACTCCCTGTCTCGCTTAATCTTCTCAGTTATCCATCTGGGAGCACCCTCGGCTCCCTCATCTCCATCACGCCCTCATCGCAGTTGTCCACAGTGCGGCTGCCTCTGTTCCCACTGCTCTCCATCCCTCTTCTCTCCTCCCCTCCCTCAGGCTCCACCGGCACTCCCAGGATGCTGCCCCAGCCTCCTCCAGGCCACCTGTGCCCGCTCCCACCCGCTCTAATCTAACGTCCAGGCTGCAGGCAGAGGGAGCCTTTTGCCCTATCACTGTCGCACTTGACTCTCAGTGGCTCCCACTGTCTTCCAGCCCGAGCTCAGCCTTAACAAATGGCCCATCAGGTCCCGAAGCTTTGGGCTCCCTCCAGCCTCATCTCGTCTGTGCTGCCTGGCTCACCCTCTGCCGCAGCCACGCTGAACACCTGACAGCTCCCCACGCAGGACGCAGACCCCGCCTTCCCTCCAGCTTGGTGTGCGCTGCAAAGCCGGCCAGGCCTTGGGCTGTGCCGCACGCGCAATGGCTTCGAAGGTCATTCCCGTCTTTGCCTGCAGCTCTCGAAGACCCTCTGAGATTCCAGGTCATAAGAGGCCCTCCACTAATGCTTCCTCACATCTCCCTTCTGCTCCCTCCCCCTTCTCTCCAGCCTGCCGCTGCTCAGGACCCCATAACCCCTGACCCTCGGCTCTCTCCCCAGCGCCCTGCTCCCATGCTCCTGCCCTGTAAGTCCTCCCCTGCCCTTCTCCCTCTCCCCTCCACTTCTGCCTCTCTTTCTTCCGTCTTGTTCTTCATAATAAAAGTAGGGAACGCCCTGGAAAGGCCCACTCTCCTTAGAGCACACAGGTGAGGCAGACACCATGGGGCAAGGAGGGGTCTCTCCAGCCGGGAGGAGGGAGGCTCACACAAATCCACTGTGCTGCGTTCCACCACCTCCGCAACTCCTAAGCCCTTGTTGCTCTTTCCAGCTCCGGCTGTCCCTTCCCTGAGCCACCCACGGGCAGGGTAAGTCCCCCTCCATCACAGCACTTGTCACGTGCTCCTCAAGTTGCCTACTGATTGTCCCGTGTCCCCTCACTGAGCAAAGGTCCTGGGCAGCACCCTGCTCCCCACCCCATCCCACCCCACCCCCAGCCCTCCGGAACCTTCATTAGGGTGGATTCAACTGAAATGAACAAAGAGCCAGCCCAGTACCATGACAGCGGAGCAAAGTGTGGGGTGGACACACACACATACACCTGTGCAGTCACATGCACGGAAGTGCACACGCAGCTCCCCAGGAGCAGGCCAACTGCTCCCCTGCACCATTTTCAGTAAGGGGAGTGGGCCCCACAGGAATTACACTCCTGCAATACTCCAAGCCATGACATTTGTCCAGTGGGAAGATGGACCAGGGACACAAAAGCGACCCTCAGATGAAAGGCTTCCTCACTGGTTCCCACCACGTGGGGCCACCCATGCTGGAGGCAAAGAAGGGTGGTTTTCTGACTGTGGAAGGAATTTCCAGGTAGATACTTGGTACCAACAAGTGTCAAAACAAGTAAACTAATCCATTTCTCCCCTCTTTATCTGATCAGATAGGGAAATATCTTCCCGCCTCTTTCAGGCAAGAATCAGGACACAAGAATAACTAAAATATTGCTAACAATAAATTTTTTAAAACATAAATAAGACGCTTTCCTTATGAGGCAGACAGTTTTTTCTCCGCTCTCCCACACTGGTCCCATTTCCTGGGCTGTGGCCCTTCCCAAGGCTGCGGTAACTGAAGGAGGCATCTGATCACACGGAGATACGGTAAGAGGAGGCCAGCTATGTCCAGGGCAGAGCCACCTGACCCTGAGTCCCTGCTCCCCGCGCGCTGCCTGTGGCCCTGCAGAGGAGGACCAGAGGGGACGGCGTGCTTCAGACCCCACCAGAGACTGGGCTCATGAAGAGAGGGGCCCAGGGAATCAGAGCACCAAGGAGCTAGAGGGCAGGAGAGACAGGAAGAGAGAAGGATGTTCATTTCAAGGGACTACATGAGCAGTGGTCACTCGGGGGGTGGCCCCAAGAGCCGAGATCAGAAGACCCATCCTGGAAGATGCTGGTTGGACATGAAGGACAGAACTATTTTATAGTCCCCTGGGTTCTGTGTGGGTCTGACCTACTGGCAGGAAAGATGACTGATAATGGAGTGGACCACCCTTCTTGTCCCGTTAAGACTCCATACTGGGGCTGCATTTGTATCTCTAAAGTGCAACCCGTTTATAGCACCTACTGATGGACAGTGGGTTGGCTCAGGAGAGGGACGGAATGCATTTCCCAACCACCACAACAATATGCCCGCCTCCCAAATCCTCACTGCAGCGTGGCCTTGACACTCCTCCCGCTGAGACGTGGGGTCTACTTTGCCTCTCTGGGGTCTCAGTTGGCATGTGACTCCTTCAACAGCAGAACGAGGCAGAGGTGACGCTGTGTGACTTCCAGGGCTGGGTCATTCAAGGCCACACAGCTTTCATCTTATTCTCTGAAACACCCATCTTGGCCCTCTGAGCTGCTGCGTAAGGAGTTCAACTACTCTGAGCTGCCTGGCTGGGAGGAAGCCACGCTACGTGGGGAGACCACACATAGGGGGTCCAGCTCGCAGCCCTAGTCTTCCAATCATCCCAGCTCACGTAGCAGACGAATGAATGAATGAGTGAAGGAATGAGCCTGCTGGTGATTCTGTAAGTCACTCCCCAATTTAGAGTCTTTCCAGCTGACAGTGCTACCTGAACTCCAGCCACAGAACCTGTGAGCACAGTTAACGTCTTGTTTTTAGCTGCTAAATGATGCTGTAATTTGTTACACAGACATACTTAACCTGAGCAGGTAGAGTCCAGGCATGTGCTACATAATTCAACAGGCTGGAAACACCCCTTGCTATTAGAACAAACAGACCTAAACTCAAATTTAACTTCACCTGGGCCAGCTGCTCAAACTCCCTGAGGCTCGGTTTCCCCATCTGTAAAGTGGGGACAACACTGCCCTCGTTGTGAGGATTTAAGTTAAATTCTCCCCGTGAACTCTGAGGGAGACGGAGCCAGGTCAGATGTGTGGGCTGCTTTGAGGATGACACCCAACATCAATTTGTGGGTGAAAAAAAAACAAAACCTGTTCTGACGTTTACAACGTATTGACCCAGTTCTGTGGGTAATCGAGCTTCCGTGTCTTTCCAGACTAAATGAAGAATCTGGGGCATTGCGCCGATGGCAGAAATCAGTGAAATTTCATTTATTCTCTCTCTGTGTTTGTTTTAATTGGTAATTTTTTAAATGCATGGAGAAATTCACTGTCAAAATACAGAAAAAATGGTCCACAGAGAAGCTGAAGAGGCAAGCACAACATAAAGTCTCTAAGGTGATTTTTCGGAAACGGTAACTGAACTTGTGTCATAGTTCAGCGACGAGGCTGCTGCCAGTGGAATCTGGAAACTCTGAAAACAGCGCGAGGGGTGTTTCAGATCAGAGGGAGGCAGTGTTCCAGCCCAGAAAGGGACCTGGCAGCGGGCTGGAGTTTGCCTTTATTCCTGCAGAAGGGTCACCCGCCCGTGTAACTCCAGGCACAGGTGGCACTAATGAGCTGGCAGAGGAGGAGCACCTCCCCCACCACCAGGTGACAAATCTAACGCCACGTAGGAGAGGCACCGTGCTGACGTCTGCAGGTTACACAGCATGGCGTGGGCGCGTGTAGGACTCAGGTAACGGGGGTCCTTGAGGGTGGGCAGCCGGGTGAGCCTCAGGAGAGAGCTCTGAGCATGGGCACCACATTCCTGGGTGACCCCCAAAGATGTTACGATTCACGGAAACCAACAAGGTGGGGAGGAGGGGAAGGAAGACGATGGAGGATGCCACGAAAGGGCAGAGAGGAGCTCACGGATATCGGGGACTCTCGGGAATCCCCAGGTGAGGTTGAAGGTCCTATAACAGCAGGTGGAACCCCAAAACCAGAGAAATCGGGGGGAGGGGGGCGGCAACATGACACACCCAGGAGGAGAGGATGCCATGAGAAAGTCCAGGATTCTGTAGAAGAAGATATTAGTACCTACTGCAGAAGGTCCTGGGGGTTTGAATGAGATCATTCCTTCACGGAATAGTCACTGAGCACCTGCAAAGTGCCACACACACAACAGCACAGGCGGCCCGGCCCTCAGCCCTCGACCCTGCAGAATCACCTAAGCCTCGGGAGTGGAGTAGGAACGTGGCAAGCCCTGGCTCCCTCCCCCTCCCCCCGAGGCTGCATCCCATCTCCTGGGAGTCAGTCATTCTTCGGGGTATCTGCTTCTGAAGCCAAGAAACAGGTAGAAGATGTGTTTCCTTTAATAAGTAAAATACAATCTCCTTTGCCTCACCCTCGCCTCCAGGCGGATTCTGGTAATACAAAGTCAAGAGGATTTTGTTGTGTGTGTGTTTTAATAAACAAGAATCATTTCCCCAGCCTCATGTTAAAAAGAAATCCGTTCTTCAGGACAATTCTACGGTGTGTTTCGAAAACAAAAATCTGCGAATTGTAACGGCCTTGCCATCACCCAGAAGATAGGAGCGGTTCCTGCAGATGCAGGGCTTGTAGAGGGGGATGAAGTCGCCTACCCCACCCCACCCCTGGGGCTCCTCAGCCCCAGCTGGGTGACCCACACACGCCTCCGACCAATGGCACCCCCGGTGGCTTTCCCAGAGGTCTGTCCGCGTCCCATTCAAAGCCGGCTACCGCGGGTCCCCTTCTCATCTGCGTCCCTGGCGTTCCAGGGCCTCCACTTCTCAGCTGGTCCCTCTAAGCCTTGCAGGTGATGGAGCCAAGGCTGCACCTGGCGTTTGTCATGATTCGTTTTTAACGAGGTAAATAGTATCTCAGAGGCTGACATCTATAAAATGAGCTGTTCCACCTCAGTGAGGCTTGCCGCAAATACAAGGGCTTGTTCTTTTCAAAATACTCCAACATCTTGCGGGTACGGAAAAAAAAAATAATCATCTCCCCTCTCGACTGACTGACTCACAGCGGGTTTTGGGCAAGAGCCATAGCAGCTAACTAGCAGCGCACTTCATAAAGGACCCCTTCCCCGCACGGCTCCCCTGAAAGGCCCCACACCATGCTCCCATCACCAGGTATCACCAGCCGCATTCATTCCCAAAAGGAGGTGCTCAGGTGCACCTGGGTCCAGGGCCGCACAGCCCCAGACAGGGAGCGGTGTTGATTCGGGGACATGAGCTGAACCTTCCTCGTGCAGCCCAGGAGGGGCTTCCTGTCCCAGGCTGTCCAGCACACCCACTGGAGAGAACTAGGGCCTGTTTTGCCGTAGAGAAAGCATCCAATGAGCTATTGAGTGCCCGATGGGTGCCCAGCCACAGCAAGGGCTGTGATCATGAAAAACCCCTTTGAAGACAGAAGAGGAGTAATCCTGAGGGGGCGACACAGGATGTGCTCCCCAAGTTCAGGGATGACTGAAACGGTATTCATCAGCAACTGTGTCATTATGGAGGAAAGTCACCACTAAATGGAAAACGTATTTTCCATTTTAATAGTGATGGAGGCTAATCAAAACCAGCTTCAAATCTGAAATGTATTAAGGATCCAATAAATAACTTTGATTCAGGCAATTACTTAAAATTGAAACTTGCTAAGTGAGGAGAATGAGTCATTCGTTAGTACAGTGACACCTGGCACCTGGCAGGAGCAGGGAGTCTTGGGGGCGGAGGGGACGTGTTGGTGGAGGCATTTGCCACCCCCCATATGCATCCTTCTGCAAGGTGGGGAGGCTGCTCACCCGCAGCGAGCGGCCCCGACAGGCCAGGACCAATCACAACTCATTGCTTTCCGTCTTGAGTCTTTGGAGCCTGGGTTTCCCTTATCTTTGAGCTGTGTCTTTAATTGGAAAGCTCTGCTTAAGTGTATTGGTTTGGTCCCCCAACCCCCAAAAAAGAGCCTAAGACAAAGTTTCGAATGCAAGCGAAGGGACCACCAGCAGGTGTGGGAAAGAGAAGACAGTCAGTGAGGGGGTGCTGACAACCAGCTACCACAGGGATGACATGGGAGGCAGAATAATGGCCTCTCATTCCAATTTCTGGCCCCAGGAACGGCAAGGTAGTGAACTCGTGTTGTTTCAAGCCACGAGTTTGTCCTGATTTGTTCCAGCCGCAGTGGAAAATTCAGGTGACTTCAGGAATCTCCCCTGTGCTTCCCGCGCCTGTAAGTGTCTTCGTCTGTTCAGGCTGCTGTAACAAAAATACCACAGGCTGGGTGGCTTATAAACAACGGAAACTTATTTCTCACAGTTCTGGAGGCTGGGATGTCCAAGATCAAGGCGCCAGAAGATTCGGTGTGCGGTGCGACCCTGGTTCATAGATGGCTGTCTCCTGCATCCTCACATGGCTGAAGGGGTGAGGAGCTCTCTGGGGGTCTCTTTAATCAGGGCACTAACTGCATTCACAAAGGCTCCACCCTCATGACCTAATCACCTCCCCGAAGCCCCACCTCCAAATAGCGCCTTGGGGATTAGGTTTCAACATATGAGCTTGGGGAGGACACAAAGAGTCTACGGCAGCGTGTAAGCAGGAAGAGGCAGGATGGCTATTCTTGTGCATGAGGCCGTGGGGCCTCTTTCCATCCTGGATTCACCAGTAGGATGTAGGAAACTTCCCTTAGGCCTGATGGCCAAGCTGAGTTCCCCAATCCAGCTTTTACCAGAGGCCATCACCTACTCAGCCAGTTCTTAACAAGCCTTGAGTGTCACACTCTCTCCGGCCAAATCCCAAGACAGAGACAAACCCAAACCTGAAAGAAGGGCTCAGTCTGTGCCCAGGCTGCAATGATGACCACCCGGGGCCCTGCAGGAACCGGGTCCAGGGAAAGGAGAGGGATCCTGGGGCTCTGGTCGCAACACTCCAGGCATCCGTATGAGAGATGCTCTTTCTGGACTGCCTCATCACCCACACTCTCAGTCGCTCCCTGATAGCTGGTGGTCAGGAAGCCCATTACCTAACAGATGAGAGACTGTCTTACAGTGGGTTCCCTAGAAACAGACTCTGGGATGGAACGTCCACGAAGAACGCTTACTGCCAAGTGGTCCCGGGAGACACGCATGAAAGGGAACGAGGAAGGTGGGGCCGGGCGGAGGGAGGAGCTGAGCGCAATGCAGTGGGTGACGCGGTGGTGACTGAGGCCTCGGCTGATTCCAGGAGCTCTCTGGAGCCAGGGTGGTCCCTTGGAATTGTCCTAAATTGAGGCCAGAGGGACCAGACCTCCAGAACTGTATCCCCTCTTTTGTTAGCTATTAGCTATGGGAAGGGGCTACACCTGGGGCGAGGCAGTTCCCCATGGCCCAGTGAAGGGTGTAGCTTGGAAGATAGTCCCAGCATCTGGGGAATGGGTGTGAAGACCCTGAAGATGCAGAGGTGTGTGCAGAAACCCCAGCATTCACTACAGAAGAGGGCCCTGCAGTGGACGGAGCCTGGGCGGAAGGGGTAGCTCTTGTCACCTCCAGTCCTGGCAGAGGGGCTGCACAGCCACCCCGACACTTCCCAGGATCCCACAGGGGCACCGCCTTCCCATCCTCAGGCCCCGGGTGACCTCAGCGAGCTAGCCTGAATCCCCCGCAGAGGTGCTAACAGAGACATCAAAGCTGCAGCATCTCGATTTCAAGAAGCTTTGAAACATGCTTCTGAAATGGCTGTGCCCGGGAAGATTTAAAGTCTCCCCATTGAAGAATCGGAAGGGCTCAAGCATCAGAACAGAGTGGGTGGGCTCACGGATATAAAACGTGGGGTGCTATTGTGCACCAGGCAGTGCAACAGAAAAACCAGAATGAAAGTACACGGTGAACCCAAGCAGTAAAAGCTTAGTTCCAGAATCTCTAAAGAAGCAATGTAAGCGGGCAGGGCCCCAGCTGGGGTCAGAGAAGTGAGCAGACTGCCAAGAAGAAATCAAAGACCTTCATTAATTCGCTCAATCATTCATTCATGCAGCCGTGACTAATGAGCACCTACTAAGTGCCAGGCACTGTGACAGGGCCCGGGGAACAGAGGGAATAGGATGGACCTGCCTCTGCCCCCACGTTGCTGACAGCCTGGTAGGGGAGCCAGACGAAGAGCTGAGTGTGAAATGTGCTGAGATGGGGAAGCACAGGGGCCATGGGACTCCGAGCGAGTCAGGGAGGGCTTCCTGGAGGAGGCAAAGTCTGAGCTGAGCCCCAAAGGATGCTCAGGAGTGACTTGGGTAAAGGGGGATGGGGAGAAGAGAGTATGAGTGCGGCAAGAGGAAAGAGAGGTTTGAAAGAGGAGTGGAGAGAGGTGAGGCTGGGGGTGTGATCAGATTACACAAGCCGGTGAAGACCAGGCCAAGAGTGTGGGCTTCATCAGGAATGCAGTGAGGAGCCAGTGAAGGGTCTAGAGCAGGGGTGTGACGGGATTCCATTTGTGGGTTAGGGCAATGAAAAGCCCCACCAGCCACTGCAGACCCACACTGAAAATGCCTCTGGGTTCACCACCCACAGCCCTGACCCAAGGTTGGAGGGGGCTGGACAGGGGGAGAAGGGCAGGGGGCACTGAAGGTCAAGGCCCGAGCCCCTTGGTTTGCCCTGCACAATCTTGTCCTTTTCTATAAGCCCAGCCCCCTCTCTCATAGCTCTATGATTACAAAAAATGCCATCTCCAGACACCCCTAAATCCTTGGCTCTCCCTCCAGGCCTTTGCTCTGCCTGCCCCGCTCGCCTCACCTGGATGACTCTTACCTGCCCTAAGCTACCACCACCAGGCCAGGCTGGCCAGGGGCTTCCTCTCAGAGTTCACCAAGCCCCCATGCTTCCCTTGGGCATGGATTCCTGACACAGTCACCTGTTTACACGTCCAAGGGTCTACTGTACGTCCACCTGCGTGTAAGAGTCGGGCTCCAGAAAGGCAGGCACCTCATCCATGCAGACTCCCCAGAGCACGGCAGGCCTAGCTCTGTCCCTACCCTGCTGGTTCTGGGCTCTATGGGTGCTGGGCCTTTTACAGACATCCTCTCTGGTCATCCTCAAATATCAGAGGGGTCAGATACCTGGCCGAGGCCACGGAACTGGTCAAGAGCAAACCAAACTGGGATTCAAACTTGGCCCTTCCCAAGGCTCCTCCCTTATTATTGTCCAGCCCGGATTCTCCAAGTTCTCCCCGGAACGGCAGGCAGCACATCCATCAGAACGGTCTCCGGGGTCCCCAGCTGGAGCATCTCCTGCGTGTTCGCAGGTCCTAGTCACACGGCCAACCCAGCAGGGCTGCAGATCACTGAGTGAGACTGATTCAGGTGAGGAAGGAAAGGAGCCCTTGGGCTCCATGTGTGTCCTGGGAGCTCACACGTGACAGCTTTCCTCCTGGCTCTCCATGGGCTCCCTGCAAGCAAAACTCAGCATCCTCACAATAACCTTTTCCCTAGTTGCTCAGAGCCGGCGGCTTATAAACCCAACCCGGTAACCATGTTTCCCTGAGGGAATGAAAGCCAATCGTAGCACAGGATGGTTCTGCATCATCTGTGGGACCAGCACCCACGTGACTCGGCAGACCAAGCAGCCAGACACAGCAGCTGCCCCCAGAAGAGGGCCTTTTGGTGCCAGGCTCAGGCGGCCCCTTGGCCCCACCAGGTTCTCTGCGAGAGCTGAGACATCGCCCCTATTTACAACACATTCATCACATCTGGAAAGCCGCCAGGTTATGGTCAGAGGGCAGGGCCACCTTCTCAGCATGAAGAGGCTGATCAAGGAGAGCAGAGGAGAGTATCAAGGCGGCCAGCAGCGACCCGGGCCTTTCAAATCAGCTACTTGGGCTGGGATGCGAATGCACTGACAGTGCCTGCACGGGAGAACCTGAGAAAAACTTTGAATCTTTACAATTAAACTCAAATCATGTGACAGACATGACCTTTCTGAACAGAAGAATTGGGGAAGTGAGGAGAATCCAGTCCACGAAAGACCATCAGATGCAGCAAACGCCGGTTCGTGATGTGAACAGCGTCCTCCCTTGTTGTTCTTATTTATATTTTATTAGGACTTTATTGAATGTTTTCTTGTAGGTCACCTGAAATCCTTCAGGGAATAAAGCAAAGCAAAAATAAATAAATGCGGGCTTCCCTGGTGGCGCAGTGGTTGAGAGTCCGCCTGCCGATGCAGGGGACACGGGTTTGTGCCCCAGTCTGGGAAGATCCCACATGCCGCGGAGCGGCTGGGCCCGTGAGCCATGGCCGCTGAGCCTGCGTGTCCGGAGCCTGTGCTCCGCAATGGGAGAGGCCACAACAGTGAGAGGCCCGCGTACCGGAAAAATAAATAAAGAAATAAATGCTTCAAACTATAACGTAGGAGGGATGGCATTCCAGAGATAGAGGTGAGCGCTCAGGTAACCAGAGGGGGGCTTTGTACAGAGACACCAACCCCCAGCGACACACAGCAACTCCCATCTCTACGTGGCTAAACTTGCTTAACGCCTACCAGACACTTCCCACGTTAAATCCATCACCCAGCACACTTAACCTGGCATCCAGGCAGCCTGGGCTTACGGGGACCCTCTCCTTCCTCAGCTCCCCGAGGCTGCACTGTGCGTAGGGCAGGGCAGGGCAGGTAGAGGAGCATTCCGAGTGTGGGGCTCTGGAGCCAGAGCACCTGAAGTCCAGCCTTGGTTCTATTTCTTCTGCTGTGTGATCCCGAGCACACCTGTCACCTCCTCACCTGAAATGGGGTCCATCCAACACCTGTCTCAACAGGAGGGTTTTGAGCTCGTGGGTGGATACACAATGAGCGTTCAGCAAATACCACTTCTAAGACTGAGGCCCCACCCCTGGGAGTCGCCTCCACAGTGGGGAACCCAGGTGATCCAGGGCCAGTGTCCCAGGTGGGGCCTGGACTGTGGAGTCTCAGAGCGGGGAAGCACTGAAGAACCTCAGGAGGACTTCCTGGAGGAGGAAGAGCCTGGGCTGTCTCCAAAAATGAAAGAGAGGAAAGACAGTGCTCCAGAAAGGGAGAACCACACCCACAAAGGCCACAGAGGAGACGTGAATGCAGTGGGCACGGAGGATGGTGAGACAGAGCCAGCCTGGCTGGGATGGGGGAGGACTGACTGATGGACGAGCTGCCCGAGGGAAGGGGAAGAAGCTGGCTCTCCTGCCCAGACGTTGAAAACTAAGCAAACAGACCAACAAGATGAATTCGCACAGGCAAGACAGCCCAAAGCATTGTGCATGTGTGACCTGAATGCTGTGTAAATCCTGGAAGCGGATGAACCAGAGAAGAACCCTTGGACTGATCCAAGTGACACGGCTCCTGGCACTTCCGCCTCTTGCTTAGCTTAAAGAACTGAAATTAGGCCTCTGCCAGAGAAGGAGACACTCCTGGTTTTGGCAAAGGTTAAAATACAAGTGCCTGGTATGCCCTCAATAAATACCTGTGGAAGGAAGGAAGCGAGGAAAGGAGGGAGGGATTGGAGAGCTCATGAATATTTTCAGGCGCACCCCACTTGCCTACAAGTTGGGAAGGAATTATAATTTCATCAGCCGGAGCCCCCGGCTCCCTGAGGACACTAAGACCATTGTCATCGGTACGTTAACACTGAACTTCAGGAGAAAAGGGGTAGAACCTCCAAGGTTAACACTGCCAGGATCCTATTATGAATGTGAACACCTGTAATTCTGAATTAAATCTGGAAGGAAGGGGAAGTGGAGTGGCAGGGCAGAGTGAGGAGGTCGCTCCATCCCGAGGCAGAAGCGCAGGTCACAGCCCCCGGCTTCCCGCACAGGGCGGGGGTGGGATGGTCTCTGCTCCCTTGGTCCACAGCTCATGCCCTCTGGGGTTCCCTGGTGCCTCCCCGGCCACTCCTCAGGCATCCCACCTCCTCCTGTCTCCACCCCCAAGAGGTGTGCTCCCCGGGCTCTGGCCTGGACTCTGTAGCCCCACCCACACCTGCTACAAGCTAAAATGTCTAACGAGACACAATTACCCAGCACCTACTGCACGCCCGGCTCTGGGCCAAGTACTTTTCATGCATCATTTCCTTTGCTCCTCATAGCCAGCCTTCTGAGAAGGTATTATTAGCCCTGTTTACAGATAGGGAAACTGAGGTTCAGAGGTCCAAGGCCACCCCACCGGAAGAGTCAGAGTTCTCCAAGATCTCCACCCATGACTCCAAACTGGGGCTCTCAACCCCACTACAATCACTGGTGTACACGCCTCGGGAGTTTTGCTGCATTGGTGCACCACCTGTACTATTGTTTACTTATATTTTTCTTCACACTGACTCCCTTTGTTTTTAACTCAAATAAATGTACCTAAAGGAAACAGTGTATCCCTATGGTATGTAGAAACAGTATCACTTCTCAAAAGTAACCAGGAAAGAAAACAGAGTATAAATTGCCCCTGGGCTCTACTGCGGGCTGAAAGCACCTGCTTGCTCTTCATCTGCAAGGGAGATTAGCACAAACCAGAGGGCTCACTGGCACCAAACCGCCTCCCCCATCAAGACAGGATTGATGGAGATTCCAAAAGGAGTCACTCTTCTCGCTCTGTGACCCAGCGCTGTAAAAACCGCGTGGGGCCCCTGATGGCAGCCCCCTATGACCTGCCCACCCTCAGTGACATCTAGCCCACCCTGTGGTAAACGGTGCCCCCTCTTGTCCTGGAACCCACCCACTCCCAGGACTTCAATGCCCACCCTCACCCTGAAGGCCTCCAATACATGTGTCCACAGCCCAGGCCCCTGCGGCCAGCTTCTCAGTGGTCAGGTTCTCTCCCCGGAGATCAGTCAAGGTCCGAGCCCACAGGGTCCACCTACATGCGCACCTGGTCCCCACACACCTGAATGCATCACCATTAGCCCAGGACCCTAAACTGGAAAGGTGTGAGGCATCCTCACCCCTCCCTCACCCCAACACCTCACGCCCAACATCTGTCTGTAAACATTCCCTGCAAAGCACCAGGCTGTGAGCTTAAACTTTTTTTTTTTTTTTTTGGCTATGCTGCATGGCTTGCAGGATCTTAGTTCCCCGATCAGGGGATTGAACCCAGGCCCTGGCAATGAAAGCACCGAGTCCTAACCACTGGACCACCAGGGAATTCCCCAGGCTGTGAGCTTCATGAATCAGGCATATCCACCATCCCTACCCTGAGTTCTCAGTTTAGTGAAAGGTAAATAACGGCAGTGAACCCAGACAGCCCTAGCTGGGCTAGCAGGAGGTTTGGGAAGACAGACACTTGCTGGGAGGAGGGACCTGGGGAGTTCACAAAGGAGGCGATGCTTATTTCGCAGTTAAGAAAGCATCTCTCTTCCATCGCCATATGTGATTCTCAAAACAAGGCTGTGGTTAACATAGGGATGCCTGGCCCCATTTTACAGATGAGGAAGTAGAGACCAAGCAGGTTTAAGTAACACAGCATCACACTGGCTCTTTGAGGTGGAGCCAGGACTGCAACTCAGTCACCAAATCTATTCTCTTTTCCCCGTACTGGCCCCTCAGATAATGTTGAATGTGTTGAATCAAATTCCCACATCTCCAAATTGAGTGGAAAGCCCTTGAATACAGGGCTTTGTCTTTCAGAGAAGTCCCCACCATCCTCCGGTTCCCCCAGTGCCGTGCCCGCAGTTCCCTGCAAATCAGGGGTGCTTCATGGCGGGGGGGGGGGCGGTTAAAAGCAGGAAGAGAAGAAGGAAGCAACAGAACACAGTCCTCGGCTTCCTTCTCGCTGGGGAGACAATGCCCAAGGACCCGGAGCTGTCACAAGACAGGCGCCTCCAGAAGGTTTCTCGGAAGAGGTCACTTTGAAGTCGGTTGTGTGCCGCCCAAAACGTAACCGTGCTTTTTGGATTTAGGAGGGAGGCAGATCGGTGAGGAGGGACCCGGATGTTGCTTAGAGACTGGGGCTCCTTTCAGTACCGTCCACGTCTGCCAGTCCAGTCAGCAGCCATGCTGTCCCCAGCCCCGTCTGCTTTCGGAATCCCGGATGGAAAAGGCACCGGCGCTGAAGGCTCTCCTTGGGCTTTTCCACCGTGGGAGAGCAGCCCTTGCTGAGAACCTCGGCTCCCACTACTGGCCACCCTGGGTAGCGGCACCCGGTGGGGCCACGGCTCTAAGTAGGAACCCAGGCCTCTGGCTAGAGATGAGGAACGTCAAGTGCAGTCAAACAGGACCACCTGGTCCTCGGCCCAGCCGGAGACACCCCACACCAGGCAATGCGGGAAGCAGGGTATGAAGAGCGCCCCGGATGCCCACGGAAGTTTCCTCGGGTCGCATCCGCATGATGGCGGAAGTTCTCTTCCTCCAAAGGACTTTCGTAACCCATGTTTTCAATACCATCTCTGAGCTGGAGATTAATAACACTACTATTGACACTCTGCCGGCTTTCAAAGTGCCCCTAAGAGCTTTCTTCCCCAGTTTCCCAGATCTAAATAACTGATAGTTTTTAATAGCTATTGTCACGTCAACGGCAGAGACTTATTAAGGCACTTGACGGAGTTTTCTGCCTCATCTTGCCCTGGAGGTGAGGGAGAAGGTTTCCTGGTTTTCAGTAATAACAGTGTTTTGGGGCAATCTTGGCACTATCCACAGGCCTGAACTTTCCACAGCCTGCAGGCAGAGAGAAAGGTACCATCAGGACCCGGCGTGGTCATCCCTGTCAGGCGTGCTCCGTGCTCCCCGGGCCAGGGAGCCACACAGCAGCCCAGTGCACGGGGTCTGGGTGACGTGAGCAGGCCTAGCCTGGGAGGGGCGGGGAGGACATGTAGCAGTAGGGCAGCAAGCATGAACCACCTACAAAATACCTCCACGGGGAGAAACTGCCTTTGGAATGTCAGCTCCGTAACTGCCTGGTGGGCACAGCCCAGAAAACCTGCCAGAGGGTGACATTTCTTTAACTAGAGCAGCAACAGGAAGGCGTTCACCAAAAGAGGGGCCAATAACTCCTGCCAGGGCCCTCCTGGGGGCCCGTGGCCGCTGTGCATTGAGGGAGGGGGTACCAGTGCACCGGTGGTGGGTTTTCCTGGGAATCGGCTCCCACGTCTGTGCCTTGCACTAGCTGGGCGCCGGGTGGCTGGGCAGCTTCCGGAGGCAGGACGGGGAAAACAACACCACCAGGAGACTTTCGTGGTGACTTTCGCAGACGGCCCAGAGTCCAGCAGGTATGGAGCTTAACTGCAGGCCAAATGCTTTCTTTACGTGCGTTTGGACATTAAATCCCCAAAAAACTCCAGGACAGAGGCTGTTATTAGCCTTATTTCAGAGATGAGGAGACTGTGGCTTAGAGAGATGAAGGGATTTATTCCAAGAGCCGAGTCCCAGAGGCAGGAGGCAAACCCACGTCTATCTGACCACGGGAAACTCCCAGATGCTAAACAGAGCCCGTCCACTCTTCCCCCACCTCCAGGGTCTCCTGGAGAGAGGCCCTCTGACCTCCCCTGTCTCATGCCTCTGCACCCAGACCCACCACTGGCTCGTCCCAGAGCCACCTCTGGGGCCAACACACAGCCACGTCCACTCCAGTCAGATACCAGGGTCCACGTTTTGCCATCCACAGGACATGCTGCTGCTCTCCACTGAAGTCTCCAGTTTGCCCTTTTCGAATGGGGATTGCACTGTATTACTGTGACTCTAACTGTGTTCTACTTACATCATGGCCAGTGACCTCTTAGCAGCTCCACTGGGCGGGGATGAGTTGTTCCCTCCACCCCCGTGCCCTCTGGCCTGGGTCAAGCACACCCTGTCAGCTCTCGCAGGGACCGACTACGGGAGGAGTGTCCCATGGGCCCCAGGTTAAAGCAGCCCAGCCCCATCCATCCTCTTAGCAACTGCCACAGACAGGCCCCCGGCACTTACTCCCTTGCCCTCCCCATCTTCAAATCCTCCAAAAGCTCCCCATCACTTTCAGGATAAAACCCAAGCTTCTTACTTGACAGGTCAAGTGTTTCATGATCTCACATGACCAGCCTCTCCAAGCTCAGCTCCCAACAGCCCCTCTGCCCACGGGTGGTGCCCGTCCATATGCGCTTCCCCGGATCCCTCGTACTCTGCGGTGTCTCTGGACATCTGTACATGGCCTCCCCTCCCTCTGCGATGCCCTTCCTTTCTACATGGCTCTCTACCTGGGAAAAGGCTATTCAGTTGGCAAACCCTGGCTCAAGTGTTGCTCCTGTGAGACGATATCCCCTGCTGTCCCCCTGGACCCCCGCCCCCAGGCAGAGAAAGCAGTGCTCTTTCCAGGGCCCTACTGCACCCATCTGTTATACAGCCTCTGAGCACTTTACATTCTAACGACTGGAGTGCACGTGTTTCCCCTGGTCTGGGAACCCCTGGAGGGCAGGGTGATGCTTGATTAACGACTATACGCTGTATTCTGGGAGCCTAATGCAGGCCCTGGGAATGGCTGACACTGAAAGAGTTTGTGCCGAGTGAGCAAGTAGAGGACGGCGCCACAATGGTCCAAGCAAGATGTGGGGAGGGCTGGGATGAAGGCAACGGTGATGGACGGACAGCTGACAGCTACCCGTGGATCTGAAGACGGCGTCTCCATCCTGGCTGGACCAGTAACTACAGATGTGTCAGCCGACCGTCCTCTAGCCCTCAGTCCTGGCATCAGCCGAACGGACTCAGCAGCAAAACACTGTTGATCTCTAGCATCTTCCCAGAGTCCACGAGAGAACACAACGCCCTTAATGAAAGAGAACCACTGCTATTTAATCCAGCTTTGGGTTGTTTCCATGAGCCGGGACATTCCAAGGAGCTTGGTGCCAGAGGTCCATGTTAAACTGGGCTTTCAAGGAGGAGTAAAACGTGGGCAGATGGATGGAGAGGAGAGGAGATCTGTTCCAGTTAGAGAAAATGGTCTGGGAGGCCTTGGCGGGAGAAGGGAGAAGGGAAGAGTAAATAAGCTCCTTTTGCACACCTGCCGTATGCTTGGCATATCACATTCTCTTATTTCACGCTCCCAAGGATCCTCTATAAGCAAAGGTGAGGGGGCTGCCGCCAACTTCTGCTCACCAGAAAATGAATAAACCAGCTACAGACTGGGGAAAATATATATTCATGTCCACATTACATAACGAATTCCTACACATCAACAACAAAAGGAAAAACAACCGAATTTTTTCAGTGGGCGAAAGACTAGCATAGACACGTCACAAAAGAAAATATATGAATGGCCAACACGCACATGAAAAATAAGACCTGGATCATTGGTTATCACAGAAATGAAAATTAAAACCAAAATGAGATACCAATACTCGTCCACTACAGCAGCCAAAATTCAAAAGATCAACACCATCGAACGTTGGAAAGATCGTGGAGCAGCTAGAACTCCCTTACGCTGGGAGTCAGAGTATAAAATGGCCCAGCTGCTTTAGAAAGTGTCTGGCAGTTATAATGTTAAATATACACCAGCCTATAAGCCAGCAATTCCACCCCAAGTATCTACCCAAGAGAAATGAAGATATATGTCTACACAAAGCTTTGCAGGGGAATGCTCAGAGCAGTTTTATTCACCTTAGCCCAACACTGGAAGTAACCCTAATGTCCATCAGTAAGTGAAGGGATAAACAAAGCGTGGTGCATCTATACAACAGATCCTGCTCAGCAATAAAGGTAACGAACTACTGATACGCGCAACAATATGGGTACATCTCAAAAACTCTGAGCTGAGCGATAGAAACAGTATATAAAAGTACATTTGGGGCTTCCCTGGTGGCGCAGTGGTTGGGAGTCCGCCTGCCGGTGCAGGGGACACGGGTTCATGCCCCGGTCCGGGAAGATCCCACATACCACAGAGCGGCTGGGCCGTGAGCCATGGCCGCTGAGCCTGCGCGTCCGGAGCCTGTGCTCCGCAACGGGAGAGGCCACAACAGTGAGAGGCCCGCGTATCACACACACACAAAAAGTACATTTGAAGGAGTATATATACTGTATAATTCCACATCTACAAAATCCAGGAACAAAGTGTACCTGTGGTGATGGCATTCAGAACATGGGCGCCTCCACATGGGGGATAGGACTGATGGAGAAGAAACATGAAGAATGATGGACACGCTCTATACCTTGCCTAGAGTGCTGCTTACGTGGGTGAATACATTTGCCAACTCTCATTGAACTGAACAGCTAAAATCTGTGCATTTTGTTGTATTAGGATTACTCCTCAATTAAAAAAAAAAAAAGATTATGTAGTCAGACCGCCTGGCTCAAATCCTAACTCCAATCCTTACCAGTTTTGTGATCCAGGTTGATCTCTGAGACTCCAGTTCCTTGTGTATAAAATGGGAAGGACATAGCTGTTACCTGTGTACACCATGGCTAGTAAGTGAGATAATTCCCGTGTGTGAAGAGTTTGCCTCAGAGCCCTGAAACTCAGAAAAGCATATAACACACGTGAATTGAGGAAAAGGAGCTTGCTCAAGGCCTCAAGCAGAGTGAGGTACAGGCGACGACGACCCCAAGGGCATGGGTGGACAGACACAAGGGTGCCACTAGCCCACACACTGCCCCGGGAGGATGAAGTGCGGCCAGAATCCTTAGAAAACACCCGTGCCGGGAGTTCCGTGTGCCTCCACGGCCCCAGACAGAAACAGAAGCTGACACTGCCATTTATGAACGAGTCATGATTTCTGGGCTGCCGGAGGCTATAAGGAGAAGATGGATGGGTGCTACCCAGTGATTTGCTGGGGGAGTTCTGGGTGTGGAGAGCAGGGGACACCCAGACTCAGATAGTGGATGGAGTGACATGTGGAGAAACTGAGGCATACGCACAGGTCATACATCAGGGTGGGGTGGGGAAGCTTTCTCTCCACAGCTCCCCTGAGCCCAGGGGGTGTGACTGAGCCTGGCCCCATGTGCCAAACACGCAGTCCCTTGCAGATCCTAAGAGCACCCACCTCCTGCCGTTGTTAATGGGTCTCACCCCTCTGCAGAGCCATGAGGAGGGAGGTCAGATGCCCACGGGCCTGCCTCGCCCCATCGAGGCTGCCGAAGGGCTTCCTCTCCACAAACGACACTAATTAATTTGTGATCCCCCGCGAGGGGTCTACCGCATTCTGCCTCTGCCAGGCTAATTATAAAATGGCTGGCTCACGGCCCCAGGTGATCCCAGCACAGGCGGCAACAGCTGGAGGCAACAACAGCGGCTACAAAATAAGTGAATTAAAAATCAGGGCTGTTAATGACGATGATGATAAACACACTAACCATTATTTATCAAGCTCCTATAAGGTGCCCTGTACTTTACAGACATTATCCCCAATATTCCCAATGACCCTAAAGATATCATTAGCATTGGGGCTTCCCTGGTGGCACAGTGGTTGAGAACCCGCCTGCCCACACAGGGGACATGGGTTTGATCCCTGGTCCGGGAAGATCCCACATACCATGGAGCAACTAAGCCCGTGCGCCACAACTACTGAGCCTGCACTCTAGAGCCCGCGAGCCACAACTACTGAGCCCGCATGCCACAACTACTGAAGCCCACGCGCCTAGAGCCCGTGCTCCGCAACAGCAGAAGCCACCGCAATGAGAAGCCTGGGCACCACAATGAAGAGTAGCCCCCGCTCGCCGCAACTAGAGAAATCCCGCATGCAGCAACAAAGACCCAACACAGCCAAAAATAAATAAATAAATAATTTTTTAAAAAAACAAACAGTAACTGTAAAATGTTATTATAAAAAAAAAGATATCATTAGCATCATTTTCCAAACCAGAAACTAAGGTTCAGAGAGGTGAAGGAATTTGTCTGAGGTCACACAGCAGATTTAAGACAAGGATGTCATATTCCAAAGCCCATGTTCTTAGAGTTTCATGTTCTTTCACCTCCTAAGGGGTCCCTTGATGCATTGCGCAGGGGGAGCTTCAGTCTCCCCACAGCTAGATGAGATAGAGTCTAGTCCCTGAGCCCCAGTTCCAGGAACACAGCCTGGGTTACCATCCACATCAGTGACTGGCTGGGCCCCAGAAGCAACTCAATGAGAGCCCGCTTTCTAGGGACAGAAGCTTAGGGTGGGGACACTGAGAAGAGAGGTCACACTTTTTTTTTTTAATAAATTTATTTATTTATTTTGGCTGCGTTGGGTCTTCGTTGCTGTGCACAGGCTTTCTCTAGTCGCGGTGAGCAGGGGCTACTCTTTGTTGCGGTGCGCAGGCTTCTCATTGCGGTGGCTTGGCTTGTTGCAGAGCAAGGGCTCTAGGCGCGCCAGCTTCAGTAGTTGTGGCACGCGGGCTCAGTAGTTGTGGCTCGCGGGCTCTAGAGCGCAGGCTCAGTAGTTGTGGCACACGGGCTTAACTGCTCTGCGGCATGTGGGGTCTTCCCAGACCAGGGATCGAACCTGTGTCCCCTGCATTGGCAGGCAGATTCTTAACCACTGCGCCACCAGGGAAGTCCCCGAGAGGTCACACTTCTTATTTTATTACCAGCCCTCTGCCCTGCAGGCAGATGCCAGGTTCTCCCCAAGGTCTCAGAACTATGTGTGTTCCACCTCTTGGGCTCTTCAGCTAAGAGTAGTTAAGGACCTACTGGTGCTAGTCACCTCCTATGTACCAAGCACCACTCAAGACACATGGAGGTGAACAGTAAGGGAAAAAACAGATATGGAAATGGACAAAGATAAAAAGGGCAGGGCTGTGAACAGCGCTCGGCATTCAAGACAAATGGCAGTGGGAACACAGAAGGAGAAGGGAGGCTGACAGCCTCAGAGGAGGCTTGGTAGAGAAGGAAGCCTTTCAGCGGAACCTGGAGAAGCAGGTGGGCTGTGCGCATGTGGAGTTGAGGCAGGAGGCACTCAGGGCAGAGGAAACAGCGGGAGCAAAGGAGTGGAGAAGATGGGTCTATTCTAGACAAGTGCGGGGATGATTCATTCGCACACTCAACAAATAATTTATCCAGGAAGCCAAGGGTACAGGAAGGGAGAGTGACTGAGGGTTCTTGAACACCAAGCCATAACAGATGTAGCCCCAGGGCAACGGGGAGGTCTGAAGGGTACCAGGCAGGTGAGTGGGAAGGTGCAGATGTCATCACCGGATCAGGGCAAGTGGCTGGAGAAGCTAGTAGTGGGTGGAGAGGACCGGCTTGGTGAGGATGAGGCTGAGCTTTCTCAGCCCTGCCCCCCATCAGCCCCTGAGCCTTTCTCCTGTAACCAGATGGAGAGAGTGGCCCCTGCCCTCGTGGCAGGGGGAAGTACCACCTGAGCCACATTTCTGCAGCCTGCACCAGGTGTGAAATCTTCACTTCCTAATTCCTGTAAATTATCATGCTTTTTCTTTCTCTCCACTCATTTACTTGGTGTCTTTGACACTCTGCTCATCAGAGAGAAAAGTCATCTGCAAACAGAACGGCACAGCGGTGTATCATATTTGAGTATTAGGAGAATGAAATTGACTCAAAAAGAAAAGCTTGTTTCAAGCAAATGTGGCAGCAGTGCGTGCCTGCACGCGCGCGCGCGCGCACACACACACCCCTTTGCAGAACTTCATCCCGTGCTGGGAAAACAGGCCCTACCCTGAGAGGGGATGGCCACCGGAGGGCCCATGGGAGGCCCAGAGAGCAGGAAGGTTGGAAAATGCTCCCAGAGGAACAGGGCCGGCCACGTGGCCTGCAGGGCTGGAGGGCTGGGGGGAGTTAGGAGGTGCAGTGGGAGAGGGGCCAGCGTTCCCCACATTTACTGGGGCATCCCGGCTCCTGCCTCTCCCCAGCCCCATGACTCTCATGCCTGAGCCAGCGTGGTAAAGTCAGAATCACCGGGGCGACTCCCCAGACCCACTCTATCCAAATCTGAGGTGGGGGCCTGAATCTGTATTTTTACTAGTTCCTCCAGGTCATCTAAACGCCCACATGGGTTTGGGAAGCACACTCCAGCCCTGCCCTCCCAGTCAGAGGGACTTGCCTCCTCTCCCACCTCAGGGCCTGCTTTCAAGGCCCCTGGGGGTCCCTAACCACAGCCTCCAGTGCCTCATTCTGAACGCCCTGTGCGGGGGATAAGATCCTGAGCCCTGCCTCACAAGGTTATGGGAAATTCCATCTCGATTTCTTGGGGTGGGCGTGAGGAGTGCCCCTGTGCGCGGGCGGAGCGGCAGTAATGCCTCCAGCCCTGGGGCGTTCTGACCATCTGGAGTTCGTAGCCTGTGGTTCAACCACTTCTACACCTGGGGGGCTGGGTCAGAGAGCCCAGGGCCCAAGACCCTTAGCTTCCCCAGGGGTCCCTGTGGGCTACCTCTCCCATCCCCCAAACCCAATGAGGGGTGCACCAAAAACCCTATACCCTTTCTAGTCCGGGGAATCTCCCCACCTGAGGGCCAATCGGCCTTCCAGAACATTCTTCCCTCCAACCCCTCTTCCTCTTCCCTGGACTTGGGGTGGGGGAAGGAGACATTGAAACTGGTAACTTCCTTAATAACGCGCCCTGTACGTGGGCATATTTATATTTCTTTCTTTTATTAAGGATTTTTTTTTAATTAATGAAGCTCTTCCTCGCTCACTGGTTACAAACGAGTGGTTACAAAGGCGATGCCACTTCATACTCTTAACACAGTAAACAGTCATGAGCCTAGGGCCCTCACTTGGTCTGCTGCGTGCCAGACCCCATCATGGAAGCTTCCCGTACAGAAGTAGTTCTCACTCCCAGCTGCACACTGGAATCGCCTGGCAGCCTTTTTAAAAATGCAGATGTCCAGACCCCACTCCCCCAAAATGCTGATGAAATCTGCTCAGGTGGGTCTCAGGGTGGACCCAGGCATCGGTACTTGTTTTAGTCACCCTGGTGATTCCAATGTACCATCAGGAGTGAAAACCACTGACTTGATTCCAGCCAGGTAGGTGTTGTTAGCGAATGTGGAAACTGAGGCCCACGGGCTTCAGGAAGAGAAGGAGGAGGGAGGAGGGCATGCAGAGCAGTGGGTACCCAGACTGGGTAACCAGTCTGGCTGTTTGGGGCGGGGGCTCTGCCAGAACCCTAGTGCTGTCTCAGCAGACCCCGTCCTGGGGTGAGGATGGAGGGTGTGGCCTTGGGCCATTCACAGCAAGTCACCCATGTGTGGCTAGGGGAAGAGGAGATGGCAAGAGAAGAGGATGCCCAGGTAGGTGTCCCTGCTTCTGCGTCCACCTCCCCACGACACTGACTGCTCTTCGCCCCAGGCAAGAACCCTGCTGAGCTCCTGTCCTTCCCCCGAGGGCCAGGCAGCAGCCCGAGATCACAGCTGGCTGGGTGGGGCTGGCGGGGCTGAGGCGGGAAATAAGAACAAATTTCAGATAGGACCGAATTTTGGGGAAAAAAAAAAAATAGCAGCCCTGTGAATGAAATAACATATGGGGGTGAGGAAGCGGGTAGTACTCCTGGCCCCAAACCATCCTGCTTCAATTCCCACCACCGGCGGCAGAGTAATAGCCAGGATATATAATTAGCAGCTCTTATTGCACTAGCACGTGTGATACATGCCGATGAGGTACCTGGGTCTGCGAGAAAGCTTCAGACCAGGAAGGCGGTGGGAAGAGGGGGGCGGGGCGGAGGACCCTGCGCTGAGCCTCTGGAACTCTCAGAGAGGCCAAAACACACCCAGCACAGCCCCACCCACTGACCACCCACTGGCTTGCCGCCCCTGGGGCACCAATCTTCCTCTTCCTTGGGATGAAGCACGCACGCCCTGCTGCCCCCTCAGCCTGCTGGACCTGACATCTGCTCCCCTCAGAGCATCATTCCAGGGCCGCCAGTGATACTTAATATTCCCCATCAGGCTCTCGAAAGGCGCTCCGCGTGTTAATAAATTCCGGACACTCCGGGATTCTGAGCAGCTGGTTATTTCACAGCAGCATTTCACATGGTCCAGCGGGCAAACCCTGCCCAGAACTGACACCAAACAGGCCTCAGCTTTCAGGGCATGTTCCCCGGGTCCGCTGGGGCAGAGGCGAGGTGACCCCCAGAACTACCACCCCGCTGGCTTATAGAGTTAGGCTTCGGAGGTTGGGGGAGGAATACTGCGTCTCCCTGGGGTGACGGGGGTGCGTCTAAGCCACGATTCTCTACGTGTTTTTGTGAGCCAACCACGTCACCAGCAATGCCTGTAAAAATGCAGATTCCAGGCTCCCGGCCTTGCTCTGCTGAATCACTGCAGGCAGGCCTGAGAATCCGTACTTTTAACAAGTTCCCCCGATGAGTCTGATTCACACAGAAGTTTGAGAAGCCCGAATCTGAGGACGTGGTGAGAGGCCACATGGTCACCAGGGAGAACAGCCAGAGGCCCCGGGGCCGAGCTCCCACAATGGCCAGACCCTTGGCATGTACAATCTCATTTAAGCATTACAGCACAGGGAAGGGGCGGGGCCTCCACCACAGCTTTGCAGATGAGAAGCCGAGGCTCACACAGGTTCAAGGCTCAGCTCAGACGTGTCACTTCCTCTCAGAGACCGTGACCACCCGGGTGAGCGTAGCCCCCAGTCACAGCACTTGAAACTGGTGAAAATTATTTTGTTCCATTGTGTGGCCTCGCCCACGGTGACCTTGACAAGCTCCCGCGTGTCACTTCGACCCCGGCACCCAGCACTGAGCCTGGCACCCAGTCAATATGCACAGAATGATGAAGGCGATGGGGTCAGGGTTCACACCCAGGCTTGGTGACTCCAGGAGGCAAGATCACCCCGGGCGGGACGGGGCAGGGGGCGGGGCAGGCAGCACGCATCACCTCGGCCCTCGTGGCGCGGCCAGTTAAGGAGCGGGTTTAGGGGCGTGAAGCCAGGTAGGGTCACCGTTCCTGGTTTGCAGATGAGGAAGCCAACACCGGGAGGTGAAGTGAGCGACCCAGGGCTTCCCACACACGCTCTTCCTCCCTCCTCTGCTGGGACGGGATTCTTCTCCATGGGGGCTCTGGGGGCTGAACCCCACCTTGGACCAAGGTCAGCCGGCACCCAGCTTTCCAGGGTTCTGGAAGGGTCTGATGGGCCAGGCGAGGCCAGGGAGGAATGTAGGCAAGCAGCCCAGTCACGTCCACCGGCCAAAGACAATTGCAGTCGGAGCCTCATCCTCCGAGAGGTTAATATCTATGCTGCACGTAAAGCAGCTGCGACAGCTGGTGCCCGGCGAGGCCTTCAAGCCCGCCCCGCCGGCGCCTGCTCGGGCCCAGAAGATGGACTTTTAACAGGCAGCAAATGCATTCCACAGTCGGACAGCAGGGCTGTTGGGAGTGGGCGAACAGCCAAGGGACAGCAACCTTGTGGCAGCGCTGTCCCCGGTAGCGCCGGACTCCTCCCATGCCTGGAAACCTGCCTGGCCCCCCGGACCCTTCAGTCCAACCCCCATACACGCCAGGCCTGCGCAGAGGCCCTGGCGGAGCCGAGGGGCAGCTGTCGGGGAGAGCTGTGGGGTGGAAGTATAGGGACGGAGGATGGGCTGCGGTGCAGCGGGCAGGCTGGACCGCTCTGGGGGAGGGCGGGGCGGGAACAAGGCCTCACAGGGGCTTAAACACACAAGCTTGCCCCAAAGCCAAGGAGGTGTCACCCCTCTCCTCCCGGCTCAGGACTCCAGGTCCACAGGAGCCTTCGTTCTCCACTCCTCTCTGCAAAGCTTCAAGGAAAAGTTCCTGCTTCAGAGAAAACCATCAGAGGTCTTCATGCCGGTTGACAGCTCAGACCCTCCTGAGCGGCTGCCCTCTGACAGCCCCACTTTGCAGGCTCAGTGTCAATCACTAAGTGATGTCGGGGACCACCCTGTCCCACCCCCACCCCTGCCCTAAGGACCTCTGACTGTCCCACACAGACGCCCCCCAACCCCCAGGCCACCTCTTCCCACAGCCCTGGCCTCGGCATAGGGCTATCTCGCTGTTTGGATGGTAGCTTCCAGAAGCAGGAAGGAGGGCTTCTCCCTGCGTCCCAGGGCCAAACCCAGCCATGCCTCAGCTGAATAAAGGTGGAGACGGGCACCTACCGCATGGCAGCCATCGGGCCGGGGCCCTACCTCTGCCAAGCTCTTTAGATGCCAGACTGTCCCTGACAGAGGCCCTCAGCATCACCACTTCATCAGGAAAACCGAGGCCAGTGGTGCCCAGAGACTTGCTGAAGTCACACAGCACACATGGCACACCCAGGACAGCTCAGGACACCCGGGACGGCACAGGACACGCCAGGACAGCAAAGGATACCCCAGGACAGCACAGGACACCCAGGACAGCTCAGGACACCCAGGACAGCTCAGGACACCCAGAACAGCACAGGACACCCAGGACAGCTCAGGACACCCAGGACAGCACAGGACAGCTGGGACAGCCCAGGACAGCACAGGACAGCAAAGGATACCCCAGGACACCCCAGGACAGCCCAGGACAGCTAGGACAACAGTGGACACCCCAGGACAGCCCAGGACAAGCGCGCTCAGCACACCAAGACTAGAAGCACGGGGCCCTTCTCCCTGTCTTCCCCACCAGTGCTCACTTAGGTGTTGTGTGTCTAAGATTTCAAGAGAGTGGTTTCCTCCCTTTCACAGGCACCGTCCCTTTTTAAACCGACCGTCAGAAACCAGCCCCACGTACACAGGCTTTTACTCCTCGACTGCTCAGATTCCACAGTGACTAACCGTCTGACCCCATCACCTCGCCGCCCCTCTTCCCAAAACCTCAATGTCCATCCCCAGACTTTAGCTGGACGCCGTCCCACCACCAAAGGCAGCAACTGGGTGGGAGGACGTTGCCCACTTTCAGATCTCCTGCCAGACAGCCGCCAAGTGGTCCTTCTGAGACCTCGTTCAGGGACAGCAGCCCTCCTCGGCCTGCCCCGGTGTCAGGCCCAAAGCAGGCTCTGGAGCAGACAGGCCCTCTGGGTTTGCCTGAAACATTCCAGCACAGACGGGCAAGGGCGTGCCTGCAGGTTCTGTTGATTTCGGGTGGAATCTGCTCCAGATCAGGGTTTTCAACGAAGGGCCTTTCTCCCAAGAGAGAGGTGGCGAGCAGGAGCCACAGAGAGGGTCTGGATTGGGGGGCGTTGTCAGAGACCCCTGGGGTAGAGCCAGCTCTCTCCTTTGACAGTTGGGGAAGCCAAAGGGAGAAAAGGGGTCTTGCCCAAGGTCACACAGTAACTTATGGCCCTGTCAGGACTGCAGACACCACCCAGAGACACAGCTCACAAGCACCCGTGCACTGACCCATCCTCCTACTCATGAACCGGGAGCCCCAGGCTCCACGGCACACCCTCGGGCCACATGGGCCGAGCTGCAGTCAACCCTCCCTCTTCAGGGCCACCGAGCCAACACGGGGTTTGTATGGTCAGTTCTTGCTTTTTTTGTGTGTAATTGAAATATAACTGACATATAACATTATATTAGTTTCAGGCGTACAATATGATGATTCAGTATTTGTATATATTGCAAAATGATCACCGTTGTAAGTCTAGTTAACATCCATCACCACACAGTTGCAAATTTTCTTTCTTGTGATGGGAACTTTTAACATCCACTCGCTTAGCACCTTTCAAATACGCACCACAGTGTTACTAACCACAGTCACCATGCTGCACATTATATCCCCGGGACTTATTTATCTTAGAAATTTGTACCCTTTGACTCCCTTCACCCGTTTCACCGACCCCCACCCCTGGCAACCACCCATCTGTTCTCTGTATCTGTGAGTCTGATTTTATGTTGTTGTTTATTTTTGAGATTCCACAGATAAGTGAGATCAGACAGTATTTGTCTTTCTCCATCTGACTCATTTCACTTAGCATAATGCGCTCAAGGTCCATCAATGTCATTGCAAATGGCAAGACACCCTTCTTTTTCTTTCACCTTTAATGAAGAGAGAGATGGAGATGGCGTGTTAGCTACAGAAGTGAGCAGGGGTCCCAAGAAAGGACAGACGAGGCTCTGCCTCACAGCAGGGCCCCACTCACTCTGGGGACCTCAGTGGATGCTCACACAAGTCCTAAGGGAAACCAGGTAGCATCTTTGACAGCCTTACAGAGGAGAAAACCGGTGCTGCCTGAGTAGGGGTGCCAGACACAGCAACAAAAACCCAGGATGGCCTGCTACATTTGAATTCAGACAATGAATCATTTTGATAAGTGTATTCACTTCCTAGGGCTGCTGTGACGAAGTAGCACAAACTGGGTGGCTTTATTCATCCTCTCACAGTCCTGGAGCCTGGAAATCTGAAATCACAGTGTCGGCAGGGCCATGCTCTCCCTGAAGTCTCTGGGGGACAATCTGTTCCATGCCTTTCTCTTCACTTCTGGTGTTGCCATCAGTCCTTGGTTGGTACACGTATAGCTCCAACCTCTGCCTCTGTCATTACATGACATTCTCCCTACCTCTCTGTGTCTTCACATGGCCATCATCCCTCTCTGTCTCTTTTCCTCTTATGAGGATATCGGTCATGTTGGATTTAGGGCACACCCTACTCCAGTATGACCTCATCTTCACTTGATTACATTTACAAAGATCCTATTTCCAAGTAAGTGAAGGTCATATTCATAGGCACCAGGGATTAGGACTGGGGCATATTTTGGGGACAGACACAATTCATGGTCGGTTGGTCCCAAATATTGCATGGGACACACTTATTTCCACCTTAGTCCATCTGGGCTGCTATAACAAAGTACCATAGACTGGGTGGCTTAAACAATAAACACGTATTTCTCTCAGTTCTGGAGGCTGGGACATCCAAAAGCAGATTCAGTGTCTGGGGAAGGCTGGGACATCCAACCAGCAGATTCAGTGTCTGGGGAAGGCTCACTTCCTGGTTCATGGCCAGTCTTCTCTGTGTCCTCTCATGGTGGAAGGGACAAGGGAGCTCTCTGGGGTCCCTTTTATAAGGGCACTAATCCCATTCATGAGGGCCCCACCCCCATGACCTAACAATTTCCAGCACCACCACATTGGGGATCAGGCTTCAACAAATGAAATTTAGGGGAACACAATCATTCAGTCTATTGTGACAACTAAAAATGTTATTTGTTCTTTATCTGAAATTCAAATGTAAAAAGAGCATCCTGTATTTAATCTGGCAACCCTATACTGGAACCATATGATCTTCCACAAAGCCCCACAACCTGGCTCCTGGTTCTGCCCCCTAGGAAGTCAACTATTTTACAAGAGGGAGAAATGGTGGGGAGGAGAAACTGACAATGAACCAAAGGTTATTGTCCAAAGGCACCTGAAAGTGACAAAAGATGAGCGTGGAACGGCAGAAGAGAGGGAGAACCTGCTTTACGTCCAGATCTGTGGTGGGCACTCAGGAGAGACAAAGATGGAGGAGGCAGAAGGCAGGGCCAGGTAGGTGCTGGGTCTTTAGTGACCAGAGGGTGTGCAGAATAAGACGGGTGCTCCGGGTGGTGCACCTGCCTGCGACCTGAGTGCATCGTTTGAGAGACCATCACCTGTTCCATCTGTGGGGTCCTTAACCCTTCAGACCCCTCAACTCTGCCCTGATGGAGCATCCCTGAGCTCAGCTCCTCGGTCCCGTGCCTTTCCCACTCCACTGCACGTCCTGGGAAATGCACCCAGGACTCTCCAGTCCTACCTGGTCCTTGAATCCACCTGGGCAGGGTCACTGAGCCACACCCGATAGGTTGTCACCTGCCTAGGTCTCCCCTGTGGGTCCCTTTGAGGAGAGGGAACAGGCAGCAGGGGACACAGGCCTGGCTCCCTGCCCTGGAGGACTGGCACTTCTAAGTGAGGCAAGACTCAACACAGGATGCAAGTTGATGGAAACCAGTCTAAACCGCCCCCTGTGGGTGAGGGTGGAGGCTGACCTCATTGGTGGGGTGCCATGGGGCTTGGGGGCTTCTCATCTGTTGAGAAGGTGGTACTGAAGCCAGGGGAGAGAGCAGAGCCATGAGTCCAAAATGAAGATGTGAAAGCTAGGAAGGGAGGTGGAGTAACCTCACTGACCTCGATGCACATCGACAACCTTTACTGAGGGCTTCCTTAGCAGAGCACCAGGTAACTTCAAAAGCATTTCTCTCTAAATTGGAAGGGCTGGGAGGGTGAATGTTCCCACAGGGACACCCAGCATATTGCACTGCTAAATTAAACTAAAGGGCAAGTATCAGAGTGACCAGGGAACGCTAGAACTAAAGGCCAGCCTTGGGCCATGTCCAGAGCAGGCTTAAATGACAGGTGGGCATGGCCTGGCAGGAGCTTGACTGGCATGAGTGGGGCTGGGATGGCCCCCACCTCTTAGAATGGACCATGCAGCCAGGCTCCTGGCAGAAGAATGCTGCCTGTGTGTCCAAGCTCGCAACAAAGACCGCGTGCTCGAGACCAGGCAAGCAGGACAGACGCAGCCCACTGAGGGGGCTGAGAAAGTTGGCACGTCTGCCTCTAAACACAGACCCGGCATCCAACTGACGTGGGCAGCATGCGGCAGAGGGAGCGGGGTGCTTATCCCTCAGCAAATCTCCTCCAGGGTCCCGCATGGAAACCAGTCCCACTCTGACTTCTTCCTGCTACGGACCCGGCCCCACAGACCATGCACCTGCACGCACGTGCAAATACTGACAAACCACGTGCACACGCGTGTTCTCAGTCCCACCTATCTGCACACACGACGGCGTGCACACCTCACACACAGATGGGCACTTAGGTACATGCAACCTTCTGCAGACAGGTGCAGGCACCCGCGCTCACGCACACCAGCCAGGACCATACACTGGGTCCCGTAGATTTCCACACACATGGGGCACTGACAATGTCCAACGCTGCAATTGCACCCACAGCTTATATTTAAAGCATTTCCCTGGCTCTCCAGTGGAAAATAAATTTCTTTTCACACTCCCAGATTTGCTATCTCCAATCCAGTGCCAAGTTCCATTTAAAAAATGACACCCAAGGGAGACCGAGAACCTAGAAAGGGAAATGAATCGCAGCCCGACAGGTGCTGGCCCTGAGCGTCCTTACGGCGTGGTGTGGCTGATGCCATAGCAGCCTGTCTTGGTGGCCGGGACAGAAGGGCATGGGCAGAGGGCACTATCTGAATAGGAGTATCGGGCTGGTACCGAGGCCAGTGAAAATGAACAGGGCGAGGGTTCATGGCCCACAGCGGGCACTGGGGCAGTGAGGCCAACAGGTTAGGGGAGGAGAGGGGCAGCAGCGCCCATGGACGAGTCCAGGGCTACCCAGTGGCCATGCAAGTGGTGCTGCCTCTGAATGATGCAAGACAGCAGGGGTGGAGGTGGGAGTATGGTATGACTTTCTGGAAAGCCCTATGGCAGCTTGGACCCTCACTGGGAAGTTATTTCTGCCCCTTTGTAGCAGTGCAGGCAGGATGCGAAGAGTGAGGTAGTTGCCAAAACCCTCACTAAAACGAGAGAAATCAGGAAAGCCCTGATAAAGTATTAGTTTGCTGAGGCTGCCGTAACAAAGTACCACAACCAGGAAGTTTAAACAACAGAGGTGGACTGTCTCAGGGTTCTGGAGGCTGCAAGTCTGAAATCAAGGTGTGGGCAGGGCTCGTTCCTTCCAAGGACTGGGAAGGATCGATCTGCTCCAGGCCTCTCTCCTTTGGCTTGTAGATTGGCCGTCTTCTCCCTTCTCACAGGTTTCCTGCTATGTGTGTCGGTGCCCAAATTTCCCCATATTATAAGGACACAAGTCCTACTGGAGTAGGGCCCATCCTAAGGATCTCATTTTAACTTGATTCCCTCTGTAATCTCCAAATAAGGTCACGTTCTGAGTCCTGGGGGTTAGGAGGCCAACAGTTTACCCCCACGTCACCCCAAGACGAAACACCTCAATAGCAGAACGGACCAAGACACTGGGGTGGAGTGTGTCCTGGGGTCCCGGACTGAGCAGGTCGGCAGTCAGACAGACAGACCACGATTCCCGGGGGCCTCTCACAGTTTTCAAAGCAAATCAAGGCTCTGTGCCGTGTTTTCAAGTTTTCCGTTAGAGTCCCGTGCTGTGTTTTGACGTTTTCCGTTTTCACTCGCTTATTTTTCTTGCAAAATCATCTTTCCAGAAGGAAGAATGCCTTTATTTGTGTTCCTAACCGAGAATGGGCACCGTTTTGTGTGCCGGTCGGGCGCACTGGAATTCGATCTGTGAGGCTCATGTGGGCTTATCTTCAAAGAGTTAGTGAACGAAGCCAACCTCTTGTAAAAACCGTAGTTTACAACTTCAAGTAAACAAACATAGTTTTCTACAAACATTCTAACAAATTTAGTTTCCTATCACAAGCAGTCACAGTCTCAAATGTACAAGTCAGCAGTCCTTGGAACTATGAAAATAAACCTTTCAATATTTCAGGAACACTCCTCGTCCCCTTAGGAAATGCACTTAGGAAAATCAACTTTATGATGACAAGATACAGAATAAATACAGCTTTCGCTTGAATTCCGTGGCAACTGGTATGTAAATATTTGCTGCACTTCTCTCGTCTATCTAAATAAAGGCTAATGGCTAATTCAGGGTTTTGCATCCTTAAAAGTGCTTGTGTCCTCTCCAGGCATCTGCTCCTGAAGCTGGAAGCCTCTGGCCTCAACTTAATTTTAATCAAAAGTCTGATTTTAAAGTGTTTGGAGTTCATCATTTTTTTTTTTAAATTTTTATTGGAGTGTAGTTGATTTACAATGTTGTGTTAGCTTCAGGGAGCTTCTAGCAAACACTCCCAGGGCCCCTTTTTGGGAAGTCATGACCTTGAGGGGGTCTTGGGGCAAATTAAGTAAGACAAAGCCCAGTTCAGGAGCAGAGACCCGGGGGCTGGTTGGCCTGGGTTGGAATCGCAGCTCTGCCCCACACTAGCCACGTGGCCTCGCCCAAAGCATGTTAACTTCTTTCTCCAAGTCTCAGTTTTCTCATGTGTAAAATGGGGACAATAATAATACCAGTTTCACTAGATTATTGTGAGAATTAAATGAGGTGATATGTGGGTGATGGACGCTATGATGTGTCTCCCGCTTCAGAAACGAAAACCTTATTTCCGCCAGAAGACGGCCTCCAGCTGTCAGCCCTCTTTGGGGGGTTGCCTCAGCTGCAGAAAACTGCCTCGCCCAAGGTCACATCTCCTTCCAAGGGCAGCCTGCATTAATGACTGATCAGTGTAGGGGTATAAAGGCCCAGCGCCCTTGTCCCCACTTAGCCAGCTCCAGGGGACCATCCCAGCTCCAGAGCTTCCTGTGGGGCTGGCCGAGCTCTTTGTTGGGACTGCATCACGGCTCAACTCCCCCCCTGCCCAATCCTGCTTCTTACCCCTTCCTTCCCCTGGTGCTGAGCCCGAGACACCCCCTCCTCCTTCATGACCATCCTGCACTCAAGTCTTTGACTCAGAGTCTGCTTCGCCAGCAAGAACAATATGTTACAAGCTGTGAAGTGTTCAGAGAAGCGCCCGGCACAGAGTCAGCATCATGTAAAGTGCGTGTTACATAAAAAGGCAGAAGACGTAGTGGTCACAGAATGTCCTCCACGCCCTGGGAGGCCATTGGTGTCTGGATCCAAATTTGCCTTAGAGGCAGATACTCTGGGGAAGATCTTAGAATGGGACAGAGGAAACCTAATCAGACTGCATGCCTCCAGGCCAGGGAGAGCCTCAAGCAACTCCCCGGGAAGGACCGAAGGAAGTAAAGATTTGGGGTTGCTCTATACCTCACTGCCTTGAAGCTGTCTGGCAGGGACTGGTGGAAAGGTGGGAGACGTGGAATCTGTCTCCTGAATTCTTCAAATTCTATTTTAATAGAGATCTCTGGATGCTTTCTGCTGTTGTAGGAACACTATCCCAGAACAAGAACGTCTGCGACAAACAGAAAAGCAGAATTTAGACCAGAGCCAGACAGACATCTAGGACAGTTCTTAGCCACAGGTGCCTGGGGCAGGATGTGAGTTTTTCATTTAAAACTTCCAAATTCTCAGCTTTTAAATCTCTCCACTGTGATATGGGGCCTACTCCCAACCAAGGGATAACAGGACTGACCATGTAGACCCTGACTCTTACCACTAGTCAACTTGGACAAGTATCCATCATCCCCATTAAAAAGCAGACATCAGAGGCATGAGACTAGCGATAATGCTAAGAAAGGGCTGCTGATGCAAGGGAAGCCCATAGATGGCAGAGATTAATTCTGTCTGGAGAAATGAGGGTAGGCTTCCTGGAGGAGGTGATAGTCAAAGTGGGTTTTGACAGATGAATAGAAGTTCTCCAATCACACAAAGTACAGAGAGATTTCTAGGAAATAGCACATCCACTGACACCTAAGACACATACAAGCAGGGAATCTTTAAGAAAAGTTTAGGTGATTTGGTTTGGCTGGAGTTTGGGGTATTGAGAACTAGCTTGAAAGGAAGTAGGAGAACCACACAGGGACCTGCTCATGGCTGACCCAGAATACCATATCAAAGAACTTGAACTTTATTCTGAAGATGATGGGGCACCCACAGGAGCTCCCGAGCAGTGGACTCCCCACACCAGACATGGTTTTTGGAAATATAAGTCAGATGGTTGGTGTGGGAGAAAGGGGAAGGGCTCACCTGACCACAAGACACATCTTTCCAGCTTGGACTGGTCAACTAGGAAGCCAAAACCTGGGTTTTGCACATCTATGTGAAAGCCAGACGACAACACAGGTTTGAAAAGGACAGAAGGCCCACAGTTGGAGGAAACCGGAGAGCTGGAACAGTTTCCTCTTAAACAGCTGTGGTGTACAAGCATTTGGATTTGGTTTGATTATTTAAATGAAATGTACTTCTCAATGCCTCTCCTTGTTTTATGTCAACATCTGAGGTGGCTGCAATAGTATCCAAACGATCTGGGGACTTTCTCAGCCAACAGCAGACGCTTCGCCACGAGCCACAACTGGAGAGCCCATTTTTCTATGGAATTTCCAGCGTCATAAAAGGACCCAGATGTGCTAAGATGATTTTCTTGGTGCTGAAAAGATGCCAGTTCTTAGCAAAGAACTGCCGAAGAGATGGGTGTCTCAGAGCGGTTTCCCTGGGAAACTCTGGGATGGATCTTTGCACATAGGAGGTTTACTGGGGAGTGTTTCTGGTAGCTATACCTGAAGGGAAGAGGGGAAGCAGGGTTGGGTGGAGGGAGAAGCTGACCCACAAATGCAGCAGCTGAGGCCTCAGCCGATCCTACGAAAGCTTTGGACCTGGGGAGGCCCCAGACTGAGGCAAGGAGGCAGGTCTTAATATCACGTGTATGGGCCACAGGGGAGCATAACGTTGCACAAGGACGTTCCCACCAGCTGAGGGCGATGCCCAGTAAGTGACGCAGCCAGGAACGGATACGCTCAGCAGCTGAGGGGTGGGTGTGTGAGCCCTGAAGGGGGGAACTGGGCCAAGCACCCCAATATCTACCAGAGGGGGGATCTAAGTCGGCCTCGTGGTCCATGAGCCCCCAAATGTGCAGCCAGAGCTAGATTCAGAGACAAGGGAGGGGGAGGGGGACCATCTGCCCAATTCAATCCACCAAGTATGGTCTCTGCAGTCCTCCAGGTCAGCAAAGTGATGTCTAAGCTCTGGGGTTGCCTTGATGGACAATAGTGCCAGAAGGCTCTGAGCAGCTACAAAGCTCAGCTGGACACCCAGGATTGCTCCAGAGAGATCAGCCACTGTGGACTGTCTACAGGGCGTGGCCCATCCACACAAGCATCAACATTTTTATATGGATTACATGTAAATCAAGGTACCACCAGAATCAACTACGAAACTTTTTAAAAACTGCACATGCCTCCCTACCCCTACCCCAGTTCCTGCTTCAGAAAGTCTGGGATGGGCCTGGGAACCCACATACAGTTGACCTTTAAACAAGGTTAGGGGCACCGGCCCCTCACGCAGTCAAAAATCCAGGTATACCTTTCCAGTCAGCCCTCCATGTAAGCCATTCCACACCCGTGGATTCAACCACCCACTGACCGTGTGGTGCTTAGTATGTACTTACTGAAAACAATTCGAGTATAAGTGGAATGGTGCAGTTCAAATCCACGTCGCTCAAAGGTCAACTGTATTTCAGAAGCTGCATGGCTGATTCTAACGTGCAGGCCTCTTTGAGGCCTCTCTCCTAGACCAGCCTGGACTGACCAGCGTCCAGACTCGTGTAGCCCTGGGGCCACAGACTCAAAGGCCCAGAGGGCTCAGGCGTGTATCACTGTCACATGCAGTGAGTGGAGTGGGACGTCGTGAGCGGAGTGGAGAGGGCACAGGACCCCACCTGGGGGGATCAGGTCTCAGTTCCAACTGATAGCTGATAAATGGGAAAGGGGTTTCAGTGAGACCAGAGCTTTCCAGATAAACTAGAAATCCAGACTTTTATGTGACATCTCCTGTAGTTAAAAGGTTGGCAATTAATTCAAATATTCTTAAACTTTTTATAAACAGCAAGGTCCTACTGCAGAGCACAGGGAGCTATATTCAGTATCCTGGGATAAACCATAATGGAAAAGAATATGGAAAAGAATATATATATGTATAACTGAATCACTTTGCTGTACAGCAGAAATTAACACAACACTGTAAATCAAATATACTTCAATAAAATTAAAAACAACAAAAAAATATTTTTGAACTTTTTGTAAGCCACATAATCTGTAACCTGCAGGCCTGGTTCTGTCCTTGGGGTACCGATTCATGACTTCTGGTGTAGATCCCTCCATAGTAAGCAGGGTGAAGAGCTCTACACAGAACAGGGGAGGCCGAGGGCTGACCACTATGGACAATTCTGAACTAAACAGGCTAGCTCTCCTGGATCTGACGGCATGGATAGTTTGGGATGGAACAGTGTAGACCACCGAATGTGACAGTTCTAGGTTACACAGGAGAGACTAGTGGTTCCCAATCGGGGGTGATTTTGCCTCAAGGGACCTTGTCAATGTCTGGAGACATTTTTTTACTGTCACAACTCAAGGTGGGTAGAGGCCAGGGACGCTGCTAAATATCCCACAAGGCACAGGACAGCCACCCCCATCCCTAACAAAGTACTTATCCATCCAAAAAGTCAGCAGAGCCGCTACCGAGAAACAAGGGTGTAGACGCTCCTGGAGGAAAGCCTGGACAGTCCTGGGTAGGAGCGTGTAACACTGCTCAGTCATAACGGTGGCCACTCGCCACCCATGACAAGCGGGCATCTGCAAGGTGCCTGGGGAAGCTAAGGCGCTAAATATTTCATTTCATTTTAATTTAATTTACATGTTATGAAATCTCAATTCAAATCAAGTATTTCCAATGAAATATTAAACTCTGAATTGAGATGTGCTCTAAGCATGAAATACACGCCAAATCTCAAAGACGTAATGCAGAAAAATGTAAACGATCTCATTAATCATTTTTATATTGATTACATGTTGATAATATTTTTGCTCTAGTGAGTTAAACAGACATTATTAAAATTGATTTCACCTGTTTCTTTTTATTGGGGGGATGGGGCTATGTGAATATGTGGCACATGTTGTATTTCTACTGGACAGAGCTGGTGGAGAGCATCTTGAATCTCTAGCACAGATAGTCCTGAGTTGGGCAAAACAGAGCATCTTGAATTCATTAACATGCATACCTCTGGGGTGAACAATGTAGACCATTCCGGGTTCGTTAGCATGGATAGTCAGGGTGCATGGGAAGAGTGGCGGGGGAGGGGATGCATTAGAGGGGGAGGGGAGGGCAGGGAGGGTGATGACCTGAGGAGGGGACAGGAGGGAAGGTCACACAGGGTATGGCGGGCTCTGGTGAGGAGTTTGTACTTGACCTAAAAGAACACGGGAGACCCTGAAGGGTTTTAAGCAAGCACATGATGTGATTGTATTTGTGTTTCAGGACAAGCCCTCTGGCAACAGAGTGACAAATGGATTGGGGAAAAAAAAAAAAAAAAAGTCTGGCTTTTACACAGAAAATGCCCCAGCAGAGACTGTGATTGTATTTTGCTCTCCAAGTTGCATCTTTCATGCCACCTGGCACATGGGAGACACTGGATAAATACTTGAATGAATGAATCAATCAGTATCTCTAGTATTCTGTTCCCTAGTTCAAGGCCACACCTGAGCACTGCCTAGCAGCTAGCAGCAACTTTCCCTTATCTTTTCTGAGTACAAATTAATTCCCAGCTCCCACCCTCCTACATAAAAAAAAAGAGGAGAGTGGAGAAAAATATCATTTCTTGGAAAGAAAAACCTCTCTGTGACTGTTTTCCCTCTTCAAATTCTTAAGCAATTATAAATTGTTCAGAGATATTAAAGGTATAAAACCAGCATTCATGTCCCCCAAACAATTTCTTTCTTTTCTTTTCTGTGTAAAGAGATGAGAAGAGATGGTGTAAGTGACCAGAACCTCCAGCAGCTCAAGAATGGGCCCTCGGAGAGACACAGGGCGAGAAAGAGACCCACCCAGCCAGGAGGGAACAGACCCTACGTGGGATGGGAAGGGGATGGGGTAGGGCACTGTCCCAGGACCTCAACACCGAGCCCAGAGCTGATGTGTTCCAGGCTGTGCAACCCTGGGCAAGTCTGCACAACCTCTCTGGGCTCACCCTGTTCCCCGGGGGCAGTTACTTTAGTTCGAGTGCAGCTCTCAGGTGCCCTGGCAGAAGTCATTAGAGTCCACGGGCACACGGATGGGCAGGGCAGGGCAGGGGAGTGGGTACAGGGACATCAGACAGGAGGCCTGGCTCTGTCCCAGCTCGGCTGTGCAGCTGTGGGGGTCCCTGACTCACTGGGCCACATTTTCCCCACAAGGAAGGGGTGATGGACTTGTCCCTGAGCTCGTGGCTAGGCTGAGGGCATGAACTCTCCCCCACGGGGCAGGTGTCGGACAGACAGACACCAGGATGTCTCAGAAGCGCCAGACGTCTAAAGCCCAGGTGAGGGCAGTGAGCTGTGGCTGCCTGTCCCAGGGTGGACATGGGCTCCCGGGGGGCCTGAAGGGAGCCCGTTTTCCACAGGCAGTTAGACAAGCTCTCTGCCCCATCCTCCATTACACAGTTGACCAAGTCCTGTCTGGTGGAAGGAGTTTGTCACCCATCCTCCTTCCTGCAGCCTGGCCCTGTCCCTCCCTCCCTCCACTGCAAGGTGCCCTTAACAGCAAGAATCCTTTTTACCATAACTCAGGGGGAAGGGGGAGCGGACCCTCTTTAGTACAAGTCTTGGGAGAAATGCTAGCCGTGTGTTAACCCCCTGGGTGTGAGAGGTTTGCAGATATTGGGCCCTGAAGGGGGCACCCCCTGCCCCGCCTCCGTCTCAGAATCAAGGCTTCCCCACCCCCCACCCCCCAGGGGCTCAACTCAGGAGAAAGCGGGACCTTAGGAAGAGGGAAATGGAGGTGACAGAGGGACAGGAGAGACCAGAACTGAAACAGGAGGGAAGGGGGCAGGGCACAACCTTTAAAAGAATGACGTAGCCTGAGGACATGACATAAACTGATTAGAACCAAATGGGCCCAAGATAGCCGACAAGTCAACTTCCACTAGACCTTGAGCCTCAGTATACACTCATTGTAACACGTCAGCAAGCTAAATGACACACCCACAGGCGCCACGACAGTTCCAAGGCCGACCAGAAGGTTCAAAAAGTGGGCGGTGGCCCAATTCATGGAAATCCCCGCCCCTTCCCCAAATGCTGGAATACTCCTCCCACTCATTAGCCTACGAAATCACCTACCGCTATAAAAACTGGGACAACCCCATTCCCTGGTGCCACTCTGGCCTTCTGAGATGGCCCACAGTCTGTCTGTGGAGCGTGTCTCTCTCTAAATAAATCCACTCCCTACCTACCACTTTGTCTCTCACTGAATTCTTTCTGAGATGAGACGTCAAGGACCTGAGCTTCATTAATGACACCAGGTGTGTGATCTCAGTTGGAAGACCGTCGGTTTTGGCTGGTTCAGGCCCCAGCTGCATGGGTTCAAGTCCCAATCTGAGGTGCACAGTTTCAGAACCACTGAGAAGAGGACAGAGGCCCCACACCCAAGAACAGAGCCTGGGAGATGCCGAAGAGAGCAGAGAGGTCACCCCAGCAGTGTGTGTGGATCCCTGGGTGGTGTCCCCTGAAACTGGAGTGAAAAATAAATGTTCATCCTCTGTGGGGTTTTTTAGCGGGTGGGGAGGCGGGGAGGTTCTGCCCCTCTCTTCCACAATAAGGGGCTGGTGCCTGGAGGACAAAATATTTACTGCACACTTGCCACGTGCTGCCTCACCCAGTGTCCACTGCGAGGGTCCCCTGCCGTATTCCAGAGACTGCTCCCCGACCCTGCTGTCCTCTCGCCTCATCCCACAACGCTCATCCCCTCCTGTCCTCTCTGCTAGATCCCCGCCGCCCACCCCCACCCTCCAGGGTCTTCCCAGGCTGCAGTACCGCCTTCCCCATGATGCTTCCCTGACCTCAAGGGCCTTCTTGTTCTGAACGCTCATTGCTTTTTACATCCTGACCAACACCCATGGTGCAAGACACGTGCACAATCAAAATCCTGTTTCATCTTCATGACAAGCTTTTGAGTCTGACGGTAGAATTATCCTAACTCTTAAGATGAGAACACTGAGGACCAGGGGTTTCAGGTCCCTGGGCAGTGGCTGGAGGAGACTCAGGGTGTATCCTCCTCCACCTCGTCATCAGCAGCTCCATCCCCCCACACTCCACCGCCCCCTGTCCATGCAAGCTGGTGCGATAAGGTGGGAAGAGCACAGGCTTTGGAGTTAGACAGACCTGGGTTCAAATCCTGACTCTGCCACTCACTGCCTTTGTGATCTGGGTAGCTCCCCTCCTCGGAGAGGGACTCAGTAGTCTCAACTGAAAATTGGGGGAATTGTCATCCCAGCCCCACTGAGTAGCCAAAAGGGGAGGACGAGGTCGTGTGGGCAAAGCCCCTCGCACTGGGGCTTCCCTGATGGTGCAGTGGTTGAGAGTCTGCCTGCCAATGCAGGGGACACGGGTTCGAGCCCTGGTCCGGGAGGATCCCATATGCCATGGAGCAACTGAACCCGTGCGCCACAGCTACTGAGCCTGAGCTCTAGAGCCTGTGAGCCACAACTACTGAGCCTGTGTGCCACAGCTACTGAAGCCCGCACGCCTGGAGCCCGTGCTCTGCAACAAGGGAAGCCACCACAATGAAGCCTGTGCACTGCAACGAAGAGTAGCCCCCGCTCGCCACAACTAGAGAAAGCCCACGCACAGCAATGAAGACCCAAGGCAGCCAAAAATAAATAAAATTAAAAAAAAAAAAAAAGCCCCTCGCACTGGGTCCAAAGAGAAAGCGTACTGTCATCATCACTGTGATGGCAGATGAGGAAACTAAGGCCCAGAGATTGCTAAGCAACTTGCCCAAGATTCCATGGCAGGCAGGCAGCCAAGCAGGGCCTCATGACTCCAAGTTCAAGGCTGTGCCTCTCCCCTCTATTTCTCGCTGAACTTGGTTTTGGAACAAAGCAGGCTGAGCAGCCCTGAGCCTGACTTCTGCAGAGACTAAGGAACAAGGATTTTTGTCTCAGACTTCTATGTGCTTACAGAGCCGCCACACGCTCCCACGCCCTTCCCCATCCCAGGCAAAGAAGACAAAGCTCAGCAGAGAAGGCTCTTCTGGCTATTGCCCCTGAGGCTGGGCATTAGTCACAACAAAACTTTGGCAGGAGATCCAGGAAGCCATACACTGGGCACTTAGGGAATGCCGGGTCTTTTACACCCATTGCTGCCCTCCAGTGTCCCTGCGAAGAAGGTCAATAGCTCTCAGGACTGGAGTTCATGGGAGAAAGAAAAGGAAAAACAAAACAAAACAAAACTGGGGAGGCGCAAAGAAAGAGTTGCCTGAAGCTTTACTGTTTACAGGAAATTGGATGGTGCCACTTTCTCTGCTTGAAATCCTCTAGTGCTGCCCTCTAGTGGTAGATGCAATATAGCAGCCATTAGTCCCAGCTGTTTGAATTTAAATTTAAAGTAACTAAAATCAGACTTCCCTGGTGGTGCAGTGGTTAAGAATCCACCTGCCAGTGCACGGGACAGTGGTTCGAGCCCTGGCCCGGGAAGATCCCACATGCTGAGGAGTAACTAAGCCCGTGCGCCACAACTACTGAGCCTGCGCTCTAGAGTCCGCGTGCCGGGACTACTGAAGCCCGAGTGCCTAGAGCCCGTGCCCTGCAAAAGGAGAAGACACCGCAATGAGAAGCCCGTGCACAGCAACGAACAGTAGCCCCTGCTCTCCACAACTAGAGAAAGCCTGCACGCAGCAACAAACACCCAATGCAGCCAAACATAATAAATAAATAAAATTTTAAAATAATAAAGTAAATAAAACTAAATAAAACAAAAATTTCAGCTCCTCATCTGCACCAGCCACACTCCAAGCACTCGGCAGGCACATATGGGTCGTGGCTACCATATATATGGACGACTGGGGTACAGAACATTTCCGCCATCAGAGAAAGTCCTGCCGGAATCTGCTGCTCTGGCAGCTTCCCATTGCTGTTGGGATGAAAGTCCGGCTCCCACGGGGGCCAGCAGGCCCCGGTGAGCCAGCCCCACCTTCTCTCCAGCCTCCTCTCAGGGTACTCTCTGCCTCTTTCTGACCCGGAACCCATTACCCCATTCAGCAGATGAGAAACTGAGGCGCAGCGAGGTGCAAAATCAGCACAGCCAGTAAATGTTGAGACTTAGGCTCAAACCTATGTCTGGCCCATAAGCCTTCACCACCTCTTTGAAGTTCTTTATTGCCCCATGACATTAAGGAAGAGGCCTTCATCCCGCTGTTCCCAAGCCCAGCTCCACCCCTTCAGGCTCCCGCCCTGACAGCCTCTCAGACAGCAGAGCTGAGGTGCCCTTCCGCCCATGACCATGCCAAGGTCAAAGGCAGAATATCCAGGGCATAGCCCAGCCCTTCTCTTCCATCAGCAGAAGGAGCATGTCCCCGGGCTGCTGGCTCGTACTGGCCAAGAGCCCAGAGCAGACAGAGCGGAGGCAGGAAGGATCCTTTTAAAACAAGAAAACGGATTCGAAGAAATTTCTTTCTCTTTTTTTTGGCTGTGCCGTGCAGCTTGCGGGATCTCAGTTCCCCGACCAGGGATTGAACCTGGGCCACAGCAGTGAAAGCCCCGAATCCTAACCACTAGACCACCAGGGAACTCCTCCAAAGAAACTTCTTCATGACAATACCTGTAAACACACGTTCACACATAGGAATGCATACACTGCCTGGCACACACTCACGCACATCAGCACACCTGCAGACTGACACACTCACACACACACACTGGTTGGCACACACACAGTCACAAACACACACACAAGCTGACTAGCATGGACACACACACATGCACAAAGGAGAACGTTCAAGGCTACACAAGCTTGTTAACACAGACGGCAGTGCCGACACCCAAAACATACCAGAAAGACGGCCAGGAGAGTGTGCCCCGACTTCACGCAGAGCTCCTTCTCTGAAGGCAGTGGCCTTCCTGTTTTATCTCTGACAAACCTCCAAGTTCCAAAGACAAGCACCCACGAAGGCTGGTGAGAAGCACACAAACAGCCTTACAGATTGGCTGAAAGCCAGTCAGCGCAGGGGACAGCAGAGGATGGGGTGGCATCACCCGGGTGCTAAAAGGTGGCCTGTAGGAGACAGTCTCGGGAGAGGACAGCAATGATGGGACAAAGGGAAACTGTCCAGCACCCTGGCCAGACCAAGAAAATGTCAGAGCCATCTCTGGACCCCCCTGCAGTGAGCTGCAAGTCCCCACAGCACAGCCAAGAGCCGTTCAAGCCTCCTAAAACATCAGTGCCTGAGCAGGTGTCGCAGGGAGAAGAGAAGGAAGGAGACTGTCAGGATGGGTGTGAGATGGGGAATTTCCGAAGCTCACGAATATTTGCAAAAATACTCAGGCCAAGGCAATGCCCTGACTTTCCACAATAGCCCCAAACAGGAAAGGACCCGAATATCCACCCATGAAGGACTAGACGGGGCATACTGCATGTAGAATTCAATGGAAGATTACTCAGCAATTAAATAAACCACTGACACACAACGGTGTGGACAAACGTCAGAAGCATGATCCAGAGTGAGAGAATCTAGGCACAGAAGGGAACGTACTGCAGGACTCTATAAAATTCAGCCACTGGCAACACTACTCTGCGCAGTGAGACGTCAGGAGAGTGGTTCCCCCTGGTGGGGACAGAGTTGGATGCAGACTTAGAAGGGACCTGAGGGAATTTCTGAGCTACTGGAATTATCTTTTTTTCATTGGGCTGTACATTTAAGATGTGCGGCCTTTACTGTATGCATGTTATGCTTCAATAATTTTTTTTTAAGAGGGAGGGAACAGGCTGGGGAGCAGGTGAGTTTGTGGGAGCCAAGGCCCAGAGGGCTCCCTGTAGGAGTGGGCTGGTGTTGCACCTGCTGGGCTGGCCCCTGCAGGGGGCGCTCTTCCTGCCCACCTGGTCCTGCCATGCCCTCCTCCCAGGGGCCGTGAACCTGAGCCCCAGCAGGCCTCACAAAGGGGGTCTTTGTGAGGAACCATTCCAAATCAGGATGGACCCCACCCCAGCTGGAAGGGGGCTCACTCCCCCTCCCTTCATCTCTCTCTCCTTCTCTCTCTCTCTCTCACACACACACACACACACTCACACACACACACACAGAGCCCTGCTGGGGCTGAACTGCAGAGCCTGGGTAGAGCCCGTTAGGGGACCGTGGTCTGGAGGAGGGAGAAAGTGGGCTCTGTCACGCTAAGCATCGCTGTGCCTGTGTCAGGAGGAGAAGCCTCCCACCCCCACCTCCAGGCAGGGCCCCTGCAGTGTGGCCCCATGTCCTGGTGCAGCTCCATCAGCCCCAGGATGTTGCAGTCTGCTCCCACCTGCTTCAATCACCATGACTCCTGAGTTCTCCTGCTGCCTCCTTGGGCCTCAGCTTCTCCCATCTCTAAAATGGGGTTGTTATCAACTTGAAAGATGGCCATGGGGACAAAATGTGGCCTTGCCTAGCCCAGCCCTGACACACAGAAAGGACCCCAGTCCACACGTCCATTCCCTTCAGTTTGCCCCCTTCCCTTGCTGTTGCAAATTGAGCTCTGTGATCAGTGTGACCTCAGGGTCTCTGGGCTGAGGACAGAATCACCCGGGCCCCTAGAAACCATAGAGTGGCCTCCCAGGCCCTCCCAGGAGGTTGGGGTGCAGTGGGGCTGGGTGGGACCGGGCACTGTGTTTTTCACAAGTTCCCCAGTGACTCTCACATCAGGGACATCAGGGAAATTCTGCCGGGAAGGATGGGGGCATGCAGACTCCAGGCGAGATGCTGGTACCTGCCTCATCTGGTGGTTGCAAAACCTCCAAGATGTTACTGTTCGGCAGGGGGTGGGGTATGCATGTGGATGTGCTGCCTTCAGACCCCCACCCTCAAATCCAAGCACAGAGTAGGTGCTCAGATTATTGTATTACTATAGGAGACTCAGCAATGGATCCAGGCACAGGGGGACCAGGAGGAAAGGCCAAAACAGCAAGCCAAGGCTGGGCCCTCACAGGCCTCTAAAGTCAGTGAGGTCCCAGACGGGAGACGAGGGGGGCCCAGCAGGGGGCTTCAAGCCTCAGGACAGCGCAGCCCCCCAACCGGGAGCCTCAGGGCTCAGAAGAGAAACGGACCACAAACACGAAAACAACTACCACCACCTTTTCTGGGTCCCACTGTGTGGGAGCACAGCCTAGGAGGTGCTTTGCCAACATTCTTTCATTTAAGCCCATCAAGGCAAAGAGGCAAGAAGTATGAGGGCTGCATGCGACTTCCACGGGTCCGCAGCACTTCCGCCTTTGTGGGCACCTTCCTCCATCAAAAACACCATTAAAAGTTATATGTTACGACTGCATTGGTATAAAGAGGATTATAGCCCAGCCCGGATTACATTCTTCTTCTGATTTTAAAAGAAGTTAGAAGGTTGTTGTGGGTCCCTGTATTTGTTTCCTACTGCTGCTATAGCAAGCTACCATCAATATAGTGGCTTAAAATAACATACATTTGGGGCTTCCCTGGTGGCGCAGTGGTTGAGAGTCCGCCTGCCGAGGCAGGGGACACGGGTTCGTGCCCCGGTCCGGGAATATCCCACATGCCGCGGAGCGGCTGGGCCCGTGAGCCATGGCCGCTGAGCCTGCGCGTCTGGAGCCTGTGCTCCGCAACGGGAGAGGCCACAACAGTGAGAGGTCCGCGTACCGCAAAAAAAAAAAAAAAAAAAAAAAAAAACCGTATATTTATTATCTTACAGTTCTGGAGGTCAGAAATCTGAAACAGGTGTCACTGAGCTAAATTCAAGGTGTCGGCAGGGTTGCCTGCCTTTACAGGAGGCTCCAGGGGAGACTCGTTTCCCTGCCTTTTCCAGCCTCTGGAGGCCACCCACATTCCTTGGCTTGTGGTCCTTCCTCCATCTTCAAAGCTGCTCCAGTCCTTCTCATGTAGCATCCCTCTGATGCCTCCTCTCTGCCTCCCTCTGACTCATTTAAGGACCTCTATCATCACGGTGGGCCTACCAGGGTAATCCAGACTAATCTCTCCATTTCAAGGTCAGCTGATTAGCAACACTAATTCATCTGCAACCTTAATTCCCCTTTGCCATGTAGCAGCATATCATCTTCACGGTTTCCAGGGATTAAGAAGTGGACATCTTTGGGAGGCCATTCTTTTGTCCACCAAAGCCCATCAATTAGTATCTTGGGCCCTAGGTACTGTGTCGAATGGATAAACTGGCCCTGAACCTTAGTGTTCTCACTTCATAGCTGAGAAAGCTGAGGCTCAGAGAGTGCAAGCAATTCACTAGAGGCTGCACAGCTTGGACTTGAGATTGCCACCCTCTGAAGTCGGGGATGGGGTGGGCAGCTATGGTCAGGGTCCTGGGGAAGGTCCTGCGGGGGCATCCAAGCCGTCTGCACCAACAGGTAGGACACTTGCAAGGGCCTGGGTTTGGTGGGGGGGCCTGGTTGGTGGGGGCTGACCCAGCCCCTCAAAGCTCCCAGCACTCTGCAGGAAGGCGATGCTGGCAGGTGCCGACAATACGGAGCCGGGGGGCCGGGGGCTCCATGATTCACGGCCGAGCAGATGCCTCCCTGCACCAACATGCTGAATCTTAATAAAACAGATTCATTTATCTCTGACATTTATGACCGGAGACAGAAATCGTGTTGGGGGAAATGTATTACTTTTCAAATACACATTTGCTTCTTCCTCATCACCTACCAGTCAGCAGATGTAGGTAAGAGTTATTTATTTGAGGTTCCTATTAACCGGTAATTAAGTTGCTAACACACTATGAAAAATGCAATTATCTGGGTGAGGGCATCCTCTTCCGGATGGGCAAACCAGGCTACAGAGCTGGCTGGAGACCCCGCTATGCCCCCGCGACATGGGGACTGTGACCCAGAGAACCCAGAGAGGCCAGAAGGGGAAGGTGGGGGAGGCCGGAGGTACGTCCAGCAGAGGTCAAGGACCCTCAACTCTGATTCTGGGAATCCGGTGATTCGAGAGGCCCCGAGGAAGGTGATGATGGGTCATGCTGGGGCCGCAGTGGGGCTCACAGCAGGACACAAGCATGGTAGGAGAAGGACAGGTCCAGGACTTAAGGGTGGGGGCCCAAAAGTTCATTAGTGCACCCTCCAGAATAGTAATTCCTGCCATTCACAAAGCACCTACTGTGCGCTGAGCCCCTGGCAGACAGCTCCTTGAACCCTCTGTGATAACCATGGCTAACACATGCTGGTGTGCTGACTGTGGGCGGCACTGTCCCTGCATTTCACACAATGCCTGCCAAGGTGTTCCCAGTTTTCCAGGTGAAATAACCAAGGCACAGAGAGGTTAATTCACCTGCCCATGGTCACACAGCTTGGGGACCAAGATGCATATTTAAGTGGCTGGGCACCAAGGGCAAGAGGACCAGCCCCTCCTTACTTGCTGGGAGACCAAGAGTCTCAGGGAGTCCCCCAGACCCTCCCTCACCTCCGCAAATCCACCATACACATCAGGCCACCCTACCACTGACAAGGGTCTCAGGCCAGGAACAGAAAGGGAGGCAGGCGAGGGAGGCGAGAATCACCCCTCTCCCCAGCTGCCTGCCCAGATCGCCTCACAGATAATTCTCTCTAATGTTTATTGCCTTTCCGCTTATTTATTAGCCAGGCTGCCTCAAAATTTATGCCATATCAATGTCGTAACAACAGCTCAGCTGAAAGGATTGATTTCTTTTATTTAAGATGAAACTAGCTTAGTTTCGAGGCCCTGAGCAAAATCCTCATGTTTGCTGAAAAGATGCTGCTTGGCAAGGGGATTCCTGGGAAGAATCCCAAAAGCTGGAGCCCCTATGGGCAAGCTGCCGGCCTTCAAGGCTCATGGTTCCCAAGGCAGCGCCACCAACGCCAAGGAAGACAAAAGAGGGGAAGATGTGTCACTGACCAGGGCACTGCCACACATACTGCCTCAGTCATGCTGGGAAAGGCGTGTCTCCTCCCCTCCAATTCCTAAATGAGGCCACTGAGGCACAGAAGTGTTGAGAAACTCACCCAAGCCACACAGCAAACTAGGTTTGTCTACCTCTAAGTAGATGAGCCTTCTCTGAACCTAGTGATGATGGGAGGTTTTTCCCCAAAGTAAATTTGCTGAGTTTCTGAAACCACATCATAAAATGAATTGTCATAAAGCAGGACACGTTTCGCCGCAGGAATGATGTAAGGTATTCAGCTTGGGATCCTGATCAATGGCTGGGCATCCAATACATCATAAATATGACTAGCCCCGCATCATAAATATAAACATACAATAACCGTAAATGTCTTAATAATCAGCCAAGATGTAAACCCTAAATGGTCATGTAAAATCTGTCACAAGTCTAGAACTTGGGAATAAATACAGCATGCGTATTTGTCACAGGAGAAACCCTAAAGTATTATAAATAATGCACGCATTCAGTGCATAAAAAAATAGAGTTCTCTCATATCATAAACTTGACTTTAAAGTAATGAGTTGCTATAGCAGGGAAAGGAGGGACCTTAAATTTTATTTATCCTAGTTACCATCTGATGCTGGGATCCCCATCACAACAGCATTGCCAGAGTCTTCCAGCCTCCACTTGAACACCCCCAGGGATGGGGAGCTCACTACCTCTATGGCCTCCTAATCTACTGTAGGTTACACTTCCCTTGCTGTTCCCCAGCATCCTATGGTTGCTTGAAAGGAATAAGAACAGCACTCCAAGCAGGGTGTATCTAGCAAGGATCTTGTCCTTGATTAATGTTCTGTCACCAGCAAGCTGTGTGACCCTAGGTAAGCTACTTCACTTCTGTGAGCCTCAGTTTCCCCACTGAATGATTTAATAGTATCTACACCATACATTGTTATAAAGCCCACATAAGGTAATTCATGCTAGCATTACTTTTAATATTATTATCCTATTGACTGAGCGTCCTCAGTTTCTCTCATATGTGTCTCCCTTGTCTTTGGGCAGCTGCTCTGGATTTGTTTTTCTGTTTTTTAATATTTATTTATTTATTTGGCTGCACCAGTTCTTAGCTGCAGCACACAGGATCTTCACTGCCGCGTGCAGGATCTTTGTTGCGGCATGTGGGATCTAGTTCCCTGACCAGGGATCGAACCTGGGGCCCCTGCATTGGGAGGGTGGAGTCTTAGCCAATGGACCACGAGGGAAGTCCCTTGATTTGTTTTTTAAGCCCAGGTGCGAGGCCTTGAACTCATCTTTGTAACGTCACATATTGTTATTTTGAACCATTTCTTTACCCTAAGACGTCTTTGGCTCCCGACCCTATCACCCAACACGTTCTCCATCCCATCAGGGTTTGAATAGCTCACTGCTTTGATTAGTAGACAATCAATGTCTTCTTCTAAGTCACTGACAAAAAATGCTGACCCAGATGGGCCTGGGATGGAGCCCTGTGACCTACCACTGTAGACCTTCCTCTAGGTCGGTGTTTCCCAAATCGTGTTCCACCGAACCTTTATTTTCCATGAGATACAAATGTGTGTTTAGGAATAAAGGAGCCTTTTATCAGATGAAATTGATACACACAGATAATAAAACAGCATTTGCATGAAAAAGCAAATATATAACATCTAATGGTAAGCTTCCAGGCTAGATGGTTTACCTTCCAATAGTATGGGAGGTAGTATTTAAATCCATTTTGTCCACTAAGATTTAATTTTATAAAAGAACTCTAGGAATTCCCTGGTAGTGCAGTGGTTAAGAGTCCGCCTGCCAATGCAGGGGACACAGGTTCGAGCCCTGGTCCAGGAAGATCCCACATGCCGCGGAGCAACTAAGCCCGTGCGCCACAACTACTGAGCCTGTGCTCTAGAGCCCGTGAGCCACAACTACTGAGCCCGCGCGCCTAGAGCCCGTGCTCTGCAACAAGAGAAGCCACTGCAGTGAGAAGCCCGCGCACCGCAACGAAGAGTAGCCCCCGCTCGCCACCACTAGAGAAAGCCCGCGTGCAGCAATGAAGACACGACACAGCCAAAAATTAAATAAATAAACTTAAAAAAAAAGAAAATGGCAGCTGGTTTTTAAAAATAAATACATAAATAAAAGAATTCCAAGCTACGTGTAAAGATGTGCAATGTCACTAGTCATTTCAGATATGTAAATCAAAACCACAATGAAATATCTCACTGCATACCCATTAAGATGGCTACTATAAAAAAAAAAACAGAAAGTAACAAATTTTTGAGAACGTGGAGAAATTGGAAGACTTGTGTATTATTGGAAGGAATGTAAAATGGTGCTACCAGTATGGGAAACAGTATGGTGGTCCCTAAAAAATTAAAAATATAATTACCACATGATCCAGAAATTCCACTTCTGAGTTTATACCCAAAAGAATTAAAAGTAGAAACTCAAACACATATTTGTACCCTCATGCTCATAGCAGTACTACGCACAATAGCCAAAAGGTAGAATCAACCCAAGTGTCTATCGACAGATGAACAGGTAAGAAAATGTGGTGCGTGCGTACAATGGGATATTTTTCAGCCTAAAGAGGAATGAAGTTCTGACACATGCTGCAACATGGATAAGCCTGGAGGACACTATGCTAAGTGAAATAAGCTGGTCACGAAGAGACAAATACTGTTTGATTCCACTCACATGAGGTCCTGGAGTAGGTCAAAATCAAAAGGACAGACAGTAGAATGGCGGCTGCCAGGGGCTGGGTGAGGGGAGAATGGGGAGCTGCTGTTTACTGGGTACAGAGCTTGGTTTTGCAAGATGGATAGAGTTCTGTGGATGGGTGGTGATGAATGCATAGCAGTGTGAATGTACTGAATGCCACTGAACTGTACAGTTTAAAACGGTTAAGATGGTAGATCTTCTGTTATGTGTACCTCCTACGAGTGCCCTCCCCACAGCCAATCACTCCCTCCTTCCTCGGATGCTTTATTTCTTTCAGCGTCCCTGCCCCTGGTGAGAACCCCAGCCATTCCAGAAACTAAGAGGTTCTGAGGCACTTCCTAGGGGCCCTTTGTTTGATCCCACAGGAGCGAGCAGAGCGCGCAGCTGCCATCAAGTCTGACTCATCTCTGTGGGCTCCTCCTGTTTAGACCCCAGGCACCAGCTTCAAGGGGCTGCCCCCCAGCACAGCCGCCTCAGGTGCCCCACCCCACCTGCCTCCACTGGAGCCCCTCTCAGGGCCAAGAACAGACCTGATGGGACCATAGGGGACTGAGTACCCCAAATATTCTATGCTTCCCCCACCCCGATGTCTGAGAGCCAGCACCACCTCAGACCTGACCCACAGTGGCTCTCTGTGGAATGAATCAATGCCCACATGGAGGTGAGCCGAGCTTTCCTGCCCAAATGAGTATCCATCATTTCAGATTCCTTGCTGCCTCCCCTTCCAGCCCCGCCTAGGACCCAGCCTCCCCAGTGTTAAAGGAAAAATATATTTATGGTACTTGTTAAAGATGGTAGGGCAGACTGTATTCAGGACCACTGCCATAGGTACAGGGACCACTGCAAGAAGATTTGGGGTGGGGGGTAGGGGGATTGGGCCCAACTCTGAGAACAGCATTAGCAAGTGGGAATTTATAGCCAAGGATCAGGATGAGTGGGGGTCAGTGGATGGAAAATTACTAAGAGGAAACATCAGGGGTAAGGGGAATTCTGGCTAAATTGACCTAATAGGATTCTTGCTGAAGACAGGCCAGGGAGCTCAGACATCACCTGGAGGATGCTGGAGGGTGAGAAACCATATCGGATTTCAAGCTCTGGTTAAACTGACTTAGCAGCATTCTTGCTAAAACTAGATTTTTCAAGGAAGTACACAGATGGGTCCAGGAGAAAGTTACAGACCCTGAGTCAAGTTTGATCAAGAAGAGACTCTCTCTCCAGCCCCTCCTGGGGTTTGTGAATGACCTCTAATCAGCAGAGCTTAAACATGAAACCTGCCATCATGCCACTCTCCTTCTCTCAAAAGACATCTTTTGGAAACATGGGCCCACGTTTCCCAAAAACGTCTGTCTAAGCAACGTGAATGGTCACCTTCTCTCCTCCCACCTGTGTCCCCTGAGAACAGAGTCATAGGAAGTCCTGAAGCTGCTCGTCAGTTCTCATCAATGGCCACTAGATGGCAATATCGTGCCTCAGTTACTTTCCGAAAGAGAGCAGCTTGTGGAAACAACACCCAGGATCTATATTAAGCAAAAAGTAAAGAATGGGAGGAAGGAGAGGAAGTGGAAAGGCAGGGACTTTGAATTCCAGCTCCCCCTCCTGCTACGTGGCTATATAACCTTGAACACGCCCATTCATCTCCCAGAGCTTCTGCACCTATAACATGGAGCTAGTGGTGGGAGCTTCTCCTAAGGCAGTCATTAGAGTCCCGGGTGCACATTCGGATCTCCTGGAGCGCTTTAAAACCCAGCGAAGTCTAGCCCCCACGCAGGCCAGTTAAATCAGAATCTCCATGTGTGCCTCTCCTCAACCTAGCACTTAGGAAAGAAGCAAAACAAAACAAAAGCTCCCCAGGTAATTGCAGTGTGCAGCCTGGAGAGAAGCACTGCTCTAGGGCGGCAGTTCTCACGCTTGCGTGCATCAGAATCACTCGATGCTCTTAAATAACACAGATTGCTGGGCCCTACCCCCAGAGTTCCTAATTTAGCAAGTTTGGGGTGGGGCCCAAGAATCGGCTGATGTTGCAGGTCAGAGCCATACTTTTTTTTTTTTAACATCTTTATTGGAGTATAATTGCTTTACAATGGTGTGTTAGTTTCTGCTTTGTAACAAAGTGAATCAGTTATACATATGTTCCCATATCTCTCCCCTCTTGCGTCTCCCCCCTCCCCCCTCCCTATCCCACCCCTCTAGGTGGTCACAAACCACCGAGCTGATCTCCCTGTGCCATGCAGTTGCTTCCCACTAGCTATCTACCTTACGTTTGGTAGTGTATATATGTCCATGCCACTCTTTCACTTTGTCACATACTTTTGAGAGCCTCTGCCACGGCGAGAGAGAGAAAGTCAGCTAACGCATATAAAGCGCCAGGTACCGCGCCTGGCACAAAGGAAACCTTCAGTGAATGTTGGTTACTCTTTTCCTTAACCCACTGCCATGCTTCCAGGCTATCTGTGGGTCACCCTGGCACCAATCTGGGCCCAGTTTTGAAGTCAGACACCCTGCCATCTACTCGCTATATGCCCAGGAATGATTTGAGCCTCAATTTCACGTCTGTACAATAGGAGTGAAAATTCCTGCCTTGCCAGGATGTGATGAGGGAAGGTAATGTATACGTGGCACAGGGTAAGTCTCAAGAACTGGCAGCTCATCTTCATGACCTTGAATTAGGCAATGGTTTCTGAGGTTTGATACCAAAAGCACAACGGACAAATGGAAAAAAAAAATATATATATATATATATAAATTGGACTTCATTATAACTAAAAGCTTTTATATTTCAAAGGACACTATTAAGAAAGTAAAAAAAACAACCCAGAGAATGGGATAGAACATTTGTAAACCACATATTTGATAAGGGACTTATATCTAGACATATAAAAAACTTGCAACACAAGCAAAAAAAAGGACAAATAACCCAAATAAAAATGGGCAAATGATTTGAATAGACACTTGTCCAAAGAAGATATACAAATAGCCAATGAAAAGATGCTCAACAATATTAGTCATTTGGGGGCTTCCCTGGTGGCGCAGTGGTTGAGAGTCTGCCTGCTGATGCAGGGGACACAGGTTCGTGCCCCGGTCCGGGAAGATCCCACATGCCGCGGAGCGGCTGGGCCCGTGAGCCATGGCCGCTGAGCCTGCGCGTCCGGAGCCTGTGCTCCGCAACGGGAGAGGCCACACAGTGAGAGGCCCGCGTACCGCAAAAAAATAATAATAATAAAATAAATAAATAAATATTAGTCATTTGGGAAATGCAAATCAAAACCAGAACGAGATACCACTTCACACTCACGGTAATAGCTAGAATGAAAAGGACAAACATTGACAAGTGTTGGTGAGAATGTGGAGAAATTAGAGCCCTTGTATATGGCTGGTGGAAATGTAGAATGGTAGAGTGGCTCCGGAAAACAGTTTGACAATTCCTCAAAGATTAAATCTAGAGTTACCATATGACCCAACAATCCTGCTCCCAAATACATACCCCAAGAGAATTAAAAACATCTTCACACAAGGACCTAATCAAACTTATAAGCTTCTGCACAGCAAAGGAAACTATAAACAAAAGGAAGAGACAGCCCACAGACTGGGAGAAAATATCTGCAAAAAATGCAACTGACAAGGGCTTAATTTCCAAAATATACAAACAGCTCATACAGCTCAATATCAAAAAAACAAACAACCCAATCAAAAAATGAGCAGAAGATCTAAATAGACATTTCTCCAAAGAAGCCTTACAGATGGCCAACAGGCATATGAAAAGATGCTCAACATTGCTAATTATTAGAGAAGTGCAAATCAAAACTACAATGAGGTATCATCTCACACCTGTCAGAATGGCCGTCATCAAAAAGTCTACATGTACTAAAGGCTGGAGAGGGTGTGAAGAAAAGGGAACCCTCCTACACTGTTGGTGGGAATGTAAATTGGTACAGCCACTATGGAAAACAGTATGGAGGTTCCTCAAAAAACTAAAAATAAAGTTACAACATAAGCCAGCAATCCCACTCCTTTATCCAAAAAAGATGAAAACTCTAACTTGAAAAGATACATGCACCCCAATGTTCATAGCAGCACTATTTACAATAGCCAAGACGTGGAAGCAACCTAAGTGTCCATCAATAGATGGATAAAGAAGATGTGGTACATATATACAGTGGAATATTACTCAGCCATAAAAAAGAATGAAATGCCATTTGCAGTGACATGGATGGACCTAGAGATTATCACACTAAGTAAAGTAAGTCAGACAGAGAAAGACAAATATTATATGATATCACTTATATGTGGAATCTAAAAAATGGTACAAATGAACGTATTTACAAAACAGAAACAGACTCACAGACATAGGAAACAAATTTATGGTTACCAAAGGGGAAGGGGGGGAGGATAAAGTAGGAGTATGGGATTAACAGATTAAAAAAAGAAGGGGTGTGTGTGTGTGTGTGTATATATATATATATCTCCAAATCACTTTGCTGTACACCTGAAACTAACACAATATTGCAAATCAACTGTACTTCAATTTTTTTTAATCTTTACACAAAAGCTTGTAACAAGTGTTCAAGCAGTCTTATTCATAATATCCAAAGAGCAGAAACAACCCAAATGTCCATCAACTGATGAAAGGATAAACAAATGTGGAATATCTACACATTAGAATATTACTCAGCCATAAAAGAATAATGAAGTACTGATAGATACACAGCATGGATGAACCTTGAAAACATTAGGCTAAGTGACAGAATCCAGTCACAAAAGACCAAATATTGTTTGATTCCATTTACAGAAGATGTCCAGAAAAGGCAAATCCATAGAGACAGAAAGAAGATTCCTGGTTGCCAGGGGCTGGGGGTGGAAGAGAACCGGGAGTGACTGCTCATGGGGTGCTGGGTTTCTTTTGGGGTGATGCAAATGTACTGGGATTAGATAACGGTGATTGATGCACAACTTTGTGAATATACTAAAAAAAAAAAAGGAAACTAAATAAAGGTTCTTACATATATAAAATTCTAGAAAAATCCCAACAAGTCTATACTGACAGAATCCAGATTGTCAGTTGCCTGGGGAGGGGAGATAGGCAGGGGATACAAAGGGGCATAAGACAAGTTTGGGGGGTGATAAATATGTTCAATATTTTGATTGTGGTGATGTTTTCACAAATGTATATATATGTCAAATACTGTCAAACTGTATACCTTAAACATATGCAATTTATTGTATACCAATTATGCCTCAATAAAACTTTTAAAAAATAAATAAAGCTCAATAAAGCTTTTTTTTTTTTTTTAAGAGAGGTAACTCTATTGTTGTTGTTTGTCACGGAGAAGATGATATTTGGATTGAACTTCAGGAAGCTGGAAGGACTAGAGTTTCTTTGGGAGGTGGAATTCCAGGCAGTAGGATGGCACATGCAAAGGCCCTGTGGCCCGACAGAGCCCTGTGCGTGTAGGCAACTCACTCCCCCAGCACAGCTGGAGCTGAAGGGTGAGAAGCAGGACTGCAGCGGGCAGCAGGGCCTTGAATACCCAGCTGAGGAACTTGGACCTTGTCCCAAAGAGCAAAAGATGTTGGTCATCAGGCAGGAACTGGCACCAAACAGCAGACTAGTGAAAACACGGGGTGGGGGGGTGAGACTATGCATGACCCTCCCAGAGTGAGGGAGTCCCAGAGCTGAGGCCCTGCAGCACTGGCCTACAGGGTGGGAGCCTCCCTTGTCACCAGGAGTCTAAACCCTCCAAACCCCACCACCCTAACCCCAGTCTTCCCTCACTCCAGCCAACGACCACCATGTGTTTCCTGTGAGTGACCACAGCCAGGACTCAAAAGCAGAAGGAAACTTTCCCAGAAGTACAAACAGAGTGGGAGGACCTGCTCTCCGAAGTGGTCCTTCAGCCCAAGGCAGGGGAATCCCTGATGATGGCCAGATTCTCAGACACAAGGGGGTACAGAAACAGCCCAAGCCTTTGAAGAGCCGTCCATACAGACAAATAGATCCCCAGTTTCCTCCTCTCCCCTGGCAGGATTGCCACAGCACCACCCTGCCCTCCCTGCCCACAGGCTTGTTAGAACTGTACGTAAACTGAGTTAACAGGCTCAGAGACAGCCCCGTGCCTATGAGCGTGAGCCCCGGGGCTGGGGAGGGTTGACTTGGGCCGGGTAGAGTCTCTCGTTTCCCTCCTGGTTCTCAGTGGCATGGCAGGTGGATGAAGCTGGGGGACCCCCAAGACCTCCACCAGCTGTGATCAGTTCCCCCCAGTCTGCCCTGAGTTCTCCCTGGCAGCTTCCTTCCCCAAGACCAGCTCAGACCCCCACCCCCGAGCTGGACTGTGCCCAGAAGATCTGCCTCACAGGCCACAGGGGGCAGGGTCTGGAGACAGCTGAGGGGCCTGGAGAAGGGCCAGAGCCCTGTTTGCCCCATCAAGAGGCAGGATCAAGCGGCTCCTGACCCACCTTCCTGCCCCACAGATGGCAAAGCCTCCGATCCATTGTTCTCTGGGACACTCGAGGCAGGACGCAAGCAACGCGGGGCCCAGAGGTAGGAAGTCCTGGCTTCCGTGCAGCAAGCTCTCTGCCAGACTCAGGCTTGCCCTCCAATCAGGGAGGAAGGGCCCGTGGTCCCATCCTGCCACTCCCGGCTCGCTGGGCCACCCTGGAGCAAGGCCTTGACCTCTCTGGGCTTCTGCAGGAGATGAGGGTGCACAAGGCTTGGTCAACAGGGTAACAGAGACAGATGATTCCAGATGATGGAGGAGAAAGGGGCTGCCCCCAGGCCTGGTCCTCCTCTGGCCCAGCTGCACCCCTCAGCCCACTTGTGCACCCACACACATACATGGTCACATCAATGTGGGCGTCTTACATGGTCCACGCAAGCTCTGGCACGTGCACGTGTCGCCACACGGCTGCCAAACAAACGCCGCACACATGCAGAGGCCGCGCTCACACCCTCACACGTGCGCCCCCCACCATCAACCTCTCTGTGGCGTCACTGTCATGACTCACGTTTATCGAGTGGCTACTGTATGACAGAGACAGCTCTGTGCACTTTACCTGAACCTCCTCAATGACTCCTTCCAGCAACCCCACGAGGAAGGTGCGCAATCACTCCCATTTTACAGAACGGGAAGCTGAGGCACCAAAGGTGCGTCCAGGATCAGCGGGACAGTAAGCAGCAGGCGTGCCCGGGATCTCAACCCTCACGTCAGGCTGCTCCTGGGTACCCCTCAGCCCCGAGCTCCAACACCGCTTCCTAACAGCCTGCCCGGATGTGGTGGGAGAAAAGTGAGAAACATCTGGGAAAGTGCTGTGCAGATAAGGTATTGTTCTCACTGTCGGGAATTCAATCCCTGTTCAATCGGTCCCTTCCTGGCCAAGGAAAGGCCTCACTTAGTCCAGCTCCAGCAACTGTACACTCAACAGCCACAGCTTGTGGCTCCCCAGCCTGGCCACAGACCACCAGACTGGACGGGGCGAATCACCTAAAATTCAGGGCTCCTCGGGGCGCGCCCGGTGAGAGGTCCCCCGGGGTCCCCCGTGTGGCTTGAAAGGCCCCGGCCGCCTGGCTTCACTCCAGCCAGTCCCTGATTTCCCCCTCCCAGGAGCTCAACGCTTCCACCCAGGGAATGGCCTCTCCTTCCCAAACAGGCCTCTGTGCCTCTGACCTTGCTGTTCTCTCTTCCTGGCCAGTCCTTCCTCTTGCCCTGCCCATCTTCTGGCAGCTCCCCAGGCTACCTCCTCCAAGCACCCCCCGCACAAGGCACACACCTCTGTCGCCAACCTGGCTCCACCAGTGCTGCTTACACTGGTCTGACACATCGAAAGCCGGGACCCAGCCCGGTCACCTCTGCGTCCCCCATGCCCACCTCAGAGCTAGACAAAGCCTGCACATCATGAAATGTATTTTTTTAAACAATAAACAAGTACAAAACACTATCAAACAATGACATGTTGCCTGGAGTAGGATGCTGATGTAGAGTGAGCACTCAACTGGGAACTGGAAGACGAGGGTTGGAATCCTGGCTCCGCTGCTCAGGAGCTGTGTGACCTTGGGCAAGTTACTCAGCTTCTCTGAGCCTCAGCTCCCTCATCAGGGAAATGGGAATATGAATAGTACCTACACTTCTCAGGGCTGTAGTGAGGAATCGTTATATAAGAGGGGAGGAGCCCAGTAGACTTTGGAACTGAATGAGTGGGGTACAGGTGAGATGGGATCTTTCCAAGGGGCAAGATGCTTTCCAGAATGGGAGTTTAGCAGGGCTGGATGGAGGGGTGGTGCTGGGTTGGGCTAACAGAGGTAGGAAGGAAGAGCATCCTGGGTGCAAGGGAAATCGTGCAACTCAGGCTGGGACTTGAGCCCCAAGGGCCAGGACTCGAACCCAGCCAAAACCCAGACTAGGACTTGAACCCATGTTATTTGAACTGAGATCACACGCCACCTGGTCTCAGGACTTAATGAAGCTCAGGTTCTTGATGTCTCATTGCAGAAAGAATTCAGTGAGAGACAAAGTGGTAGGTAAGAAGTGGATTTCTTTAGAGAGAAACACGCTCCACAGACAGACTGTGGGCCATCTCAGTTTTTATAGGGGTGGGTACTTTCATAGGTTAAGGAGTGGGAGGAGTATTGCAGCTATTTTGGGGAAGGGTTGGGGATTTCCAGGAATTAGGTCACTGCCCACTTTTTGACCTTTATGGCCAGCCTTGGACGGAACTGTCATGGCGCCTGTGGGTGTGTTACAACGAGCATATACTGAGGGCTCAAGGTCAGTGGAAGTCAACTTGTCCGCCACCTTGGACCTATTTGGTTCTAAACAGTTTATGTCGTGTCCTTGGGCTATGTCATCCTTTCAAAGGTTGTGCCCTGGCCCCTTCCCTCCTGTTTCACAAGGACAGCACAGGCAAAGGCCCGGAGGCAGGCGGCTGCAGCAGCTCAGCCTAAGGTGGGCCTGGGGTGTTCAGCAGGGCTCAGCACGTTCGCGGGAGCCCCGGCTTGAGGTGGGCAGTGCCGCCCTGGGCTAGCTACTCAGTGCTGTAAAAGGGGCAGAGCCATACGCCCCCTCAAGGTCGCCCTGCGTATTAAAAATAAGGCTCACGGCTTCCCTGGTGGCGCAGTGGTTGAGAGTCCACCTGCCGATGCTGGGGACACGGGTTCGTGCCCTGGTCCGGGAAGATCCCACATGCCGCGGAGCGGCTGGGCCCGTGAGCCATGGCCGCTGAGCCTGCGCGTCCAGAGCCTGTGCTCCGCAACGGGAGAAGCCACAACAGTGAGAGGCCCGCGTACTGCAAAAAAACTAAAAATAAAAAAATAAGGCTCAGAGCCTGGGCCAGGAAAGACACATAATAGATTGGTGACTGTAATTAAGTCCACCCCAGTCTCAGAGTTTATCAAGGGACAGCCTCTTTCACCTCCCTGGCTCCCCACCCCCAGCCGGCACAGAGTTGGGCCCCCAGCAGGGCTGAGAGGCTGACTGACTAATTCAGTGCCTCCTTGAAGCCTCTGAGAAAAGGACCCACTATGTGCTGGAATATACCACCGACCACAGCTACACTCGCCCCACGCCCGGGTCTGTCTCAACGTGCCGGCGACTCATGCACCCACTCATCCATGCTCTCATTCGCTCATTCATTCGTTCAATGACCACGGCTCTGGGCCCACCCTGAGCTCAGCTGTGAGCGCCCAGAGGTGAGCCCAGCCCAGCCCCTGCTTGGAGCAGTGCTCCCTGCTCCTCGCGGAGCCACAGCTGAAGGTGAGACTCCTCCCCTGCCCCTCCTCCCTCCTGAGCCCCTGCAGGCTACCCTACACCGACCCCCCCCTTCTGTTTCCTCGGGAGGTTGTGTTCACTGCCCTCTCCACAGCCAGGGGGCCTTCCCCAAATCCCCGCTGCACCAAAGGCCAAAGTGCTTTCCTTTCGTCTAAAACTCAGCAGGCACTCACACAGCGCCCTGCACTCAGGCTCACGGGTAACACAGCCCTCTCCTGCCCACCCCACGCCCGCCCCCAGCAGGCAGCCTGGGAGCCCAGGGCACTCAACTGTCCCCTCTGTCCCCCCAGCCCAGGGAAAGTCTGAGCCTCAGGTACCCACACTCCTCATCAACTGCAGGTTTCGACCAATTATCTGGAGAAAAGAGGAAGGAAATGAAAAATATTTCAGCCACCAAATCAAGCTATGGACAGAACCACGGAGTATATCCCAGGCACTTCCACAGGAGCATCCTCACTTAACATCCCTGCGTGTTCTGGGACACTATGTGCTGTGCTCACGCTCTCTGCCAGGGCTTTGCCTGCAGGTGCGGGGCCACCCCGCGCAGGGGTGAAGAGCCCTACACACCCACACACCCCCTGCAGAAGTTACAGATCGGATCCACAGTGGGCTGGCTGCCCTTCTAGGAGCCCACGGTTTCAAGTCCACGTTTATGGAGCGCTCCCCCCGTGCTGTGCGCCCGCCAGGAACAGACACGCAAAGGAGACACAATCCAGGTGCAGGGAAGAGAGAGAAGCAGATGAGCGAGGTGGTGGGCCGTGAAGGGGGTCTGTGTAAAAGGCTTCAGGGGCCCGGAGGAGGGAGCGGAATGGCAGAGGAGAGGGCGGAAGAGACAAGCTCTGGGGGGAGCAGGGGACGGGGGCCCTGCAGGCAGGTGAGGGGGGCAGAGGAAGCAGCCCAGTGAGCGGAAGACTGTGGGCAAAGACCCGGCGGCCCGGCTTCCCTGTGCCATCCTCAGGCCTCCCACACTGTGGGGAAGAAGGAACGGGATCGCTTGCTGAGAAGCCCCTGCTGTGAGCCAGGCAGGAAAGCTTGGTGGGTGAGGAGGTGGCCTCTGGACACAGAGGCCTGGCTGGGAATTTCCAGTCCACCACTGACAAGCTCTGTGAGCACTTAGTTCTCAGGCTATGTTTCCCCAACTGTATAATGGGAATAACAACAGAACCCTCCCCCAGGGCTGTCCTGAGGATTGAAAGGGGTGTCCCACAGAGGGAGAGCTCCCAGGCCAGGGTCCTCCAATGTGAGCGTGCAAACACATGGCCTAGGAGCTACATACGTGTAGGTCTCAGGGTTCCACTGCCAGCCATTCTGCCTCTGCCGCCCTGCTGGGGCCTAGGAATCTGCATTTCAACACACGCTCCCCAGATGATTCTGAGACAGGCGGCCAGAGGACCACACTTTGAGAAATACCTGTTCAACGCATGTGTGCTGTTACGATCATTTATTTTCATTGTCTCATCTGCTGCTCCGACAGCCCTGCAAAGACTGAACTGGTGACTCATTTCACAGGTGAGGAAAGGGGCTCAGCGCGGCAGGCTCCAGGTCACACAGCCAGTGATAAGCCGGCATAGAACCTGCACCGGGTCTGTCCACCCCCAAGCCTGAACCCCTCCCAGCAAGATGTCGTAGGGCCCCCTCCCTGGTCAACTTATGTCCTGGCAGAGGCCTTGTTATCACACTCCCCAGCCCACCCACACCGCCTCCATTGTCACTTCCCCCTCCAGCTACTAATCAGGTCCCGCAGACCATCCCGTTTCCTGCCGGCCCTCGGGCTGCCTCCTTTGCCCCTGATGGTACCTTCCTGGCCTTGTGTCCTCCCGTCACCTCCTCTGCCTCCAGAGGGGTTGGAATCGGGGCTGGGCAGTGGCAGAAATCGGGCAGGAGACCCTGAGGGGACCCTCAGGGCCACGAGCTTCCCTCCGTGGCCTGGACTACCTCTCTGTGGAGGCCCCATCCCCACCCCCGGGGCACACGCCCGGATGACCAGCCCCTTGTTTACTAATGACAGGAACAGGGGGGTTTCAGGGCAGAGTCAACTTCCTCCCAGACTGAGATCACAAAGGGATGGTGCCAGGACAAACCCCATCCCTGTCTGCCACCAGGACTGAGTCTGAGACCCATCAGGAAGCGATGCCCGGGCCTGGATCCAACCTCACAGGCACACAGACCACAAGGGCAGGCAGTGGGCACAGGCGGGTGTGAGAAGTCAGGCTGAGGCACGAGGGACGGAGCCCTGAGCTGGTCCTGGCTTCTCTGTGGCCACCCCACCCCCTGGCAGGAGAAGGCAGAGTTAATCCTGTTGGAGAAAAAAGTGCTGAGCTTTTGTTTGTTCATTCCACGAACAGCCAGTGATGTGCGGCTTCCCGCGCAGAGGCCCGCCTCAGGACCATCCTCCCTCCAGCGTCGTCTGCCTTCCCTGCTGCTGGAGTCCCCTCAGCACACAAACATGCCGGCACTGCTTTAAAACACAGCCTAAAAGCCGCCCATCTCTCTGCTCCATTCACTGCAAGTCTGAGGGAAGGAGCCGGGATCACACGCCTCTATTTCCTGATCCCCCTGCACCAGCCGCCGCCCCCCTCAGTCCCTCATGTCTACTCCTTTCCCTTTAACGTGCTCTGGTCACAGCCATCAATGACCTCCGACTTCCAGATCCAGTGGTCAAGTCTCGGTGCTCACCTTTCCCAGGCTGACCCAGTCAACACCCCTGGCTTCCCTCCTTCCTCCCTGGGCTCTCTCCTAAGGAAGCTACAAATCTCAGAGGCCCGGGGCCTCCCTCCCTGTAAGCTCGTCCGCTGCCAAGGCCTCAGGTGCCAGCCATACGCTCAGGGCTTCCAAGCTCACCTCCAGGCTGAGTGTCTCCCACTGTCTCCAACTGTCTCCACTAAATCCACCCCCGTCCCCAACCGTATCCACCTATATCCAACTATCTACCTCCATCTCCAGCTGCCAATCTGACATGGCCACTTGGGTGTCTAAAAGCCATCTCAAACTCAACATGCCTGGAACAGGGAAATCTTTATCTTCCCCTCCCCCCAAAATACCCTCCCACTCCGTTCCCCATCTCCACACCAGCGTCCACTGACTTAGTGCCCCTGGGCAAGGCTCTCTCCCTCTCAGGTCTCTGTTTGCCCAGCTGTATAAGAGAACCAGTTCGGGACTTCCCAGCCATTCATCCATCCATGGAAAAACAGGGGCAACTAGTCAAAGATTTCCACTACCTGCCCTGGGAGATTCCCAATCAGCTGGACTGGGGCGGGGCCCCGGTATCTGCAGTTTGTAAAACCTCCTCTTGTAACTCTCGTGATTCACAGAATCTGAGCGGCTTCTGCCCACAGCTTCTTGGCTCTAACGGTCCCTGGTCCTGCCTTCAGCTTCCCCATCTTCCACACCCCTCTTGGACTCTTGTCTATCTCAACAGCCATGTGAGGCTGAGGTTATATTATCCCCATTTTACAGAAGAGGAAACTGAGGCTGGGGTGGAAGTGCATGACTGGCCCATCAGGCACCTGGCTCCGCCTGACATTCCTAAACCCAGACGGCGCACCCCTAACCCCCAACACCCAGGCTGGCACCTTACAGCTGGAACCCAGGCCTACGCCCAGCGGAAGTCAATCCAGTTCACAGACCCAGGAGCTGCAGCCTGTTCCCATCTCCTACCCACCCCACCGCAGGGCCCTGAGGCCTCCCCAGCCACTGCAAAGTCTGCCCCTCCCCCAGCATGTCATGGAGTCACCTGGGAAAATCTGGCTCTGGGCCCGGGGCGACCCAGGCTGGATTTCTGGCTGTGCTACGCCCCAGCTGAGTAGACAAGCACCTTAAACTTGCTGAGTTTCAGTGTCATGAGCTATAAAGTGGGGGTGACGGCACCTGCCCTCGGGGTCACAAGGAAGATGAACGAAGCCCCTCGGCAGGTGTTGGGCTCAAAGCCCCAGAGCTGAGGCCTGGGCTTGGGGCCCGAGTTAAGCGTCCCAGCCAAGTCCAGGGCTAGGCCTCCATGGGGACAGCCCAGCTGGGCCGAGGAGGCCGCCCACCACGGGGCCTGCCTCTCTGCAGCCAGCCCGGCCCTCACAAACGAACAATAACAGGAAACCATCCTTGGTGGGGGTGGGGGGGTGCACATGGGCCAGGGCCAGCTGGAAAACCTGAAGGGGCGGCGGCCAGGCCTCCCTCACCGCCGGGTGGGGCTCCCCTCCAGAGGCTGTTGGCCGAGCTCTGCACAGTTCCACGGCACGATCAGCCCCGGCCGGACAGCCAGACGGAACGGACACACCTCTCAGCCCACAGGCAAGGTGAGTGAGGGTCCCTGACTTCCCCATGCGTAGAATGGTCATCATCGGCTCCCAGGGAAACGCCACTCCTTGGGGTAGACTGGGTCTCCTGGCTCACAACAGAGCTGGGAAAGGTGCGCCCAGGGCTGGTGCCGCGGACACGAAGGGATGTTCTCAGGGAAGGGGCAAGCTCGGCTCTCCCACAGGTAGACTCCCAGACTCAAGGGCCCACTGGCTTCTGTGGGTGCTGGGCTCAGATGCTAAGAAGGCAGGATTCCGCCTGAGTCGCCCAGCATGCCAGGGGCAGAGGACTGGCACCCGAGTGGTGCCCCTTGCCCCACGAGAGAGGATTTACCACGGATGACATCATCCCATCCCCTCGAAGGCTCTGTGCTGGGATTGGGAGAGGAGCCCTGGAAGGGGAGCTTGGAGCCTCGCCCCTCCCTGTCAGCCACTGCCCCCATTTTCAGTACAGGCAAGCTGAGGCTTGACTCTGGGCACCTGAGGCCCTACCTGTGGAATCCCCTCCCCTCCTTCCCCAGACACCGTAGGGGCCGGGTACGAGCTGCGGAAGCTGTAGTTTTTCTCCCCCCAAACCGAGGTACCCGTAGATTGGGGTCCAAGGGACCCAGCAGCCCTCATAATTTTAGAGAAGTTCCCCCCAGAGACTTGGAGGCAGGCGGTCTAGGGTGAGAGCCGTCCTGGATACAAATCCCAGCTCTACCACTCGCTTCCAGCGTGACTTCGGGAAAATTACTCAGTGTCTCCCAAACTCAGTTTGCTTCTCTGAACAACGGAGATAGCGATTCTTTTTGCGGTTCATCTTGAGAGCTGGAAATGATGTCTACAGAAGGCTCTGAAGCACTGGAGCTCAGTACTTTATATTACCAGCAAGCCGATGAATTACATACAGCCTTTCTCCATTTCCCAGTTGAGGCAACTGAGATTTGGAGCAAGAACTCGTACCCCAAAGCCCAGGCTCTTTCCAGAACCATGCAGCTTCTCATGTGCCGGCCTCCTCATCTGTAAACTGGAAGAAAGGGTCTTTTCATGAGGCAATTAAAGGAAGCGATATACACACTTGGTACCAGGAACGGATCGTAGGAGGGGAGCTTTAAGAAATCACAGCTGAATTTACCTGCCACCCAGAGCTGACCATGGCTTGAGGGTCACAAAGGTTTTGACCCCTGAGGTCGGTCCGTCCCCAGTAGGTGAGAGATGCATCAGCTCATCCTCCAGCGAGCGCTCTGGGCAACTACTCCACGCCAAGCACTGTGCTTGTTCCTCACCCCCACCCCATGGACATTTCTGCCATGGGTGGTGGGCAGACAGGATCCTGACAGGAGACGAAGGGCATTCCAGGGGAGGCAGGGAGCCTGGGCAGCTCATTGGACCTGGAGAGGCCAGTGCAGCCAGAAGGTTTTCAGAGCAGGGAGTGGCAGGAGGGCCAGTGATGCAGAAGGCCATGAGTAAGTAGCAGGACCGAGAATTTTGGTTCATCTTCAGGTGATGGGGAACAGCGGGACCCTCCCATCTGGCCTGAGTCCAGCCATGTGTAGGTGCCAGCCTGGAGGTGATCGAGGGGCCCAGGAGCTTCTGCGCCCCCAGGCAGCCCTGCTAATTCTGGCTTCCAGTGGTGAGGGGGTAGGCGAGGGGCCCACTGGCCTTGCAGGGGTTAAGCTGCCCACCCTGCAGTCTAGACCTGAGCGATTGTGCTGCTGAACAAGGGCCGGACATGGGAGCAGGAAGCTGGAGGGGCCATGCTTATTTTCTCCCATAGCTGGATGACTCACAGCTCTGCTGCTGCCTCGGGGATACACAGTGGACACACTGGCCACTAGCTCAGGGAAAAAAATCTTGAGCCCCTTGCCCATGGGATCCATCCCTTACTACTTCCATCACCTCTCTGCACCCCCTCGGCATCCTTGAAGCTACTAAAAGAATTCCCATTTGACAGACACGACCACAGAGTCTGAGAGAAGCTGAGCAGCCAGTCCAAGGTCACACAGTTACTATGAGGTGAAAGGAGGATATGAATGAGGCCAGCCCCTTCTGACCCCACTGCCCTGTCACACTCCATAGGGAAGCCTGGAGAGGGGAGAAGCCAGGGAGGACTGAACCTGACAGTTCAAGCCACAGAAGCAGGCACCAGGATGAGCCAGGAGCCCAATGATCCTGGGGGAGGAATGTTCTAGGAGACAACTGCTGCCCTCAGTAGCTTGGCTTCTGGCTGGAGAGATACTGACAAGCCCATCGTAACCCAGATCCAAGCTGATGTTGGGTGGAGAAATCACAGAAGACTCCCTGGAGGAAGAGCAGGAGCCCCAGAGGATGCTGGGAGGTCTTGGGTCTGCTCTCTGAGCTTCAGTCTTCTAATTTCTCTAGGGCAAGGGATGGACCACATAGTCTCTAAACTCATTCAGGGACCTCCAGATTGTCTGCCACAGCATAACGATCAGATTCTGGCAGGTGCAGACACTGGGAGGAGGGGGAAGGAGGGCCCATGGGGCTGGGTCAGGAAGGCAGTGAATGAGATTTCCTTCTAGAGGAGAACAGACAGGAGCAGGAGGTGGGCCCAGGGCAGAACCAGGAAATGAGGTCAGGTGTGAGTCGGCCAGTCAAGCCCACAGCTGCCAGGCCCGGCTGAGTGGGTAGGTGAGGGTTGAGACACCCACACATTTACTAAGCACCTACTGTGTGCTGGGCTTTGTACCCATGATCTCATTCGATCCTCCATCAGAGATGAGGAAGCTAGAGCTCAGAGAGGGCAAGGAATGGGCCTAAGGCCACACAGCTCATGAGCAAACAGGCAAGTGTGTGAGACTTGTGGCCGCCAATGACTGCCTCAGAGCCCCAGGCCAAGTCAGAAAGCCCAGAGGAGGCTGGAAAAGGCTCTCCCAAGGGTGGGTTTTCTCTCCTTCAAGCTTTGAGCTGCCCCATTAGGAGATAAGGGAATGACCCAGAGACCCCAGGACAAATTTGTTTCGAATCGTACACTAGGTCTGGTGAATTGGTTGTATCTAGCTCAAAGACTGTATTGAGGATTCAGGGGCTGAGTTCAAGTTCGGTGGGAAACGAACACTGTAACTGATTAGTGATGTCTGCCGTGAGTATGTGAATGGCAACCCGTGATCTCTGTTTTGTCAGCCCTACCTTCGGAAGCCCCGTGCACATGGGTGTATGTTCATCAGGGACCCATAAGAAGGATAATCTGACTGTCCTCAAAGGATCAAAATCCTAATGGTGGTGTGCCTGACAAAGTGATGGGCCATTAGAGATGCTGTATGGTGACAGGAGGAGCTTCTCTGAGTTCTATCAACCACTGTATGTGCTCTGACCACCCAAGGTGTTGTAGGCAGATCTGTGCAGATTTGTTTTAAATCCTCTGAGGAAGGAGGGAAGGAGTGCAAGATCAGAGCTGGAGACCGAGGCAGGCTGACAGACAGCAGTAGGGACACCGACACCTCAAGGTCCTCTGGGCCTTGAGTTCACGCCGCTGGTTGCCGGGATGAAGTGGATGCCTGGTCAGAGGCACTCACGCCAGCAGGCAGAGGCTGCGCTGGAGCGGGAGCCAATCAGAAGACCTTGTGGGGGGTACGGACTGGGGCTTGAAAAGGAGCAGAGCATTCACCCAGGGACCACAGCAAGGAAGGGCATTCGGGCAGAGGGAACAGCCTGGGTATTCCATAAACGTCCAGTTCTCCTCGAGGCTGGGTGGGGCAGGGAGGTGAGGGAGAGGAGAGCCAGAGGGGTGGGCAGGGACACTCCGTGCTGGGTCTTGAATGCTGGCTCAGGAGCTAGGCTTCACCCTGCAGGGTGTGGGGAGCCAGGGAGGAGCGGTCAGCAGGGGAGCAGCGTGGGCAGCTCTGAGGGGAGCCGAGGGAGGGAGGCTGTTGGCAGAACCCGAGGGGAGAGGATCGGGTCTGGGACCCGCAAGAGCAGGTCACAGGGCTGAACTGAGCCCCAAACCAGGAAAAAGCCCCAAGGGGCCAGCTCATAGCTGCCCGGCCCCACAGCTCCTGGGGACTCACCCTTGATCCTCCCAATGCCGGTGATTCCTGAATGAGTTTGGGGGTCACTGGCTCCAACCTCGACCCCAGACTGAGGCTCGAGGTGTGGAGTGGGAGGGCGGTGGGAGAGCCGCCCAGGGCCACACAGGGGGCAGGGGCTCTAGCGCCCTCACCCCCACCCCTGCAGGTTCTGGGCCTCTCCTCCCACCTCCTGGCCCCTCATCCCTGACTCAAGGCCTCTGGGCTGCAGCCCAGAGTCTGCAGGAGGCTGGGCTGGGACTGAGCGTCCAGTCCACCCTCCACGGCTTTGCCTGGGGCTGGGCTCTGCTGCCAGGTCTTGTCCTAGCTGCTGGCGGGCGTGCTGGGCGGGAGAGGGGCCAGTCCCGCAGAGAGGAGACTCTTCGGGGGACAGGGGTGTGTGCTTGTGTAGGCAGCACGTTTGTGTGTCCGTGTGGCCTGAGGATGTCATGTGTGTATCCCTGACCTGGAGTCTTCCTCTACCCCACCCCCAAGGGCCCTCCAGTCTGCTCAATAAACGCTCAGACTTAGCCCCTGAAACCTAAGGCTTGAACAGGGTCGGGGCAGAACCATCCCGGCCGGCCGGGGGCGTTTGCCACGCTGCCCGCTGAGCAGCTCCCAGCTGGTCCAGGCTTCCGAGGGTCTATTTAACTACAAAAGGAGGAGCCCCAACCCGCCCACCTTCCATCTCCCTCTGGGTCCCCCTGGCTCCTTCTTTTAAAGAGCACAGAGCTGAGCGGACCTCACAGCCCCTTTGAAAAGGCCAAACACCAGTGACACAGGGGGTCCTGAGAAACAGACCAAAGGGAGTTTTGCCAACTGTCTCACAGCAGATCAGAGAGAGGCAGGATTCACTGCTGGGCTGAGACCCTCCGAGAAATCAGGGTCCTCCCCTCTCTGCCCTCTCACATCTTCCTCTACGCCTCCATCAAAGCACCACAATTTGAAACTGTTTTTTATCAAGTGGTTAATGTCTCTACACAAGGGTGCAGCCTGTGTAGGCTCCCCACTTGTAGTTCACTACCTGGCACATAGTAGGTGCTCAATAAATGTTTGTTGAATGACTGTATAACCTCCAGGCTCTAGAGAGGGCTTCAGAGAAGTGGTGACATGTGACCTAAGTCCAGGCAGAGGTGAGAGAACGGCAAGTGCAAAGGCCAGAAGCTGTGACCAGGCCTGGTGGGTGTTACCATCCCACAGGCTGGGGCTCCTCTTCGAGGCTCACCAAGCAACAGCCCCCCTTTTTTTTTAATTTTTAAATGTCTTTATTTATTTTGGCTGCACTGCGCAGCATGCGAGATCCTAGTTCCCCCAACCAGGGACTGAACCGGCGCCCCCTGCAGTGGAAGCGCGGAGTCCCAACCCCTGGACCGCACCCTTGAGACCCAGACAGGGAACTGGAGAGGAGCAGAGGCACACAACCTCTCCAGCCCCCGCCAACTTGGCTCAGCTTTCAGAGCCAGTCCTCAGGCCCAACCCAGGCATCTAGTTCTGAGCTCAGTGGTCCCACCCACTGTAGACACAGACCCAAACCCAGGAGTTCTCCAAGGCCTTGCCCTCTGATCCGGGCATGACTGAGCCCAGCCATCCCCCAGATGCTCCGAGGTTCCTCTGTCCCTTCTCCTGGGCTCCATGCCCATTACCAGGGGCCTGGGCCACACTCTGTCCTCTCATTTTGGGCCCCCTGGACCTTCCCAGACTGACCGAGGGCACAGAGGGCCCACCCTCATCCATCCGTCCCTTTGGAGCTGTCCCGAAAGCCTCTAACACAGCTCCAGGAACCGAGCATCATCACAGATCCTGGGTAACAGGGACACGGGCCAGCACCTGGCCTCCGGGTGCCCCGCAGGCACGTCTGAGCTGCCGAGCGAATCCCCTCTCCCTCATGTCTGCTGTCAGGAAAGGCCCCGGGGCTACTCAGCTGGGCATTTCTGAGCACAGAAATCAATTCCAAGATCCTCAGGCCCACTACACATCTGTGGTACCGCAAACCCACCCGGCAGCGGCCTGATCTCTCCAAAAACGTGGTGAGAGCAACCAAGAGACGTGACTCCTACTTATAGGAAAGTAAAGGGCTAAAATAAACCTGACCCCAGCTGTGCTCTGACCACACCTCCAGAGGTGTGGCCAAGGGAAATTCTGTTTCCAGCTGTGGGTCCAGCAAATCCTGCCGGCTGACTTCCTCTCCAACAGCAGGAGGAGGAGGAACGATTTTTCGATAAAACCCTTCCTCTTGGCCCCCATTTACGTGGACAAATTTCTAACACAAAAGGCAAAAGACACAAATAAACATGGCTTTTCAGATGGAAAAGTCCCTCAGGACCCTCTGAGATTGGGTGTAGAAGGAGCCCAGGATTTAGAAAAAGATAAATCTGGGTGAGGGTTCCAGATCTACCACTTACGAGGTGTTTGTGTCTGAGCCTCAGTTTCTTCCTCTGTGAAAGGGGGACGATAATTCCTACATCCTGAGGACGTGTGAAAACTAAATGAGATTTCATCTATGCAAGCCAAACATGGAGAACAGCTGCTTATCATTACTATTATTACTACCATTATTATTATTATTACATGTTAATGTCACCGCAGAAATAGAGAGAGAGTGGCATGATGGAAAGGCACTATTCGGGGTGAAAGGCAGCCTAAGTTCAAATCCTGGCTCAACCACTCGCCACTGTGTGACCCAGCAGGGCTCACTCCACCTCTCTGAGCCTCATCTGCAAAATGGGATCACTGACAACTACCTGGCAGTTTGCAAGATTTAAGTGAGATAAGGTTTCAGTGTGCCACTGAGGAGGCGTTTCAAAGAAGAGACTTTATGAAGGAAACACTTACAGAGCTGTGAGCTCAGTCAAGGGAACAAACGGGATGCTGAGTCCTGCAGAAACCAGCAGCAGACCACCGCAGGACCAAAGGGACAAAGAGGAGGGAAGGGTGTTTCCCGAACCCAGTGAGGGACGGATGGGAGCCACAGAAGCTACCGGGATGGAGAGGTGCAGCCACAGCAGTACAAATGAACCAGAGCAGACAGCAGCAGGGAGGACGTACCCCGACTTTTCTCCTCCCATCCTCAGATGCCTGCTAGAGCCCCCATTGGCCAAACACCAGAACCCCGCGCCTGCAGGCCAAGGGTCAGTCCCTTTGATACAGAGCAGAGGTCAGGGGAGGGGTGGGGGAGTAGATTCAGCAGGGTGGGGACCTGCAAATCCCCCAACCAAATGGTTGGGTGTTCAGGAACAAGAATGGTAAGCTAACTACTCAGTAGAGCAAAACAGAGTGTCGGCGAGGATTCATACATGCTTGGTTTTATTCTTAGCTACTTTTTTGGCCATGTTACAAATGTTTTTTTTAATTCAGGCCTGAAAACAACCCTGAGAGGTAGACACTAGTGTTCCCATTGTACAGATGATGAGACTGAGGCTCAGAGAGGTGAAGAGTCTCGCGCACAGTCACAGAGCGGCAAAGCAGCACAACTGACGTTCTCTAAACCACAGACCCTGCAATCACAGCCATCACCCTGCTCTGTGTGAACCCAAAGAGGAGAGAGCCATGTGTCAGGTGTGGCTGGGCCTTGGGGAAAAGGGAAGATGTAGACAGGGCAGGGAGAAAGCCATTCTCCAGGAAGGGAAGGAAGCTGTGATTTGAGCCCAGCAATGGGACCTGGGTGTCAACCCTGGGACCAGCCCCAGGCAGTGCTGCAGTGGAAGATGCCCAGGGATGCATGAGGTGCAAGGTGAGGACCAGGGATGTCTCCCCAGAGGAGGACATTTGGGCTTAATCCTGGATGACAAGTTCGTGAGACAGAGAAAGAGGAAAGACCTATGGGGCTGTCCTGGGCCACTTCTCCTCCCTCGCTACCTGCCCTCCTTCATGTTCCAGCCTCACAGTTTGAGCACCAGCCCTGGGAAGGGACCGTCTGTAAGCTGCCCCAGCCCCACCTTCTCCCGCACTCCAGGCCAGGTCTCCGGCAGCTGCTGGCCATGGCCACAGAGACGTTTCATAGCAACTCCAACCTGACGCAGCCCACACAGACCTTTTGGTACCACTACCCGTCTTCCGAACCTCAGCAAAGCCCTGCCCCCGCCAACTGCTCAGGCCAAAGACTCGAGAGCCATCCTAGATTCCTCTCCATCCCTCACCCCCTACATTCCATTCACAGCAAGTCCTGTTAACTCCACCTCGAAAACACATCCCATGGCCACGCACCTCTACACCTGGTCTGGGCCACCATCAACTCTCGCCTGGATGACAGTGACCTCCCCTGCTGGTCTCCCCTCTCTCCCAGCCCGTCTCCTCACCTCAGCCAGGGATCTCTTCAAATCAGATCATGTCACCTTCCCTCGTGCTTAGGAAAAAGCTCTCTCTAGGCTGCCCTGTACAACCCAACTGCATTAGTTTCCTCCAGCTGCTGTAACAAACCACCCCAAAGGTGGCTGGCGTGAAACACCACCAATTTAGTTATTTATTATAGTTCTGGAGGTCTGAAGTCTGAAATGGGTTTCGGTGGGTGAGAATCAGGACTGTTTCCTTCTAGAGCCTCTAGGGGAGAATCTATTTCCGTGCCTTTTTTGACTTCCAGAGGCCGCCCCCGTTCCTTGGCCTGGGGCCCCGCAGCACCCCAACCTCTGTTTCCATCATCACGTCTCCTTTCTCCTGATTCTGACCCTCCTGCCTTCATCTTTTAAGGACGCTGTGATTGTACTGGGTCTATCCACATAGTCCAGGATAATCTCCCTGTTTCAAGATCCTTAACTTAATTCTATCTGCTGAAAGTCCTTTGCCAGGGAAGGTAATATTCACAGGTTCCAGGGGTGAAGACGTGGACACCTTTGGGGGGCTGTCACTCAGCCTACCACCCCGACCTGGTCCCCTCTTCTGGAGCCCCCATTGCTCATCTGACCCAAGGGCCTTCTTTTGGCTCTTCAAACAAACAAACCATTTTTCTACCTCAGGGACTTTGCACTTGCCGATCCTTCTGCCTGGAATACCCTCCCTTCCCCTGGCATTTCTAGGGCTGACACTCCGATGTTGGCATGAGTATCATCTCTCTGAAAGGCCTCCCCTGGCCTTGAAGTCTCAGCCAGCTGCCCCCTCGCCCTCTGCTGTGTCCCCCAGTGTAATTCCCTGAGAGCCTCTGATCAGCACCTGATGCTTTTCCCCATGTACTTATTTTCCTGGGGTTCCCACGACAGCGTGCACTCCCCGGGGACAGGTCCTGTCTGTCCCGCTCACTGCTGCACCCCAAAGCCTAGCACACAGCAGATGCTCAATACGCATCCGCTCAGGGTGCGGCCTCCTATCTTGTCCTGCCCAGGGGCTTGAGAACTTCTCTCTCCCCATTTCTCAGTTTCACTTCTATTTGTTTTACTTTTTCATTTTTTGAGTCACTTCTCACTTGAGGGAGGAAGAAGGGAGCAAGACATGCAGTTCCTTTCGAGGCAAAGAAGGAAATGACCCAGCGGGCCTGAGCCCAGCGAGGCTGGCCAGGGGTCACAGCTGCCACCTCCCCTGAGTCAGGACCAGCTTCCTGGCAGAACTCTCAGCTCCCTGAGCCTTTGTTCACTGCCTTCCTCCGGCCCAGAGCAGCTGCCCTTTTCACAGCCCACCTCAAAGGGCACCAGGTCTCCTCCAGTCTGACCACCTCATTGAGGACTGAGGGAACTGGGACCGGAAGCCTTCCCAGGCACATGGCACCTGCGTTCCAGGCCCGGCTAATGCTCTGTCCCGGCCAAACCCTGCGAGCCCACTTCTGCCTGGGCCAGCAGCTGGGGGCCACAGGGATGCTGGATGCTAAGCTCAGCAGGCCCAGAGGCCAGTCTGCACACACACCCCCGGCCCTCACTGAGGACAGCCTGGCGCCAGTGTCTCAGAGGAAATGTTACTAGAGTTTAGAAACCTCCTGTGCTGTGCAGAATCCAGCTTCTCCCTGCGGCCAGGGCGGGCGACAGCCAGGGAGGTGGCCTCCCACCCAGCACCCAGTGGGCCCTTGCCTCTCTCCAGGCAGGAGCCCCGATTCTGACTCCCACTCCCACCCACCAGCCTTCTTCCTCTGAACCATCCCAGGAGCCACAGGTCAGTGACACAGGGACCAGCAAGGGTAGACTGATGGGGTCAAGGGCTGAGAGGGCATAGTGACAGCCGAGGTCACAGCCTCTACCCACCCTGGGGCAGTGAGACAAGCCCTCTTCCTTCTGGAATTCAGGATGAAGCCGGGCCCTGATCTCTGGGTGACCCCAGATCCCCATCCAGGTTGATCCCATGTCCCAAGGGCTGCTTTCATGGGGGCAATCACATGGGGTCTTGTGCTTAAAAGGACCCCGTGCTGGGTTTCACGTTCTTCCGTCTCTGTCCTGAAATTCTTAGTAACTTTTGAGAAAAGGACCCCATGTTTCCATTCTATACTACGCCCCACAAACTACGAAGCTGGTCCTGCGAGCCCAGCCTCTCTACCCAGCACCCCATCCCACCCCTGTTCTCGTGACAGCTCCTAAGCTAATCACCAACTGTGAGCGCTGCGTCTGGTGAGGGCCTGGCCCTCTCGGTCACCACATTTGGGTTTCTTAAGAGCCTTCTGAAGACAACATCAAAGCAACGCTGCCCCAGGGGCTCTCGGACTAGCCCGGGGGCATGTTTGTTCAGAGGAGTCTTTAAATCCCACCACGCAGCAGCTGCTAGGTCAAGAGAGGGCAGTAGGAAGAAGCATGAACTTTGGGGCCAGGCCGACTTGGTTTGAGTTTGACTCTGAGGCTTCCCGTCTGGGTGATCTCTCTCTTCTTCTGCTCATCTATAAAGTGAGGGCCACAGTTATACCCACCTTCTGGCTGACTGGGAGGATTAAGTGCGATAACACAGATAAAGTGCTTGGAAGAGTGTCAGGCATTCAATAGTTATTGATGTTTATTTTTTGGTACTTATTATACTTATTGATGACACTTATTGATAAATGTCAGCTGCTGAGGTCAGACACCTGGGCTGTATTCTCAGCCTCACCATTTACTCCACCATGAACTTAACTTCTCTGTGCCTCAGTTTCCCCGTCTGTAAAATCCAAGCTGGGTGTCCACCGCACAAGGCTTTGGGAGCTACCATCCACATCAGCATTGCTCTCTCCTCCAGGAAACCTTCCCTACAGCTCTCCTCTAGCCTCCCCTGTCGTCCATGCTTGCTTGCCCAATAGCACATGTGACCCTTAAGTAGGAATTGTTTCTGTGTCTGGCTTCCCCTCCCAGACTAGGAGCTCCACGGGGGAAGAGGGTGTGGTTCTGCTAGTCTGAGCAGAGAGTGAAGGATGAAGGGTTAAACAGTTCAGTGCTCCCCAGGAGATGCTCGCACCCCACATTCCCTGATGGTCTCTCTCCTCGTCCCTCAGAGCCGTCCGTCCCGGGAAGATGCAGGTGTTCGTGATGCTGCTGGCTGCAGGGGGCACCTGCCTGGGCCTGCTAGCTGCAGCGGCCGTCAAACCTGACCAACCCAACCCCCCCAGCTCGCTGCCCATTCACCGGCGCCAGAAGAGAGACTGGATCTGGAACCAGATGCACATCGATGAAGAGAAAAACGGCTCACTGCCCCACTATGTGGGCAAGGTAAGGCTCAGGCCCCAGAGCGGGAGAGGCGTGCCGTGGTGGTGGTGATGATAAAGACAGTGACAGGTGCTGTGGTGGTTGCAGGGATGGGGATGATCGTTGCGAGGGTGATGGTAATAGTGGGAGAGATGGTGGAGGTGGCAGATGTCATGGTGGTGGTGACTATGGTGATAGCCAAGGAGAAGGTGGTGGTGGTAATAGCAGTGGTGGTGGTGATGACGATGATGATCGTGGAGGTGGAGGTGGTGGTGGTGGTGGTGGAAGTAATGGTGAGCACAATGGTTCATCTTTCTCGCAGACTTTGGCCTATGGAGTGAGTATCACTGGCAGAAGGGCCACCCCGTGCACAAGCTAAGGCGGGCAGCCTAGCGTGGGGGCTCAGGGCTCAGGGCAGGACCAGCCAAGGCTGCCATTAACTGTGCGCATCTGAGAGGTCTGGAAGACCTGAGCAGACTTCTACAGAGCTGTGCTGGCGACACGGCTCATCATCCAGGCCACGGTTTGCCATCTCTAGTCGAGGCCTTTGAACCTCTTCAGGAAGCCCTGTCTCTCAGGGTGTTTTGCCCTAGAGTCTAGGGCGTTATGAGCTCCAGATCCTAGGACACCCATAACAAGGCATTTGACCCAAGCCTGCCCTCCAGGGCGGTGCCTATGACTCTAAACCCTCATTTCATCCCAATTAAAACGTGTCCATCCTCAGTCACCTTCCTAGAGCTTGGAGCTAATCTGAGGGACTAATGAACTATCTTCCTGTGTCAGAAGGTTGCTGAGGTCAAAATCGTACACTCTAATTGAAAGGAATGGCTCTAGGGGCTTCCCTGGTGGCGCAGTGGTTGAGAGTCCGCCTGCCAATGCAGGCAGGGGACACAGGTTCGTGCCCCGGTCCGGGAAGATCCCACATGCCGCGGAGCGGCTGGGCCCGTGAGCCATGGCCGCTGAGCCTGCGCGTCTGGAGCCTGTGCCCCGCAACGGGAGAGGCCACAACAGTGAGAGGCCCGCGTAACACAAAAAAAAAAAAAAAAAAGAAAGGAATGGCTCTAGTGGTGGAATTTCACACACAACAGGGAGATGGATTAGGGGATTAGGTATTTCAAGAGTTTTCAGTGAGGAGAAAAATTCCTTTCCAGTGCTTTAAAATCTCACCACGTCAGTTTCTTGGAAGCTAAGCAGGGTCAGCTAAAGAAAGATCAGTGTACCGGTGAGAGGAATTATGGTCCCAAGCACAAGGCTGGGCTCTGGGACATGGTCAGGGGGCAAAGACAGACATGGTCCACACCCTCATGGAGCTTGTGGTCTAAAACAGAGGCTGGCCACATGTAAATCAGTGAGGTTAGAACACTCCCTCACACCATACACAAAAACAAACTCAAAATGGTTTAAAGACTTAAATATAAGACATGATACCATAAAACTCCTAGAAGAGAACATAGGCAAAACATTCTCTGACATTAATCACAGCAATGTTTTCTTAGGTCAGTCTCCCAAGGCAAAAGAAATAAAAGCAAAAATAAACAAACGGGACCTAATCAAACTTATAAGCTTTTGCACAGCAAAGGAAACCATAAACCAAAGAAAAAGACAACCTATAGACTGGGAGAAAATATCTGCAGATGATGTGACTGACGAGGGCTTAATTTCCAAAATATATGAACAGCTCATATAGCTCAGTATCAAGAAAACAACCCACCCAATCAAAAATGGGCAGAAGACCTAAACAAACATTTCTCCAAAGAAGCCATACAGATGGCCAACAAGCACATGAAAAGATGCTCCACACCGCTATTAGAGAAATGCAGATCAAAACCACAATGAGGTATCACCTCACAGCAGTCAGAATGGCTGTCATCAAAAAGTCTACAAATAATAAATGCTGGAGAGGGAGTGGAAAAAAGGGAACCCTCCTACACTGTCGGTGGGAATGTAAATTTGTGCAGCCACTATGGAGAACAGTATGGAGGTTCCTTAAAAAACTAAAAGTAGAGTTACAATATGAGCCAGCAATCCCACTCCTGGGCATATATCCAGAAAATATGAAAATTCTAATTCAAAAAGATACACGAACCCCAATGTTCATAGCAGCACTATTTACAATAGCCAAGACGTGGAAGCAACCTAAGTGTCCACCAACAGATGAATGCGTAAAGAAGGTGTGGTACCTATAAATAATGGAATATTACTCAGCCATAAAAAAGAATGAAATCTTGCCATTTAGAGCAACATGGATGGACCCAGAGGTTATCATACTAAGTGAAGTAAGTCAGAAAGAGAAAGACAAATATCATATGATACCTCTTATATGTCAAATCTAAAAACATGATACAAATGAACTTATTTACAAAACAGAAACAGACTCACAGACATAGAAAACAAACTTACGATTATCAAAGGGGAAAGCAGGGGAGGGATAAATTAGGAGTTTGGGATTAACGTATACATACTACTATATATAAAACAGATAATCAACAAGGACCTACTGCATAGCACAGGGATCTATATTCCGTAGGTTGTAATAACCTATAATGGAAAAGATGTATACACACACACACATACACATCACTTTGCTGTACACAAGAAACTAACACAACACTGTAAATCAACTATACTTCAATTAAATAAATAAATACATAAATAGGGGCTGGTAGAACTGCCCCGCCATGCGGTTTCGTAAATAAAGTTTTATTGGAACAGAGCCACGCCGTGCACTTAACAAATGGTCGTGGTTGCTTTCATGCTACAATAGCAGATTTGAGTAATTGTCCCAAAGACCATATGATCCACAAAGTCAAAAATTTTTACTATCTGGCCCTTTACAGAAACAGTTTGCCCACCCTGGTCTAGAAGGGCAGCATGTATCAGACAAAGAACCCCACACATGCTGGAGATGGGGGAGCCCTATGGTCATAGAGAATCAGGCCAGAAAGGACCCCTAGATGGGGAAGGGTCAAGTCTGGCCTCAGCACCAGAAATGCCATGGCAGCTGGCGGTGGAGCCAGCTGGGGAATCTACACTCACAGCCCTGCCCACGGCCCTCTCCACTGCTCACTGTGCCCAGGCCTCCTCTGGCCACCAAGAATGGCTGGGAAATTCAGATCCTTCAGTCTGGCCACTCAGAGGGGAAGGCGCTTGCCCAGGGTCACACAGTGAAACCAGGATAGAGCCCTAGGAAAGCACAGGGTTCCTGACTCCCAACACCGATGTGAACTCCGTGCCCTAGAGGAAAATGCCATCGGCCCATCTACTCCTTCCCAAGGGGGTGAGTGTGCCGTGAATCAACCTCCAGAGAGAACGGCTGCCCCCCAACGAATACCCACGGGCTGAGTCAGGGACAGTGAGCAAGCAGGGCCGCCGGCGTGCCGCCCAGCCCGGACACGGCGGGCCTCGGACGGCTCGCCCGAAGGCCTCTGCGCAGCACGAAGAGCCTCGGGCCTGCCGTCCCCTGCCAACAGCGTGCACTTGGCACCTGGCGTGGGGACAGAGGGTCCCGTGCAGTCCCCACCCTGGGAAGAAGCATGGTGTCTGGGAGAGGCAAGGACAGGGCTCCAAGGATCAGCTCCTGGCTCCGAAGACGTCATCGGAGGGAAGGAAGTCCCTGTTTACCAAGATCAGAGCCAGGAGCCTTTGTTTACAGAGCTGTTTGCTGGACAATGGGAGCGGAGTGGCCTTCTGAATCCACAGACAGGGGTCAGAAGAGCTTCTGGCATTAAGATGTTATATCCAAATACAGGGATAAGTTAAAAAGGGGAGGCCCCCCCCAAACCTATAACCTCAGTCTGTCTAATCGTGAGGAAAACATCGACAAATTCCAATAGGGGGCATCCTACAAAACACCCAACCAGCACTCCTCAAAACTCTCACGGTCGTCGAAAACAAGCAGAGCCTCACCGACAAAGAAAACAAACTTATGGTTACCAACGAGGATAGTGGGGGGAGTGGGATTAACATCTACACACTACTATATATAAACCAGGCAAACAACAAGGACCTACCATACATCACAGAGAACTATACTCAGTATCTTGCAATAATTTATAATGGAAAAGAATCTGAAAAAGAATATATATGTATATTTGTATATATATATATATATAACTGAATCACTTTGCTGTACACTTGAAACTAACACAACATTGTAAATAAAGTATATTTCAATTAAAAAAAAAAAAGAACCATGGAGAATCTGAGAAACTGTCCCAGCCAAGAGTAACTTAAAGGAACATGACAACTAGAGGTAATGTGGTATCCTGGGTGGGATCCTCAAACAGAAAAAGGACATTAGGTAAAAACTACGGAAATTTGCACAAAATATGAACTTTAGTTAATAATAATATATCAATATTGGTGCATTAATTACAACAAATGTACCATACTAATGTAAGATGTTAATAACAGGGAAATTGGGCACAGGATGTATGGGAACTCTCTGTACTATCACCTCAATTTTTCTATAAATCTGGAACAGTTCTAAAATATAAAGTCTATTTGAGAAAAGTTGGAGGGAAGGAAAACAGAAACTCATATCCAAATGAAGTCTTCTTAACACTATTTATTTGATAATACTGAGAAATTATCAAAGATGTTTAGGTGTGAGTCAAATGCAATCTCAGACAGAATTCCAGTAACAGATCAAAGCTGACCCACGCCCCCTTGCTACCCCTGCCCACACGAATCCTAATGCACCCACCAGAACCAGGTTTGGAATGACCATCCTACCCTAACCCTGAGTAACTCATACAGGGCCCCAGACTGTCCCTCCTTCTTGACCCCCACTGTCCTCCCGCCCAAGTCACAGGTTCCGGCGCTGGCGCATCACTTCTTGCCTCCTGCCCATCTGTTCATCGTATGTCCCGGCCACTGGGCTTCGGGACCTCCCCACGAACCATCTGCCCCTGCACACCCGCAGCCCTGCTCCAGGACGCTTCTTCACTACCTCCAGCTACAGCCTCACCTCTCTCCCGCCCCGCCCACCAAGGGGGAGGAGCCTCACTCCCTGTCCCCACTTCCTCACCTCCCAGACTCTTCTCTAAAGCCCTGTTACCCGGGAGCTTCCCTGGTGGCGCAGTGGTTGAGAGTCCGCCTGCCGATGCAGGGGATGCGGGTTCGTGCCCCGGTCCGGCAAGATCCCACATGCCGCGGAGCGGCTGGGCCCGTGAGCCATGGCCGCAGAGCCTGCGCGTCCAGAGCCTGTGCTCCGCAACGGAAGAGGCCACAACAGTGAGAGGCCCGCGTACCGCAAAATAATAATAATAATAATAATAATAATAAATCATCCCTGTCATCCGGCTTCTCGATCCACCACCCCTAACGCTGCTCTCACCAAGGGCTCCGATGACTGCACCGCTACTAAGCCTAGGGATGCTTTCCAGACCTCGTGGGATCTGACCACACCCATCTTGATGCTCCCTCTTCTGTCCTGAGACCCCACTCTCTCTCGGGTTCTCCTCCAGCCTTTCTGATGCAACACCTTCACTCAAGGCTCTTGTTCCAACTGACCCTTAAATGCTGCCGTTCCTCATAATCTCAGCCTCTGCTGCTTCAAACCAGGCCCTGAGAGAAAGAATGGGGTCTGGACTACCTTTATGCTCCCAGGCTGGCACCTTGTAGGCATCTGATTTTTTTCTTTTACTTTATTGAACTCTATTTTTTGAACATCCTAACCACCTATGGGAGGACCATTAGACATGTATGAAATATGATTAGCTTATGTTCCTAATAGCCTCTGTTTCCAAGATTCCATAAATGAAATGTTCAGCAATTCTAAACTTCTAATATCCTTTAATGTAGGCATCTAGTGTGAATAACAACTAGCATTTATTGAGAGCCTGTAGAAATTGCTTTACACACATTATTTTCCAAGTCTTATTCCTAAGAACACTAATAGTATGTGTAACAAAGGAAAAGGATTCAGTGGTCTAACAAGTATAGGAAATTCTGAGTTAAACAAAGCTCAGTAGAGTTCTTTCCTGCAGAACTATATGTTGTAAATCTCCAAAAAGAGAACATTTTATGCACCATTCCAAAACTAAATGACTGAGACCAGTGATGTGCTGATAAATAGTTGACAACTGGCTTTTGAGGGGAAAAGATCCTGTTTGTAGCATTTGCCAATTTCCTTGGTATAAACATTTTCACCATGTCTGTTGCAAGCTACCAACTCGATGCCACTGAAGGCAGAGTTGGGAACAGATTGCATTAACACAGCATTATCCAATATTTCCATCATTCAATACGATCAACATAAAAACTCAAGAACAGGGGTGGGATACGGAGGGTGGGAGGGAGACACAAGAGGGAGGAGATATGGGGATATATGTATATGTATAGCTGATTCAGTTCGATATAAAGCAGAAACTAACACATCACTGTAAAGCAATTGTACTCCAATAAAGATGTAAAAAATAAAGTTTTTTAAAAAACTCAAGAGAACATAGTAAAATGTAGTAAAATTACAGTATTAGGAAGCAATAGATTTATAGTACGTTACCTTTGTTTGTTTGTTTTTGCGGTACGCGGGCCTCTCACTTGTTGTGGCCTCTCCCGTTGCGGAGCACAGGCTCCGGACGCGCAGGCTCAGCGGCCATGGCTCACGGGCCCAGCCGCTCCGCGGCATGTGGGATCTTCCCGGACCGGGGCACGAACCCACGTCCCCTGCATCGGCAGGCGGACTCTCAACCACTGCGCCACCAGGGAAGCCCCTACCTCTGTTTTTAATATGATTCATTTAATTGTAAGTTTATATAATTGATTTTTTTTAATAATGCCATGCCCCGGCACACTCACACGGGCACACACTCACATGCACACAGCCACCACTGCTATTTCCAGTTCACGGCGCCTCTCCTTTCCTAGATTAAATCAAGCGTGAACCGCAAGAACACCAAGTACCAGCTCAAAGGAGAGTCTGCCGGCAAGGTCTTCCAGGTTGATGAGAGCACAGGGGACGTGTATGCCTTTGAGAGGCTGGACAGGGAGAAGATCTCTGAGTACCACCTCATCGCCCTCGTGGTGGACAAGAACACTGAGAAGAACCTGGAGTCTCCTTCCAGCTTCACCATCAAAGTTCACGATATCAATGACAACTGGCCTGTGTTCACGCACCGGGTGTTCAATGCCTCCGTGCCCGAGATGTCAGGGATAGGTACGCACCCGGTCTGTCTGTCTCCCTCTCCCCTCGCTCATCCCTGGCATGGAGGCCCCTCTCCCATTGGCAGCTTCACTGCCTGGGGCAGGATTCAGTGAGTTCCGGGCCGCTATGGGGATGCCCATGTTGCCACTTTATATGACTCGAAAGGAACTCTGGTCCCTAAAGACTAAGCTCTGACCTGGCCCCAGACGGAGTCCTGACCGTCACACACACACACACACACACGCACACGCACGCGCGCGCGCGTCTTGTTACTCTTTGGAGCCAACGCCACCCACTGCTCTGACTCTCAGGGCTGGCATGCCAAGAGCGCAGCCTTTGCACATGAAGGAGGCCAACTCTTCCACCAAGACAAGGAGTCACCTTTGGGGTCCATACAGGAGTGGAGGGGGGCGGGAGAGGGACACACCTCATCCCAAGGTGTGTCAGCAGCCTGGACCCCAGGCCTCCAGAGGAGACTATTCCTTCCTCAATTCTACCCCCAGCCTCCAGGGGGTGCCAGAAAAGGGCTCCCTTCCCCAGCCCTTAGTCCAGGCTCTCTCGCCAGGTCTCGGGACCAGACCTTCCTGTCAAGTATGGGGAGCCTGGAGCTCAAGGGGAAAGAGATGTGAACCCAGCCCTTTGGGGGCCCTTCCTATTCTCTTGTTCTCATGCTTCCAGAAGGAAGAAGCAGCCCTTACTGCTTCTCCCCATGACCTCAGCCACTCCCCTCTTCCCTCATTTCCCCCATAAATGAAAACCACCTGTTCTCTTTGCCCTTCATGTTTGAGGGAGCGGGGCCTCCACCACTGCCAGCACTTTGCCCCCAGGCAGGCTCCTCAGAAAACAAAGCAGCCTTTTCTCCCTCAGGACCCGGGGGAGGGGGGTTCAGGGAACAGCCTGAGCCCCATCGGCCCTCATCCGGGAATGGGGTGAGGGGCTAGCCATCGCAAAGCAGCAACCCTGGGTTCTCTCCCCACAGGGACCTCGGTCATCCAGCTGACAGCAATGGATGCAGATGACCCCACTGTGGCAGACCACGCCTCTGTCGTGTACCAACTCCTGAAGGGAGAAGAACATTTCAGCATCCGTGGTTCCGGTCTGTGTGACTAACCCCCCGAGGGGCGGCACTGGCTTGGAGGGGGTGGAGGTGCAGGCACCGAGGGAAGCCCAGTCTGCCAGGTGTCACTGACCACTGACCTACACCACCCTTTGGAGGCAGTCGGTACCCTACGTCAAGACAAGGTGGCTGGTGAGGGCAGAAGGAGGCAGACAGGTGCCCGAGACGTGAACTCAAGTCCAGGGGACAGAGTCAGGACCCAAGCACTGACACGAGAGGTGGAAGAGAATGCCGGTTAGCAGCTCCAGCTATGGAATCAAATGGATCTGGTTTCAGAACCCATTTCTGCTCCTCACTGCTTCTAAAGACCTTGGGCAAGTCAACTGACTTCTGTGAGAGCTAGGGCCCTAATCTCAAAACTGGGGAAGCTTATATTCACCTTGTACGGTAGGTGTGAAGTCTGAATTAGGTAATGTCTAATGAGCACGTGGCCCATCGTCATTATCCACTCCACGTGACCCAAAAAACTGTAAGGACTGAGTCTTGGGAGCAGGTGGTCATGCCTGAGGCAAGCCATCTTTCAGAGTGACGGCAAACACACAGCACAACACAAACACACAGCACAGTCCAGGTGGTCATGCCTGAGGCAAGCCATCTTTCAGAGTGACAGCAAACACACAGCACAACCTACGCGGCCCCAAGGCAGCCATCGCTAACCCAGCACAGCACTCTTCCCACTCTGAGCCTAGATGTGGCCTCAGGTTCTTGCTCAACCCAGTGCTCCAGGTGGCTGGGACCAATACTGGACCAAAGCGTTTGGCCTAGCAGTGCAGGGCATGGAGGTGGAAGGTGGTTCACCCCTGGCCCTCAGTCCTGGCTGCACAGTGAAATCACCTGGGGAGCTCTGAAGCCAGGTGCCCTATGGGTAGCGGCCAGGCATCACTATTTTTTAAAAGCTCCCCAAGTAACACGGCTCCTGATGTGACACTTTTTGCAGGACTAATTGTCACAGCGAACAAAAACCTGGACCGAGAGAAGCAGGCCAAGTATGAGATCGTGGTGGAAGCACGAGATGCCCAGGGCCTCCGGGGGGAATCGGGCACGGCCACCGTGCTGATCTCTCTGCAGGATGTCAACGACAACTTCCCCATCTTCACACAGTGTGAGCCCCTCCCCTAGGGCCCCAGGCAGGGCAAGGGTTGGGATACTCCAGGCTCGGTGACCCGGGAGCTCTCAGAGAGGATCCTGGCAACTGTCTACCTCTCTCTCCAACCCAGGGCGGGCCTACGTCAGGGGCGTCTTTCCGGTGTTCCCCATCTATGAACACGTTCCCAAGGCTGTTCAACTACCCCTGCCACGGAGCCCTCACAGGCCAGCAGGGAGTCACACTCCCTGCTGTGTGCCACCGTGTGCCCAGAGTCCCACTACCAGACAGGACCACTTTCACCCAGATCCCATGAGCTCAGGAAAACCCAGACCCCAGCTAGAAAATCCCCATGAGCTGGGGAACAGGGGTTCGGCAAAGCGCCAGAGCCAGAGCCAGGGCTGGGCTCTGACCCATCCACAGACTGATTCTCCCCTTCTGACACGCCCTGGGTGGGCTGGGGAGGAAGTCAGCTGACTCTTCACTTGCGACTCCAATGCTGACGGCTCACGCAGAGGCTCAGCCACCCCAAGGACAGGCGGGTTTTCCTGAAGTGGCCTCCGTGTGTATGGCACAAGCCCCCTGAAGGCAGAGATTCTCTCAGTTGTCAATGAACAGGTCCCCCAGCAAGGTGCCTGACACACAGCAGATGCTTAATAACTACCTGTCAGGTGGATGGAAGGACAGAGCACAACCTCTCTGCCTTGGGACACAAAGTTCCAGAGGAATTAATACTACTACTACTATTTTATTGTGCCCGTTTCCTGTAACAAAATGTATTGGGCTAGTATGGGGACGATCGCCTCATCTATCTCATTAACCCAGTGCCCTTTGGGGCGCCTCTTTGCATCAGCCAGGTACATATTTTCTGTGCCCGAAGACATCCGTGTGGGCAGCCCCCTGGGCTCTCTGTTTGTGGAGGACCCAGACGAGCCCCAGAACCGGAAGACAAAGTACAGCATCGTGCAGGGCGAGTACAGGGACACCTTCACCATCGAGCCTGACCCCAGCCGCAACGAGGGCATCATCAAGCCCATGAAGGTTCGCAGACCCGTGGCAGTGACATCAGATGCGGGGTTGGGGGCTCCTGGCTTCCTCAGGACTCAGCCAGGGGTTGCTCCCGGATCAGAGGCCACCAAAGGTGCACGTTCTGGGTCGGTTTGGAGCTGGCTGTGTGCTCGTGGACACTCTGACCCTGGCGCTGGGAAGGGGAGCCAGGACAGAAGGGTCAGTGCCTTAGGCTGGGCTACCCCGGAAGCAGACCTTGAGGCAAGGATTTGGGTGTAAATAGTTTACTTGGGGAGTGATCTCAGGAAGCCCCCGGAGCAGTGAGATGTGAAAAGGAGGAAAGCTAATACAGGCTCCTCAATGAGCAGGTGAACACCATGGGCGAGTGGGGTGCAGTCCCGCTGGGGACATCTGGGGGACAGTGTGGAACATGCCTCAGAGTCGCAGCCGCTGTGGGCTGATTGAGGGCTCCTGGGGGCCCACTCCCCAGCACTTCCTTCCTCTTTTTTTTTTTAAAGATTTATTTATTTATTTAATTTATTTTTGGCCACATCAGGTCTTAGTTGCAGCATGCAGACTCTTCATTGTGGCCCGCGGGCTTCTCTCTAGTTGTGGTGTGTGGGTTTTCTCTTCTCTAGTTGTGGCGTGCAGGCTCCAGGGCGCGTGGGCTCTGTAGCTGTGGCGCGAGGGTTCCTAAGTGCGTGGGCTCTGTAGTTTGCGGCACACAGTCTCTCTAGTTGAAGAGCGGGAGGTCAGTAGTTGTGGCACGTGGGCTTAGTTGCCCCGTGGCATGTGGGAGCTTAGTTCCCTGACCGGGGATCGAACCTGCGTCCCCTGCATTGGAAGGCGGATTCGTAACCACTGGACCAGCAGGGAAGTCCCCTCCCTGGCACTTTCTGATCTGCCCTGGGCTCGGGCCAGGAAAGCCCTGGAAGAGTACAAGTGCTTGCAGTGAAAGCCATCAGCATGTAAGGAAATAGTGAATGCCGTGGGGAGGGGGTGGCCACTGGCCGTGGCTGCTGCTGAGAAAGCAGTTGGACTGGCTGAATCTAGAAGAGGAGGGAAGGTCTGACAGGGGCACAAACTGCTTCAGAATGGCCATGCAGAGGACTGGGAGGCCAAGGCCAGTGATGACCTGCCTCAAAGGGGACACTCCAGAACCCCTCTGCCTGAGCCAGGCCATTCCTCCAGCAGACCTCTCCTGAGTCCTTCTCTGGTCCAGCCCTGTGCTGGGGACTAGGTATACCCAGGGGAGTCAGACGGCCTCCACGGTACCAAAGCTCTCAGCCAGTAGGGAGGACAGACACACAGACATAAAGGGTACCCAGGCAGGGAGCAATTACCTGTGTTGGGAGGGGCAGGAATGGGTTCTGAGAGGGCATCTGATTACCTTCAGATTGGCTTCCTGAGGGGTGAATAGGAGTGTGCCAAGCGGGCAAGGGCAGGAGAAGAGACTTGAGCAAAGGCACAAAGAAAAGCAATGTCTTTAAGGAGCTGGGGATAGAACCACTAGTCTGTGGTCCCCTTGACAGCAAGACTGTGGCTGACCCACTGGTTGTCCTCAATACCTGGAACTGAGCCACGGTCAGGATACACGGGAGAGAGCTGAAGACAGCCAGGCCACAGGCCCCTCATCTGTAAAAAGGGGTCATCTCAGTATGATCTCGCAGGGTTGCTGTGAAAATCACAACCCCGTGCTTGGCTCAGAGCAAGTGCTCACCATAGTTTTCCCTTCGCAGCCCCTGGACTATGAACGCATCCGGCAATACAGCTTCACCATCGAGGCCACGGACCCCACCATCGACCTCCGCTACCTGAGCAGCACCTCCACCAAGAACATCGCCCGTGTCATCATCAACGTCACAGATGTGGACGAGCCCCCCACCTTCCAGCAGCCCTTTTACCACTTCCAACTGCGGGAGAACCAGAAGAAACCTTTGATTGGCTCAGTGCTGGCCGTGGACCCCGATGCCGCTAAGCGGAGCATCAGGTAAGGCGGGTGGAAGGCGTGACGATGGTGGTGATCACGACACCACCCAGGCACTGAGCCTCTTAGGCCTGCTGGACTGAGCCCAGGACTCAGAGGGGGAAACTGGCTTCTCCCGGAAGGTACATGGGACATGCACAGAGGCACGACAAGAAGCCCAAGCTCTTCCACTAACCCATGTGGCCAGGTGGAATCTTGCTCTGCCCAGGCCAGCGTGGTCCTGGCCATCAGAGCTTCCCGTTGTCTGCTCTACCTTGAAGGGAAGGTACGGGCTCCCACAGGTCCCGTCTGGGGAGATGCGACAGTCAAGAGAGCAGCCAACTTGACACCCGTGAAACCCCTTCGCGAAACACGATTTATTACATTTGTCTTCCCAAAACCACAAAAGGAAACAGTGTTTATTTCACACAATCAAACAACACAAGGATCTATAAAGAAAACATCATAACCCTGATTTCCAGACAACTCACGTTCATGGTGTGCTGTGGTCCTATCATGCCTTTCTTCGTGACCACACAAACATCTACATAGATTTATGGTGGATTTGTCCTTTGTTTGTTTGGGGGATTTGATTGTTTTAAAAATTTTTTGGATCACACTATACCCATTTCATCACTACTTGTTCTTCTATCTGAACTAGACTCCTCTCCTCTACCCTCTGTGACAAAACATGTAGTTCCAAGCTCCTGTATATCCCTGAATCTACTTCTGAATCCTATGTTCTGTGGCAAAGCCATTCTGTTTTACTGTAGCAGCTTGATACTAAAACTTGGTATGTATACGGCAAGTCCCTCCCTCAAGTGTTTTTCCACTTTATATAGCTTTAATGCATTCTCAAACATTCATTCTTCCATGTGAACCATAAAATTCTTCCATTTTTAAAAAAGCATCAGGGGCTTCCCTGGTGGCGCAGTGGTTGAGAGTCCGCCTGCCGATGCAGGGGACGCAGGTTCGTGCCCCGGTCCGGGAAGATCCCACATGCCGCGGAGCGGCTGGGCCCGTGAGCCATGGCCGCTGAGCCTGCGTGTCCGGAGCCTCTGCTCCGCAACGAGAGAGGCCACAACAGTGAGAGGCCTGTGTACCGCAAAAAAAAAATAAATAAAAAAAATAAAAATAAAAATAAAAAATAAAAAAAAAATAAAAAAGCATCAGAATTCTAATGAGAATTGTGTTTATATATCAATTTGGGGAGAGTTAATGTTTCTCTGTTATCAGGTCTTCCTGTTAAAGACAAATGTGTGCCTCCATTTTGATCACATCTCAGAAGTTTTAGGACAGCTGTCCTCATGGCCATTCTATTCTAAATGGTCTATAATGATAATTTTTACTTCTCCATTGATCCAATGGTTTATTTAAGAGACTTAAATAAAGTCTCTTAAATAAAGTCGGGCATTTTTGGCTTTGCTTTAACTTGTTCTGTGATGTAATGCAATTGTCTTTGTGTGTCTTTCTGTCCATTTTTTTCTGGAATATCTAAGCTTTTGCTTTATGTATTTTAATTTTTCTATTCAGTTAACAAAGGTTTATAACTATTTTACCTTCATTATGACTTGTCACTTTCATCCTTATGACATTACCCAGTTTGTTCAGCTTAAACATTTTGTCAATTCCATGTTGCCTGATGTAAAGTTTGTCCTGTTTTCATGTTACTCATATTTGCCTGAAATAAATTTTCCGACCTTTACTTTTAATTTTTTCTAGGTCATGGGCAGTAAGTTGTCTCTTGAAACTGGAATGTAATTGGCTTTGCTTTTTTTTTTTTCCATCTTTACTGGAGTATAATTGCTTTACGATGTTGTGTTAGTTTCTGCTGTACAACAAAGTGAATCAGCTATACGTATACATATATCCCCATATCCCCTCCCTCTTGAGCCTCCCTCTCACCCCGCCTATCCCACGCCTCTAGGTGGTCACAAAGCATCGAGCTGATCTCCCTGTGCTATGCAGCAGCTTCCCACTAGCTATCCATTTTACATTTGGTAGTGTATATATGTCCATGCTACTCTCTCTTCATCCCAGCTTCCCCTTCCCCCCCGTGTCCTCATGGCTTTGCTTTTTAATCTAAACTGAGATGCTTTGTGTTTAACCTATTTACATTTTTCATTGTAAATGATATGTTTGATCTTACTTCTTTTATTTTGTTTTACATTTGCTATTTCTCAAACTTAATTACTTTTTTCTCTTCCTCCATCTTTGTTGTAGAGTCTATTTTTTCATGTTATTTTCTCGTAGATATTTGGATGGAGTACATGCATTTTTATTTCTACCAGTGAGATTTACTTCTATCTGTAAAATTTTAAATGTTTTCCTGGACCAATATTTTCTAGTTAAAAATCTCTGTCTCTCTCTCTCTCTCTCTGTCTCTGTCTCTCTCTCACACACACACACACACACACACACACACACACACACACACACACACACACACACACACACACACACACACACACACACCATTGCCTTCCTATATATGATAAAGATATCAATAGTTTAATTTTAATTCCTCCCAAACCAGATTTTTTTTTTACTTTATTTTGAGACACTTGTTAGATGAAGTGAGTTTTCAAAAAAACTTTTTTCAGGACCCATCTTGTGGATGATATACTTCCTGAATCCTTGCATATTTACAAATCAAAAATATTATCAATGTGTCCTAGCATTTAACTTTGTGAGAGTGTCTGGGGTGAGTCTGATTTCTCTTTCTTTATAAGGACGTATCTTTTCTGTCTGGACTCTTTTTGGTTTCTTTATATAGCTCTGAAATTCAAAAGTGTCATCAGGATATAGCTAAATATTGATCTCTTTTTAAAATTACACCTGATATCATGACTCTTCTATAAACTTGGGCCTTGCTTCAGATCAGGAAGTTTTCTTCTATTATATCTTTTGTTATTTCTTCTCTTCTCTTTGTTCTGGAATTTTCCTCAGTATTAGAAAAATATATATTTAGAACGTTATATATTTTCATCTCTCTTTTCTTCTCTTCATGCCTTTTTCCTTAAGAACTTTTCCAATTTTTACTTCACAAATTTAATTTCCTTTCAATCACTTCGTACCTCTTCCAGCCCCTTTTTTTACTTCTTCCTGGCTCTTGCCCAACTATCTTTTCATTAATCACAAAATCCGATCCAAGCTGTGGTACAGCTGATTACAGTGCCACCTGCCTCAACTGTGAAAGTGCTGTTGATGGAGTCTCAGGTACCACCCTCAGCCCAGTGATGGCAACACTGCCAACCTCAAAGGGATTATCTCACTACTCTGACTCCCTCTGGGTGGTCAAGTGCAATGAGCAGTGAGAGGAAGATGGGGGATGGATGCAAGGGACAGATCCTGAAGGGTCTCATCTGTCCTGCTGGGGAGTTTGGACTCAGCAAAGAACAACGGAAAACCTTGAAACTCTCTCCCGTGGGCAGATACTCCATCCGCAGGACAAGTGACAAGGGCCAGTTCTTCGGAATAACCAAGCAGGGGAATATTTACAATGAGAAGGAGCTGGACAGAGAAGTCTACCCCTGGTGTAACCTGACAGTGGAGGCCAAAGAGCTGGATTCTAGTGGTGAGTGGCCCCATTTGCCAGGGGACCTGGGCTCCTCTCCTTTTCAAATCGTCAAAATCTATCATTTAGGGTCTCCAGAGGTCCTATAAGCACCTGCTGATGCACCACTTGGTTGGGATGCTATAGCACCTCCATCCCCAAGTGTGGATGGACCAGCTGCATCCACATCATCTGAGACTTTGTTAGACGAGCAAAACATCAGGCCCCAACCCCAGACTGCATCAGAATCTCATGCACACTACAGTTTAAGAAGCACTGTTCCAAAACAGGCTGCCAGATGTCCCTGTGATGAGAATCACCTGAGGCACCTCTAAACCACAGAGCTTCTCAGATGCCTCCCTGGAGGTTTTGGTCCAGTGCGTCAGAAATGGGGCCAAGGAGTGTGCACTGAACGAGCGCCGTGTGATTCTTATTATAGTGGTCGTTTGGAAAAGGCTGCTTTGGAGGGTGTTTATGGGCCAGTCAGTGGGCTGAATTCAAAATCTGAAGCAGTTTCCAACTCCAAGACTGTGAGATTCTCCAGAACTTACCCTTAGCCTCTATGAGAAAATCACAACTGTCCTCTGGGAGAAGGATCAATATTCCCACCTCACACAGAGGCCACAAGGGCCCAGAAAGGGGGTGACTTGGCCAGGGCCCCACCGGTGCTACCCTGAAGGGCCCCTGCTTCCTGCTGGCAGCACGTGCCCCACCTGGCAGCCAGGTCAGCTTCAATGGACTCCTGCGTACTGTCCAGATCAGTCTTTGCCCCTTTCTTCCCCATCTAATCTCATTCATACAATTTTTAAATCTTATAGTAATAGTTTGCTGCCCATTTTAAAATACGGAAAATGCAAAAAAGGAGAAGAAAATTATACCCTCATATTCCCACCGCACACAGATAATTACTGTCAGCACCGTAGCGTATTCCCTCTGGTCTTTTTACGATATGTATTTTTATACAAGTGAGATCATAATACTTGTATAAATATCATATCCTGCATTTTTACTTAACCTTATTCCAGACTCATTTTCTCATGGTACTAAAATATCTTTTTTAAAAAGACTGTAATTTTTAAAATGTAATTTACCCGGGCATTGCAAACAGCCACATAGTCCATTCTTTTAAACTGACGTAATTTATTAATGCAATCTCACTTAGATGGTTTACCTTTTCAATTATTTCATAATTAATTTATTTAAATTAGTTTGATTGCTTAAATTGCTGAATTGATTTAATAATTACTTAATTGATTTAATTAAAACCTTTAAAAATACACTTCTGTTGTTCACCTTTTCAATTCTTACAACTAATTCTTTAGCAAATATCCTTGTGCTTGAAGCTTTACCCCCTTCCTCTTCCACTCCCTTCGACCAGAAGGCCATCCCTGGCCTCCCTTCCAGATGTCCATAACCCCCTCTTCCTGCAAAAAGAGCACCCCTCCAGGACTCCCATCCATACACATTCTAATCCCAGGGCTGGTACCTGCTGAACGCACTGTAGTGATGAGTCCTTTCCCCTGCAGGGACCCCCACGGGCAAAGAATCCATCGTGCAGGTCCACATCGAAGTTTTGGATGAGAACGACAATGCCCCAGAGTTTGCCAAGCCCTACGAGCCCAAAGTGTGTGAGAACGCTGCCCAGGGCAAGGTGAGTCTAACTCAGGTGGGAGGGTAAGGCAGCGTCCGCCTGGGGCAGGCCGAGGGGCAGCACCTCCCAGGCACGGTCAGCCGGCATTTCACTAAGTTTAATGTAACTTGTACAACAACCTTGAGGAAAGGTGACATTATCCCCACAGGGGGTGAAACTGAGGCTCAGACAGAATGTGTAGTGAGTAGATTGGCGGGGAGGTGGTGGTAGAAAGAGTGGCTCTGTGGAGACCATTTAGGTTAGTGTTACAGGTGAGAGGCAGCCACGGTCAGGTCTAAACCCAAAGTCCCTCCCCATCACTGAAACCCCGGCCAACCCAACACCGCTAATGACTGGCCCCCATCTTCCACCCTCTAGCTGGTCGTGCAAATCTCGGCAATAGACAAGGATATAACACCACGAGATGTGAAGTTCAAGTTTTCCCTGAGCACTGAGGACAGCAACTTCACCCTCACGGATAATCACGGTGCGCCTCAAGGCAGTCAGGCTGGCTCTTGCGGGGCTCAGGGACGGGGTTGAGTCTTGAAAAGCCAGGGTCAAGGACCAAGCCAGTGAACTGGGGGCAGGCCCTCAGTGGGGCTTTCAAGTTACAGGAGGTTTTGTACAATTCCCACCACATACCTAACTGGTCTGTGCAATGGTCAGAGCCACCCTGGCACACTGCTAAGTCCACATGGCCTGCCCTTCCCCATAAGATGCTCAGGTTACTGAGGAGCACAGAACAGATATGCGGTGTAGACAGCTCGGTTCACAAACTAGCCAAAGACTCCTTCCTGCGCTCAGCACAGCTGCAAATTGCTCTATGACATAGAACTTTGAGGTTGCTTCCAAAGAGGCAAAACTGGACATTTGGAACCCGAAATGCCAAGGATACAGTGTTTTAATTTGGCTACAATGACTACTTACCAGCAGGTGTCCTCGGGCAGGATCTGGTCCACCAATCACAGCCTAGAGAGCCCTGTGATGTCAGTAGCGGCCAATCAGAGTTTCTCATGAGTATGTGCTTCCGAGAGTGTCAGTGCTGAGTTGACTGAATTCCAGCCAAAAGCAGACAGGCTTCCATGGCTTCTGCACCTTCCTGAGAAAAACACAAAAAAATCCCCCTTGGGTCTAAACAGAACAATCCTTCACTCAGAATGGGGTGGAATCCCTGCCCATCCCTAACTGGCAACACTGTGGTTGGTGAGGATTCCTGTATAGAAACAGCCATTGCCACCTCTGAGGAAGGTCAGGGAGTGGGGTCCCTGAGAGCGAGAGGCAGACCCAGGGGATCAGCCACAGACTTGTCCTTAAGGAGCCTCCTATGGGATGGGGATGGTGGCTACGATGCGCGGACAGTCAATGACAGACCATTCAACGTTCCGCTGTCTTTAGTAGTAAATAATATGGAAAAAATATGTGTCACCCCATCCCCAGTGCCCACCTCAATCCTGCCTCAGAGGAGGGCTGCTGTGGAGAAGAAAGCTTAAACAGCAACCCAAAGACACCCCATATGTGACCAGGAGACTAGCTTGTTGATCTCAGATTCACTTAGAACATGAATGTCCTGCTACAATATTAAACGAGTATAGTGAGAAATCTCTAATTTTCCTCATACAGTGTCAGTGGCCATATTGTTATTATTTTCAATTATAATAGACATGGCTACTTAATAATGAAATGTAATTGGCTTCCATTTGAAATCTAAAAGATGGCCTCCTTTGCCTTTGGCTTTCTGAGTGTACCAACCCCGCACGGCTAGGTAAACCCTGGAACAGGGAGTCCCTGGACCCTCTAACCATCATCATCTCCTAGGAGACAACAAAGGGCAGATTATCCAGCCACTGAATCAGAAAGGCGGGAGAGGGGAGGGGGAAAAGGAAGGAGGAGTGGAGGGGGGCGGTTCTGAAAAACCAGCATGTTAAAAAATCTCCCTGGGGAATTCTGTACAAGGATTGATTGGAGCTGAGAGGGAGAGCCTATGTTTGGGCCAAAGCACATTCTCAATTCCAGCCTGACCGGGGAATCCTCAATTACATATGCAATCATTCCCTCAGTGCCCCAGGGAACTGTGCATTGTTTTTACTTTCTAATGGATTTTCAGGGATAGCAAAAACAGCCTTAGAAGTTAGCCCGATGCTAAAAGACTTTTTAAGACTTTATTTCCCCCTGATTGCTCATCAAAGCTTGAAACAATGCGTTAATTCGCTGACAGTCACCTTTTATTGAAGTAGAGTTAGGGGTCAGGCATATCATTCGCCCACAGAAACAGAAAGCAAGGGTTTTACATTCTGGCCAAGTCCTTCTTAGAGGCTAGGTCGAAGCAGCTGCCCAAAACATCCCCTCTCTGGAGGAACAGACCTGCGCTCAAATGGCTAAAACCTGAGGCAGGGGGTGCCAAGGGCAGAGACACAGCCCAGGCAGCACGTGGGCTGGTGCAGTTACCAAGGGCTTCCTGGAGGTGGCAGGCAGTGTGGATGAGAGGATGGGCACTCCAGGCAGCAGAGCCTGACTCCGAGGACTTGGTGTTTCCAGATAACACGGCCAACATCACAGTCAAGTATGGGTATTTTGACCGAGAGCGCGCCAAGGTCCACCACCTGCCCGTGCTCATCTCGGACAACGGGAGGCCAAGCCTCACAGGCACCAGCATGCTGGATGTGACCGTGTGCAAGTGCAACGAACGCGGCGAGTTCACCTTGTGTGAGGAGGTGGCCGCCCAGGTGGGCGTCAGCATCCAGGCGCTGGTAGCTATCTTCCTCTGCATCCTCACCATCACAGGTCAGTGCCCAGGAGGATGGGAGGGGACATTGAGGGGGCTACACAGGAGAAGGAAGAGGCCAGGGATCCAGGCCCAGCCCTGCCTCCAGGCCCTAGTGCAGGCCTGTGCTAGGTGTAAGCTTCACCTCCTTGGGTGCCTAACTGTGGGGATGGGGGGGGGGAAGAAGGGGGGGACTCAAGTCTCCTTCCCCAGTTTAAAATACTTTATATATAACATTCACTCATTCAACTGACGTATTTTGAGCACTTATTGTGTGCCAGGCACTGTTCTAGGCATTTATTTATATAAAACCTCTTCCGAGGGAATTCGCTGGCGGTCCAATGGTTAGGACTCTTCGCTCTCACTGCAAAGGGGCCGGGTTCAATCCCTGGTCAGGGAACTAAGATCCCACAAGTCGCACCTGCTTTGAAAGAAGAGGATCCAGTTCTTCTTTTGGAGAGAAACGGAAAGTTTAAAATTTCTAGTTTAGATTATCGCCAGTGGATTTCTTTCTATTTTTAGGATTTCTCCAGGCTTGACATCTCTTTTCCTCTTGTTTGGGCCTCAGAAATTTTAGGAGCATTTTAGGCCTTGCCTTACTTTGGGCTCCCCAGTTAGGAGACCCTGGGACCAGGATTGGGGTGCACATGGTTTATTTGAGAGGCACTCCCAAGAAGCCCCAGAAGGAAGAGGGGGAGTGAGACTGGAAAGGTAGGCAGCCAATCAAGGGCAAGCTGTCACACAAGCTGCCACCATGGGACACTGGAGCTTCTTCTCACTGGAGACTGGGTGGCGGCACTCACAGCCCATGTTTTTCCAACGATGCCCACCAGCTGATGGTGGGGCTCCTCCCAGAGGTGTAAGTTCTGCGTTTCACCTGGGGCAGGGGCTGGCCCTACAGAGGAAGCCCTTGGGTGGTTAGAGGTCACTCTGTGCACTACAATGACAGGACTGACCGGGGGACACAGTGAGGGACCCACATCATCTGCTCCAGGCCTTTTCTGCCAGTGGCTTCCCTGAGAGGCCCCCTGGCAGTGCCCCCACTTCTGGGGCTTCTGTGGCAAAGAGTCCAGACCCAGATTTTCCTCTCAATAAAAATTAGTAATAATGATATACTGGCATCACCACCACACACAGAATTGCACTTAACCTCATAGCCACCTTATCAAATATAAACAGATCAGAGGAGTCATCACTTCCATTTTATAGGCAAGGAAACAGAGGCTCAGAGAGGGCATCCTGGCTTTTCTTATGTATGGAACAGTTTGTTAAGTCACTCGAGGCTAGAACGACAGAGTCTAGGAATGCTCTGAGCCTACTTCTAGGAGCTCTCTGCCCCACGTGGTCCACCCCTCCTAGGGGTTGGCAACCGTCATGCAGTCACACACCTCAGAGCTTTGAGCAGGGCCAACATCACACCGCTGCCTGATCATGGGACTCTGGGCATGTCACTCAGCTGCTCTGAGCTCGGTTTGCTCATGTAAAATGGGATATTAATACCTACTTTGAGTAAAAGAACATGAAAATGTGCCAATACCATGCCAGCATGTACACAGTAGGTGCTCAAGAGTAGCTGCTGCTACTGCAACGGGTGCCATGTCTACCAGCACCACCATGACCCATCATCATCATAATCATCATCACCATCATCACCATCACCATCATCATCATCATCATCACCATCACCATCATCATCATCATCATCATCATCATCATATCACCATCACCATCATCATCATCACCATCATCATCATGATCACCATCATCACCATCATCATCACCATCATCTTCTTCACCATCATCATCTTCACCATCATCACCGTCATCATCATCATCGTCATCACCATCATCATCACCATCATCATCATCATCACCATCATCATCATCACCATCATCACCATCATCACCATCACCATCATCACCATCATCATCACCATCATCTTCTTCACCATCATCATCATCACCATCACCGTCATCATCATCATCATCATCATCATCACCATCATCATCATCATCACCATCATCATCATCATCACCATCATCACCATCATCACCATCATCATCATCATCACCATCATCATCATCATCACCATCATCTTCTTCACCATCATCATCTTCACCATCATCATCATCACCATCATGATCACCATCATCATCACCATCATCATCGTCATCATCATCATCATCACGGCTCAGAATCTTTGCACTCCAAATTCCAACTCCATCCCTTTCCCCACCTCTGCCCCAACCTCTGGCCTCCTGGCCTTTGGACAAGACACAGAAGGATTTGCCACAGTGGTTAAGAGGAGGGAGGAATTGAGGATGCGGGTAGATGGGGAGGAGAGTGGCAGGAGAGAATGAACTTGAGGGAGGCCCGCTCTGTTGCTCTCCCCCCCCGCCCTACTGTGGCCAGGACACCAGCAAGGATGGATCCTGGGTGGGGGTGGGGTGGAGATGACTCTGGAGTGGGAGTGAGGGTGGACCCACCAGATATCTAGACCAAACCAAAACTTCTGCGTTGGCCCAGCTGTCACTGGGAGCTGGGCTGGCCCAGGGATTCCCAGGGAGGAGGGGAGGGTGCAGGTAAACCTCAAGGCGGGGGTGTGTGTGGGGGTGGGGGGGTGGGGGGGGAGTCCCCCGGTCCGCTGGGCCATGGCTGACCAGCTCTGGCTCGCTTGTTCGCAGTGATCACCCTCCTCATCATCCTGCGGCGGCGGCTCCGGAAGCAGGCCCGCGCCCACGGCAAGAGCGTGCCGGAGATCCACGAGCAGCTGGTCACCTACGACGAGGAGGGCGGCGGCGAGATGGACACCACCAGCTACGACGTGTCGGTGCTCAACTCGGTGCGCCACGGTGGGACCAAGCCCCCGCGGCCGGCGCTGGACACGCGGCCGTCCCTCTACGCACAGGTGCAGAAGCCGCCGCGGCACGCGCCCGGGGCGCACGGGCCCGGGGAGATGGCCGCAATGATCGAGGTGAAGAAGGACGAGGCGGACCACGACGGCGGCGGCCCACCCTACGACACGCTGCACATCTACGGCTACGAGGGCGCCGAGTCCATCGCCGAGTCCCTCAGCTCCCTGGGCACCGATTCATCTGACTCGGACATCGATTATGACTTTCTCAATGACTGGGGGCCCAGGTTCAAGATGCTGGCCGAGCTGTATGGCTCGGACCCCCGGGAGGAGCTGGTGTATTAGGGGACCGTGGGCCTCTGGGCCTGGGTAGCTCAGGCTAGTCGGACACGGGCACTGAGCCCTCCAATCACAGCACTCACGTCCCAGCCTAACAGCCCTTCCTCATGGGTCCCAGAGACCTCACCACCTTGGATGGCAAAATCCAAGTCCCTGAAATGTCCAGGAACGTACTTCAGTGATGGCTACTCCCAAAACGCTGGAAAACACCAGGCTGGTGTTCTGTCTGGGCTGAGACAGCCACATAACCCTGTCACCTGCGACTACGGGTTCAACTCAAAGACTTTCTCAGTCTTCTCAAAGCAGATTATGCTCAACTGCCAGGGGGAGGTCTTCCCCTGAGGTCCCTGAACCCCTAGCGGGGGGCGGCTGGTGGGGGGGGTCCTGGTGCCTGTCACCTGGAGGCAAGGGGCTGGATGGCATGACTGTGGGGCGAGACTCTCTGTAGCCCGGTCCCCCAGGAGACTGGGCCCGCCCCCCAGGCCTGCCCTGCTTTAGCTTCCTCACACCCTCCCAAGACCCCCAGCATTCTGCAGCCTCTCTCCAGGCCTGTCAAAAGGGAGGAAGGGCCTCTTGACATCTCCTGACCTTGGGTCTTGAGGTGACCTCGCTGGCCTGCCATGCCTGTAACTATGCTGTACTGGGTACTGAAAATTCATCCAAGGTCAGGGAAATGGCTCGTTGAACTTTAAAGCAACTGTGAATTCATCCTGGAGGGACAGTGCAGACCAAACGAGACCACAGATCATAGGGTGAGGGCCACCTCCACACCCACTCTATCCAGAGAGGGCCAGGAGTCGCTGTGACCCCAATTTGACACTCACGACACCCCTCCAGTTTTGCCTGGGAAGCAGGGCAGATGTTCCCGGAGCAGAAGACCTCTCCCTGCCTCGCCCGGTCCCTCATTCATGCTCTTTCTTTTTTCTTTCTCTCCATCTACTCTTGATCTCTCGACTTAGAGGCACTTAAGGTGTGACCCACATCAACTCTGGCCAAAGTCCAAACCCAAACATGACTGCACAACACAGCTGTGCCATTTGCCTTTACACCTCGTTGTTGCCACATCTCAGGGAACCCCAGCAGGGCCCCATCCCTACAGAAGGCAAGGCCCCTGCTCAGGCCCAGTGGTCACCTGTTCCTCTTCCACTTTCAGCCACGTACGGAACTTTCCACTGCAAACACACCTTAGGGAAGTGGCATCACTCAACGGGGGTGCGGGGAAGGAGGCAAACTCTCTGACTCACCATTTGTCATGGACCAAGTTTCCTGCTCTGGGCAAGGCCCCTCAATTCAGGGGACTGTAGATAACACTGACTTTTTATTTTTAACCAATAACGAGTTTTTCATATTTTTTTTTTTTACTAATAATACTTATACATTTCTAGCTCTCACAAACATATAGAATAAGGGTTTATGCATAATAAGCAGGTTGCTATTTAGGTTAACAATTTTAATTCAGGTTTTTTAGTTGGATAAACAAATTCCTGTAACCTTCTATTTCCTATCATTGTAGTAATTGCTCTAGTGATAATGACTATATATATATTGGCTACACTGGTGCATGGGACATACTGTATTTTTTTATAACTAAATAAAGAAAAATCTTGAAATACTTCTCTTTCTAGAGCTGAGCGAGCTCATGTGAAACACAAGCACATACACCACCACCACCATCAGAGGAACCCAGGGTGCAAGGCGACATTTGCAGTCAGGATTTCAGAAACACACTGCAGGAAAGTGATTGCAGCAGAGGGACACCTAGTCCATCCCGGTCTCCTCTCAGAGCCCCATGCCTTCCCTCAGCCTCTGTACGTGGCCCCCAATCCCACCCCGACTCTACACAGCAGGCAGGGCCTCTGGAAGCTGGAGCTGCCACACCTTTTCCAACTGAGAAATGAACCAGACGAGTGATACACATCAGCAGTGAGGGAGGAAATCAGTCTAATTAGCTGGTTGACAACAGTGATTTAACGGCTGGCATTTAGTGGGGTGTGTGGACCCCAACATTGGGGTCCTGCCTGGAAAACCTCACGATCGAAAATGAGAACAGGAAGCCTCTTTGCCAGACTTGGGACTTGAATTGGGTAGGTGGGAGATGAAGCTCACTGCAGCAAGGCCCCCGCTCCTTCACTTCCTGCAGGATTTCCTGGGCAGCGTGTCTCCCAGGGATGAGATTTTGCAAACTGTGCTCTGGATGCACACGTTCCTGGAGCTCTCAGGGGGCAATTTGTCTTAATTCCAATTTTGCTCTAATTTCATTGGGATTTCTTTTTTGATCCATTGGTTATTTGAAATGTATTAATTTCCAAACATCTGTGAATTTTCCCAATTTCCTTCCATTATTGATCTCTAATTTCGTTCCACTGTGGTCAGAGAACATACGTTTTATGATTTAAATCCTTGTAATTTTACTGATACTAGTTTTATACCCTAACATATGTTTTATCCTGAAGAATGTTCCATGTGCACTAGAGAGGAATATGTATTCTACTGTTGTGATGGAGTGTTCTATAGTGGTATGTTAGTGTTGTTCAAGACTTTTATTTCCACACTGATCTTCTGTCTAGTGAGTCTATCAATTATTGAAAGTCTAATGCTAAAATCTCCAGCTATTACTGTTGAATTGTATATTCCTCCCTTCAACTCCTGTCAGATTTTGCTTCATATATTTTGAGTCTCTGTTGTTACGGGCATATAATCTTATAATTGTTATATCTTCTTGAAGGATTGACCCTTTGAGCATTATCAAACGTACCTCTTTACATCTAGTCACAATTTTTATCTTAAAGTCTATTTTGTCTGATATTAGTATAGTCACTCCAGCTCTCTTTTGGTTACTGTTTACATGGTATATCTTTTTCTATCCTTTTCTTTTCAAGCTATTTGTGTCTTTTAATAGAAAGTGTGTCTTCTGTGAACAAAATATAGTTGGATCAGGGCAGTTTATCCATTCTACCAATCTCTCTTTGATTGCAATGTTTAATCCTTTTACATTTAATGTAATTACCAACAAGGTAGGGTTTATGCCTGTCACTTTCCTATCTGTATTCTTTGGCTTATGTCTTTTTTGTTCCTCTATTACCCCATTATTGCCGTGTTTATGTTAAATAGATATTTTATAGTGTACCATTTTAATTCTCTTGACGTTTCTTTGACTATATTTTATGTTTTTTTCTTAGTGGTTCTCCTAAGGATTATATTTAAAATCTTAACTTATAACAATCCAGTTAGAATTTGTACCAACTTAATTTAAGTAGTGTACAAAACTTTGCCCCTAATAGATCCACTCCCTCCCCGCTCCTTTGTGCTATCGCTGTTGTACATACTACATTTTTATACATCGTATGCCCATCAACATAGATTTATAATTATTGCATTACGCAGTTGTCTTTTAAATCATATAGGAGGGAAAAAAGAGTTACAAACTATATATATACTGCCTTTTTTTCTATAAATGTATTTATTTTATTTATTTTTGGCTGCATTGGGTCTTCGTTGCTGCGTGTGTGCTTTCTCTAGTTGCGGCAAGTAGGGGCTCTTCTTCATTGCAGTGCGCGGGCTTCTCACTGTGGTGGCTTCTCTTGTTGCGGAGCACGGGCTCTAGGCGCGCGAGCTTCAGTAGTTGTGGCTCGCAGGCTCTAGAGCACGGGCTCAGTAGTTGTGGTGCACGGGCTTAGTTGCTCCACGGCATGTGGGATCTTCCTGGACCAGGGCTCAAACAAACCCATGTCCCCTGCATTGGCAGGCAGATTCTTAACCACTGCACCACCAGGGGAGCCCTATACTGTCTTTTATATTTACTTATACAGTTACCTTTATCGCTGATCTTTATTTCTTCATGTGGATTCAAGTTACTGTCTATTTTCTTTCATTTCAGCCTGAATGATCCCTTTAGTATATTTTGTAGGGAAGGTCTGCTAGTGAGGAATCTGTTTTATCTGGGAAGTCTTGATTTCACCTTTATTTTTTGCAGGATAGTTTTGCTAGGTATGGAATTACTGGTTGATAGGCTTTTTCTTTCAGCCCTTTGCATGTCATCCCACTGCCTTCTGGCCTCCCTGGCTTCTGATGAGAAACTCAGTGTTAATCTTATTGAGGAAACGTTTTATGTGATAAGCTGTTTCTCTCTTGCTGCTGTCAATATTCCCTCTGTCTGTGATTTTCAACAGTCTCATTATGATGTGTCTAGAGTTGATCTTAGGAGTTCATTGAACTTTTTAGATGTGTAGATTAATATTTTTATCAAATTTGGGAAGTTTGGGACCATTATTTCTTCAAATATTCTGTCTCTTTCTCTCTCTCCTTTCCTCTGGGACTCTCATTATGCATGTATTAGGATGCTTGCTAATGTCCAATGGGTATCTAAGGCTCTATTAATTTTCTTTTTTCTGCTCCTCAGACTAGATTATCTCAATTAACCTATCTTCAAGTTTGCTGACCCTTTCTTCAGCTAACTCACATTTGCTGTTGAGGTCTTCTAGTGTATTTTCCTTTCACTTATTGTACTTTCAACTCCAGAATTTCTATTTGGTTCTTTTTTATACCTCTTTATTGATATTCTCTATTTGTTGACACACCACTCTCATACTTCTCTTTCATTCTTTAGACATGGTTTCCTTTAGTTCTTTGAAAAGATTTTGAATAACTGGCTTAAAGTATTTGTCTAGTAAGTCCAACCTTTGGGTTTCTTTAGGGATAATTTCTATTGAATGCTTGTTTTCTTGTGAATGGGCCATTCTTTCTTATTTCTTGGCATGTCTCGTAATTTCTATAGAAAATTGGATATTTCAATAATACAATATGGCAACTGCAGAAACCAGATCCCTGACCCCCAGAGTCTGTTGTGGCTGGGTTTTGTTGCTTCTGCAGTTTGTTTAGTGACTTTCCTAAACTAATGCTGTAAAGTTTGTACTCTCTGTTGTGTGCGGTCACTGAAGTCTCTGTTTGGTAGTGGTCAGTTAGCAATTGGACAGAGTCCCTTAAATGCCTGGAATGAATAAGTCTCTCAGCATTTGCCAAGGAGTTCTGTATTTTGGGGAACTCCTCTGATACTCAGGCAGGCAGTCTACAAATCTGCCTTAGCCTTAACTTTTTGTTGCACAGAGCCTCCAGGTCAGTCAGAGGTGAGAGCTTAGGGCCTTCCCAGGTCTTCTCTGAGAATGTGCACATCCCTGCACACGTGAGTGGCCTTTTAGATTCCCAGGAATATGCCAAAGTTTTTCAAAGCCCTCTGTGGACAGCTCATGCCCTAACTCTTCCTTTAAGACTTTTGGTTAGCTCCTTGTTTGCCCTAGTTGTTATCATTGCCTCAGGCAACTGTGATGTTAAATGATTGCCATTATTTTCAACAAATGCCCCCAGGAAAAAAGGCTTGCTTGCATTAAGCAAGCTTCAAGCCAGGTCAAATAAACACAACCTTTCAAGGGAGGTCATCTAGGGAACCACCAGATGGGTCAAATGAGGACAGTTACCTGGGAAATTGAGCTTTGGAGGAGTTGCAATTCTGTTCTGCCCCTTCCAATGGCTTCCAGGCTGCTGGTTTTCACTGTTAATTGTGGAGCTACTGGGTTTCAAGGCTACTACAGGACTGGAGAGAGGGGAATGGGACTATGGAAAGTTAAAACACTACAAAGTTCACTATTCTTACCAAGATTTAGCTGATTGTTTCTAATGAATACTCCTTGGATTGTTTCAAGCCTTTGCTTAATTTCCAGAGTTCTGAAAAAGTTGATTTTGATATTTTTTTTCCAGTGTTCTCATTGCTTTTATGGAAGAGAGGATTTCCTTATTCTTCCATTTCTGCTGATGTCACCCCCTCAGGATGGTTTTTGTGTTCTATTTTCCTACTTGTCTGAAGTGCCTGCCCTCTGAACTCACAGTTTTCCAATCCCTGAAGCCCATGGGATCTCTTCACTACTTTCTCCTCCAAGAAGCCTCCCAGGCGGTCCCAAATCAGGCAGTCCCTCTCCCTCCAACCCTCCCAGAGGGGCCCAGCTCTGAGCACTTCGCCACCCTGGCCACATCTTCTCTGACTCCTTTTTACCCTGAGGTGGGAAGAGTGATCCTCATGACAGCTAAGGGCTCACCTCTCAGTTTGGAACCTTTAGTGGACAGCAGGAAAGGGCACAAACCCAGTGCTCCCTGGAATCTGCTTACCACACTGCACATACCTGCTCGGTCCATGGGCCCCCCACCTGGCCAAAGTGGGCAGGAGCCGCAAAGGCTCTGAGCCCTTCCCCAGTTCAAACCTATGAAGCCAGCATGACCTTCCTCATTTCACAGATGACTAAAGTGAGACCCAGAAAGGGATCTTTCTGGAACTCTGCCTTTCTGGGAAGGCCCTAAGCTCTCTTCTCTGGCTGACCTTGAGGCTCTGTGCAATAAAAAGTGGCCAGAGCCACACAGCGAGTTAAAGAGAGAGTTGGGAGTAGCACCCGCCTCCTGGCTCCCAGGAAAATGTGGATCTGCGGGAGACCTCCTCAGACCTGGGGGCTTGGAGGCTGGACCAAGAAACATCTTCCACGCCCATTGTGCTAGTCATGGAGAAAATGACCACTAGGGGGTGCGCGGCCTCAACACGTGCTCAGGACTCGATAGCGTCCCGGGGATGGAACACCACGGTATCCTGACACAGACCTCAGGTTCCAAGGGGCCTGGACCTTGGCAGAACCCAGATCAGAGAGGCAACCATGGGGTCTGGCCCCACAACTCACTCTGCACCTCCCCTCCTGCCAGTCTCTGATGGGGAAAAGAAAGGCAGGTACCTAGTTCCCCATAGGTACCTGTGGTCTCCAGCAGCACTGATGACAACAGAATCTCAACTAGAGGGAGCAGCTGGCCCTGGCTGTGGGATCCCTGGGCATGTGCACCCCATTATCCTTTCCTGCACCAGGGTCCCCTGCCTCAGTGTCCACACTCAGCCCTCCTGCTCTGCTACAGCCTGCTTTCGCCAAGCCAATCCTGGAGCATCGGCTCTGGGCCAGAAAGAGCCGCCATCCTTGAGCACCCTGGTTCCAGGCATCGCCCAGGTCAAGAATCCTTACCATAAATTCTACTGTCCTCGAAATGATAGGTTGAATCTCTGATCTTCAAAACCAAAACTCCAGACCACCCAGCAATTCCCCTCCTAAGGACATAGCCTAAGAGACAAGTACAGCACGTATCTGCCACAGTGTTAATTTCAGGTATATACAAATCAAAAAATAGGAAACAACAGAAATGCCCAATAATAAAAGACTCGTAGGTAAAATACGGCAGGATCCATAAAACAACACTGGCAGCCATTAAGTTGTGACATGGTGACCTTGAGTTGATCTCAAGGTCAAACAAAAAAGCTGAACTCAATGCATTATTTACAGTCAGATCTCAACTTTTTCTAGCAGATATCCATCTCCAGGCTTGGGAATTATGAATAATTTTTCTTTTTAATTCTGTGTTTCCCAAATTTTCAATAATCAGCATGCATTATGTTTATAATCAGAAAAGAATGTTATTTTAATGTTAACTTGTAAACACTTCCTTCTCATTGAAAAACAGTAAATTTGATAAGCAAAATTTGTCCCCACATATCATTTAAAGTTTTTGTTTTTTTAAAAAAAAGGTTTTTGGTTTACTATCTATTAATGCAACAGATACTTTTTTTAAATTAACTAATTGCTTTTGAACCCAGCAAAACAAGTTGTTGATTTTTTTTTAAAATCATTCCTTTGAACTTGGTCCTGTGGGATCTTCATCTCTTAGCCTTTGGAGTTTTTTAACCTCAGATTTCCAGCAACTTTCTGGATCAGAACTATTATAGTCCATGGGATGAGGAAAACCTGGTTTTCCAGCCAAGTGACCCCACAGGATTCTACAATGCACAGAAATATCCTAGGGACTTCCCTGGTGGCGCAGTAGTTAAGAATCCACCTGCCAATGCAGCAGACACGAGTTCGAGCCCTGGTCAGGGAAGATCCCACATGCCATGGAACAACTAAGCCCGCCCATACATCACAACTACTGAACCTGTGCTCTAGAGCCCACGAGCCACAACTACTGAGGCCACGTGCCACAACTACTGAAGCCCACACGCCTAGAGCCTGTGCTCTGCAACAAGAGAAGTCACTGCAATGAGAGGCCCATGCACCACAACGAAGAGTAGCCCCCACTCACCACGACTAGAGAAAAGCCCGTGCTCAGCAACAAAGACCTAATGCAGCCAAAATTAATTAATTAATTTTAAAAAGAGAAATATCCTACATTACTCTTATACTACATTACTCAAACATATAAGAGAAAAAGCGGAGACCAATTTCCCATAGTCCATCCAGAGACCACCTGGGGATGTCTCGGAAAGCTGAGTGTCCACCAACTCTCAGGGACTTCACAGAACTTTGCAATGTGCTTTTGTAGCATAAGGTGTAGGAAGTGCTGTTAACCTCTGATGCTCCTGAGTAACGGCTGCTGGTGGGATGTTTGATGATGTTACACAGGAAGCTGCGCAAAGGGGTTTTGTTTTCATATGGGACTCTGAGCAGGAAGTGAGTCTTTACATCAAAGGAAGAAAATGAAATTCTACCTTTGAGCCCAGGGAACCAGAGAAGGCTTTTCCTGACTGAGCAGAGGGAGACCTACAGGCATAGGGTGCTCGGCAAGAAACAGAAAAAACCCTGCCTGGGGCATCACATAAAGCAGCCAACATTTTGCAGAGTGTAGAGAATAACAAAATGTGACCAGGGGCTTTTTTTTTAAACCATGCACATGGTACAGCCATACAATTAAATACTATTGAGTAATAGAAACACTGATACATGCAACAACTTGAGTGAATCTCAAATGCATTACACTAAGTGGAAGAGAATAGATTTAAAAGACTACATACTGTATGATTCCATTTATACAACATTCTGAAAAAGGCAAAACTACAGCAGCAGAAAATAGATCAGGGTTTCCAGGAGTTGGGGAGGAGGGATGGTTTGATTAACAAAGAGAAGCTGCATGAGAGAGACTTTTCAGTATCTTAATTGTGGTAGCGGCTACACAATGTGCATTTGTCAAAATCATAGAACTATACTCCAAAAAAGTGAATGTTACTGTATGCAAATATTTTATTTTATTTTATTTTTTTTTTTTTTTGCGGTACACGGGCCTCTCACTGTTGTGGCCTCTCCTGTTGCGGAGCACAGGCTCCGGACGCGCAGGCTCAGCGGCCATGGCTCACAGGCCTAGCTGCTCCGTGGCATGTGGGATCTTCCCAGACCGGGACACGAACCCGTGTCCCCTGCATCAGCAGGCAGACTCCCAACCACTGCACCACCAGGGAAGCCCCCCCAAATTTTTTTAATTATCAACAATTTTTTTAATGGAGAGATATTTGATCAAGGTCTGTCTCACTTTATAAGTGATCGATTTATTGGTTACTTCACTGGTGTGCAAGGTCCAGGCACACACACTTACTCGTTCCTTCTTTCTCTCTAAGTTATCTGTTGAACAATGTGCCAAATTCCCTTCATTCTACTCCTGCCATTTCTTGAAGCCCTCTCCTCCTCTCCTCTTACTGTTCCAACCTTAGTTGGGGCCCTCTTCATTCTCTCTACTATGGTATTTCCAAAATTTCCCAATTGCTCTTCCTGTCTCCAGCCTCCAGTCATATTAAGCTACCTTTCCTCAGACATTTGGTAGGTTGTCTTACTGGTCAAAATATGCACTGCCCTTCTCTGTGGGAGGATTACACATTCCCTCACCCACTGATGTCAAACTTGGCCAGGTGATGCACTTTCTCAAATAAAATACGAATGCAAGAGACACTTGCCACTTTGGAGCCGAAACTTTAAGAGCCAGCTCATGGTTCCACTACCTCTCTTCTCCCTGCCACCAGCGATGAACACATAACTTGAGTGAAAAATAAACCTTCACTGTTGTAAGCCACTGAGATTTTCAGGTTGTCACCAAAGCATAATTTAGCCTAAGGTGACTAAAACTCTCCATGTAAGCTTCATAATTGTTCACTTTGTAACCTCTATGCATAGTACAGACACAGGGCTGGCACTCAATACATATCTGTAGAATGAACAAATAAGTGAATGAAAAAACAGATGACCCCTGGGCCTTTGCACATGCTACTCTCTCTCTGTAAAAAATGACCACCTCTGCTTCTTCACTTGCCCAGCTACTCCTCAAATCAAACCTCAGAGATATCCTCCTCAAAGAAAGCTTGCCTGCCCACCTCTCTATCCTCCCTAAGGCATCTACGTATATTTCTGCTCTCATAATAATTGTATGACTCCCCCCCACCATGAGACCCTTAGGCAGGGCCAGGTCTGCCTCACCTTGGTGGCCCTGTTCCCAGCAGAGCCTGGCCCAGAACAAATGAGTGGACGAATAAATGAAGGAGTAAAGGTGTGGAGAGTTTTCTATCCCTTCAGCTAGCCACAGACTTTCCGCACTCCAGGCCTTTGCACAGGCAAACAGTTCCCTACCTGGAACATCAGCCCCTTCCCAGTTTGCCGGCCTAACTGTTCCAAATCCTTCAGCATCAGCTGCCCCATCCCCTGCACATCCCTGTCACAATTAAGTCACTCCCTCTCCCTTGCTCCCACAGACTTAACACATCCCTTCAACAGAGCCCTTGTCACATGGTGCTGAGGTCTTCCAAGCTCGCTCGCTCGCTCTCTCTCTCACTCTCTCTCTCTCTCTGAGCACTCTGAGGGCTGGGCTTGAGTCACATTCATCTCTATGTCCTCGTACCTAGGACTTTTTTTTTCTTTTTGGCCGCGCCATGCAGCATACAGGATCTTAGTTCTCCAACCAGGGATCGAACCCGTGCCCCCTGTAGTGGAAGTGCAGAGTCTTAAGCACTGGACCACCAGGGAAGTCTCATTCCTAGGACTTAATAATAATGACAGCAACAACAAAAACAATAATAATAACCAACCAGGCCTTACTCTGGTCAAATAAACGGGTGAATGAATAGCTGAGTGAATGAATTAAGGGACTGGGTTCTAGCATGTTCTTACATCATCCCTCAGAAAGCCCAGGCTTCCCATCAGAGGATGAGTGACTGAATGTAATGGGGCTGAGCTGACTGACACTTTGTTACCACAGCTGACTCCTCTCCCAGGCCTCTGCTCCTGTCCCTAACCTCAAGGGCCACGTGACCCCATCACTGGTGAGTGCAGGGGGGCCATAAGACCCAGCACATGGTCCCACTTCCCAAATACACCACCCAGTTCCCCCAGCAGACCTGGCAGAGATGTCCCAGAGAGTGTAACTCCAGGAAAGTGTGTGCACTGGGGTGCCAGTCCTGAAGCGTCCTCTAATCGATTACCAACAAGGGACAACTGGGAGAGGGGAGGAGCAAAGTAAGATATGCAGAAAAGGAGGAGAAGCAAGAAGGAATCTGGACCATCGCAAGGTCACTGTGCTCGGCTAATTGTATAACTGACTGCAGATGTGATCGGGAGCGCTGACTGTGACGCTAATCACCTCCACAGAATGCCGCCCTCCTCTGACTCCTGCTCCAGAGAATCCCAAGGGAATCAAGCAGAATGAGAAGGGAAAGGAAGAAGAAGCAGTTATCCAGAACTAACCCTAAAGACAACACCTCCAGGAACCTCAGTCACCTGGAAACCAACCAGGAACCAGAAGCAAATAAAAAACTTCTATGTAACTGAGCAATGCTCATCAGAGATGTCAAGTTCACAAAAGCAAGGAAAGAATCAGGAACTGTTACAGACTGGAAGAATCTGAGGAGACACAACCATAAGCAAGGTGGGATCCTAAAGCAGATCTTGAAACAGAAAAGGAACATTAGGTAAAAACTAGTGAACTTCACATAGGATACAATAACAATATTGTACCAACTGTTAATTTCCTGGTTTTGATCATTGTACTACGGTTATATAAGTCGCTATCATTAGGGGAGGCTGGGTGAAGGATATACGTGAGCTCCATTTTTGCAATTCTTCTAAAATTCTTTTAAAATAAAAAGAGTGTTTTGTCTTCTCAAGGACTGCTATGCAGCCAGCAGTGTCCTGGTAAGAATGCAGTCAGTCATTCTCACCAAACGTGGTTTTGCTGAATTGTCAGTGAATGTAGCTTATTTATTTAGCAACCATGGATACTGTTCTCTCAAGAAACCTACAGTTCTTCTGTGAAGCGTATAAGTATCAAATGGAAGGAGGAGGACAGCTAGAAGTAACACACTGAGAAGGGGCAGGGAGGGAGAAAGAACTAGAACACCACAAGGGCAGATGGGGCCCTCCAGAGGCAGCCCCCTGTTCCAGCACAGTCGCTGGTGTCTTTATGATCTAACTCCACTGGTGCAACAAATGTTTATGGAGCCCTGTGCCAGACCCTGAGCTGGGCCCACAGTGATGAATAAGATTCTGTTCTTCCCCTCCAAAGGCTCACAAATAGGGAGGCATGTATGCACAAACACACAGAAAAATCTTATGCAATTTCTATCATTATGACATGTGAAGTGTATCATGGGGTCCCAGATGAAGGAGATATTAATTCAACCTAAGGGAAAACAAGGTCAGAGAAGCGGCTGAAGAAGGGGGCATTTGGATGTTAGAGATGGCTGGAGCCCAAGGGGTGAGGGGGAGAGTGACTGGAATAGAACCTAGAGAGGTGGGCAGGGACCAGATCAGAAAGGACCCTGACTGTCCTTTCCAGTGTGGACCTGACCGTGTAGCAACGGGTAACTATTAAAGGGCTTAAGCAAGGGTGTGGCTTGATTTAAGGCAGTGCCAAGGCTGCAGTGGAAGGGTGTCCTTTCTTCCAGACGGAGCTGAGAAAAGGTTACATTGAGGGCAGCCTGTGCCGTGCTCTAGGGGGAGCGGGATGCTTGTAGCACGTTGTATGCCAGTGAAAATGAACAAGGTGACAGTCCAAACAGAGATGCTGAGAAACAGCTTATTCCCCACAGGGTCAAATTCACAAGACTCTGCAGGACCGCTGCGCTGCCTCTTCCCAAGTGCAAAGGCTCAGCTACTCCAGGCTGGGGGTGTAAACTGTTCTGTACTGCATTCGGGAGACATGATTAACATACTTATCAGGGACAAGTTCTCCCAGCAGCATTTCAAGTCCACCCTGGTCAGCTCAAAACAAACAGCAGACAGACTGCCTCCTAAGGGATGGCAAAAAAGGGGCCCATCTGTCTCTGCCAGTCCTGTTTCCAGCTCTCCTAGGTTCCTGAGCTGCTAAGCCTACTTTAAGAGGAGCAGATGCAGGGGGCAGTGAAACTCCCCACAGCCATCTTGTCGGGTTCTGGGATTTCCTGTTCTTTTGAAATTTGTGGATGTGAGCAGGTGGCATGAGGATGTTCCCGAGTTACCAAGAGTCCCCAGAAACTCTGGTGGAGAGGACCAGGACAGAAAGGAGAGGCAGGGTTAAGAGTCCCCTTCAGAACCCTCCTACACTGTTGACGGGAATGTACGTTGGTGCAGCCACTGTGGAAAACAGTATGGAGGTTCCTTAAAAAACTAAAACAGTATGGAGGTTCCTTAAAAAACTAAAACAGTATGGAGGTTCCTTAAAAAACTAAAAATAAGAATTACCAGGGACTTCCCTGGTGGTCCAGTGGTAAAGAATCTGCCTTACAATGCAGGGGACACGGATTCGATCCCTGGTCAGGGAACTGAGATCCCACATGCCGCCAGGCAACTAAGCCCGCATGCCACAACTACTGAGCTCGTGCGCCTCAACGAGAGAGCTCACGTGCTGCAAACTACAGAGTCCACACGCCCTGGAGCCCACGTGCCACAACTAGAGAGAAGCCCACGTGCAACAACGAAGAGCCCTCATGCCACAACGAAAGATCCCGCATGCCTCAACAAAGATCCCGCGTGCTGCAACTAAGACCTGACGCAGCCAAAAATAAATTAAATAAATAAATAATAAATAAATAAATCTTGGGGAAAAAAAAGAATTACCATATGATCCAGCAATCCCACTCCTGGGCAATATACCTGGACAAAACTCTAATTCAAAAAGATACATGCACCACTGTGTTCACAGCAGCACTATTCACAATAATCAAGACATGGAGGGACTTCCCTGGTGGCACAGTGGTTAAGAATCCGCCTGCCAATGCAGGGGACACAGGTTCGACCCCTGGTCCGGGAAGATCCCACATGCCGCAGAGCAACTAAGCCCGTGTGCCACAACTACTGAAGCCAATGCACCTAGAGCCCGTGTTCTGAAACAAGAGAAGCCACCGCAATGAGAAGCCCACACACCACAATGAAGAGTAGCCCCTGCTCAACGCAACTAGAGAAAGGCCGCATGCAGCAACGAAAACCCAACACAGCCAAAAAAGAAAAAAAATTTCTTTAAAGAAATGGAAACAACCTAAAAGTTTGTTGACAGATGAATGGATAAAGAAGATGTGGTACATATATACAATGGAATACTACTCAGCCATAAAAAGGAATGAAATAATGCCATTTGCAGCAATATGGATTCAACTGGAGATTATCATACTAAGTGAAGTAAGAGAAAGACAAGTACCATATGATATCACTTATATGTGGAATCTAAAATATGACACAAATTAACCTATCTATGAAACAGAAACAGAATTACAGGCACAGAGAAGAGACTGGTGGTTGCCAAGGGGGAGTGGAGTTGGGGGAGTGTTGAGGTTAGCAGATATAAGCTTTTATATATAGAATAGATAAACAACAAGGCACCGAGAACTATCTTCAATATCTTATAATAAACCATAATGGAAAAGAATATTAAAAACAGAAGATATATATGTATAACTGAGCCACTTTACATATATATATAACTGAACCACTATATATATGTGTATAACTGAATCATACATATGTATAACTGAATATATATATATATATATCAGTAATTAACACAACTTGGTAAATCAACTATACTTCAATTTAAAAAAAGAGTCCCCTTCACACTCAACAGATGCTCCAGGGGAGGGGGCCACAGTCTGAAGATGCTGGACAGAAGACCCAGGCCCCAGGTGGTACCTGATGGAGACCCTTCTGCTGGACTAAGGTTCTTAAAGGACAAGGGATTCACCCCAGGACTCACAGCAGGTGAAAAAGAGGAGAATTGAACCCAGATTTTCTGCCTCCAAGCCCAAAGCTCCTGACCCAGACCAGAGTGAATTTCTCTCTGCTTTCTGGTACTTGGAGAAAGCAGAGCCCTCATGCGGTCCTCTGTGTTCCATCCCCATCCCTCACTGGCCAATGCCCCACAAGTGCATTGGGCACCTACTGTGTACCAGGCCAGCCCCTCCAAACCACACCCTTCCCCTGTAACATCCCCTGAAATAAATGGTGGAAATACCCAACACACGTAAGGCTGCTATAAATGTTTTCTGCACTGTTTTGTTTATTCGTACACCATGTTCCTCCAAAAAGAATCAAAGCCACTTAAAGACACACACATACTATCATGTTTTCTCTGATAAGTGAGTAACTAGGGGCAAAGGAAACATACACACATCTCATCTCAACTTTTTTAAAATAAGTAAATGAATTGGGACAAAGGAAAAATAAAGATAGGAAATAAAAGAAAAATCTCAGGATGACAATGAAAGATACAATTCCTGCACTTGTAAGAGGTGGAGTCCAAAACTGACTTTCAGTAGCAGCCACTGTAGAGGGAAGCACCCTCTACAGAATATTCAAGAGATATGTTGAAATAAGTAAAAAGGAAAAAATTATTGTTCAGAAGAAGTGAAACTATGTTTGTTACTGAGCCTCGAAACCAGGTTCTCCCATGGACTGAATAAATATGAGCTCCTTTCCCTTTGCCCCCTCTGCCTAGAAATCTAATTCCTTCTCAGTCACCAAGTGGGGAGCCTGCCTCACCTGCCTCGGCTGGGCAGGTGCATAAAGATGAGGCACTCTTTCTTCTGTTTTTAAAACTTTATCAAACTAGATCATATATACATTAAAATGCACATTAAGTGTGCTGTTCAGTAAGATTTTACAAAATACACCTGTGTACCCAGCACTCAGATCAAGAAACAACATTACCAACATAGCCTAAAGGCCCCTCCCAGCCAACACCTTGCCAAGGGCAAACACTGCCCAGACTTCTAATACCATAGATGTGCTTTTCCTGTTTCGGAAAGTTACATAAATAGAATCATTCAGTGTCTGGCTTCCTTTGCTCAACCCTGTGTTTGTGAGTTGCCCATACATTGCTTGTGGCCATAGTATGTTCATCTTCATTGCTGAATTCTGTCGTGTGGTTATACCACAATTTAGTCTCCTGCAGATGGGCAGGTCCATCCATCCTTGGTCAGGAAGATAAAGACAATCACAGGTTGCACATGGGTATTTTTAACTGAGTTAACTCTTAATGATTTGTTTAAGTGCTTGAGTTTGGAAGATGCCAATGTCATTTTCCTAAACTTTTCCTAAATTTGACTTAAACACAGCATCTGAAAACTGTCAGTCTGGCAGCTGACATTACTTTGATCACTAAAATCCATTTTTGTCATGAAACATGTCTTAGTCCTACGGCCAAGGGACCAAAAAACATATAGAAAAAAAAAAGAATTTTTTTCACTCTTTTGCAATTAGACATTCAACATTTACAGACAACATTTACTGAAACTTTATTCTGTGTCAGGAACGGTACTAAACACTTTGTATGTACTATTTCTTTCAATCCTGACAAAAACCCCAGCAACAACTTACAGCTTTGCCCTCAGCACCTAGTGTAGGATCTAATACAAACCATACACTAAAAAGTGCTTATAAGGGGCTTCCCTGGTGGCACAGTGGTTAGGAATCCGCCTGTCAATGCAGGGGACACGGGTTTGAGCCCTGATCTGGAAGGATCCCACATGCCTCCGAGCGACTAAGTCTGTGCGCCACAACTGCTGAGCCTGCGCTCTAGAGCCCGTGAGCCACAGCTACTGAAGCCCACGCGCCCAGAGCCCGTGCTCTGCAATAAGAGAAGCCACTGCAATGAGAAGCCCACACACGGTGACGAAGAGTGGCCCCCACTCACTGCAACTAGAGAAAGCCCGTGAGTAGCAACAAAGACACAAGGCAGCCAAAAATTAATTAATTAATTTTTTTAAAAAAGTAACACGTCCATGCTTGAAATTTAAAAAAAAAGTGCTTATTAAATAAGTCAATGAATGAATAATAGCAGATACCATTTATAGAGCCCAAAGTATACACCAGAAACTGTGCCAAATGTTTATATTCATTATCCTATTCAGTCTTCTCAACAAACCTGAGATAACATAGGAGACCACTTTGGGGGTGTTGCCCACCTCACAGGTCCCCACTTTCTCTGAAAATTACCCCCTGCTTAAGACAGGGCCTGGCAACCAACCAGCCTGGGGATCAGCCGTGCCTACCAGACCACCCACAGTTGTCAGCCTGCCACAACAGAAGGACCCACACTATACAAATAGGGGCACAACTAGAGCATAGAGCTCTGGGGACTGGAGGGGAGTGTGCTGCTGGGATGCACAGGATGTGTGGTACAAAAGGCCACTTCTCCAAGGTCAGGAGATGTAACCAACTACGAGATACACAGAAATAAAAACAGCAAATGAGGCAACACGAGGTGACAGAGGATCATGTTCCAAATGAAGGAACAAAATAAAACCTCAAAAGAAGAACCAAGTGGAGTGGAAATAGGCAACCTACCCAATAAAGAGTTCAAAGTCATGATCATAAAGATGATCAAAGAACTCAGGAGAAGAATGGATAAACAGAGTGAGAAGCTAGAAGTTTATAACAAAGAATTAGAAAATATAAAGAAGAACCAAATAGAAATGAAGAATATAACAGCTAAAATGAAAAATACACTAGTAGGAATCAACAGTAGATTAAATGATACAGAAGAATAGATCAGTTAGCTGGAAGACAGAGTGGTGGAAATCGCTGACGCTGAACAGAAAAAAGAATAAAAATAAATAAGGACAGTTTAAGAGACCTCTGGGACAACATAAAGCATGCTAACACTCTCATTACGGAGTCCCGAAAGAGAAGAGAGAGAGAAAGGTGCAGGGAACATATTTGAAGACATAATAGCTGGAAACTTCCCTAATGTAGGAAAGGAAACAGACGTCCAAGTCCAGGAAGCACAGCATCCCAAACAGGGCCAACCCAAAGAAGACCACAACAAGACACATTGTAATTAAAATGGCAAAAAAAATTTTAAAAAGAGAGAATATTAAAAGCAGCAAGGGAAAAGCAACAAGTTACATACAAGGGGCCTCCCATGAGGCTATCAGCTGACTTTTCAGCAGAAACTTTGAAGGCCAGAAGGGAGTGGCATGATATATTTAAAGTGATGAAACGGGAAAAACCTACAACCAAGAATACTCTACCCAGCACAGCTTTCATTCAGATATGAGGGAGAGATCAAAAGTTTTACCTACAAGCAAAAGCTAAAAGAGTTCAGCACCACCAAACCAGCTTTACAAGAAATGTTAAAGGGACTTCTCTAAGCAAAAAAGAAAAGGCCACAGCCAGAAACATGGAAATTATAAAAGGAAAAAGCTCAGTGGTAAAGGCAAATATACAGTAAAGGTAGTAAATCAACCATATGCACAAAGCTAGTAGGAAGGTTAAAAGACAAAAGCAGTAAAATCACCTATATCCACAATAATCAGCTGAAGGAAACACAAGACAAAAGGATGGAAAATATGTCAAAAACAGTGATCATGAGGGGAGGGCAGTAAAGCTTCAGGGTTGTTAAAATGTGTTTGAAATTAAGAGATCAGCCACTTAAAATAATCATAGATAGATAGACAGATAGATAGACAGCCTGACCTCACAGTAACCACAAACCAAAAGTCTATAATAGATACATACACAAAAAAGAGAAAGGAATCCAAACATAACACTACAGGTAGGCGTCAAATCACAAGGAAAGAGAACAAAAGAAGAAAAAAGGAACAAAAAAGAACTATAAAAACAAGCCCAAAACAGTGAACAAAATGGCAGTAAGAATATACTCATCAATAATTACTTTAAATGTAAATGGGCTAAATGCTCTAATCAAAAGACACAGGTTGGGTGGACGGATACAAAAACAAGACCCATATATATGCTGCTTATAAGAGACTCACTTCAGATCTAAAGATACACACAGACAAAGTGAGAGAATGAAAAAAGGTATTCCGTGCAAATGTAAATCAAAAGAAAGCCAGGGTAGCAATATTTATATCAGACAAAATATACTTTAAAACAAAGACTGTAACAAGGGACAAAGAAGGACATTACATAATGATCCAAGGATCACTCCAAGAAGAAGATATAACAATTGTAAATATATATGCATCTAACATAGGAGCACATAAAAAAGAATAAAATAGCTAGGAATAAATATAACTAAAAAGGTAAAACACATGTACTCAGAAACTATAAGACACTGAGGAAAGAAATTGAAAACTACACAAACGGATGGAAAGATATACCATATTCATGGATTGGAAGAATCAATATTGTTAAAATGACCATATTACCCAAGGCAATTTACAGATTCAATGCAATCTCTATCAAAATACCAATGGCCTTTTTCACAGAAGTAGAACAAATAATCCTAAAATTTATATATAAATAAATTTTATATATAGAACCACAAAAGACCCCAAATAGCCAAAACAATCTTGAGAAAGAAGAAGAGAGCTGGAAGTATCACACTCCCTGGCTTCAGACTATACTACAGTAATCAAAACAGTATGGTAGGACACAAGAAACAGACACATAGATTAATGGAGCAGAATAGAGAGCCCAGAAATAAACCCACGCACTTATGGTCAATTAATCTATGACAAAGGAGGCAAAAGTATACAATGGGGAAAAGAAATGAAATTCTGCCTTTTGCAACAGCATGGACAGACCTGGAGGATATTGTGTTTAGTAAAATAAGTCAGACAGAGAAAGAAAAATACTGTGTGTTATCATTTATTTGTGGAATCTTAAAATTTAAAAAAAAACAAATAAAAGAATATAACAAAACACAGACTCACAGATAATTGAGAACAAACTAGTGGTTACTAGTGGGGAGAGGGAAGCGGGGAGGGGCAAGACAGGGGTAGGGGATTAATAGGTACAAACTACTATGTATAAAATAAATAAGATACAAGGATATATTGTACAGCACAGGTAATACAGCCAATTTTTATAACTGTAAATGGAGTATAACCTATGAAAAATTTGAATCACTATGTTGTACACCTGTAAATCAACTATACCTCAATAAACAAAAACTACCCCCTGCTTATGCATACATCCAATGGATGCCACATCGTGCTATATGCCCTCCACCCCCAACCTCGTCACAGTTGATTGGATCAAACGTGAACACCGAATGCAACTCAGCCGATTTTCTCTTGGGAATCTGGATTTAGGTCTGAAAGACAGTCAGGTCTGCTTTTGGTTAAAATGAGCTACTGTGAACTCACTCCTAAGCTGCAGGGTGGACTTTTTTGGAGTAATGGAGGGAGAGGGTCTGCAGGGTGAGAAAATTAGGAGACTGAACAGAGAGATGCAGAGACAAGAGGCAAAGTCCTGCCTGGGTTCCCATCTACTTCTCTGTTCCCCACTCCAGGACCTCAAAAAGCCCAGACTTAGGTTCTAGTAAATTTTCCTTTTTGCTTAAAATGGTTCAAGTTGGCGCCCATTAGTTGCTACCCAAAAAAATCTAAACTAAGGTAGGTAAATATTATTATTCCCTTTCTACATATGAAGGAATTGAAGCTCAGAGGAAGTGAAGTGACTTCCCTAAGGGCAAAATTCAGTGAGTGGTAGAGCAAACACACGAACCCAAGTCCACCTAACTCTGCAGCCTGAGCTGTTTCCTATTCCACATGCTGGGGTTTCTCAGTCCAGATCAATGGGGCCCCAGATCAATCTTTCACCCCTTTTGCAAGCTTTTTGAGGGCTGGAGCCATGTCTAACTCCCTGTAGCAGCTCCACCTGGGATAAACACTGTCAGGTGTCACTAGCAAGCCTGGTGGGATGGAGATTTCACGGGGCCAGGGGAAACATCACGGGGTGACTGATGGGAAGTTAATGGGTTTTGTGGATGCAAAGTGTAGACGCAGAAGAGTGGGGCATGGAACTGAGATCCTTCCCAGTTTGACAGACAAACCAGTGAGCAGTTCACAAAAGTCCACAGCAGTTCTAAAGCTGGAGATGGACCACAGCAAGACTGAAGACTTTGGTGAGGGGTACTGCATGCCACCCTGGAAAATGGAGAACCTCTAAATCTTCCTCGTACCACAACCCTCAGCCAGGCTGCCTTAACTTCAGCCTTGGCAGGGTAAGTGGAATGAGAACTGGGTTTGGGCCCAGGGTAAACCTGGGGGTTAGGCCAACCCCAGGGCCTAGATCAAGAGCACATCATTGGCAAAGTCCTCATTCTACAGAGACTGGACCACTTGATCCCCTCTGCACACACACAGCCAACCCCATCTTCCACAAGATAGCCAACCCCATCTTCCACAAGATAGCCAGAGAGACCTTTTTAAAACACATACCTGACCATATCACTCCCTCCTTAAAGCTCTTACGTGGCCCCCAAGGCCCTCAGCCTGTTATTCAAGGCATTAGTCTGTCAATTCAAGGCCTTTATGACCTGCTGCAATACAATTAGAAATATATTTTGTCTTTGTCCTAGGTTCCTCACACAGAGCAACTAAAACCCACATAATTTCCTAAGTGTGAAGAGTGATAGGGGCGTCTTTTGTCACAATATTTGGTTTTTGTATAGAGCTTCTAAGACTCTTGAAATTTCCTAAGTGACAGGAGTGTCTTTTGTTAATCATACCAAGCCCTTTGATCACACCTGAGTTTATGCTAATGGCGTGGCTTAGGGTGGGGCCCACACACAGCCTCAGGATGGCAAGGGTCACCAGAAATACCAAGTGATTACAGGGTTGGAACTTTCAGCCCTACCCACTGACCTACAGAAAGGGGATGGAGCCGATGGGGGCTGGAGATGAAGCTGTCTAAGAACTCCTGAACAATGAGACTTGATGAGCTTCCTGGTGGGCAAACACATCGAGGTGCAGGGAGGGTGGTACCCCCAGAGAGGTCACAGAGGCTTCACACACCACTCCACACCCTCACACTTTGCCCTGTACATCTCTCCCCTCTGGCTGTTCCTGGGTTGTATTTTTTGTAAGAAACTGGTAAACATAAGTAAAGTGTTTCCCTGAGTTCTGCAAGCCATTCTAGCACACTGTTGAACCCAAGGAGGGGATCAAGGGAACTTTCTCCTTATAATCAAAGGGTAGTTCTGCAGCTGATGCCTAAAGTGGGGGGCAGTCGTGGTGCTGCGCCCTTAAGCTGTGGCATGTGTGCTAACTGGGGAGCTGCAGAATTGAATCGAGTTGTTGGACACCCACTTGATGTCTGGAGAGCTGGAGAATCAATTGCTGCTGTGGAAAACACTCCAGACCTTCATTCCAATCTTCTCTCATAACACACCACTCATTCACACTCAACTCCCAATATTCCAAATTACCTGGGTCCCTGGAATCACCTTGGTCTCTCGACAGCTACACAGCCATCGTACACACAAGCTATTCTCTCTCCTGGAACATCACCCAGTCCTGTCCATCTGGTGAAATTTTAATTAAACTTTAAGCTCAATTCAAGGAGCACAACCTCAAAGCAGGTTTTTCTAACCTCCTCAGATTGGGTTAAGTGTCCTTTCTCTGTGCACGTTTAGCAAAGAAAATAAATTGTTCTGTGACCATTGGTTTATACATCTGCCTTTCCTGACAGACTGTGGGCTCCTTAAGAGCAGAGACCTGGTTTTCTACATCATTTTTTTCACCAGTACACAGCAGAGTGCTGGGCCTGTAGTAGGTATCAGTAAGTATGTTTGGGATGTGTGAATGGATGCATGCAAATGGGGTAAATAGATAAGTAGATGGGTGAATAAATGGGAGTTTGTATGGATAAATGGATGGGTAAATGGATAGGAGGAAGAATAAGTGGATGTGTGGGAGGATATGGAGGTAGATGGATGAAAAGAAGGTTAGACAGATGGATGGATGGATGGATGGATGGATGGATGGATGGATGGATGGATGGATGGAGGAATGGCTAGATGGATGCATGGATGGATGTCAACGATTTTATTTAACTCATTAACTAATGAGGGAGCCAATAGAATGTTATACACAATCCAAAGTAGAAGCCAAAATGTAGCCACAAGTACAGCGTTTAGCCCATTCACCTCCAACAAGATATCAATCGACCTCATCTGATAAAATGCATTTGCATCTCAATGGTAAGAACAGTTTCCATCACAATCAGTTTTCCACAACTTCCAAAATAATAAAACAGCTTAGAGACCATGTAAGTTACAAACTCCTAAAGAAACAGACATCCATGTGCCAAGTAACACCTAATAGATAATCAGAAGGACACCTGATAATCTTTTCTGCCTGTTTTAAAGTGTCTTATCATCTTCCCTGGCATGGCTTAACCAGGTGTGCATCTCTGAAAGGCCACTTAAATTCAGAAGGCCTCAATCTCCTCACCTGCAAAGTGGGATGAGAGCACAAAACCCTTCAAGCTCTCAGCAGACAGCAGCTCCGGAAGGTGCTGCTTCAGGTTTTACAGATGCTTCCCCACCTGCTGAGCTTCTTCCCTCTACTTCAGCACCACCTCTGAGCTTGTTGGTCTTAGGAGGGCCCTGCCACTGTCCCCACACCCCACCAAGCATGAACGTCTTTCTTCATCCCCCTTTAACACTACCGAGACATGTTCAAGGGGATGGATGGATGAATGGATGGATGGACGGATGGCGGACTGGAAGACAGGAGTTGGGATAGGTGACTTAGTGGGAGGACAGATGGGTGAATGAGTGGATAAATAGACAGATGACAGGAGGATGGGAGAAAGGTATGTGAATTCATGGGAGGATGGATGAGTGGACAGATAGATGGATAAATGGATGGATCAGTCAATTCCGATGCCTGCATGTCTAAGCCTAGGGTTCAGTCCTTAGGTTGTCTTTGCAGCCTGGACTCCTCTCACAGTTCTGCTGCCTGCCAGTGACTCCCGAAATTTAACATGTGTAAGATCACACTCACAATCTTCTTCCCCAAACTTGATTCCCTCCCAGTGTTCTGCTCCTCAGTGAACAGCAACACTGTCCATCCCGCTGCACCAACCAGAAATCTAGGCATCATCCCTGATTCCATCCACTCCTGCCACGCCCATACCCAAGACATCACCACGTCTTATTGATTTTACCTTCAACATCTACCTCTAACCTGTTCATCTCTCTCCAGCTCCAGGGCCACCATCACTTCCCTCCCGGGCTAGTGTGCTCACCACCTCTCAGCCTCCCTGCCTCCATTCTGTCTTGCCCCCAACTAACTCCCCACTACCAATAAAGCAATCTTCTCAAGACGCAGGTCTGGGGACTTCACTGGTGGTCCAGTGATTAGGATTCCGCGCTTCCAATGCAGGGGGCGCGGGTTCGATCTCCGGCGGGCAAACTAAGATCCCACATGCCACGCAGCCAAAAAAACCCAAAAAACAAACGTAGGTCTGATTATGCCACCACCACTCCTCCAATATTGTTTAAAACATTCTTATGCCTTCCACTGCTCTCAAGATCGAAAGCAGTCCTGTCCCCTGCCCACTTCTCCCGCCTCGTCCCACACCCTGACGAGGTCAGACCTCCCGAAACATTCACTCACATGCTTCCCAAACTTGCGGCACGTCTCATCGCGGCAACTTGACATTTATCTCTGTCACTCCGTGGTTAACGTGTGTCACCCCTTCTAAGCAGTAAGCCCCACAAAGGAGAGACCGTGACTATGTTGGCTTTGTTTTGGGGTCAAGCAGGCTTGGGTGCAAATCTGGGTTCTGCCCCTAATTAGCCATGTGAACTTGAACAAGTTACTCGGCCTCCATAAACCTCCTTCCTGCACAATTAAAAAAAAAAAATGGAGAAAATATCGTCCGCCTCCACAGGATACCGTAAGGACGGAACTGAATAATGCACGTAGAGTGGCTGACAGAGGGTATGGTCACTGGGAGGACGTGTCATGACTGGCTGGGAACAGCAGCAGAAAGGTGTGCGTGCAGACCCTGCTCACCCCGCAGCCAGCTGACCCTGAAATGAGCTCTACCCTGAGTACAAATCTTCAAGCAGGCCCAGAAATAGGCTCCCCGAGATGGGCCTCGGCGGATAAGACAGGAGGGGCTGACTTTCACACTCATTACCTGGGGACCTTCTCTCAGGGCCCTGGAAGGGTGGCTTCCCTCCTAACAGGAGACAGCGAGGGGCAGCCTGCCCCAGCCCTCCACCCGGGAGAAAGGGTGTTCAGGGCCTATTCAGTGCCCAGAAGGGTTTAGGAACCCAGAGACCAGCCTTCTTAACAGGTCCAGTTCTTTAAGTCCCCTCCTCCCTCAAGAGCCTATGGGGGCTCCCCACTGCCTACAGCATCAGGTACAGTCTCCTCTACATGGAATCCCACCTCCATCCTCCGTCTGGCACCTGGCACCCCAGAGCCCACCCTTCATCCAGACAGGCCTCTTCACCAGCCTCCATACTCCTTCTCCACCCCAGGCCCCGCCCTCCAACCTGGAAAGCCTTCTGTCTTCAGGTGTCCCTCTCTAAATCCTTCCCCACCCCTCAAACCCCACCCTCTCCGTCTTCCAGAAAGCCCTCTAGGACTGACCCAGCCCGCACTCATTTCCATCTCTTCTGAGGGCCTTGGGCCTGATGCCTCCAATGAAAGGCTAAGGTCTTACGTAAAACAGACCCATGTGGATGCAGTCCCCAGCTTACTACTGTTAAAAGACACATTTTTTAAAGGATCATGAATGTTTAACTGTTTAAATGTTTAAATGTTTAAAATCATGAATGTTATACAAATATAAAATAAACAACACATGTCAAAGATTTCATTTAACGGATTAATTACTTAGGGAGAAACAAGACGTTGTACACAATTTAAAGGAGAGTCCGAAGCACAGCCACAGTACAGCTTTTAGCCCCCTCGCTACAAGATCTCAACTGACTTCACCTGATGAAGTGTATTTGCATCTTAATGGACAAGAACAACTTCCCATCGCAGTTTTCTACAACTTCCAAAATAATAAAACAGCTTAGAGACCATGAAAGCCACAAACTCCTGTAGAAACAGACAACCATGTGCCAGGTAACACCGAATCGTCAATTCGAAGGACACCTGGTAATCTTTTCTGCCTGTTTTAAAAGTGTTTCATCATCTCACCTGGAGTGGCTTAACCAGGTGTGAATCTCTGGAAAGTCACTTAAATTCGGTGGGTCTCAGTCTCCTCATCCGTAAAGTGGGATGAGAGCACAAAACCCTCCGTGCTCTCAGCAGAGAGCAACTCCAGAAGGGGCTGCCTCAGGTTCTACAGGTGCTTCCCTGCCCCCGGCTTCCTCTCGCTACTTCAGCACCACCTCAGGGCTTGTTGGCCTTGGGAGGGCTCTGGTCCCTGACCCCACCTGCCACCAAGCAAGAACCAAGCCCTCTTCTCCTCCTTCATCCCCCTTAACATGTTCAGGGGGACCATTAGCAAAAATCAGAGGGGAAGAGGAAAAATCTTTTTAAAGCTGGGGGGTTAGGTTTTCCTCCCTCACCTCGTTCTCTTTTTAGAGCATGGTGTACTCCCCACCCCCAAAGCCAAGGCAATCTGGAGAGCCGGGCCCTCTGTAACGTAATTCAAGGCTGGGAAGATGCTTGTGACATAATTCTGTATAAGGGATATACTAGTACAAGGTAACCTTCCTGAAGGGTGTGATGGGATTGTCTGATTGCCGCGCGGCTTGCGGGATCTTAGTTCCCCAACCAGGGACTGAACCTGCACCCTTGGTAGTGAAAGCGCAGAGTCCTAATCACTGGACCGCCAGGGAATTCCCTGTGATGGGTTTTTTGGACAGATATCCCACCCAGAGGCCAGACCATGCTGACGGCCCTTCCTCCTTCCCTCCTCCACCCTTAGTATCAGAAGATTCCCCCCAACAATAGGCTTGATAAGTTGACCACACCTATGAGTGACAGGGGTATTACAGAGCACACTCTAGGGCAGGTCCCCACAGCCTGGCATCTCACTGTCCTCAGATGGCACTGCGTAACCTCTCCCAGGCTCCTCCCTCCAGCCTCCCTAACCCGCCCTTTGGTGTAGCAGACACTAAATATCACTGTGCTTCCCTGGAAATGTCCCTCCTGCAAGTCTGACCCCATACAGAAGAAAGCTTCAAAACTATATGGACGTACCCAGCGAAATCAAGAATAATCACAGGCATGCACAAACTTACCCACGAGGATGTTCACTGTGGTGCTGTCTAGAAGTGAGAAAAACTCAAAACTGAATGCCCAGCAGTAGAGAACTGGTTAAATAAAACACAGTACAGCCATCTCATGAAAGCCATGAGAAGTGTGACACAGAAGAGGAGAGAGTTAGCAAGCTCGCTCCATTAGGGACACTCGTAGAGATGTGAGATTGAAAAGAAAGAAAAAGAAACCTCAACATTAACAGTGACCAGCTTTGCTGTTCTTTTTCCACCTTTTTATGTTTCTCCAGTGCCCTGTTTATGGAGGTACAGACAGGCAAATCAATATAAGCCAACTCCCCAAACCTAGACCCCAACACCACCATGCCCAGCGGAAACCAGTTCCCATTCCGGGCTCCAGTGTGAAGAACAAGCCAGATTTGCCAGCCCTGCGATGCTCAAACAGAGGGTAGAGGGGGGTGAGCTCTTCATCAGCTAGAGCCTTCCACAGGCCGCGCCACAAAATACACGTACACACAGTCTTGCCAAAGGGGACAGACTACAGGTAAAACCACTCAACAACCAGTATATCCATCCTGCACAGATCAGCAGGGGTCTGCTTAGGAAGGTCAAGGTCACTTTTAGGAGGGTTGCACAGCGGGGCACGGCCCTGGCCTGGGAGTCCTAGAGCCTCCGATCCTAGCTGCCTAGCCCTGGCCTGCCCCTGCTTTCTCCAGTCCTTTATTTTTTCATCCATAAAATAAATGCATGGGGTTGGACAAAGGGCCCCTCAGGTCCCATTTCTTAGGACTCAGAAATATTTCCCTTTATTCTGGCCCCATGCCCCACATAGCACACACGCCTCCCGATGGCCCCAGATGGAGCTGGAATCCCTCAGCCTGGGTCCCTCCACCCCCCTCAGTCTGAGGGATGGGGTAGGCAGTGCAGGAGGCAGAGCCCAGAATGAACAGTTGCCAAAGGGGGCGGGGAAGTGTCCTTACCCACCAAGGCTCTAGACCATGCAGGTCTCTCTGCCTCCACCCAGGGAAGCCCAAGACATGGTGACTGTCAGAGGTGGGCTGGAGTGAGGTTTGTTTTCTCCACCAGAGCCTGCTCTGCTCCCACCCTCCCTGCAGTGCCACTGTCTGCCTGGCTTCCCTTCCACGCCATCCCTATGGCTCCTCCCCTTCCCCAAGTTTTATCGTCAGTATGTGCAGCTCCTTATCCTCATGTTTTATTTCTGACAACCACTTATTAGCTGCCATCGACAAAATGGGGGTTAGGAGAACTATCAACAAAGTATTTCATCAATTCATTCATCAAATTTAGAGTGCATGCTCTGTGCAGGCCCCCAAGGGTCTCCCTCCTGGGACTCCCAGTTAAGTAGGGGAGATTAAATAAATGATTCCACAAATAACTGGAAAGGACCAGGACTAGCGAGAGCGCAATAAACCGGAGCTCTAGTGTAATAAAGAAAGGGAGGTCTGGCGGATGGGGCTGGGCTTGTCCAAGGCCCCAAAGTAGAGTGGGGACAGGGCAGGTCCGTAAGCCAGGAGCCCCTCCCTGAGCCAGGCACCCCTTGAGGCAGGCATGCATCTGCCAGGGTCAAGCTCTATGCCCAAGGTTTGGGGATAGGGGGATACAGAGGGCATAGGATCAGGCCAGGAGTAAAGGAAATAGGCAAGCTGGTCCCTCAGGAGAGGAAGGCTTCAGCCGGGCCTAGCTGACATCCCTGAACACCCTAGAACTCACCGCGCGGCAACTGGGAGCAGGAGGCTCTGCCAGGCTCGTCTGCCCCTCCCAGTGGCCGTGACAGGGGTCCCCTACCCGGATGCCTAGGCTTGCCTCTGAACAACCTGTCTGGCTGTCCTGCCCTGCACGTATCTTTTGTCTGCCCTTCTCTGCACATGTCTGAGTCTGCGCCTCTGCTCCCGCCTATCTGTATGTCACTCTCTACACACGCCTGTCCGTCTGTCCTCACACGTCTGGCTGGCACGCCGGCCTCCCTGCATCTCTCGGCCTCCTCGCCGCGCCGCCCCGCCTGCCGCTGTGTGGGTGTCGGGCTGGCAGTGCGCAGAGGGGCGCGGCTCGGCCCTCCCCCTCCGCCGCGTCCCCACAGCTCAGGAATGACCCGGGCGGCGGCCCAGCGCTGCTGAGGCCCCGGAGCCGCGGCGCAGGACGGCGGGAGCGGGCGGCCGTGGCGTGGGCGGCGGTGCTGGGCCGGCGGGCGGCCGGGCGGGGCTGAGGCAGGGCCGGGAAGCCGGGAAGCCGGGAAGCCGGGAAGCCGGGAAGCCGGGAAGCCGCCGCCACCGCCTCGGCCGGGGATCTCGGGCCCCGGGTGGGCTCGGCAGGGCCCCGCCCCGCCACGCCCCTGCGCGCCGAGCAGGCCGAGGCGGAGCGGCGCGCCCCCCGCGACGCCGGAGCCCGAGCCCGAACGCAGCGGCATCCAAGCGGGAACCGGAGCGGGAGCGGAGCCAGAGCGGGAACCTGAGCTGGAGCCGAAGCTGGAGCCGGCAGTGCGGCGCACGGAGCGGAGCGAGGCAGCCAAGCCGAGTAAGGGGCGTGGGGCCGGGGGCGGCGCTGGGGAGGGGCGGGGAGGGGGTCCCGGCCCCTTCCCCCGCGCTCTGCTGCGGCCCCGGCGCAAGCACACACCCGGGGTCGCTCAGCGCGGTCCGCGGCGGATCCGCAGCGCGCTCCGAACAGGAACCCCGCTCTCCCGCGGACCCCGGCCCCGACCCCCGCGCGGGCCACCGGGACTCGCGCGGGCCGTGGCTGCCCCTGAGCATGCCATCGGGCCGCAGGGACGGAGAGGTCTCCCGGTTCTTGCCCGACTTGAGTCCCAAACAAACATCCACCCCACGGAGGGAGCATAAGACAGTCTTCACGACCCCGCGCCCTCGGTTTCGCGGACCCCTGAACAACCCACCCAAGAAGGGTAAACTAGGACGCACTTTTCGTCGGGGTAGGAGAGGAAAGGGGCTCTGGGCTTTGTGGAGTTTGAAGCTAGAACCCACCCCCGCCCCTCGAGCCGGGAAGTTTGACCCTCCGGCGGGCGGGCCACCAGGGCCATGCCCCCGCTTCGATGCCTACCACGCTGGCCTGTCTCAGCACCATCGGTGGGAGAGGTGGTGTCCCCGCCGCACCTTCTCCAGCTCCGGGGCCGACTTTCCCTGGCGCGGTAAGCGGGACTCGAGGCTGAGTCCGAGGCGGCTGCTCTGGCTGGCTGCGCAGCGCCAAGCGGTACAGCCGCCTCTCCCTAATCGCTCTCGGAAGTTGGGTAGTGCCCACCAGACCCACGGCAGACTCGCACGACCCTCCCCCTCTCCCCATCGGCCCGGCGGTCCTGAGGCTGGCGCGCGGAGGACCCAGGGCTGCCCTCCTGATCCCACGCGCCGTGCCAGCGGAGATGGCCAGGCCCAGGCTGGGAAGGGGAGGGCACCAGTGACAGGTGTGAGCGGCGGGGGCTCCAGGAGCTTGGTCCTTGGTCTTGATTCACACAGTCCATGGGCACCTGCCTTGCGCAAGCCCCCCCTGACTCTCCTCAAACATCCTGACTGCTCTACTGGAACAAGTGGCTTCACCTCCCTGTGCCTCAATTGCCTCTGCTGACAAGTAGGTAGGATTCTGTGGTGAACAGAGTGTTTAAGGGCTTTGGAACCAGAGGGTGGGCTTGGAAGACTTCGTAGCCGTGTGATGTTAGGCAAGATACTTAACCTCTCTGAGCCTCAGTTTCCCCATCTGAAACATGGGGAAGATGGGTTGGGAGGTGAGGCGATGCTTGTAGGGGGCCTAGCATGGTGCTTGGCACTCAGCCCTCACTCAATTCAGGCTGACCACAGGTGTCGTTCTGTGAAGCACGCAGCACCAGTGGGTGCTGAGGCAGAGCGAGTTGCCCTGAGGTGGCGGCGACACGACCCCCTCCCAACCCCCCAAGCCCCCCTCCAAGGAGGCCTTTGAGTCCCCCAAGGGCTTGTTGACATCTAACTGCGGTGCAAATTCCTCTCTTTAGGGCCTGCCCTTTCTCAGCTGTTCCCTCCTCCCCGGGTGATCTGCTTCCCAGCGGTGCTCGCCTCCCTACCTGTCATCTCCATCCAGGTTGGGAATGACCGTATCTGATCAGCTCTTTCTTCTGCCCTTGACTGATGTCCGCTGCTCACACTCTGTGCGAGGGAATTCACACCTCCCTCCGCTCCGGGGACCGGGGCCTGGGGAGGACTGCTTTCCCTGCGGAGCAATCAGACAGTAGACAGTCAGGTGGCTTGGGTGTTCCAGTGGTGACAGTTCAGACAGGCAGTGAAGAGCCGCAGGGGGAGCAGCCACCAGGGCAAGGAGACAGCGGGAAGTCGGAGGGGTCCCAACCCTGAACCTGCGCTGACCGTGGTGTGTTCATCCAGGCGACTGAGCCACGAGGCACCAGAAATGATAACCCTTGGAGAGGAAATGAAGCCCGTGGCTGACTGAGAGGTTAGAAGTTCAGAGCTGGAAGGGCCCCAGGAAGAGATCTGCCCAGCTGTGCAGCTGGGGCTTCAGACCCAGAGCAGAACCAATGAGGCCCAAGGCCTGGGAGAGGATGCTGGAATCCTTGGGGTGGCATGGAGGGTGTAGGTAACCAGGAGCATCGTTGGGAAGAAAACAAGTGGCCAGCTTGTGGACACCCGCATTAGTCCTGCTCACCTGTGCCCCAGCTGTGAGAACGGGGGGATGTGGGGGGTCTGTCCACATGCTGCCTGGTGGGGACCTAGTGAGACAGGCAGAATGGGCTGCCTCCTGGGGGCTGTTTCTACACAAACCCCCCCCCCCCGTCGTCTTCTTCCTCTGTAGCCTACTCCCACCCCTCCCCCATTCACCCACCAGGGAGTCACATCCCAGCATCTTCCATAATCCTCACCTCTTCTTCCCAAAGGAGTTAATCAGAAACTAATTTAGGAGGTTTGTGTCACCTGGTTCACAGAGTGGAGTACAGCCAGGCAGCAACGTGATGGGGATACGGGCACCTCCTTCAGTCTTGGGGAATAATCAGTTAGACACACTCAGATGCCTGTTACCTGAAGCCTTTGCCCTGGAAGTGCTCACAGCACAGGGTAAAGGACGAGAAGGTGGCAGCCAGCTCTCAGCCTCCTGAAGAGAGAAACTGAAGCCAGGAGGGCTTCTGAGTCCCCCTGGCACAAAGTACAGTTGTGGCTGAGAGCACGGCTTCTTGGAGCTGGACTGCCTGGGTTTATGGCTTGTGATTCTGGGCAGGAGATTGACCTTTCAGAGCCTCAATTTCCTCTTGAAAAGGGGAACAAATAGTCTACATCTCCCAGTATAGTTGTGAGGACTGGAGAAACAATATACAGGAAACACGTGGCAGGGACGCATGGACCCCTGGCAATGGCCTTGCTATGTCTGCATTGTGAACATGCACTGAATGCATGCTGTTTCCCAAGCATAAGTATTTTCTCTCTGGAGTCTGAGGACAGCCCTCTGATCTAAGTACTATAATTGCCCCTATTTTATAGATGAGAACACTGAGGCTTAGAAAGGTTAAGGACTAACTTTGCTAAGTATAGAAAACTTAAAACATCACTATGACTCATCATAATTTTATGAGTTTGTAAAACTGATAATTAGCACATTGCATCTTAGACGATATGTAATTAGTTAATGGAATGCTTCCTCAATGGAGATCTTCAATCATTGTATCTTTATGTGTTAATTGCCCATGGGCTATAGAATTTTTAGAGACATCTTCATTTTTTTTCTATTCAAACAGTATCAAACTGATTTAAAAGAGCAGCTCCCCCCGCATTTATTCCCTATCTTTCTTCTCTCCATTTTTCTCCATAGCGCTTATCACCCCCAACATTTATATATCTTACTCATTTGTTTATTGTCTGCCCTCATCAATATAATGTAAACTCCCCAAAGGCAGGGACTTTTAACCATTTTGCTCACTCTCATATCCCCAGGGACTAGAACAATAACCAGCACTTCGTATGCTTTGCAAATTATAAAGTGTTTTACAAACATAAGGTCTATTATTGTTATTATTATTGCCAAGTGTCTAGTTTGCCTGAAGATAAACCTTAAGGTTCACGGCAGAAACTGTTCTCTCAAAAATCTGGCAAATAGGACCTGCTCAAGCGCCAGGGAAAATGTGATGAAGGTTAAAAGCAGTGGAGATTATTTTCCTAACATGTTAATAAAGCTCCTTATCAGTAAGTTCAAAGACAAGTTAACTTTTTTAAATTTTGGCAAAAAATGGCATGTTCAAAGGCAATTACATTAGCGCTTAAAACTTCCGATGAGTTAACTATCACTGATTTATTCAGTTAATTATTCTTTATTTTGTTAGCATAAAAGGTGTTTCTAAATCTTCATTTTAATGATTTTTCAGATTATAAAAGTAATACATGTTCATTGAAGAAAATTTGGAAAATCATTCTTAAAAAATAAAAGAACATAAAAAGCCTCCTCCATCCCACCACTGCCCAGAGAGTTCGTGACTGTGGGTATTTTAGTCTATTTCCTTTTAATCTTTTTCTATGTGTGAATATTTTCTCTAGTTTTTTTTTTTTTTTTGCCCTTACAAAATAAGGATCATATTGTAGGCAGAGTTCTAGAACCTGCTTACGTGGTGGGGTTTTTCCCCCCTCTTAACAGTATACTGAAAGTCTTTTCTGTTATTAAAATTTCTTTAAAAACATGATTCCATGGCTATACAATATTCCATCATAAGCGTATGCCAAACTTTTCTCAGCCTCTCCTCTCTTATTGGACACTGGGGTCGCATCCCATGTTTCACCACTGTAATAATACTTTTCTATGCCCTCTTTGGTGTTTTCTGGGCCCTGAATCAGGCTTCTCTACACCCTTGGTCAGGACCTATTTGCTGATTTGCAGATGGACCGGTTTGTGTAGTTAGTCAGTATGTCAAGTCTTAGAAGTTGGGCCTTGGCGGCAGCGGGGAAGGCAGCTGATCCAGTAGAGGACTGCTCCAGGTAAACCAAGGCAACCTGAAGACCCAGGAACCTCCACGCATTTCCTACCAACCCAGTGTAGCACACATGTGGCCAGATGTTGCATGGGGACAGAAGGCCTCCTTGCTGCAGAGGCTGTCACACACTTGGATCCCTTTTCTAACATCAGGACCAAGTTACTTGTTTGCAAACCTCTGTGTCCTCTGCCAGCCTCTCTGCCACCGTCCTCTCACTCTTTTTCATTTGCTTCTTCATTTAATCACATGACAAACGTTTACAGGCATACCGCGTTTTATTGCTCTTCATAGATATTGCTTGTTTTTACCAACTGAAGTTTTGGAGCAACCTTGCGTCAAGCAAGTCCTATCCATGCCATTTTTCCAACTGCATTTGCCCACTTCATGTCCCTTATGTCACATTTTGGTGATTCTCACAACATTTCAAACTTTTTCATTGCTGTTGTATTTGCTGTGGTGATCTGTGACCAGTGATTTTTTTTTTTTTTTTTTGCTGTACGCGGGCCTCTCACTGTTGTGGCCTCTCCCGTTGTGGAGCACAGGCTCCGGACGCGCAGGCTCAGCAGCCATGGCTCACGGGCCCAGCCGCTCTGCGGCATGTGGGACCTTCCCGGACCGGGGCACGAACCCGCTTCCCCTAGCATCGGCAGGCGGACTCTCAACCACTGGAAGCCCTTTTTTTTTTTTTTTTTGGTGACCAGTGATTTTTGATGTTACTGTCACAAAAAGATTACCACTCACTGAAGGCTCAGATGATGGTTAGCGTTTTTTAGCAATAAAGGTTTTTTTTCTTTTTTTTTTTTTTTTTTTGGCCACGCCATGCGGCATGGGGGATCTTAGTTCCCAGACCAGGGTTCGAACCCGAGCCCCCTGCATTGGGAACAGGGAGTCTTAACTGGGCCGGCAGGGAAGTCCCAATAAAGTATTTTTAAATTAAGGTATGTACATTGTTTTTTTGAAAAAATGTCTACTGCAAACCTAACAGACTACAGTATAGGGTGAACCTAACTTTGATATGCACTGGGACACCAAAAAAATCGTGTGACTCGCTGTATTGCGGTGGTCTGGAGCCTCGCGACCACCAAACCGCAATATCTCCGAGGTATGCCTGTAATGACATCTACCCGCACTTGCCAAGGAATGTTTTTCTCCATTAAGGAAACCATCAGCTGGGTCCCAGACTAAAGACCCGCCTCCCTCATTTCTGAGACTCCTTTCTGTGTCAACTGTAAGATGGGGATTTGTTTTGAGATCCAGTGGGCTGAGCAGGCGCTGCATAGACGTGGCCCATCCCGGAGGCCAGCCCCTGCTTGGCCCTGCCCCGTCTGCCGTGGACTCCGGTGAAGCTCAACCCTCCAGTCTGGGTGCCTCCGCCGCGCATGCGCTGACCGTCCTGTCCCCGCTGTTACCTGGCCGCCTCCGCCAGGGATACGGCGCCAGTCCACTAACCACAGGCTCATTGATCGAGATCAGAGTGTCGCAGTGGCTACAGAAAGGAGGTATTCCGGGAGCAGGGACGTGAAGCAAAGTGGGAGTGACGTGGACTCGCCGCCCACCATTCAGCCACTTCAGAACCTGGAATACCGCAGCCCGCCGGCCCGCCCTCCGCTTTCCAGCCAGACAATCCAGTCGGAGATGAGTCACAGGCAGGGACACGCCTCGCCTCAGATGCTGGGTGCTGAGTGAGGCGGGCGTGGGGGGGGAGACGTGACCTGGTGTCAGATCTCTGTGGGGTGGCCCTGCAGTAACCAAGGGGCACCGGGGGGGGGGGGGTTGACAGATTCCGTCCCTGCATTGCTCTTCCTCCACCTCTTCTCTCTGGGTGACTTCGGGTGGGTTATTATGTCACGGAGCCTATGAGTTTTCTCATTTGCAAAATGAAACTGTTACCCACTTCGGGGCACCTGTTGCAGTAATTTCGGTGATCTTAACTGGCACACGCAGGTGTTTGGTGAACGTGAGCCACCCTGAAAGCCGGCGTGCCCAGAACATCTCCACATACGGAAATGTCTACCTGACCCATGGCCAAACCTGCCGGCCCCTTGCCAGCCTCCTGGCCACCTGGGAACCTAACACGCTGTCCACCAAACACCCAAACTGACCATGGAAAACGATACGTAACGCAAGGGTTTTTGGTGCCCCCTTCCCTGGGAGGTCATCTCTCACCTCCCCACACCCTACAAAACCCCAGCCTTCATCTCAGTGTCACAAGGCCCAGTGGGAGGAAAGAGGGGGTACAGGGGGCCTCTAGGAGAAGCAGGACCTTGGGGACAGCTGCTTGAAGTGTCGGAGCTGGTCAGCACCCTCCATGGCATCAGGTGCCACCAGGATAGCCTTACAGTAAGTGTACATTCAGCGTGCATTTACTAAGCGCCCACACTATGCCACCTCACTAGAGAGGGAAACAGCCCTGGAACTGTGGAGGCTGGCGCGGAAGCCAGCACATTTTCCTCAGGGCACGGGAGGCTGTGGAAGACTTTTCATCAAGTGACATAATCCATTTTGCCTTTAAGAAAGACCTCTCTGGAAGAAGCACAAGAGATGACCTGTCAGCCCACTTACATCCTCCTCCAGACTCACACGCGGCCACAGGGCACACCAGCACACCCGCAGAAATGAACACAGACACACGTACACACATGTATTTTTAGAATGCACAGATCCCAGGCCCTGAGATGCTCTGTGAGTTTTCTGGTGTGAAATCACAGTTCCCCAAGCAGCCTGCCACGCCGGTTCTACCAGGCCTGGGGAGATCACATCCTACCTTCACTTCCCCCATCTGAACTCTTGACTGGGTTTCTATGGGGACTGGGAGTGGGTGTCAGGCCAGCCTGGGGTTCACACCAGGACAGGCTGAGCTGGAAGAAGCCACCTGAAGAGGGATTCCCAGGTCAGCAGCAGTCACGGCCCCCTCCCTCCCACCCGCCTCAGGCAGCAGAATGAACGTTTTGCAGCCACACACTCCTGCCATGGGCTTTCCGTACATAACCCCCGTCCTCACGGCAGGTTAAGTGTCCTTACCCTGCTTTCCCCAGGAAGACGCTGCACCTCAGAGAGCTGAAGTGCGTTGTCCAAAGTCACACTGCCAGGAAGTGGCAGAGTTGATATCAGCACTCAGGAATCGGACTAATGAGCTCAGGCTCTCCAAAGATAGGTGTTTGATTTGTTTGTTAAATAGAATAATCAGTTATTAGTGTAGTTTGGCCAATTGGCCCCGTCAAAACAGAGGACCCATTTGGAGAAAAAAAATATATGATAAAAGGGATCCCTGGAGGAGAAAAGGGTGGGACCTCTGGACCCGCCTCTTACAGAAAAGTTCTGTCCACAATGATATCATCCCCAGGATCAGGGAAGCCGAATGTCCCCTGGGACCTAGAGGGGCCAGGCTCTTCTCCCATTGGCTTATGACTGACAGCTTCCCCTGCAAGTACCTGCTCGGCTCCACATCCATCCAAAGGTGCAGTTTGGTTTCTGCACGTGAAGTGACCGCACTGCCTAGAAATAAGAACTGTAACTCCCTAATATTCCCATAGCCTCCTGTCACCTGGGGACATACCAGGAGAGACTGAATCAACTCAGATCTCCAGCAGCATGGGAAGATGGATTACTTTCTGGAAATGTCTCCTCCATTGCAAATGGGTGTTAGAGTGACCTGGCAGTCCTTTGCTGCCCAGACATCCTGACACCTGGGTGTTACTTGGGGGTACAGGGGGAATTGGGGAACAGTTTCATTCTCTAGGTTCTTATTTCTGAATTGGTAATTTAATATATTAGGTGCCTTTTAAGGGAGTGTGCTGGCTGACAGTGTGGGCTTTGGAGTCAAACAGACCTGGGTTCTAGTCCCAGCCTGTAATTAGAAGCTGTGTGACCCTGGAAAGCTTCATAACCTCTCTGAGCCTCAACTGCCTTATTTATAAAATGAGAATGAAAAGAGCAGAGCATGTTTCTCTTAAAACTGTTGTGATGATGATGATGATGATGATGATGATGATGATAATAAGGTCTGAGCTAGGCATCTATGAATTCCCTTCCAAAGCCAGCTATGGGACCTTAAACTAGTCCCTCACCCTCTCCAGTTCTCAGTTTCCCCTTCTGTGAAATGAGGACATTGAACTGATCTTTAAGGGTCTTTCCAGCCCTGACAGTTACAAGATTCTCAAGGGTCCACCCAGGAGAGAGATTCCCCCCTTCCACTGACTACTGAGAACCTAGCACACATTTGTGCCACCCCTGCCCAGAACCCCCATATTCTGCAGCCCAGAGCCCTCCAGGCCCCCACTCAGACTAGGCCCATGCTCTCAAAGTCACCATCCTCTCCCCAGAGGTTGACAGCCGAGGGTACAGGAGCGCCCTGCAGGGTCAGTAGGTGCTGTATGGACGCCCCCATCACCTGCCTGTTTGTGTCTCTGCAGGTGAGCGGAGGGTCCTTCCCTGCGAGAAATCACAGCTGTGCACGTGGGCAGGCTGGCTCCGCTGTTCTGCTCCAAGGATTACATGTCCTTCAAACGCCCCTGCCCCTGTAAGTCTCCTCCCCACATCTTCCCATGGACCAGGGCCAGGTGAGGGCAGAGTCAGGACTGCAGAAATTGTCTCTAGGATGTTTGGCCAGAGAGCTCCAGGGGTCTGATCAGGGTGTGATGTGATATGACGGATGGGGGGAGGGCAACACAGAAGACTCCTGACATCTGCAAGAGACATCTCACTTTGCGAATCCCTCTGCATGAGCACTTCCCAAAGTGTGGGTCAGGGGTCCTCCAAGGGATATTAATGGGGTTACTATTTTTTTAATTCCATGGTCAAGTGAGTGTTGGAAACGCTGAGTGAGACGTCAAGTAGATTTTGCTGGACTTTTCAGAGCCTTTAATATGGTGCTGTGTTGTGAGGCTCCACAGGAAAGAGAAAGCCCAGTGATCTTCCCAAATCTAGTTGACCACAAGGAATGTCTCACGGGATGGGTGCTCCACAGAACACACTCCTTGGAGTTCAGTGTCCTAGAAAACCCTTCCTGGAGTAGCCCCGCCATACAGCCCCTCATTTACTAATTCATTTCCATCTAATGAAGCCATAGATGATTTTGCCCGTAACATTCTTCTCATGGCTCCCTGATGCCCACGCGTCTAGACGACGGACACAACCAGGTGTACCCCGGGGCTCAAGGTCGCAGCCCCTAGGGCTCACTCCCCTAGTCGTCATCAGCCCTGCCTTCACCGACTCATGCTGCCACCCTTACCCCAGAGTCACCTTCGCCTCTCCCCCTGGCAGCCACCTGCTTCCTCCCATGATGTCCCCTGAACCCCCTCAAGTCACCATCATTTGCTGCAGTTTGGGAGGACGTGCGTAACCTCCCCATCCCTTCTCCGTGGTGAGGCGGGACTGTGAGTCTGTGTGAGTTCAGGGCCCCACCTTAGCCCCCCTCTACTTGTCATCTCCCTTCGGCCCGCTCACCAGTGTCTGTTCAAATTTGCGCCATTGGTTACGTGTCCCAAATCGTGGGTTTGGGGGCCTCTCTTGCATATAGTCGAAATCCCAACTGTCAATTGTTTGAACATCAAAGGGCTGCTGTAGCCGGGGTGGGGAGAGCTGGCCCCCCATCTGGGAGCGATCATCCCCAGGTGGGCCGGGGAGGACAAGGTGGCAATGGGTTCACTGTGCAGAGTGGTGTTCAGGGGGCGGGGGAGCCCAGCCTGGCTGCTGGCTGCCGTGGGTACCGAGGAGGGCACAGGTCAAGAGTGATAAGCTTTCTGATAGGTAGGACAAGCTCAATGAATTATTGTTACTGTTGTCACCATGGCTGCTGCTGTGGCATAATCAGGTGGCAAAGCCACAGGGGGAGCAGGTCGGAGCCCAGGGACACCTGCCCCACAGAGGGTCAGGGTGGCTGTGCCCTCACTCCTGGGAGCAGCCGGCAGTGGAGAAGGCTGGGGCTGCTGAGTGCGGAGGGCTTTCCAGAACCTTCTGGGCTCAAGCCAGGCACTTCGGAGCCCCGCCCATCTGCACTAATAGGGGCCGACAGCCCAGGACAGGGCTTTGTGCATCCAGCTCCTGAGGACTCCAGGGTACGGTCATGGGTATGCTGGGCTGGTCAGAAGCAGTTCCTGCGCGTCTCTGATTCCCCTCCCCCCCTCACCGCCCTGCCGCACACCGACAGGCCCAGCGCCGAGCATGCAGTAGGCACTCAATGTTTGTTGAATAAATAAATGCACAGTCAGACACTGTGGATGAGGTGCTGGAGGGGGAGAAGCTGAAGCTCCTGACTCTGCCACCAGATTCTCTCCGTGGCTTTGGCCAGCCTGTCCTCATCTCTAAAATGAAGGGGACTGAGGCCAGTGGGTTCCAGGAGCTCAGGGCAACTGTGAGGCTCCTTGGAGGGTGAGGAGAGCCCAGGCAGGCAGAACCCAGGAGCCCCACCACCCACTGCTTCAGCCAGAGCAGCTCTGCTAACATCTACAGGTTGGGGTCTATTCAGATTTCAATTGGAGAAGGGTGTCCCAGGCAACGGCAAGTTGGGTTCCCTGGGGTTGTCCAGGCCCACCCCTTCCTCCATCATCTCTCCCCTTCTCTGCCGGATTCTTCTCCTCATGTTGTCCAATCAGACTCTTTACCTTTTCTCTGCACTTGTTTAAAAAGTGCTCACAGCACCCCTTTCAGCACCCTTAGTCTGCTTCAATCTGGCTCCTCCAACCCCACACCAACACCACATCAGCATCTGTGTCACTAAGTCCATCCCAGAGTTTCCAGTTCTCAGCTGCATCTGACGCTGTTGGTCACATCAGTCTTCTAGGTAACTCCTCCACTGAGGAGTTCCTGACTCTGAGCCCTCAGGTCCTCCTCCAGCCCCTCTGGCTCCCTGGGCTCTGACCATCCATTCCTGGTCTCCTTTGGTGCTGGAGGTGGGTGGATTCTTCCCGCACCTGACCTGGGATGCTGGGTCCCCCAAGACTCCAATCCTGCTGGCCTTCTCGCCCCAAACACTTCAGACCATTTCATCCTCACTCTGCTCTCAACTGCAGCGTCTAGGCCGGCAGCTTCCTGGCTCTCTCCCAGCCCAGTTCTGCCTGAGCTTCTGATTCCTTCTGCCTTCTGCTGCCTGGCTCCCCTGGGCAGCCCCCGTCTCCACTGCTCAAATACAGCCTGTCCCAGACTGAACTCCTTGTCTCCCCCTCCACGCTGGCTTGCTTGATTTTGCTGTCTTGGTTTAGGATACCACCATCACCACCACCATCACCACCACTCAGTTCTTCAGGCCAGAAATCTGGGAGTGACCGTCAATTCTCCTCCAACACACCCATCATTGCCAACTGCCCAAGGAGACCCCGGGGTTTCCAAACTGGGTCAACAGATCTCCCTTCTGACTCCCCCCACCATCCGGGCCCCTCCTCAGACCCCACCTGGAAGTTGCTGCCTCAGTAGATGTTTATGGAACAACCAGACAAGTGAGCAAATCGAGGTGAAGCAGATGTCTTATGGGCGGCCTCCTGGGCTCGCAGACCAGAGGCCTTCACGCAGGTTCTGGAAGGGATGCACAAGGGCCCCAGACATCCACATACACCTGACCCGGAGCAATGAGGGATGAAGCCGGAAGTCCAAAGAGGGCCCTGCCGTGAACACACACCCTCTTCTTTTAGCACCTCCTTTCCCGCTCTGTGAATTTAGACACCTACCAGGGAATCCTTGAACCTTCTTAGCTCACAAAACCATCTTGCTCAGTACATGCAAAGGTGCCAAAGACCATTAAAACCTGGAAAACTTAGGACAGGAATCACAGCTTGTTCCTGTTTAGGTTTCCACACCCCCTACACCCTGCCGACTGAGAAGGGCAAAAGGGAAAGTCCCCAGAAGGAAAAACAAGCCCTAGAGTTTCCCAAGCAAGACCCACCTCCTAGGAGTGAGAGTTCAGGAGGTCAGGGAGAGTCAGCAGGGAACGTGGATCCAGGGCAGGGAGGAGTAGGGCGATGGGCAGGCGTCTGCCCAGTACCCACAGATTCAGACACTGGGTGAAGTGGGACCATCCACTGGCCTCTCAGGAGCTGGGCAGCCATGAAGCAGACCAGGCTGGGCCCACTTCTCCCAGGTCCTACCACATCCCCGGCCCCATCTTACCTTCCGAGCATCTCAGCTCATCTCGGCCCCTCGCAGAGACAGCCCCAGCAGACCTCCATGCCCCTCTGCCCAGTCAAGCAGATGAAAAGACTAGGGCAGGGAGAGGCAGCAAGAACAGGGGAGGGGAAGCCCTGAGGGTTCTGGCCACAAGGTTGCAGGAGGGAAGTCTGGTCGTCTCCCTCCAAGTGCAGGCCTGTGAGCCATTTCTAGCCCTAAGCACTGAGTGAGGAGGACCAGCCTGGCTCCTCAGAGAGGCTGGAGGCGTGGGAGCCTCCTCCATCTGGCCCCAGCTGGGCAGGGCAGCCCAGGATTCCCCCAGGACCCAGGCTCCAAGAACAGATGCTTCACAACCTCTTCTTCGCCACCAGCACATGGCAGCTCCACAGAGCTCCCTGTGAGGTGGAGGTGGCCTCAACGGACGGATCTGGGGGAGGAGGGGCTTCGGGGCCGCAGGGGAGACTGAGCCTGTAGCCAAGCAGGAAAGAGAGCCACAGAGAAATCAGGTGGGGCTTGTCTCTGCTAAGCTCACAGGCTGCCCACAGGGCTGGAAGGAATCGCAGCCTGCAAAAGTCTCTGGATGGGCTTGACTCTCCCTCAGCGTTGGTGTGATGTGATAGACAGTGCCTGAGTTCGAGTGCAACATGGCACTGACACTAACAGCTGTGTGATCTGGAGCAAGCTACTTAACGTCTAGAAACCTCAATTTGCTCATCTGTAAAATGGAAATAGTCATAATAGCCTTTCGGTTTGATGCCCAGATGTGGTGTACCACAAGGAGCATCTAGCTCGGTGCCAGGCACCGAGAGATGCTCAAGAAACTTGAAAATCTTGTCTTTTGACCACTCTCTCTCTACACAGCTTAATATGACCCAAGTCTTTGGTAACAGAATGCGGGAAATGAGGAGAGATGGGGACTTTGGAGATGAATCCGGGGTTTGGACCGGACACTCCTGTTTTCTGCTCTGCTCATTGTAACTGTTGCCTCTGCAGAGACTTCGCTGTCAACAGAAGGAAGGACTTGAAAGCTAGGAGGGCAAATGATGGGGCACACTCTGCAATTTACCACTTCTCTGCCCAGAGCAGACATTGCTAATCAACTGCAGTGCTCTTTCCCACTAAGCCCGAATGCAACCTCAGACTCCCTCTGAACACAGGCAGGCACTACCCAATAATCATTAGCCTGTGAGATGAAACCTTTGTCCATTCCTTGCTGAGGTCTGATTTTGGAACGGGCAAGGGAACAGAAGGAGTGACTTCGGCTGGCCATGTCTCTCTGAGCCTCAGTTTCCTCATCTGTAAACTGGAAGTTGAAAGGACTGTCCACCTCAAGAGGGCTGCTCTGAGGATCAAATGAGGTACCACAGATAAAGGGCTTACAAGGCCTTACGATCATTTCTTTATGTGGCCTTCTTGCTTCCTAGAAGCGACTCTGCACAGGAGGGGTCAGTGTGGCCATTTCAGGCCTGAGGAAACTGAAGCTCAAGGACGTGAAGAAGCTAGTCTAGGTGACACAGCTGGAAAATGGTGGGGGTCAGGGATACACCCCCGGTGAGTCTTTCCAGGGCTCAATTTTGGATAATCTGCAGCTGGACAGAAAGGGTAGAGTCAAGTCTGCTCCTTCACCTCCACCCCTCGAATGGAGAGTCCATTCTGCAACCCCATAAACATCCTGGCTGCCCCTCCTCAGAGTTCTCTGGTTGAGCTCAGCATCTGATAGCTAAGCTCAGTTTTAAATGCACGATCATTTTATATTAGAGTCCTTGGCAAGAGGGCATCAACCTCAGCTTGAGTGCTTCATGTAGTACTAATAACAGTAGCAGTATCCCCAGCTTTTGCAGAGCACTCCTTGCTGGCAGAGTTTCTGCACTTCCCCGTCCCCTGGCAGTGGGCTCCCTGGGTGACCTCATCCACCTCATGGTACTGAGCAGCTTCCATACACTGACGGTCCCCAAATTTACATCTCCAGCTCCAGACTCTCCCTGAACTCCAGACTCAGATATACAACTGTCCACCCCATATCTCCACTCCGATGTCCACTCGGGTGTCTACAGCTTATCTCAGATAGAACATGTCAAAACCTTACATCTTGACTCAAAGACCCCACCCAAGCTGCTCGTCATCTTCCCCATCTCAGGAAATGGCAGCTCAGTCCTTCCATGTGCTCAAGCCCCAAACTTTCTCAGTTTTTACTGCTCTCCTTCTCATCTACCCCCAAACCAATTAATCTGAAAATCCTAACAGTTTCACTTTCAAATCTGACCCCGTCTTGCCACTTCCACCTCTAAGCCCCAGGACCAAAGACATCATCGTCATCACCTGTACCACTGTCCTAACTGGACTAACTGGCCTCTTTGCCCCCCTCTTGTCCCCCTCCGGCCTATTCTGCCACAACCCTGGGAGCGTGGAAAAGGGAAGGATCTAGAGACTGAGTCTTGGGTTGGTTTCTGTATCTAGAAATCTTGCCAAGGAAAGCATGACCCCCAGAGTTGTCACCCACGGCACCCCAAAGTCAAGTACACTGGAGAGGACTGACCTGCAAACAGCGATGTGTAAGGACACTGCCATTTCTCTGCCAAGGGCTACCCTAGATTGGCTACCCATCCTGCACCTGGAACTGTGCCCAGGGTGATTAGGAAAGGCTGGTCTTCCTCTGTGATGTCACCACAGAAGTGTGCAGGCCTGCACACTTCCCAGACAGGAGAGAGAGGCCCCAAGAGAGAAGTCACATGCCCCATGGACCCAGGGGCTACCGACGGAGGAGACAGGTTTCAAAAGCAGGGCTTCCAGGCCCAAGCCCAGGGCACTGGCCACACTACTCCCTCTGAGAGCTTGATACATTTTCACCTCCTAGAGTTCCTTCTATTTGCTTCTCTCTGCATTTAAGAACCGTATCCTCCATTAGCCCCCAAACCATCAGCTTCTAAGGGCTGCTCCCTCTTCCCACCTGACCCCACCCAACCTACGTGTCCATAGGTGACCTCCAGGCCTTGCTCGAGAGAGTCATTCCAGAGCTTTCCTCTGCCCATCCGCCAGGGCCTTCAGCCACTGGATGATGTTTCTCTCCCCTAGGAATGTGGCTAAGGCTGGGGATGTAGTCTAATACAGTAAAAACAGCAAGAGCTGAAAGACGCAGGTTCAAAAAACCATTGGAGCAAATGTATTTAAATCATCCAAGCCTCCGTTTATTCAGCTATGAAATGGGATTATGAGACCCAGTTTCCAGGATGACTGAGAGTTTGGTGAGCACATAGATGCTCAGTAAGAGTTTGTTCTATCTTTCACCTCTGGCTCTTGCATTCCACAACGAGAGCTGCAGAACTCACTCGGTCTTCTCTGCAGGGTCCTCCCAAGCCCGTTCCAAGGGGAGATCACGTGTTCCCTCTCCCTTCCCAGCCAGCCCCAGGCTAGTGTTGAAACACAGCATGGCATGCTTGGCCACCTTCATCTGACAGGCTCTAATCAGGGGCCAGCCAGATGCCAGCCGTTCACCGGATCCCATCACAGGCACACAACGGGACAATGCAAGAAAATGTGTTCTCTCTACCTTGTCGATTGGATGTAAGAGGTCCTTTGCTGACCCTTTAGGACCTACCCTGGGACTCTGCCCCAACTGCCCCACACCAGAGGTGGAGAAACTGAGATGCAGATTGGGGACTGGACCAGGTCACCCAGCGTGTTTGTGGCTGAAACTTTGATGCTCCCAGCCTGACTCCACATAAAGTGCTCCTTCCACATGGAGCCTGCTCCCCTGTTCTCAGTGAAGATGCAGAAAAAGAGCAGCCCTCTTTTGAAAGCGAAACTGTGACAAAAGCCACGTCTTTTTGTTTTTTTAACAATAAAGACATTTATTGTTTCCACACAGGGAGGGAAGTCCTGAGACGGAACAGCGTTAGGGTTCTCAATTTCAGTGGTCAAGGATGGACATCATTAAGGACCCAGGTTCTTTCCATCTTCTTACACCAACATTTTCTGCATTGCAAGATGATCCCCGTCAGGGACTTGCCTGGTGGTCCAGTGGCTAAAACTCCACGCTCCCAATGCAGGGAATCTGGGTTCAATCCCTGGTCAGGGAACTAGATCCTACATGCAGCAACTAAGAGTTCACATACCACAACTAAAGATCCCGCATGCAGCAACAAAGATCCTGTCTGCCGCAACTAAGACCCAGCACAGCCAAATAAATAAATATTAAAAAAAAAAAAGATGGCCCCATCAACCCAGGCAGTGACACAACTTTTCCCAGAAGTTCCCCAGCACACCACCCTCATGTCTTATTGGCCAGAATTTAGTCACATGTCCACCCCTAAGCCAATCATACTGAGGGCATGGTAATACCAGGACTGGCTTACCAAGCCAGTCTTTAAAAGGACAAAGGTTGTTAGAACATAGTCCCCCCTCAGTCTAACATGGAGGCAGTGGACAGTCAGACTAGCAAACCCTTTCCCTCCTGCCTACTCAGTCCTTCCCCTCTGGTCCCCAAGACTCCAGGAGGACCTGTGAAAGTTAGGAGTGAGAACTGAACTGAGGAATTCCTTTTCTGGGGATTCTCTGGGGTTGGTTTTTTGTTTGTTTAGTAGAGATACCAGCTCACAAGAGTGAATACTTAAATATTCAGGAGATTCATGACCCGTTTAATCATTGGTAGCCAGCCTGAAATCCATCATGATGGGAGTATTTACACCATGGAAATTAGCAACCAACACTACAAATCAGGGATTTTTCTTTCTTTTTTTTTTCCTGGAAAGCTGGTTTGCCAGCGCACCACTGTATAAAACATACATGCAGGAAGGGGCACAAATCGTTAGTGTACAACTCAATGAATCTTCACAAACTAAGCACACTCAGATCAAGAAACACATCATAAGCTGCATCCCAGAACATCTACCGTGTGCTCTTCCAGTCACTACCCCATGCCCAGGTCAACTACTGTCTTGACTTCTGTCGCCATAAATTAGTTTTGCCTGTTTTTGACCTTTATACATTTGGAATCATACAGGATGTTTTCTTTTGTTTCTGGCTTCTTTTGATCAACATTCCACTGTGAGATTCAACCACAGTATTGTATATAATTGTAGATCACTTATTCTCATCACCGTATAGTATTTCATTGTGTCAATATACCACAAATAACTTATCCATTCTACTTTAATGGACATCTGAGTAGTCTTCAGTTTGGGGCTATGAATAGTGAACATTCTAGTAGAGTGCTGTCCAACAGAGCTTTCTGCAACAATGAAAATGTTCTGTATCTTCACTGCCCAATATGATAGCCATGACCCATGTGCAGCTATTGAGCCCTTGAAATGTAGCTAGTGCAAATGAGGAACTGAATTTTTTTAGTTTAAGTATACTTGATTTACAATATTGTATTAGTTTCAGGTGTACAGCATAGTGATTCAGTATTTTTGCATTATAGGTTATTACCAGATAAGTATAATTCCTTGTGTCATACAGTATATCCTTGTTGCTCATCTATTTTATGTATAGTAGTTTGTATCTGTTAATCCCATATCCCTAATTTGTCCCTCTCCCCTTCCTTCTCCCCTTTGATAACCACATTTGTTTTCTATATCTGTGAGTCTATTTTGCATATACATTCATTTATTTTTTAGATTATACATATAAGTGATATCATATAGTATTTGTCTTTCTCTGTCTTACTTATTTCGCTAAGCATAATATTCTCTAGGTCCATCCACATTGTTACAAATGGCAGTATTTCATTCTTATTATGGCAGAGTAATATTCCATTGTATATATATACCACATCTTCTTAATCCAATTGTCTGTTGATGGGCACCTTGGGTTGCTTCCATGTCTTGGCTATTATAAATAGTGCTGCTACGAACACTGGGGTGCATAAATCTTTTTGAATTAGTGTTTTCATTTTTTCCAGATATATACTCAGGAGTGGAATTGCTGGATTATATGGTAGTTCTATTTTCAGTTTTTTAAGGAACATCATACTGTTTTCCATAGTGACTGCACCAACTTACATTCCCAGGAACAGTGTACATGGGTTCCCTTTTCTCCACATCCTCTCCAACATTTGTTATTTGTGGTCCTTTTGATGACAGCCATTCTGACAGGTGTGAGGTGATACCTCATTGTGGTTTTGATTTGCATTTCTGTAATAATTAGTGATGTTGGGCATCTTTTCTTGTGCCTGTTAGCCATTTCTATGTCTTCTTTGGAAAAAACGTCTATTCAAGTCTTCTGCCCATTTTTTGACTGGATTTTTTTTTAATATTGAGCAGTATGAGCTGTTAGTATATTTTGGACATTAATCCCTTGTTGGTATCATCATTTTCCAATATTTTCTCCCATCCTGTAGGTTGTCTTTTCATTTGTTGATGGTTTCTTTTGCTGTACAAAAGCTTTTAAGTTTAATTAGGTCCCATTTGTTTAATTTGTTTTTATGTCTTTTGCCTTAGGAAACTGATCCAAGGAAATATTGCTCCAAATTATGTCAAAGAGTGTCCTGCCTATGTTCTCTCCTAGAGTTTTATGGTTTCATGTCTTACATTTAGGTCTTTAAACCCTTTTAAAGTTTATTTTTGTAGTATATAGTGTGAGGGAATGTTCTAATCTCATTGTTTTATATGTGGCTGTCCAGTTTTCCCAGCACCACTTGTTAAAGACGCTGTCTCTTCTCCATTGTGTATTCTTGCCCCTTTCGTCATAGATTGATTAACCACAGGTGTGTGGGTTTATTTCCAGGTTCTCTTTTCTGTTCCATTGATCTATGTGTCTGTTTTTGTGCCAATACCATGCTGTTTTTTATTACTGTAACTTTGTAGTATAGTCTGGAATTTGGCAGGGTTATACCTCCAGCTTTGTTTTTTGGTGGTTTTTTGTTTGTTTGTATTTAATTTTATTGGAGTGTAGTTGATTTACAATGTTGTGTTAGTTTCAGGTGTACAGCAAAGTGATTCAATTATATATCTATACATATATTCATTCTTTTTTAGATTCTTTTCTCATATAGGTCACCACAGAGCACTGAATAGAGTTCCCTGTGCTATACAGTAGGTCCTTGTTGGTTATCTATCTTAGATATAGTAGTGTGTGTATCTGCCAGTTTTGTTCTTTTTTCTCAGGACTGCTGTGGCAATTTGGGGTCTTTTATGGCTCCGCATAAGTTTTAGGATTATTTGTTCTAGCTCTGTGAAAAATGTCCTGGGTATTCTGATAGGGATTGCATTAAATCTATAGATTTCTTTGGATAGTATGACATTTTAATAACACTAATTCTTCCAATCTAGGAGCATGGGATAGCTTTCTATTTCTTTGAATCACCTTCAATTTTGAGGAACTGAATTTTAATTTAATTTTCATTAATTTAAGTAGCTACATGCGGCTAGTGGCTACCATACTGGACAGCACTGTTCTAGCACGTGACTTTTGGTGAACATACTGATGCTTTTCTGTTGGAGAATTCATTCCGCCCAGGAGTGGAATTTAGATAATAGATAGAGCTAAACAGTTTTCCAGAGTGGCTGTACCAATCCACACTCCTAACATCAATATATGAGAGCTCTAGTTGCCCTACATCCTCACCAATGCTTGGCGTTGTCTGGATTTTTTCACATTAGCAATTCGGCTAGACAGTAGAGATATTACCTTGTGGTTTCATTTGAATTTCTCTGGTGATTAAGTACAGTGTATTTAACACCTTGGATATCTTCTTTTGTGAAGTGATTGTTTAAGCCTTTTGCCCACTTTTTCATTGGGTCTTTTTATTACTGATTTCTAGGAGTTCTTTATATATTCTGACCACCAGTCCTGTGTTGGATATATTATTGCAAAAATCTTCTCCCTGTTTGTGGACTGGTTTTTGACTCTTATAATCATGTCTTTGGATGCACAGATGTTCTTAAACTTTTATATATAGACTATCTATTCTTGTATATAATTTGCTTTATGCATATTTAACTTCAAAATTTACAGAAAATAAAACGATACGGAGCACACAGTTAGGGGACACCCTCTTGTACTCCTTAGGAGCAGAGGATTCTATTGCTGCACTTCAAAGAATACATTTCTACAAATGTGAAAGCCAAGGTGGGCACCTTTTAAGTTGGACGGCAGCCTTGTTAAAGGGTTTTTGTCTATTACTGAAATTTCAGGTTTTAGGTTAAATGAAACTTAAAGGACTGCTCGTGAAACAATTTAAACTTTTTTAAAAATCTCTCATTTTTTTCAAGATAAAAAAGTACCTCCAACACTAAAATACTGACAGTGATCCCAATAGCTTAAGTACTGTTATAGTACACGTGGCTACTACACATGCACAGTATGTCACCAACACTGTCTAAACAATAAGAATCATAGCACTGGGGCACAGTGGCTCTCCTCATCCTTGCGAGCGAACAGGATGATCAATTACACCTGAGTGACATTAGTGCACTGGCGTATCTACCAAGTGTAAAATCCAGTTATCTAAAACAACATGACTATCAGATTCCCAGAGAGTATGTTATTTCTCAGTTTGTATATTCAGAAACCTGTGGGTTGTTCCTTAAATTCTTTTAAAATAGGAATTACATTGAGCATTAGAAACACTAAACTAAGTAATGTAACCACCATAGCGGGTGAAGTTCAGTGTCTGGTTTAACAACCGTTTACTATCATTTCAAAATCAATTTCTGCTCAATCCTAGCAGAGCCAGCATTTCTCCTGCAGTGACATTTATTTTTAAATGCACAAGAATGAAAGGCCCAGCTATACACCACTGCCTTATTACAAGAGCCATGGGGAAGGCGAGCTGATGAAACACACACAAGAGAGAAACGCGCACAGCATCATCTCTTTGTTCAACACTGGCTTTGATTTAGAGTAGAATGCAAAAAACATATTATAAAAACAGAATGAGGACCTGTTTCTAAGTGTACTAGGTAACCAAGAACTATACTTCCACTGCAAAAATCTTTATAGGATTCAAGCACTAAAGTGACACTAGTACTGAAACATAGGTAATCAGAAGTAGCAAAGGCACTGGTAACGTGAGTCATCATCAAAAGACAGCCCGGGTAAATATCACACAATTCCTGTCAGCTGCTACTAAGACTTGCATTTTTCGAACTGAAAAGGAATACGGTGGGGCTTTTTACTTATTATTTGAAGAAAGGCTGTCTTAGGTCCCCTCATTGAACATGAGGCCTAGGTTCCCAAATCAGTTTTCCTATATCATCACAAGACGTATTATACTCAGTTGACACTGTTTGACATTGAATTGCTATAATCGAGTTAATTTTGGTGAGTTTATTTAAGTGGCAGAATCTATCTCAATAGTGGAATAAATCACTTTCATCTTATATTTATAGAATCATGAAAGGCCTGTGGGTGGTCACTTATATTTTTCCAGTTATATTTTAATGCAGTGGCTGAAAATCTTCCACTTGGCAATGGAGCACTCTCCTATTAACTCTGATGTGTAAAACAGAGGGAAAGAGAGCTACTATGCATGACGTGAGAGCAGAGAACTCCATGGTGTACCAAGACTTTCCCTCTCAGCACTGGGGCACCTGTGTGGGAACTCTTGCTTTCCACGGTTTGAGAGGTTCATTTTAGTGGATTCATATACATGTTCCTAGTGCCTAGCATGTGTCCAGGCACAGAATAAGCACTTAGTGAGTATTGGTGAGTGGATGGATGGGTGGGTAGATGGACGAATGGTTGAATATATGGATGGATGCATGGCTGATCGAGTGGATCCTGAATAGACGCCTAGGTAGATAAATACATTAGGAGGGTGAGTGAATTTATGGAGGACTGATTAATAGGTGGATGACTTCACATTCCAATCCTCGTTTTCACTATAACCTGCCCCACCTGTAATGCCACAAATGGCCAAGTAAAACGTGTCAGGGCCTTGACATACCATTAGCTGACCTCTTCTAGAGCTACGTCCCATTGTAAGAATACTGAACGCCAAGCAGCCTCTTCCTCATCCCCATATCCCAATGTTCAGGGGACATCCCACAGCCTCACCCCAGGAGCACCTCCTCCTTTCCTGAGCTCTGTTGGGACCTTACCCTCTGTACTCCCGCTCAGGCCCCTTCCTCCCTCCCCTGATCTTGCTCTGCTGGTTCATCCTTCGAGACCCAGCCCCTCTGTGTGGATATGTCCCTGACCTGTTCCCAGTACTCTCTCTCCATCACAGTCTCCTGGTAACGAGGTGATATCACCAAGTGGGCTAAGAGGCTGCCCAAAACAGAAGGGGAAGGGACTCAGAAGTGCCCAAGCAAGTGAGCCTGCCCTGCCACGTCCCCTGTCCCAATCCCTGCCGGGAGGCTGAGACCAGCCTTTGGTGAGCAGAGGGAAGACGGTGCCTGAATCCTGTTCCCCAGATTCCCTCCAATGACCTCAAGGCCTCACCCTAGTGGCTTCAGCAGTGGAGAAAGAGATGAACTACTGAGGCCAGACTTGCCAGGCAAGTGGACCTATGACAAATGTCTTCAGAATTTTTGGTGACAGGAACCATCAGTCAGATCTCAGTCCTTGGCCCCCCCTTCTCCCTCTAGCCAGCGTCTCCGAAGGTGTGGGCAGGTCTGGAGGCCTAAAGATGCTGGCTCAGCACCTCCACTGTTGGTGCCCTTTCTTTGTCAATGCTCCCAGGTGGCTTCAGCCTGCAAAGAGCACTTGCCTGAACCCAGACAGAGTGACTGCGCAGCTGCCCACACACTACACTCAGCAAGGAGTCAGTAGTGATGGTCTGCTTCAGCTTCCCTGCCCTGCACGTTCCCCACTGTTTCCCAGCCTGCAGCCAGCCCTGACCCCATCCCCCGACGCAAGCCTGGATCTCATCTCCTCGCCCATTGTGTTCACCTGGCTCCCACCTCCTCCCCACCCTTTCAGACCCCTTCACCCACCCTGCAGTTAAAACGGCTCAAGAATCAGCGTCTTTAAGCGTCTTTCAGGCGGAGAGCGACCAGGTCCAGAGTGGGCAGAGGACAAACCCACTCTACAGCGAGTGAGTGGTAGAACCAGGAACGGAGCCCCGTTCTCCTGCCTCCACCTCCACCGCACCCAACTCTCTTCCCCTGCTCTGGGCCCTAGTGCATGGATTATCAGACACACCTGGGTTCAAATCCCAGCTCTGCCACAAAACTAGGTGGGCAAACTTCAGCTCACCAAGACTCAGTGTCCTATAAATGCGGGTGACGACGGTTCCGCACACAGAGGGGGCAAGCGCCAGACCCGGCCCCACACCCAGGCCGCGGTCATGCAGGGCCTCTGACCCACCTGTGGTTCCCAGTCCCAGCCTGGAGCAGAGGTCTGGAGGCGCGAGAGCTGGCTTCTGCCTGGCACAGCGGAGGCCCACGGATACAGGCACCATCCCAGCCCCGAAGGGGACCTTGGGACCCCATCTACAGAGTGGGGAGAGCACCGGGGTTGTCGCTGAGGCCTGCTCAAAGGACGTCAGCTTGGCAAGGTGGAGGAACTCTCCTCAGGAGCAGCTGCCATCAAAGGCGTTCAGCTGAGCCCGGCTCCACGCTCCAAGTGCGGGCTTGCGGGCTTCCCCCACGCTCCACGCTCCGCCCTCCACCCTCCTCGCTCCACCCCCCACGCTCCACGTTCCACCCTTCACGCTCCACCCTCCACGCTCCCTGCTCCACCCTCCACGCTCCACGCTCCACCCTCCTCGCTCCACCCTCCACGCTCCACGCTCCCTGCTCCACCCTCCACGCTCCACCCTCCACGCTCCCTGCTCCACCCTCCACGCTCCACGCTCCACCCTCCTCGCTCCACCCTCCTCGCTCCACGCTCCCTGCTCCACCCTCCACGCTCCACGTTCCACCCTTCACGCTCCACCCTCCACGCTCCCTGCTCCACCCTCCACGCTCCCTGCTCCACCCTCCACGCTCCACCCTCCACGCTCCACTCTCCACCCTCCACGCTCCACCCTCCACGCTCCACGCTCCTCGCTCCACCCCCCACGCTCCCTGCTCCACCCTCCACGCTCCCTGCTCCACCCTCCGCGCCCCTCGCCCCAGCCTCCACGCTCCTCACTCCACCCTCCACGCGCCACGCTCCACCCTCCACGCTCCCTGCTCCACCCTCCACGCTCCACCTTCCACGCTCTCTGCTCCACCCTCCACGCTCCCTGCTCCACCCTCCACGTTCCACGCTCCACCCTCCACGCTCCCTGCTCCACCCTCCACGTTCCACGCTCCACCCTCCACGCTCCCTGCTCCACCCTCCACGCTCCACCTTCCACGCTCTCTGCTCCACCCTCCACGCTCCCTGCTCCACCCTCCACGCTCCACGCTCCACCCTCCACGCCCCACGCTCCACCCTCCACGCTCCCTACTCCACCCTTCACGCTCCCTGCTCCACCCTCCACGCTCCTCGCCCCACCCTCCACGCTCCTCGCTCCACCCTCCACCCTCCTCGCTCCACCCTCCACGCTCCACCCTCCACGTTCCTCGCTCCACCCTCCACGCTCCTCGCTCCACCCTCCACACTCCCTGCTCCACCCTCCACGCTCCACGCTCCACCCTCCACGCTCCACCCTCCACGCTCCCTGCTCCACCCTCCACGCTCCACCCTCCTCGCTCCACCCTCCACCCTCCACGCTCCACCCTCCACGCTCCACCCTCCCTGCTCCACCCTCCTCGCTCCACGCTCCACCCTCCACGCTCCCTGCTCCACCCTCCACGCTCCAACCTCCACCCTCCACGCTCCCTGCTACACCCTCCACGCTCACATGGACCCTCACAGCAGCCTACTCGCTGGTGCCCCCCCACCCTGCGTCCAGTTCTGCGGCCAGAGGGCGCTCTTAAAACACTGTGACCGCGCCCCTTCGTGTCTCCTCTCTACCCTTGAGATAAAAGACAGTCTCTTGATTTGACCTTCATGGCGGGGCCCTGCCAGCCCTTCAAAACTCAGCAGTGTTCTTTCAGCTGATGATATACCTTCACCCTGAATAAGACGTACGTCATGGCCTACTTTGACTACATGTTAAGGTGGCCCAGAAAAAGCAAAGCACCGTTTTAGGGAGAGAAAAATTTTACTTTAGCAAGATCCCAGAAACATGAGCGCCAGTGCACAGTGCCTGGTAGCCACAGAGTAGCATCTTGGCTAACAGCATGGGGCTTTTGCTGCCCACTGACCCGGGTCCCTCTGTGGGCTGAGTGACATTGGACAAATAACCTGTCTGAAGCCCAGTTTCTCCACCTGTTAACTGGAGATCCCATCATGGACCATCATAAGAATTAAATAACACAGTGCATGAAAAGTACCAAGCATGGTGAATGACACACAGTAGGTGTCCAGGAGATGATAGCTACTCATGCTGTATGTGGAGGGAGGGCCGCATCTCAGGGATGACCTAGTATCTTGAGGTACAATTTCCTCTTGATCATCAGCACCTTTGTAGAAGCTGCTTGGGAAGAAAGTCTAGGATAGGGGCAAAGCTTGCCTTACCCTCTGTCCTTTCCACAGCTGGTGCAGGGGGAGAGCGAGGCAGAGCGGTGGGAAAGGGGGCTAGCATCATGTTGTTTCTCTGCAGTCATTTTTATCTTGTTGATGAAGTGGACCCTGAATTTGGAAATTGGAAGTTTGCCTCATAATTTAAAGCAGCACCTACCTCCGCCGGTCGCAGGGACTGGAAGATTAACTTCCCCCTGGACATGCAGGCGGACGCCTGCGCCAACTGGCTCCATCTGCAGGCATGGGTGTTGCCATCTCCACACCTGGCTGGTGATGAGCCTGGCACTGCCACAAGGGCGAGGTTCTCATTTGCTGCTGAGGCAGGGAGAGGGAGAGGCGTCTTCAGGGTGACCCCATGGGACTGGCACCTCCGCAGCAGTTTCTGCATGCTGAGCAGGGCAGGCATGCACACACAAATCCAACCCTAGGTTCTCATTCTGGGCACCTCCAGCCTTGCCATGGCCAGCTTTCTGGTAGCACATCTGCCTTGGACCGTGGGGTGACCAGTACATCCCAAACCATCGCAGCAGCTGGAACAGACTGAACAGGACAGTTGAGAGCAGTGTGGACCCCATACACTCCTACCGTCCCCAAGGAGGGCTGCTGTCTCTGACATTCCCAAGCCCTGCCATTGGCTTCAAAGGTGAGAGGAAGAGGGTGACATTGGTAGGATGGCCAGCTGGCTTGTACTTTATCAGAGAGAATACGGTAGCAGAATGATCACTGGCTCAGCTCTAGTCCAAGCCAAAGCCCGGTCATTGGCTCAGGAGTGAAAGCACGGCGGACTAGATGAGTGGTGGCCAAAAGCTTGTCTCCTGACCAGGGTAATCACTGTGTGAAGTACTATGTTGAAAAGGATGCTGCGGCTGCCTCCTGGGCCAAACAGGAAGAGAATGACTCTGAGTTAGCCATATACTGGCTATATATGATTGTGGTGGGTTACTTAATACCTTTGAGCCTCAGTATTCTCACCTATAAAATGGGGAGAACATAGCTTCAGGGATGAAGTGAGCTCTCAGCACAGAACCTACACATAGTGGGGGCTCTCAAAACAGTGGTCTGTGTTTGGCCCTCAAAGAATCCCAGAAATCTGCTTATGCTGGCATTTTCATGTTAGAGGGCCAGGGAGCACGCACACTCAGCCAAAGCCCAAGGGCAGCTCCCTCTCCCCAGGGAAGGCACCTGCAGGGGAGCAGCTTCCAATGAACTTCAGCGAGCAAAGGCTTGGCTCTCAGGCTAGGATGACATTCTGGCCCAGGCAGTAGGGCCTCGAGGCCAGCCCCTCCTAATGAAGGTCAGTAGGCTGCAGGAGCCACCAGCATGGGCCGGAACTGCTGGCGGGCGTGTTCATAGCTCAGGCAAAGGCCCCAAGTTCATGCTTCACCTACCTGTCCCTGACATGGGCTGAGTGTGGGAGAGGCTTCTGGAGACGGTGCTGGGAAGGGATGGGAAGGTACAGGAGGCCACAGCTGAGTTTCTACCTTCTGATTTGCATAAGTCCATGCCCTCACCTGGGAACAAAGCCCTCCTACAACTACCCAGGGAGGTAACCATCCACACTCCGCTTGATTACCACTCAAGACAGAGACCTCATTCCCCGGAGGCAGCTCAGGGCCTCCCTGCCACTTCCCCATCTGGTCTCAAGGCTGCAGCCACTCACTCAGTACGTGGCTTGGGCACCTTTGGTGAGCGCAGGCCCAGTGCTGAGCTTGAGGACACAGAAAGCGATCAGACACAAGCCCTGGAAACCGTGCATAATCATATGCGACAAGTGCAGAACAGGGACTGGGACACAGGCTCTGGGAGGACAGACAGGGGGACCGCTTTCAGAACAGGGCCCAGGAAAGCTTGCCCTGTGGCTCGCTGAGTATCTGAAGCTGGCTCCGTACGGCTGTCCAGAGATGGGACCTGCACCCTCAGGAAGGGCTCACGCCTGGGGCAGGGAACAGTGGAGAGTGAGCTCGGGACTTTGAAGCTTGGGCCTGAGTTCTCACTTGGCTCAACCACAGAGTGACTGAGTGACCGCGGGCTGGAGCCGAGCGTCAGTCCACACGTCTATAAAAGGGGAAAACCACATCCCTGCCCAGCTGAGCGGGAGGGAATTAAGGGGCAGTCACTGACGCTCCCTAATGTGGTGCTGGCTCTCCCTGAGCGAGGCAGCGAGTGCCCATGGATGGTCCTGGCTGATTCCCACCCTTCCCTGGGACCCCAGCCCCCAGGGCTCCATCATCTTATCTTATGGGAGGACAAAGCCATCGTGGGCCCCAGAAGCTTCCTTTAGTAGGGTTCTCAGGGACCCACCATACACACCCCTTCCTAGAAGCCCCTTCCCACCTCTCTGCACCTTTACCCTTGTTCTTCCCCTGCCTGGAATACCTCCTAGCTTCACCTCCTCTGGGAAGCCTTCCCTGATCTGATCCAACCCACTGTCATGTCTGGGTCAGTTAGTGCTCTTAACCCCAGGCCTGCCTGATTTCCCTGGAGTCCCCTCGGTAGGTTTCGCCCCTGAGGCAGGAGGCCAGTGTTGGAGGCCAGCACATCTGGTCCTCATACTCTGACCCCCGTGTATCCCTCATGCCTTCCCAAGTCTTTGGTAAAGTCATGCTGACCTTCCAACCTCATGTCTTGGTGGAATAGAGTCCTTGTCTAGCACTGAGTCAGGTTCAGTGGGTTCAAGCCTCAGCTCTGCCGCTAATTTGCTGTGTGACCTTGAGCAAGTCCACTGCCCTCTCTGAGCTTCCTTTTTCCTTTCTGTGAGTTGGTTGAGCTCCTAGGCCAGAGGCTTCAGAGGAGAGGCGAGAGGAGGTCAGCCCTCACTAGCAGAGGCTCCTGCGGGGAGGAGGGGAGCAGCGCCTGAATCTCCTCCACTTATTTAGGGATGAATAACTCACAGGGCAGCAGGGAGGGAGGAGGAAGGTGTGGGGCAGGGTCCGTGCCCCGGCTCAGCGTCCTCTCTCTCTCTGTCCACAGTAGCTCGATACAACCGCACCAGCTACTTCTACCCAACGTTCTCAGAGAGCTCAGAGCACAGCCATCTGCTCGTGTCTCCTGTGCTGGTAGCAAGCGCAGTCATAGGCGTGGTCATCATCCTCTCCTGCATCACCATCATCGTGGGCAGCATCCGCAGGGACAGGCAAGCCCGGCTCCAGCGGCACCGCCACCGCCATCGCCGCCACCACCACCACCACCATCGCCGCCGCCGCCGCCGCCACCGAGAGTACGAGCACGGCTACGGTGAGCTGCCGCCCACCCCGGGCCCTGGGGCCCCTGTAGCCCAGGAGGCATCAGGGAGGTGGTGGCTCTGCCATGGGTGGCGCAGGGTGGTCAGAGGAGGCATCCTCCAGGTCATGAGTAATCAGGAAGAGCTCAGAGGCCCTCACCATGTCTCAGGGGCATAAGAAGCCCAGTTGTCTGCCAAGGGTGAGGCTGAAGGTCAAAGGGAGGGTGTGGTGCTCCCTCCCCCTGGCCACTGTGAGACCAGGCCTGCCTGTTCCTACCCTTGTATCACCAGCCTGACCCCCGGAGAGTACAGGGCTCCTGCTCAGAGCAGGCCTACCCCCAACCAGGAGCCCAGGTACCACCCTCGACCTCCCCCCACCGCAGGACGGCCAGCACGCCCACCTCAGATAACTGGACCCGTGCTCTCCACTCCTGCCCCTCCCCAGGCACCTCTTCCATGCTGCTTTCTGCCTCTGCACCTTTGCATATGCTCTTCCCCGTGCCCAGAATGCCATTCCCCATACTTCCCCACCTGACAAAAGCCTACTTGTCCTGCCAGACCTGGCTCAAATACCACCTCCTTTTGCAAGTTTCTCTGGCCCCTCCTCAACCACCCCCCCAGGCAGAGTTGACCCCCATTCCCTGTACTTCCTTAGCATCGTACCCACACTGCCATCAGTACCCCGACACAGGATGGCTGTGTTACATCGGTGAAAGCAGGAGCTGCATGTAGCTCCCCGAGAGTCGAGCTCACAGCCCAGAACAGGACCTGGCCCAGAAGAAGTACTCCGCAGGCAAGGGAAGGAACCACTTCATTTCATCCTCACAGCAAGAGCTGTGTTAGCCCATTTTAAAGACTGGGAAGCTGGAGGGACTTGCTGAATGGCCTGAGTGCCCCCGAGCCTGCGCCTCGTACTTAGAGCCTAGGAGAGATGCCCACAGGGGTTCCCTACATTAAGGTTGAGAGGTCAACCTTGGCCTTGAGGAGAGAGACGGACCTAGGGGCAGGCTAGTCCATCCTGACTCTGTGGTGGAGCCACAGGGCCTGTGCCACATGAGCAAGGCCCTGTCCCTGACATCAGAGCAGGTGGGGTGACAGCAGGCCACAGCCAGGCCAAGTCTGGGGTCAAGCCTTTCCTTACCCAGCCCCCGCTCCAATGACTCACAGCAGCCCTGCAGCCCTGTTACCGTGGAGACCCCTCTGTGGGGCTCCCGCCTCTCTGCCCACTTCTGTTCTCAGCTCTGGCTTTGGCACCTCCTTGGGGCCTCAGCAGGGAGCCTGGAGGTGCTGATGCCCCTACACCACCTTCTAGCCTTCCGGGGGTGCACAGGGGCTGCAAGGAACCTTGGAAAGAAGCCAGGGAAGAGGGGACCTGAAAGCAGCAGAGCACCGACAAACACCACCCTACTGGCCCTGGGGACCCTCTGTCCTTCAGATGCCCTCCCCCCGCTCCAGTGACTCAGCCCCTCCCGGGCTCCCTCCCACCGCTCTGGCCGCTCCTTCTCAGACTTCCTGGTGGATGCCTATTCTCTGAGGAGAGGAATATTAAGGTCCCTCAGAGCCCAACCCTGGGCCCTGGGTCCTCTCTCTGTACCCACCCCATCTGTACCCATGCCCATCTCATCCACCTGACAGCTCCAGGCACCACCCACCACCCTCACCCAGACGTCCCCGAGACACCGGCCCCTGAAGTCTCAGAGGCACCTCAGACCCAGGGGGTACAAAACAGCCTTAATCTTCCGCTTCTACTGCACAACCTCAGGAAAGTTGCTTAACCTCTGTGAGTCATCTGTACAATGGGTACACGGGGACCCACCCCAAAAAGTTATTGTCAGGACTAAATTAGCACAGTACCTGGCTTATGAGTAAGTGCTCAGTAAATGTTAACTACTTTCATGATCTCTCCCTACCACCCCGAGAATACCTACTCCAGGGCCACTTCACTAATGCTGCAACCTCCACACCTGCCAGCCACCGGCCTGGCACCTCCAAGGCATTCTCCACAAGACAGCCAACATGACTGAATTGTGACTCCACTCAACACTACTCAGTGGCTCCCCACTGCCCTCAGGACAAAGTCGGTCCTCCTCTGTCTGCCCACAGGGCCCTTCTGTAGGCTGGTCAGGTGCAGAGAGGAGCCAACGAATGTTTGAGAATGAATGAAGGAGTGAGTGAGTGAGACAGACAGAAAGACCGAGGAAGGAAGGGAGGAAGGGAGGAAGGGAGGAAGGGAGGAAGGGAGGAAGGGAGGAAGGAAGGAAGGAAGGAAGGGAGGGAGGGAGGGAGGGAGGGAGGGAGGGAGGGAGGAAGGAAGGAAGGAAGGAAGGGAGGGAGGGAGGGAGGGAGGGAGGGAGGGAGGAAGGGAAATTCTCCTTCCATAAGATAGAAATACCTTGAGCTTTAGGAGACAGATCTGGTCCCCTTTCACTTGCCTGGGCTTTAGAGCAAGCGGCTTTATATCCGATTCGTCATCTGAGGGAAGGGAGTAGCCACTTTCCCCCTCCCACAAATTGTTGAGGGTGAATGAGATCGTGGGGCTAGAGCACAGAGGTGCTCATGGATGCAAATTCCTCCTCCCCCCTCTCCCGGGCCTGTCAAAGTTGTTAACCTCGGATTTGGGCTGAATAATGAACCGAAGTATATCTTAACTTGGGTAAATAAGGGAAGAGGGAGATTTGGGCCTCCCTGGACCATTTGGGTCTGTGCTGATGTTGAAGACAGGAAAGGAAAGGAGATAAGAAAGGAATTTGGGGAGTTCAAACAGGGTGTGTGTGGGGGGAGGGTGTTCTTTCCAGCTGTTCCTCAGGACCTCCACCCAGCTGGATGTCTGGGATTGACCTGGGTCATCTCAGGATTGGGGTCTGGACTAGGTGAGTGCCTCAGGGAAGCCTCAGTCTCCCTGAGACGCTCAGCCTCTGGGGGGCCCAAGAAAAGCAACCCAGGGAGAGAGGTGAACAGCAGAGTCGTTCGGCCCGGTCAGCTCTCAGACCTGCCCACCAGGAAATAGCCTTACCTTCCCAAGGTCTGGACAGCCATAGCGCCCCCCGCCACTGGCACTGTGAGTGGGACCCTCCCCGCAGCAACGCTGGCAGGGACGGGATCCTGGCACCAGAGCCCAGTGGCCTCGGTTCCACTTCTGTCCTCACGCACTTATTTCATGTCTTCCTCTCTCCTGAGTTTCTTCCCCAATTTCTTCCCAAAATTCTCATCCTTCAGCTGGTGCCCTAAAAGGAAACAAATCTCATTTCAGCTCCTTCTTACAGCATATGTTATTGGGTTCCTTTTTCCTAGTAGAAAAGTAATATGTGTTCACTGTGGAAAACCTTTAAAATACAGAAAATATAAAGAAGAAAATAAGGGTTCTGATCCTGTCCTCCAGACAGAGCCGCTGTTACTATGTTTGGAATATTTTCTTCCGAGAGCTTTCTCGAGGTCCATAGATAACCCTGGGACTGCACCTGCAAATAGTGTTTCATATCCAGATTTTTTCCATTCATTGTTGTATCGACGTGAGAAAAAGAGATTTGGGGCGTAGAAAGAGCAATCTTTGGGGTCTACAGACTATGCATGAATTCCAGCTCCACATTCTACCAGCAATGCGACCCTGAGCCTCTGGCTGTAGAATGGAAAGGGCAACTGCAACAGTGCTGCTGACCTCAAAGAAAGGTCATGAGCCCCACCCCAGACAGACAAGCCCCGCCCCTGATGTTATGCCCTGCCCTCTGAGCCACCTGGGAGCCCGTTGGAGGTGAGGAGACCTCATGTCTCAACCAGTTATCTTTGCAGTTCCCCTGTCCGCACCCCCTCTCGGCCCACCCCTCTACCAGACCTGTCAGAAACTGGGAGGCAGAGGAGCTGGGACATCCAGCCACCCTCGGCCCAACCAATAATTTGCTGTGTGGCCTCCAGCAAGACACTGAGCCTCTCTGAACCCCAGCTGTAGAATGAGAAGATTGTACTTCATCGGCATTTCCTAAGCAGTGTTACTAGGTCTCAGAAAATGAGATTCCGTGGCCAAATGCTGCACAAGCACAGTTAAATGTGTTTCTCAGCTGTGGGACATTTCAGAGCCTTTGATGTACTATGTGATAAAAACAAAAACAAGAACAAACAAAAAAAACCAGAAGAGAGTGTAGTATATATAGTCATCAGAGAAACCCCTTTTCTCCCTGGGATACCTAAAGGGACGGAGGCCTGACCCCAGAGACCACTGCTGTCCTCATTCCCTGACACTTCCTCCCCATTTTTTGTGCCCAGCCCTTCTCCACAGCTCAAAGCTTCCCGTTCACACTACAGTCTTCCTTCACAACTCCCCCTCTTGGCTCAAGCTGTTCTGTTCCCTCTGCCAGGCCTGCCCCTCTTCCCCTGGCTGATTTCTAGGCAAGATTCAGCTCTGGGAGCCCTTCCCCCCAGGAAGCCTTCCCTGACCTCCAAGCTGGGTCAGGCCCGTCTCTGCTCCCACAGCCCCAGTACAACATCTATCAAAGCTTGTGACATGCTGCCCACTACCAGGCTGTCCGCAGGACAGGCTGCTCACTACCCTGGGAGCCCCACCAGGGCAGGGCCAGCTCTGCTCCCTGTGACCCCCATGCCCAGCAGGGCACTGGCGCTCACATTCTGGGGCTGTTGCTGACGGAATGAAAGCAGCCCTGGTTGGTAAGGGGCAGGATGGTGAGTCGGAGAGAACAGAATCTCAGTGACCTCAGGCAGACATGTGAGGACCCTCCCTGGCACCAGCCTGAGGCCCAGGCTGAATGTCCGTTCCCTGCAGTGTCCGACAGGCACACGTATAGCCGCTCGAGCCACAGGACACGCTACACCTGCAGCCCTGCCGAGGACTGGCCTCCACCCTTGGACCTCAGCTCTGATGGGGACGTGGATGCCACGGTGCTCCGAGAGCTGTACCCAGATTCTCCACCGGGGTAAGGAGGCCTGAGAGGGCAGGGCTCTGGGCAAGAATCTCCAGCCCCCATGGGAAACAGCAACACCCCAGATGGCATAAAGGCAGAAAACATCTCCTCACCCTCCTGACAAAGCTGGTCCCTGTAAGGCGGGGCGTGACTCAGCAGATGTCCCTGAGAGACACTCGAAAAGGAAAAACGAAGAAACGTTCAGCTCCTTCAGGCTGGGTGAAGAGGTGAGGTGGAAGGTCCAGGCCCCAACCCCTTAGTTTGCGCCCCCGGAGCCCAAATCACCTCCACTGGGATAGGCATCATTGTGTCCAGACTGCACTCGTGGGCAGCAGGTGGCCCTGTCCCATGGGGGGGATTCTTCCCTGGGGAGCCTTTGAGTCCTATCCTGTCCTGCCAGCCACCCTCAGGCATATCGCCACCAGTTTGTACATGAAAAGAGGAGTCTGGGCCTCTATCACTGCCCCGCCAGGAGACCACCTGGGCCCCACAAACAGCCCCATCCTCTCCATCACCCTTTACCCTCTGCCCCCAGGGGCACTGGGAGGTATGAACTTTGCCTGCAGGTGGGTGCTTTTTCACCCTGCAACCATGGGCCCCAGGGACACCTTCCTAACCCTGGAAGGGCCACTTTGGGGTGAGTTGAGACCCAGAAGTGTCTGGCAGCCCGAGGCTGCTCCCACCAGCACCACCCACGCTCGGTGGCCAGCCTGCAGATGCCTCAGCAGCAGCGGCTACAGTTCTGAGCGATCTGAGACCCTGAATTTGGTGGCTCGCTCACTCACGTTCACACGGAACACTGGGGCTGAGTCAGGGCCAGAATCCAGGTCTCGGTGGTTCTGGGGTGCCCCTCCCCAGGGAGTAGAGGGGTTTCATCGGAGTCAGTGTGACAAAGGCCTGACCTGGTCCATGCCGGGGCAGCTTGGCGCTGCGGCTAGGCCCCCGGCCCTCGGGGGCGACCCCGCCACCCACCACTGAGGCCGGCTTGCACAGGGCCCTGAGGGAGCCTCTTCTCTTGCAGTTACGAGGAGTGTGTGGGGCCGGGGGCCACTCAGCTGTACGTCCCCACAGACGCCCCACCCCCCTACTCGCTGACCGACTCCTGCCCTGCGCTGGACCGCGCCCTGGATGCGGGCAGTGGCCGCAGCCCTGGCCAACACCAGCAGGCACAGAGACCACAGGGCCAGAGTGGCTTCCGCACCATTTCCGTGGACACCCTGCCACCTTATGAGGCCGTGTGTGGGGCCAGTCCCCCCCCATCGGGCCTGCTGCCACTGCCGAGACCAGAACCAGGGCCGAGGAGCTCCCAGGACTCGCCCACCCCAACCCGGGCCCCAGCCTCAGGCCCAGAGAGGATTATGTGAGGGACCCAGCGGCCGGTCCTGCCAGCCCCTCAGAGCTGGGCCACACCTTTCAGGCACGCAGGGGCGCGCACGCACACACACGCACGCACGCACGCACACACAGAAGCGCACACAGATGTGCACACATGGCACTCCCACATGTACACACAACTTGGACACACGCACACACTGATGCACCCATGTGCACATACACATCCAGACGCCCCACACGTGTGCAGACGTGCACACACATAGCCCCCCCCACACACACACATACAATCCCATCTGCGAAGGTTTCATTATAAAGGAAGCTCTCCCGACCTCCCAGTCTCCTCCCCAGCCTGTCAGTGATGCCTCTGTAGCCAATGCAGGGAGAAGAGAGGTGGAGAAGGGACCAGGGCTCGTCCCACCCTCTCCACCGGCCTGTCTGCCCTGCCGGCACCAGGCAGGCTGTGCCCAAACGCTGATTCTGCCTCCAAAAACTGCTTAACCGTCCCAGGTAGCTGCCTCCCCCAACCCCACCCCAGAGCAGCTGGCCCTCCCGGCTGGCAGGACAGGCCTCAGTGAGGCTCAGCTCCGCACTGTCCCCCTCTCCCAACCCCAGGGCAGAAGAGCCACAACGTCAACACCCTGCCACTTATAGGGTAAGGGACCCGGGTCTGGGGGCTCAGGCACAACCTGGAGACCCTCGCAGCCCGCCTTGCCCATCCCTCGCCCAGTGCCCTCAGTCTGGTGGTGCTAGCGGAATCATCTCCGAAGCCCCCACCCCAAGCCACGGGTGATGGGCAGGGTCCTTGGTGGGCATGCGGTGGTGGTAGTGGGTCACAGCTGTGCCCACGTCAGTCCAACCACTGCCCAGGACTGAGGGTCGTCAAAGAAGATGGAGGGCTGCCGGGTACGGTTCTGAGGAGAGGAGCAGCCCCTCGCTAAGTACGTGCCCAGCCGACCACTACAGCCTAAGCTTGAGTGGGCTGGAGTCAGACCCCAGAAGCAGTGCTGTGCTCCTGGGCGGTGGCGCTTAGTGGGGAATTGTGAGCCAACGCATTCTGGTCCTGCCCTCCATGGTGTTTGAGGAGACGAAATGAAGGGGATGTGGGCCCCACTATGCCACTGCAAAAGCACCAGTGGCTACATTTTGGCCTTGCTGCCGGGGGTACCACGGAAGGGGATATGTGGGCCTGGTGGTAGAGACTCAGATCTTGGCCCCTGAATCCCAGCAATTTCCATCAGAGACCATGCAAGTAACAGAGCTAATTCCTGAAGACCCAGCCTGCCAGAGGGCGGCAGCCCAGCATCTGTGAAGAGTGTCCCTGCCGGCGTCACCAGCGGCAGAGAGTTCTCAAATCCACCCTGCCTCCCTCCTCACCCCCTCCTTAAACAACAGCACCTCCAACCATCCTCTCCCCCGCATTTCAATTCCTCCAACAAAGGGCTAAGACAATTTAGTAATCCCTTTCTGAAGAGAGGGGGCAAGGAAGGCAATCGTGAATTTTATTTTCTGTAGAAATAGAATTTCTTCTGGTGCAGAACTGAAAGGAATCCACCCAGAGGTTCTGTAGCATCCTGGAGCCCCCGACTCCGCCCCAGGGAGGGACCTTGTTTACAAGCAGTTCTGTCCACCTTTGTGGTGTACTGTTTTCTAGGCAAAAAATATCTGTCTATTGTACTGTATAGCCTTTAAAATGCACTCCAGGGATGAGACTCTTTTAAGAAACGCATCCTGCTTCTGCAACCCTAGAGAGTGCTGGCGGGGAGGGGGGTGGGCGCGGAAAAGATAAAAATCCCCACATGCTCATCAGTGTTTGAGGGATGGAGCTGAACAGCTTTTCTTGTTCCTGGATTAAGCGCTAAATAAGCAACAATGTATCTTTTCTGTGTTCAAAATAAATATATCAGTAACAAACGTTGCAAGAAGTAATACGATCAAGGAGCCCATGGTGCGGCTGACACCATCTGAAACTTGTAAGGAAGGGAAATGGTAAATAGTGGCAAACGGAAAATGTGTTACTGATGTCAAAATCAGCAGCCATTGAAGCCTTTTCACTCTCCTAGTGACGCGGATATTTGCGAAGCTAGTGACTTACACGAGTTAATTTTTTTTAACCTCTCTAAAACATGGCATCATTTCTCCAAGTTGGCCAGTGTAACTGCCACCAAGACAGGCCATAAACTTCAGGACTCCAGGAACACCAGGGACTGCACTTCGACAGCAGGTGGCTCTCCACACCCTGATGGCTTTGACTGCCAGGAAGGGGTGGGCGGGTAATTAGACTGAAATGAGTTGTTTTCTCCCCCTCTGCAGAAATTCTCTTCCTGCCTCTGCTTTCCGTAAGACCTTGGCTTTGGTCGTTGATCCCTTGGGTGACAGAGGCTGGTTCCCTTCTTCTGTCACTATTCCCTCCCACTCGAATTCAGGCAGAGTCCACTAGCATAGTCCTAAACCCCCAAGTGCCCTAAAAGTGGGGTGCGATCCTGAAGTAAGGTACAGCCCTGTCCCACCAGCCTCACTGCAAGCCCACACTGCCACCTGCTGGCTGCCTCCCGTCACTGTTCAAAGCAAATGAGTCAGCCCCTGAAGCTCCCTTCTTCCACTTTCTAACCCACTGCCTGCGGACACTCATTATTGAAGACAGAACTTGTTTTGGTTCTGGGCTTGTCCTCCACCCTTGGGATGTTCCATGAGGTTTAAATCATTCAAGTACCCCATTTTCAGGAATCACTCCTGCCTCCACATCTCTCTGGCCACAGCCAGACACCTAAATGCCCCTTGCTGTGTGCAAAATAATCACCCCCCTGTCCTTCTAGACACCACCGTGTACGGCTCAGGTGCCACCTCTGTGCTCTGAGACCCCTGCTCCTGGGAATGAATGCAGCAGCCTTCATGGTGACGGTGCCCAGGCCACGTGGTGCCCGTGGTGACCCCAATCAGAACCACGCCACGCTGACACCCAGTTCCAACAGCAAATACACTCAGGATCCCCCTGGCCCAAGGCACTATCGAGCTCGGTGTTTTCCACCTCCTCCATCCACAACGTGCCTTGTGTCCACATATGGTGCCACATCCAAGGTCCTTGTGCACACTCCTACAAGGAGACTGGCTGCCTCCCTCTGCCAGGGGCCTGAGGGGTCAGGCCAAGGAGAGCACCCTGGGCCCCAAGGAGATGGGAAGTGAAGTCAAATTCCCAGGATGGTGGGAACGGGAGGAGGGGCAGGACCAGGCCCTGGGACGGGATGTGGACACAAGGGGCTGATGAGGAAGGTGGCCCCAGGAGTACCACCACAGAGTGGGCAGTGAAACCAGGAAAGGAAGGAAGCCCATGCAGGGTGTCGTCATGCTGGTCACCACTGTGGGCAACTGAGCTCCATCCCCTTGGCAACTCCGAGGAGCTCGCCTTAAAGTTAGCTGACAGAGAGGGAAATGGATTACTCACGTGCGGCTCCCAGACTCTCAAGGGTCACTGTCTGACGCTGCTCTTCAGTGAACGTTAATCCCTGCCCCTTGTGCGCTGAGCAGGCACCTCTGGCCAAAGAAAGTCTTCAGACAGGGAAGCTGCAGCTGATTGCTGATGAGGCCACCGCCACGGTCAGCACCAGATGCCGCCGGGCGAGTAAGCACGGCCTCCAGACAGGGCACCCACAGCACCTGCCACACATGAGCAGCAGAATCACCCGAGGGAGGGAGGAACGAGGGTTGATGCCAAGCACGGCCGTCCAGAGCCTCCTGTCAGAACACCCACTGGCTTGCACCAGCCAAGCCCACCCACGTAGACACACAGGGGTCTCTCAGACCAGCTTCCTAGAGAGACCCTCGGGCGCACACCCGTATGCAGCATCACGCAGCTCACACCACCTGAGGTCTGTATGCGTTGGCTCAGATGGCTTCATTGCACACACACTGTGCCCCTCACACTCAGAGCTCACACACTCAGGGGTCCCACATGCACACCCCAAGGGCACCCATACTCACGCTCAGGCGTCATCATCGGTGTCCCCTAAAGACTGACTAGGTTGGGGGCATGAGCAATGGAAGCACAGGCAGCGTTAACATCTGAGAGAGCAAATCCTCTGTCCGGGCTCTGCTCTGCTCGACCTCACAGCGCCCCTCCCCAAGCCCAGGTGAACTCTCTCAAGTAGGACCAATTGCCTGGGGCAGGCCTGGTGCTTCTGAGCAGGGAGGGGGCGGGGCATGCCTTGCCCCCAGGGTTGCAGCCCAGCTGTGCCCGCTCAGCATCTCTCCAAAGAATCCCAGGTCTGCAGGGCCTCAGGCCCTGTGGTCACAGCCTCAGCCAGACCACAGCTATGCATCCCCACCAGCCTGACTCCTGTGACCTTGAGCCAGGCCCTTTCCTTCTCTGGGCCTCAGGACCCCATCCCCCATCAGCCTATCCTAAGTCAAAGCACCCGCCACAAATCTCCAGCATCCCCTCTCCTCCCTCTGCCCCCTGCGTTGTCCCCAAAGCAAGTCACCCCAGCAGGCAGAGAAAGCAGGTTCTCACTAAGGCACTCACTCCCCTGAGGGCCCAGAAAGTGTGAATAACGCGATTAACACTAAATCCGACAGTTCAAGAGAAGCAGTGGTCCAATGCGGGGAGGAAGCTGGCATTGGAGAAGCGGAGCTGACCCACCTGCGAGAGGGCAGGGAGGGGAATGGATCCAGGCAAACTGCCAGCGCTCTCCCACCATGATCTTGGACCACCCTGGAGAGACTGGGGTGGAAGGCAGTTCACAGACATGACGGGGTTCCCAAGAGCCGAGGATTAAGATGTCCAGAATGAGTGAAGTGTTTAAATCATAGGTAACCAAAAGCAATAGGAGAATCACATGGGAGGGGGGGTTAAATTGTGTGTACCAGTTTGTTAAACTTTGGTTTAACATCTCCAGGCCCCTCCTCAGAGAGCAAATGAGGCCAAGAAGAGAGACAGAGAAAGAGAAAATTAAAACCCTTTTGTTTTAAACCTCCCCGGGACCCGATTCCATTATCTGGTGACCAGCCCTTCAAGATAATTCAGTGGCCTGGGACCCATCCCCAAACCTGCCACTTCTATTCGGTGATCTTACAAATATTTGGTATTATGGAAAAAGCATGGCCTTGGGTATCAGATAGACTTGGTGTAGTAAGCTGAATAATGGCCTCCCAAAGATGTCCAGGTCCTGTTCCCCAGAACCAGTGAATATGTTACCTTCCATGGCAAAGGGACGTTGCAGGTGTGATTAAAGACCTTGAGATGAGGCAATTATCCTGGATTGTCCAGGTGGGCCCAGCGTAATCACAAGGGTCCTTATGAGAGGGAAGCCACAGGGTCATAGAGAAGATGTGATAAACTGAAGCAGAATGAAGAGAGAAGTGAGAGATTTCAAGATGCTATACTGCTGACTTTGAAGATGGAGGAAGGGGCCACAGCCAGGGAATGCAGGTAGCCTCCAGAAACTGGAAAAAGCGAGGAAACGGATTCTCCCCTAGAACCTCCAAAAGGAAGCAGCCCAATGAGACTGATTTTGGGCTTCTCACCTCTAGAATTATAAGATAATAAATTTGTGTTGTTTTAAGCCATTAAATTTGCAGTAATTTGTTACAGCAGCAATAAGAAACTAATATACTTGGGTTTTAATCCCAGCTCTTACCCTCCCTGCCTCAGTCTCCTCATTCATAAAATGGGAGGAAAGGGGATTTGGCCTAGTGATGGACAAGGGCCTCTCTGGCTCTCTTTGGCCCCAGGCTGTCAGGATGACAAACGACCACCAGCATGCTCCCACCCACCTTGGCCTGCACAGCCCTGACCTATGTCTCCTACCCAGAAGGGTGGTCACATGTGACCTGGACTAGTTACCTAAACTTGCTGAGGTTCAGGATCAGATGAACTAATGTGTGTGAAAGAGTAGCATCCCCACCACTGGACCTAAAAAATGACTAACCTAGACCAGCCTCCAGAGGGAGAGTTGCTACTCACTGGGAGACCCATTTCCAAGTAGCACTCCCATGAGGAAGTAAATTCCCAACCAGAGGGGTAGGAACTGCCCTGGCCACAGAGCTCGGAAAAGATTGCAGGGGGCAGGGGAGTCAGGGGCAGGAAGCAAACAGACCCCAGGTGTGGTGAGCCCAGGTCTGAGGCTGCTCCAAGGCCAAGCACCAGGCAGATGCCCTTCCTGATGATTGGAGGGGCAGGAGGCCAGCAGAGTCTCACAGAAAGCAAAGGATGGTCAAGAACCAAGTCTTCCTGGGCTGTGTTACTACAAGGTCACGGCCAGCTCCTGCACACACACACACACACACACACACACACACACACACACACACACACACACACACACACACACACACACACACACACACACACACACACACACCCACCCACCCAACTGGGCTCTCCAGACTGTGAGCCACCGAGGGCAGGTGCTTTGTCTCATTTGCCTCTAAAGTCCCCGGGCTGGTGTGGAACGGGCCAGGCCACCTGCTCAAGGACGACACTGCCGCAAGCACCATATGAGAACATTGAAAGGACCCAGGTCCAAGAAGTTGGGAAACAGAGCGCAGGTTGCCCCCTCCTAGAAACTCACACCCCCAGTGAGCTCCCACATGAGAAGTCCTAAAGCCAAGAAGCCTAGAGACCTTACTTAATCCAGTGGTTCCCAATGCATTTGGCCACAGGACATCTTCACTCACATAAGACTGATTAAAGCCCCAAACAAGTGCTCCTCGGTGGAGCACACTTTGAGAAATGCTGACCCACGTGGAACGAGTGAGTCACTGAGTGGCTGAATGAATGAGTGAATCATCACTGAATTAAGTAGTGGGTGAATGGAAGGAAGGGAGAATGGGAGAGAGGGAGAGAGGGAGGGGGCAGTGGAGGGAGGGAAGGCTTGACGGGAGAGTGCATAGGTGATTGCACCCACCTCAATTCCTCCAAAAGCTGTCCCTGACTCAAGATCTGGGTGTAAATGTTTATGTGGGAGGTGATCCCAGGAAGCACAGTGAAGGAGTCAGGAGTTAAGACGGGGAGGGAGAAGAGTCAACACAGATGCATCAGTGAGCAGGTTATTGCTGTGGGCAACCGGGGCGATCCACTGGGGACCCTCTAAAAGACAGAGTAGAACACACCTCAGAGCGTCCCACCTAGGACAGGAAGCTGGGGTTTCTACCACTGCCCCTCCTTGGTGGGCTGAGGGCTGCCTCTGGGTGTTAACTCCCTGGCATTTGCAGCCCGCACACCAGCCAAAGGTGGCTCTCAAGCAGGAGGCGTCAGGAGCCTTCGCAGGTGACATCAGGGTGGGCTGAGGGTGCCGGGCAGCAGGGCTGCGACCGCTGCAGAGGGGGTGTGGAAGGATGCAGGCGCTGCTGTGCTTTCCCACTTGCTCTTGGGTCAAGGCAAGAACCCAGACTGACCTCGGCTCTGCTCCACTGGGAGGAGATGAACACAGCCCCAGAGTGACAAGCTGTGGCAGGCCACACCGTGCACAGCTTTCTCTTTTGCTAACACAACTTCCTCCTCGGCTTCCTGATTGAGCTGTGGGGTGGGACAGAGGCAGGCCAGCCTGGGCCTGGCCTGGGAGGCCCACCGGACTCTTGTCCACATCCAGTCTCTTGGAGCCGCCATGAGCCGGCCCCGACCCCCAGGCCCAGACGAGGATGCTCTGGAGACCCTCCTGGATGACCTCATCAGCTACTACCTGGACAGGGCAGGGGAGGGCCGGCTCGGGGTCTGCAGGCAAGCAGCTCTCACCTGCAGGGCCCAGCGGCTGCTGGTCACAGGGGTCCCTCCTCAGCTCTATCTGCCTGAGGATGTGGCCCCTGATCTGGGGACCACTCACTCCCAGGGGGCTCCCAGCTCTGCCCAGCACATCTGCCGCAAACTGGTGTGGGCACTGGAGTTCCTAGAGCTGATCTCCGTCAACCTACTCCTGTTTCCCTGGAGGAAGGAAATCAGGTCCCTGAAGGTAGGCACCGCCATGTCCCGGAGAGAGGGGGTCTCGAGGAGGGACAAGGGCTGTGCCTCTGGGTCTCAGGGAGGGACCAGGGCTGTGCCTCTGGGTCTCGGGGAGGGACCAGGGCTGTGCCTCTGAGAGGGGGAACAGTGTGTCGTCTGTCATGCCCACTGACTTTGGTCCCATTTTACGGATGTAGAAACTGAGGGCTAAAAGAGGTTAATGCAATTTACCTGCGGTCACCAGATAATAAGCAACCCAGACAGGACTCGAACTCAGGCAGTGCAGCTCCTAACCACTAGGCTGTACTGCTTCTCTAAAGAGATAGCACCAAGGAGCTCACAAGAAACAAGGGAAAGATTTTGGCTGTGGAAAGCCACTGGAAAGGTTTAATCTCTTCCAGCTCCAGGCCAGGATTATTGGGCTGGAAGCCAGGATACCAGCTGGCTCAGTCATTCTCCTGCTGTGTGACTCGAGACAAAAGTCCTGCCTCTGGCCTCAGTGTGCCCTTCTATAAAATGGGACAGCGGTGACATGACTGTGGGCCAGGTTTCCATTTGGCCCCATGCCCTGGCCCACCTGCTTCTCAGGAGCCTCTGTGCCCTGGACATCAGCCCTTGGTCCTGCCTGGCCCCTCTCTGCCACTCTGCTGAGACGTGTCCCCCTCTAACAAACAACCCTGTTTGTTCCAGACATACACAGGGAACTTTGTCTACTGGGTGCGGCCTGTGCTTTCTGAACACACACTGCAGACCATTCTGGGCAGGCTGGGCTACACGGCCACCTCCGAGGCCGAGTTTTCACTGGTCCAGGCCAGCAGCGAGGAGGACACCAAGCAGATGGTGTTTGAGATCTTCCTGACGAGAGTCATGTGTGAGGCCGTTCTCAGAACCTCAGGCAGGCAGCTCCTCGGGCCGGGCAGAGAGAAAGCGGACCGGCCCCCCTGCAGGCCGAGCTCAGAGAGAGGGCTGCTGAAGACCCACAAGGGCCTGCAGGAGGCCCAGTCAAGCCGAGGCCCCTCAGCAGGGGCGAGGACTGAGAGGGCCCTGGCTGAAAGCCCTGATGGTCAGCGCTCTCTGCCTGTGGTCTTTAGCCTGCCTGAGATCTCAGTAGCCCCCGGCAGCCCCCTCACTGGCCCCCCGGTCTCCTTGGGGCCCCAGCGCCGCGCCAGCACACGCTCAGACAGTGAGGAGTTCCTGACCTGCTACAGCGACCTTGTGCTGCACCAGACACCCTTGTTCCCCAGGGACCATCCCCTGAGCAGCCTGAAGGGAAAGCAACTGCAGAGCCCAGGCCTGGGGCCCAGCCCACCTCCAGGGGAGGCAACTGCCCCCGCAGGTAGCAGCAGCGAGCAGCCCCTGGTCCCCAGCGCAGCTCCTGAGAGCAAAGGGGGCACCACTCCCGGCCAGCTCTGCCTGGTGCCAGGCCCCCAGTTGTCAGAGAATTCCTTGGACCCAAAGCCAGAAGCACAGCTGGAGGTGGCCGCCCCTGGTCCAGAAGCTGCCCCTCCAAATGCTTCCTCTGAGATGGGTGAGCTCTGTGAGTACCTCGCCCATCTCCTCAGAGCCCCAGCTCCAGCAGGCCACCCCGCGGGCTCCCCTGGCCCAGGGGTTGAGGAGAACGGACAATCAGAGCCTCTCATGAGGCCAGAGCCAGCCGGTGAGGGTGGCAGCCCAGACGGTACAATCACTCAGTTCTGGACGTCTCCTCAGGCCCCCTCTCATGTACAAGAGCCCCCCAGTGCTCACTACGTCCCCCCAGAGGGGCTGGAGGTGCCAGGTGCCACACGAGCAACAGCTGAGATTGTCACCCCTGGGTGGCACAGGGGCAGACACCTGACTAAGCCGATTGCTCTTCTGCCAGGAAGGTGACACTTGGAGAGATGGTGGATCTGGGACCACAGTGGGGACAGCAGCCAAACCCACAGCTTGTCAGCCACAGGGACAAACCTGCTAATCCCAGCTGGTCTCAGGTCCCAGCACTGCCACCTATAGACTGTGTGACTTTGGGCCACTCACTGCACCTCTCTGAGCCATGTTTCCTCGTCTCAAAGTGGGTGTGGTGTCAGATCTACCTCACAGGAGGCTAAGAAGAGTTAATGAGGGGAGGTGTGCATAGTGCTGAACTTAGGGGGGCTTCCTGTCCCCTTCACATACCAGCTCAGTGTGTGACCTTGGGAGAGTCACCCTGCATCTCTGGATAGCAGTTTCCCTCAGCATCCTTAAGGCACCTGTCACAGAGCAGATTAAAAGAGAGATGTGTAGACAACCAGACGTGTAATATACCCTTAATCTGTTTAGGGTCCTCTGTCAGCCTCCCTCTTCTCTCAGCCAGCTTCAGGTTGACAGAGAGCAAGGCCACAGTCGGGAGCCCAGGGTCAGCTCAGAAGCCTGCTCTGCATCCAGGGTTGGGGGCTCCATCATCTGGGCTGCCTGCAGTGGGGGCGCCCCCTCCACCAGTCTCTCCTGCCCCCACATATGCACACATGCATGCACACCTGCACACAAGTGGGTGTGTCCAGGAACGTACACACACACGGGCAATCCTCATAAGGGCCCCAAGAGAAAGCCAAGACCCTCTCTATGGGGTGGCAGGTGGCACCTGCCCAGGGCCTGTCCCTCGGCTTTGCATCTGTGAAGTGGGGAGGATGGCCCCTGCCTCTGAGGGTGGTGGTAAAGGCCCTTTCTGGGCATACAGCAGGTGCTTAATAAACGTTGGCGCCTGCTTTGCTGTCCCCAGAGCTGAGCATATGACCCCACCATTTTCAGTCCCTACATCAAGGGGGACCACAGGTGGGAAGGATTTAAGGGGCATTGGCCCCGCCTCCCTCCCAATCAGACTATTGGCCAGGCCCTACACAGGCTTTTCAAGACAAATCGGAAAGCACTCTGCACTGGGAAGAGAGAGGCACTGGCCAGTCATCCACCCGTCCATCCATCCTTCCTCCCACCCACCCATGCCAATTACTCAGCACAGCACACAGCAGTCGACACTCAGGCCGGTAAGCTGTCAGCGTCTGGAGCCAGTGAAGCGGGGCCGGGGGGGCGGGGATGGTCGGAGCAGACCCTAGCCATAAGCCTCCATTCTGGGGAAGGAGAACGTCAGGAACAGGCTAGGCTGGAGACAGAGAGAGTCAGGAGCCTCGGGAGAAGGGATGAGGTGGGAGGGGGTACGGACCTGGGAATCATGGCAACCAGGGCACCTAGTCCTGGGTCTGACCTGCAGCCCCTGACCTTTTTTATTCGTTATTTTCTGATCATTAACATAATAAGCATGCTCAGCCCCAAACCACAACAGAACGTTTGTTCTCCCCGTGTTCCTGCCCCGCAGTGTTCCCCATCTACTTGAAAGCTGAGCCCAAGGTAGGAATCATTTTTGATTTCTCTTTCTCTCACATCCTTCATCCAACTATAGCTGTCACAACAAGGACCAAATCTGACCACGTTCCTCCTCCTTCCACAGAGGCCTGAGCCCCTCGACTGAGCTACCAAGGCCTGTCACTCAGATCCTGGGAGGACGCCAGCCCCCTTCCTGGTCTCCCAGCCTCTGCCCTCATCCTCCTGCAGTCAGCTCCATCCAGCTGCCAGAGGATCCCGTTAAAACCTAGGTTCCATCATGACTTTCACTCTGTGGTGTTGGATTAGAATCAGAGGTATCAATATGAACTCATGGTTTTTAAATTATAGTTAGATACAGAAATATAGCTATGTGTGTGTATGAGTGGGTTAGTACACATACATATGTTTCCTAACTCTGTCCCAAGAGTGGGCTTCGAAGCAGACACCCAGTAACAATGACTACACCTGGCACTTAGATCTTGGGCTCTAAACATCACTCACTCTCCAATACAAGGAACCAGAGATCCTAGTAGTTTATTCCAGGGATGAGCAGGTAAATATCACCAGTAATAAGATGCATGGACATCATACATCCTTTGATAAGATGCACTGAGGAAAGACACAGCATCTTTTTTTTTTTTTTATGGTGGCATCTTGCCAAAAATGTCTAACCTCACTCTAGCCATAAGAGAACACCAAACTCAAATTCTCTAATAGTGAGAAACCCAGCTCTCATAATCTACAGACTATTTACTTATTTGTTCGATTCTAATATATTGGTCGATTCTGGTATAGTTTCAGAATTGCTAAACATATCCCTGCAAGAAACACTTCTAATAACTATCTTTCAGCATTTATGTAAAATAATTTTTACCTTTACTCTTCTCGTATCCAATCAAGACACTGTTTTCCAAGGTTACTTCAGTGAGTTCTTTTCTTCCCAGCACCTTCAGTGTGGTTGTTACTTGTGATTCATCTGTTTGTATTCCATCTTCCGTTCCCCCTACATCCTACTCCACCTTAACTATTTATTTATTTGGGGGGTGAGACATTACTATGGTTAGAGTTATACAAAATGATATATTCACAGGAGTGTATTCCCCTCTCAACCCAGCAACCCTGATCCCATTTTTCCCTTCTCTCCAGCCTTTTCCCACCAATCTATTTAGTTTCTGGGTTGCCTTTCCTGTACTTCCTATAGCATACTATAGATACTCATTTGGACACTGCTTCCTTCCCTTAACAGTGTGTCCTGGAAATCATATCACATCCATTCACAGAGAGAGCCTCCTCGTTCTTCTTCACAGCTGTATACTATTCCATTGTGTGGATGTACCATAGTTTATTTAACCACTCTCTTGTATATGGGTATTTAGGTTGTCTTCAATTATTTTGCAGTTACAAACAATGCTGCCATAAATAACCTTGTACATATACACACCTTCATGTCCTAGAAGTGGGGTTGCTGGATTGCGATGTAAGTATGTATGGAGTGTGTCAGGTGGTATCCTATTTCCCTCCAGAAGGGGTAGACGAATTTGCATGCCCACCAGTAACGTGTAAGAGTGACTGTTTCCCCACAGCCTCAACAACAGGATGTTTCGATATATATGTTTTTGTGTTTACCAGTCTGGTAAGTATCTCAGTGTTCTTTTATTTGCTGTCTTAGTCTGTTTGGGCTGCTGTTAACAAAATACCACAGACTGGGTGGCTTACAAACAAAAGAAATTTATATCTCACGGTTCTGGAGGCTGGAAGTCCAAGATCCTGGTGCCAGCATGGCTGGGTTCTGGTGAAGGCCCTCTTCCAGATTGCAGACTGCCAACTGCCCCCTGTGTCCTCACATGGTAGGAGGGGCTTGGGAGCTCTGTGAGGTCTCTTTTATCAGAGCACTAATCCCATTCATGAGGGGTCCACCCTCATGACCTAATCACCCCCCTGCAAAGGTCCCACCTCCTCATGCCATCACCTTGGACATTAGGTTTCAACATATGAATTTGGGGGAGACACAAATATTTAGATCATAGCATCTGCATTTCTCTAATTGAGTGAATTTGAGTATTTTTCATATCTTTAAGGGCCATTTTTATTATCTTTTTTGTAAATTTTCTGTTTGGATATTTTTCTCATTCTTCTATTGGACTTTTGGTTCCTTGTCCATTTTTAAGAATTCTTCACAAATATTAGCCCTTTGTGATATACACTGTGAATATTTTCTCCCACTTTGTCCACTGCCTTTTGACTTTGTTTCCAAATGAGTTTTGTCATACACATTTTTTAGTCAGATTTATCAATCTTTTATTGTTCCTAGATTTTGAATTAGAGTTACAAAGTTTTCCCTACATCAAGGTTTTAAAGAAGAATTCATTCTTCTAGTACTTGCATGGTTTCATTTTTTACATTTAGATCCCTAACCACTTGGAATTTATTTTTGGGTATGATGTGAGATATGGATCTATTTTTATCTTTTTCCAAATGGCTACTCAGTCATCTCAGCACCATTTAAAAATCCATCTTTATCCCCAATAATCATTGAGATGTCACCTTTATCATGTACTTGGATCTATTTCCGGGCTCTCTATCCTATTCCACTGGTCTACTTGTCTATTCATGCACCAGTATCATACTGTTTCAATTATAGAAGTTTTATAGTATGTTTCAACATCTGGATCCCCAAAGGTAATATTTATTTAAAACTTAGCAACTGGTCCTGCTCTGGGCCCCTTCCACACGCCAGGCTGGTTATCCTCACCACCCTAGGAAGTGAGCAATGCTCCCATTCAACAGGTAAGACAGCCAACACTCACGAGGGGTGACAACACTCAAAAACATGCCAAGTTTTCTTGGAACTCCGGGATGTCCACTTCTAGAAAACATCAAGCTAAGAGAAGTGGTCCCCAAACGGTGGTTCCTGGACCAGCAGACTCATCATCACCTAGAAAGTCATTAGAAAACAAATTCTCAGACCCATCCCAGATCTACTGAATTAGAAACTCTGGGGGTAGGCCCTGCAGTCTGTGTTTTAACATGCCCACCAGAGGACTCAGATGCTCTGAAGTTAGAGAACCATGAGCTAGAGCATCCCAAAGGACACAGAACCAGGAGTCATCAGCAGCTGCAGGCCCCCTAAAACAGTGCTTCCCAATGTGTGTTCCAAGGAACATTAGCACATCTGGAGATTGTTGATGTATACTCCCCAAATGGGAGGCCCTACTGTCAAGTGAGTTTGAGAGTCCCTGGCTAAAACAAAGTTTAGAAAGTGTTTTTATTGCAGGACTTCTTGACTTTATCTAGGCTAATGTACCTTGTGCATCTCAGAGAGAGTACCCAGGTGGTGTTTCCCAAATTTTCTGGACTACGGAACCCTCTTTTCTCAGAGCACCTATTCCTATCTCCCAGGACACCTGTGTTCCACAGACCCCAGTCTTGGAGAAGAAAAAGCCAAAAACTGCAGAAATTCAAGAAGAGAGCAGTAAATGCCAATACCCATTCTGATTCCACAAGCTTGGCTTTCTCCTAGCTTCTGTTTAATGACAGCTTTTGCCAAGTTCACCATCTTACAGAAACTAGAGGAACACAGAGCTCACCCCAGCCTTAGGGGAGCCACAAGGTTGGGGTTAATTAGGAAAAGAAAGCGTGTGCCAGTGACCCTGGGGCCTCTGGTAAATAAGTAATCCACTGTCAAAGCCCAGAGACATTGGGCACAATATTATTGTTATTAGATTCTCAACAGTGGAGGGCTGACGTCTCCAAGAGCTTGTCAATTATTTTAATAACTGTAACTTCAGGGTGAAGAGGCCAAGGGGGTGAGGTTACTCATTCCGCAGATGTGTGAGCATTTGAAGTGCGCTCCCCCATCTGGCCCCAGGCTCTAGGAAAATGAGGGTGATGCGGATTCCATAGCACCCAGGGGTAGACAGGTTTTGGAAACATCTCCTACCTGCTCTCACAGCAATAAATACCTCAATCCTTCCTTCCTCAGGTCAGATGGTGGGAGCCTGCGGGAGCCCCAGGAAGGGTCTCTGACTGATGCATTTCTCAGGCAGGGGGGCTTCTCAGCTAGGTGAGGGGCTCAGGTGGAAAGGAAGAAAAGAGGCAGGAAGAGAAAAAGAAAGGGAAAAACAAGCAGGGTGACAGCACTTCCCAGGGCCCACGTTTAGCAAGGGCCTGCCAAGCCATGCCACGCTCCTCACGGCCGTTCCTGGGAGTCCCTGGGGAGTGCCTCCCTCTGCTTGAGGAACTGGGCCCCGTGCCTACCACGTGCCATCTGCCCTTTCCCTGCCCTGGTTCTCAGCAGTGTTCATAACTGCTGTGATCCCTGCCACCACCAGCCCTGCCTGCCACATGGGGGAGAGCAACCCTTGGTGGGCTGGGCTCTAGCCATTTCCTGTGACATCTCTGGGCTGGGAGATTTTTGTGACAGGCCCCAGCCACTGTGGGTACATACAGCATCCTCTCCAAGGTGCCGGAGTGGGAGGACAGAGAGCTCTTATGGACCCGGACATCCCGTTAGGAACACAGTGTTTAAAAATTAAAACATTACCTTGCTGGTACAAGGATGCTGCAGGGGCCTAAAATCACTGGCGTAGGAAGCACTCCAAAATTATCACCAGGTTTTAAGTGAAGGATTTATTGGCTATCACAGAGCAAGATTTGTTTTTTTTAAATCACATTTCCCCCAAAACAGATGCTCAAATTGAGGGGAAATTGGACTGTTTGCAAAGGCCCAAAGATGGTCCTGGCATGTCCAGATGCCTGGAAGCAGAGGCGCTGCCTCCCCCAGGTTTCTGGTCCATCACCAACATCTGGGCTGAGAGACACATCCCCACCGGACTGCCGCCCTCACCCTGTGCACACGGCCCAGGAGTCAGTCCAGCCAGAAAGGGCTGGAAGCCAGAATGCTGCCCTCCTAGCGCTGCCTCTGGGCCCAGGCCACCTGGGGCACCTGTCACCTATGTAGTGTCAGAGAACTGCATGCACAGGTGCCACACTCACACAGAGGCTGGGATGAGGCCTTCCAACCTTCAGGTACACCAACCACCACTCGGGAGAGGCCAAGGCCTGTTTCCCCAAGTTCATAATCAATCCTTCCCCGTGTCTGCAACAGCCTTCTGGAAGCTCTCTCCACCCACCTCCAAAATTCAGGAGCTCCAGTGCTCCAAGAGCCTTTGCTTGCCAGCCCCAACTTTCCTGCCCAGACTGTCCCCAAAGAGAATGTTCCTCCTTTCTCTTGCTTCCTACTTGACTCAGGAGACAGCCGTGCCTTCAGTGCATTGTTACAGCTGAGCGGAGCTTAGATATTCTCTGAACTAATAAAGATGGTTCATGCCCTAGGGCCCATGGTGTCCCTTTGGATGGAAAAACATTTCAAAAAGACGTAAGGCCACTGTGTCTCTCCCCTGGGCCACAAACTCCCAGGAATTCCAAGGGTGAAGCTCCTCACACAAGGCCACTATGGAGGAAGGGAGCCTCAGAAGCCAGGCTGGCAGCCCCTTGCCCAGAACAGCACTGGGCACACCAGCCTGGCACCATAGGCCATTGCCCTGCCGGGGAATCGGCAGCAGCTCAAGCAGGACCTCCGTCACCAAGGAGACCGAGCACCATTCAGGAGCCAAACCACGATTCTCCTAAGGACAGGGAAGTCCCGATGATGAGGTGGTAAGTACCACATCAGCCTCACGCTAGTGAACCACTGAACGCTGGGCTCCAGCCAAATACCACACAATTTTGTGAGAGTCTAGAAATGCTAACTGTCCTCAGGAGCTGCTCAAATAAGGAGAAAATGAAGATGCTGGCTGCACGCACCGCTGCCCCCGCTACACACACACACACACACACTCTCCCACACACGTGTGGGGCTCTCCAGCAGGGAAGGCAGGGCTCTTGTGATGAGGCAGCCTGGGGCAAGAGATTGATCGTTTGGGAGTCACCAGAAGTCTGAATGGTGCTGACTCCACTGTCACTGGCTGTGTGACCCCGGGGAGTCCCTTAGCCAGTCTGAGCTTCACCTTCCTCCCCTGGGATGTAAGACCACTACCTCGCCCTCGAGGATGGTCTGAAGGGCTAGAGACCATGAGCCCAGGGTCAGTCAGGTGGCTCTTCCCTAATTTAGAGGGATTCAGAGGTGGGAAGCCACCAGGAGAAGCACCGGGGGAATGCAAGGCTGCGACACCAAAGGGCCACGACAAACCCATTGGTCCCATCATGTCATTTACCCACGAGGGCCAGAATCCCAGGATAAAGACACTGGCAAAGGAGAGAAGACCATTAGGAAGACAAATGTGCCCAGATAGAAAGCCCTCTCGTGAGTGGATTGTTCCAAACTCCTCGTGAGAGCTAACTTGGCAGCAGCGGGCATTTCTCTGGCATGATCTTCCCCGTCCTATGGACCAAGCTTCCGATCCTCTGGAATTAGTATTCGGTGCCGGTTTTGTTCAAAGAGTTCTAACATTTTCTCCATGTCGTGGTCAGCCTCAATCACCTGGAAATTAAACACACAGGTCACAGGGCTGCCCCTGACCTCAACATCATCCTCCCTTCACTGATGAAGAGAGAGAGACAGGGGCAGGCAGGATGAGGCAGGGAGAGGCAGGGAAGCCCAAGGTCACAGGCAGAGAAAAGGGAAGGTTAGGGCCAAACAGCTCCCGTTTCTAGGTCAATCCACATTCTCAACTATATTTTCACTTAAGAATCCACGATAGTTGTCCCTGCGGCAAGCTCATGAATGATTTTTTTATCATCATTTGATATCAACCATTTTTCTATAATGAGGGGAAAAAAATAAATTTTCTTTAAAAATCCAGTACAGTAATATCTCACTTTCCAGCAACCTCACTGCCTGCAAGAGCCATGAGTACAGTGTTTGAGCAGCTCAGACAGATGTCTCCAAGGCCATGCACACAAGTTTGTGCAAGGCCCTCCCTCAGATCCCACACTGTACACACGTTCCTAACAGTCCGAGGGACCCAACGGCCTGCCTAAAGAAAGTTGGCAGCAGCAAATCAGAAAACGAGGGGACAAGGAAGTGGGGAAACACTGATGGGGCAGAAGCATCAACACAGTTAGAAATGGTGAGTGCCAGCAGGAGAAAGGAGGGTAAAAAGCAAACAGGGGAATTCAAAGGCATTAGTAGTCTGGGGCAAACAGTCCTACACACCTCAGCACCTCCTAAGGGGGCATCATTGTGTGACAGACCAGAACAGCAACTGACGTTCCTTCAGATGCCCTGGGTCACCAAGAAAAGGTGCAATGAGGCTTTGGGCCTGCCACCCGCTGGAGAAGGGACGGGCATGTCAGAAAGACCACCACCCCAAGCGGTTAAGGCCAAAACCCAGGTCCAGGGGCTCCAGCCATCTGGAACTCTCCTTTGCTGACAATGCTGGATAACAGATGCTACTGTGCCACCGGCGTAATGACACTGGGACAGGTCACCTTCTCTCAGGTCTGTCCAGCTCACTAAGGCTCAGTCCAGAACGGGGACTGTGAGACAGAGTCCCTTCCACCCTCCCCGCTTCCTTCTTTCAAATTCTCCAGCTGCAGAGTGGCCGACATCCCCCGAGTCGCTCCTCCTTCTAGAAAAGTCTCCTGCCCTGTTAGGGGGGCTTACCAGAACAGGGGCCGCCACGGGGAAAAGGCTCCCTTTGATGAGCCACTCCTCGTACAGGTGGTGAATAGCATCCAGGTATTCCTGCCGGAGGGGGTAAAAATGCAAGGGCTGTCGGGAGCACACAGGGAGAAGACCTCTCCCCTCCAGGGGTCTCAGGGGCAGGTTAGGTGAATGTCAATGACCACAGGGCAGTGGCTTGGACTAAGGACCCGCAACAGCCAACCTGGCTCAGGTGGACAATGACAAACGTGGCCAAGCACTCTGTCAGCCAGCCCAGGTGTCGCAACAGGCAGAAGCGTCCCTCTGGCCACCTGCCCATCCCTCCAGCGCACTCTGCTCCTCTGGCGCTTCGGACATATCCTCCCACCTGGCTGCTCTCGTTTCCTGCCACTTCTCCATCAGCAGGGCCTCTGTTTCTTCACAGGGGCCTGGGAAGCCTCTGAACCCTCCCTCCGTCCTTCCCACCAAGAGGACTATGACCCTCACTGGCCCAGGAGCGCCACTTGGCTGCTCTCACCCCAACAGACAACTTGTAACCTATTGATCCTTGAAAGCTTAAGGGCAAACTTCAGAAGGAGGACAAGGTGAAACGCAAGGGAAAAGAGGCCCAGACCCACCCCTAGGGCATCCATGCCTGCGCAACCGGTAGGACTGGACGGCACTCTCCCACAAGCAGGCCCTGGTGCTCTCAGCCACAGGCAAACACCTCCTCAAGCAGCAATTTACTCCCAGCCCTGAGGCTCTCGGGTAAACCACACTGCTGCCTCTTTATCCACCACCAAGTTCTCCCTTGGCAACAACAGACTTGCCCTGGAGGCCTTGTCAAAACCATTAAGACAATGTCCTCAACAATGACTTGCACAGACTCCAGATTTGTCACTTCTTCCAAACGTCTGGGTCACTGCACAGAGCTGCCATGCCCCATCCCAGCTTGGTCCAGCCCCGCCCCATTTCACCCTTCCTCTAATCACTCCTGTCTCCAGATTTCAAAGCAGCTGCGCAGAACGAGGCCTGGGCCTTCATGGCTGGAATCCACCTTGCTGGTGCCTGGGGCAAACAAGGCTGGGTGGGCCTCAGGAGCTGGACTGGCCTTCTAGGACCCCAGTCCAGCCCATCCTGGGCTCAGACCCCCATGATATCCCAGTAAATGCTTGCCCAGCCTCTGTCTGTGTACTTCCAGTGGCATTCACATGGGGCATTCCGATCAATATTAACTGAGCAACCCCTAGGTGCCAAGGCCTGGGACACATTCTAGGGACGCAGAGGGAATAAGATCTAATCTTAAAAAGTTCATGGTAGTTTTCTGAGGGATGGGGAGCAAACACATAAAGAAATAGTTTCAGAATATTTGTCCTAATGGCTGTGATCATAATAAGCACAGAGGCTGGGGGACCACAGTAGAGGGAAGGTCAGAGAAAGCTTCTTGGAGGAAGTGACACCTGAGGCAAAAGAAACCACTATGGCAAAGGTACATTTGTGTAACTCCCTGGTGAGGGGTGGGGGGAGCGGGAGTGGGGAGAGGGGAAAGGGGAAAGGGGAGGGGGGAGAGGGGAGAGGGGAAAGGGGAGAGGGGAGAGGGGAGGGGGGAGGGGGAGAGGGGAGGGGGGAGAAGGGAGGCGGAAAGGGGAAAGGGAGAGGGGAAAGGGGAAAGGGGAAAGGGGAAAGGGGAAAGGGGAAAGGGGAGGGGGGAGAGGGGAGAGGGGAAAGGGGAAAGGGGAAAGGGGAAAGGGGAAAGGGGAAAGGGGAAAGGGGAGGGGGGAGAGGGGAGAGGGGAGAGGGGAGAGGGGAGAGGGGAGAGGGGAGAGGGGAGAGGGGAGAGGGGAGAGGGGAGAGGGGAGGGGGAGGGGAGGGGGAGGGGGGAGAAGGGAGGGGGAAAGGGGAAAGGGAGAGGGGAAAGGGGAAAGGGGAGGGGGGAGGGGAGGGGGAGAGAGGAGAAGAGAGAGAGAGAGAGCATGTGTAGCCACAACTAGTTCTTTATGGCCAGAGCATGAAAGGCAGGGAGTGGAAGGGGATGAAGCCAATCACGCAGGATCTCGGATGGCATCTACAAGTGGGGACTTTATCCTAGACAGTGGTGAGGCACCGAAGAGGGTGGGGTTAGGGGATTGCATGCGTGGTGTTCTGTACTGGGAACATCACCCAAGCAGCAGTGTGGAGGATGGATTTCTGAGGGGGATGCGGATAGTGAGAGACCAGGGCAAGGAGAGCAGTCCAAGCCTGTTAGACAGCCCTGACTAGAGCTGATGTGGCCCTGAGCCAGAACCCAGAAGGGTGAGGCACTGGGCAGACACTAGTGAGTTTCACCTCCCAGCCAGGCACTGTGCCAAGCACTGGCAATGCAACAGCGAGCAAGTGGGCACGTCCTAGCGAGGATCCAGGGGACGGCACAAAGGCAAGCAATTTTCAGGAGGTGGACCAAACAAGTCCTGGGGACACCTGGGTGGGAACAGGAGAAGGGACGCCTCTGAGCCCCGGGGGTGCCCACCACTGAGTCTGGGGCCACAGGAAGTGAAGCAGACCTGGACACCGCACAGGGTCTCCAGCTCAGAGGAAGTCAGAGTTCACCCTCCAACGTGCTCAGTTCCTGTTTCTCTCCCTGAAACAACAGCACAATGATCTCACAGAGGGTGGGGCCAGGACAGGATGAAGTTGCACCCTTCCCCAGGTTAAAGGGGCTCTTACCAGTGGAATGACCTTCTCCTCTTCCCTGCATCTCATCTTTAGCCTCTGGTAACAGGTCTCAGGAGTGGTCTGGAGATAAACTAAGATTTTAAAAAACATATATGTGGCTTTAATTACTCTGTTCATGGCTTGGAAGTGAAAGTGAGGGGTAGGGGGAAGGAAGGCGTGTGGGCAAGGCGTGGAGAGAAACATCTACCAGCAGCCCTGAGCAGGAGAGGCAGACCAGCTGTGTGGCCAAACAGGCTTCCTGACCCTCATCCTGACTTTCATTCTCTTTCCACATCACCAGCCCCACAGGGTCACTGTGAAGCTGAACAGGTTCCGTACATTGCCAGAGCTTAGCACAGGGCCTGGCACCCGGCCCGTCTCAGTAACGGTCCAGGTTCTGTCCCTCCTCCCTCCTTTACAAACTAGAAAAAACCCATCATATCACAAGGGACCGAGGGGAAAGCAGTTTGAGGAACTGGCCAGGGTGCTTCTCCAGGAGGGACCAAAAGCCCCAGATTCTATCTGCCCTTTGGGAGAAGGCTGAGTCAAGGCAGGGGAAGAAATGCTTATGGTGAGGGCCCTGCCCACCACCCCTGCTGCTTGAGGCCCAGCCAACCACCTCCTCACTGGGCCCAGGGGAGGGAGGCCAGGGAGGGACTGTCTCACCTATCAAGTCAATGGACACGTCGATGTTCTTCACAATCCAGTCAAACCATTCCGACAGGACCACATAGTCCACTTCAGGCATCTTCCCACTGGAACGAGAGTTATAAGGGTTTTATTACCCCATGAGAAAGTTCCTGGGCTGTGCCGTTCCCCCAAAACATCTGGGCACTGCCTTTATTGAAAGGGCACTGCCAAGGGAACCATGACATAGTGTAATCACGTGATACTGAGCGGGTAGTGATGACAAGGACCCGAAACCTCCCGACCTCCCGCTGCCCAGGGATGGTCGATGGTATAATGCAGCGAGTATCTTGGCACTGCCCGAGGGGAGAATTCATTTGGGATTTGAACTCCAAACCAAGGAAGGGGCTGTGAAGCCTGTCCCCTGAGAACACGGACAGCGCTCAGGCTGGGAGGTGGAACAGCAAACCCGTTTCACCTCTAGAAATTTATTTTGTGGAAACAATCGTGGATGCCCTCCGTAGCACTATTTAAAAAATAATGAAAAACTAAATGATGGTACATCTATCTAACAGAAAACCACACAGCAACTGAAAGACGATGCTATAAAATAATATTTAATGACGTGGAAAATGCTCACAATCAAATTCTCATTATTCAATGAAAACAGGAGGATATAGAACTGTGCATATAGCACGACCCAACCATACTTTCAAGAGTATTCATCCACACATTTTGAAAGGAGACTGGAAAGAAAACCACCAAAAGGTTAACAGTGCTTTCCTCTGAACTGTAGGATTATGGGAGACATTTTTTTCTTTATCTCTTTCTGTATTTTCCAAAATTTAACAACATACTAGTTTTCAATTCGGGGCGGGGGTGGGGGGGAAATTACTACATATTTTAAGTAATAACTGAAAAAGAAAGGAAGGAAGAAGAAGCCCACAAGTGAGAGAGACCTGGCGTCTGTCCTCTGCCCTGGAGGAAATGAGTAGGGAAGAGCGGGAGGAGGGGCAGCAGCTGGAGGAAACAAACCAGGCAGCTGTGGGGTGACCCTCAAAGGCCCAGGAGAGGAATTCCTTTCAACATCCTCCACCCGTCTTGAATATCATCTTGGATCCACTCAGAACTGGGTTTGGCAAGGCGGGCTACGGGCGAGTGAAGGTGCCTGAGCTGTGTGCAGCTGGGGGTCTTCTGACTGCTGACTAAAGAAGGGAAGGCGGGGAAAAGAGGCCAGTGGAGTGGGTGGTTTGCAGCTGCTCCCGCCACGGGTGGTGAACTGACTCCCACCTGGGTGAGGGGGCAGGATGGGCGTGGAGGAAGGCGCTCTGAAGATGACAAGCTCAAGCAGCCCTGCCTGGGGGCCCAAACGATGGGGCGGGGCACAGACTGGAGGGGGACATCCTCCCCTAGTCCCTGAGACCACCAGACGCCCTCAGCGCAGAAGAGCTGTGCCTGGCAGAGCAGCAGGAAAATGCAGGGTGCCCGGGAGAACAGCAGGGGCAGACGGGCAGTTGTCGGCGCCTTGAGGGGTCTCAGGCATCAGACTTCAGCAGGGAGACCAGAGCAGACTAACGTGTGAGGACCAGCACCCGCCCCCACGAATAAGTCGGGGAGGCTTTGTAGGGGAGGGGAGAGGGAGGAAGTCCCAGGACATTGCAGAAGGGACCAAAATTCAGATACTAAAGGTAACAACTTTGCGATCACAGCTCATATGGTTGCCCATCCCCCAATTCTTTCCTCCTACTTCCTTAAAAGTAGCCCATGGTCTATTCAGGGTCCATCCCACAGGCCTGAGTGTTCAGGGAAACCTGACCGCAGCCCAAGCTTCAGAGCAAACCAACTGGTCTGAGGGACGTCCTCTCCGCTGGCCAGGCTGAGTTGATCAGCCCAGGCCAAAGGGCCCAACCTGACCAGTGAGACATGTGGGAGGTTTGCTCCTCATGCTTAGAGGAGAGCCACTGGCAAGACATCCACCCTCTGGCCAGCAATGAGAAGCCCGGTTCTGCCACAGGCGTTGTGTCACCAAGAGGGACTCATATTGAGGACACAAACAAGACAGTAGGAAAACAGAGAGAAACAGCACTAGGGCCACCGAATGAAACCAACACCAAAGCCTGCTGTTAAGACAGCCCGTGACAACCTCAGTGTTCAGGCTACTTTGAGCTGGGCTGCAGTTAGCTGCAGCTGAGAGTATTTGATATTCAGACACCAAACCACTCTTCTTGACATGTTTTCCTTCTCTGGAACAAAGCTGACTCCGAGGGAATGAGGATTTGCCAAAAAGAAGCTGCTGATCAGCCCCACTCGCTCCACCGAACACGCAGCCTGGGCACACAGCACAGACTGGCAACTCAAGGGTGCGGGCCAGTGAGCAGCACACATGGAGGGAAAGTTGCCCAATAGCCTCCCACGTCATGAACGCTGGACAGCTGGTGTGAGACTGCCCCAGAGGACTTCACCAGTGTCTGTAAGGCTCAAGGGAGGTTCTGTCAAATCCCGGAGCTGGGAGGATACCCTTAGCTGTGGCCACCGAACTGAGTCACAATTCAGGACATAGGTAGCACAGTGTTAACTAAAACCAAACCAACTGACACCACAAAAAGTGTTGGGGCCTGAGAGCCACTGCTCTGCTGGAAATCGGCCCCAGGTGGTCTTAGGACACCTCCTGGGTGGCTCAGGAACCTCCCATTCTCACCTGGCCCAGGCAAACCCGGGAGGAAGCAGGTCCTCCCGGTCCTCCCTTCCCGATGCTCTCCTTAGAGGTCCTCTAGACGGCTCCGGGGCAGCCTCCCTGAGGGCAGGGTCGGCAGGCAGACCTCCAGAAAACCCTTCCAAGACTGCCAGGAGCCATGTGCTGGGGGGTCCAGGACAACTGGCCACCGGCTGAGCGGAGTGAGGAAACGGAAGCTGCCTTCCATGATTCTGAGGCATGTCAGGCAGCGGGCGCTGTTTTATCTGTATCTGCAGTTTTCCTCCTAGGAATCTGCCCGGCTCCTCCTTTGTCTGCCTCGAGAATGGGGCGCCCAGCACCACCACCAAGGCACTGCTTTTATTTCCACAGAACACACGGAGGGCAGCACCTCTCTGCAGACCCACCAACGGTGGACTGAGGGGGTTTCATGGTGCCTTTCCCTTATCCTAGGGGGGCAAAATTGAGGTCACGAGTCCACACGAATCCTGCTGTTTTGTTTGGCACGGTTTGCCGCCCTCCCCGAGGCCCAGAGAGCACGGGTTGAAACTGAAATCACACACTCAAATGCCAGCCTCCTTGTGCACATGACATTCTTTTGTTTCTCACAAGACCTTGTGAGGTCAATTTTAGCCCCAAGTTATAGATGAGGAAAACTGAGGCCCAGAGAAGCTCAGCCCAGCCCTGAGCCAGGGACTGAAGCCTGGCTCTCGGCGGCCCCCAAACCCATACGCTCCTGGCTGCACCACGTGCCCCAACCCCACCTGCCCCGTCTGTCAGCTGAGGGGGCTGCCCCTGGGCCCGTCCAGTGTCTCTCTAGCCTCAGCCTGAGGAAAGCCACCGCTCGCAGGCCCATGACACAGGCAGTGAGTCCCCAGTCTGGCCTAGAGTGAGGAGGAGTCCAAGCCCCAGGGCCCATCAGGGCAGCAGGAGGACCCGCCTGTTGTTCCAAACGCAGGGCCTTAATGGATGTCCACAACTCGCAGCCCCAGGTGAGTCAGTGTGTCACTTCCCCAGCTGGGCCCCATGCAATTCCCTTCCTTCTGTTCTTAGAGAACACCAACCAGGCAATCCTGTGAAACCTTTGTGTTCAATTAGCCCACAGGGTCGGGCCACACAGTGGCCTGCATGGCCGCTTTAGCTGCCTGAGTCTTTCTCGCCACCTTCAGCTGTTCATTCCAGCACAGTGCCCACACCTCAGAAGTCCTTCTGGTTCTTTAAGTCTTTAAGGAGACTGTGGAACCAGAATCTTCCTTGTTGACAATTAACCCCTGGTGGCATAATTGCATGTATGTTCTGCCCACCCCAAACTCGCTGGGGTGAGGATGCGGGCGGAAGAGGCGGGTCTCTCCCTGGAGTAGCTCCTCACTTGTCCAAGGCCCAAAAGGCAAGAAAGCCCTTCCAGAAATCTGGCTTTGGGGGATGCAGAATTGCAGAATGTGGGCTTTTCTGGGCACCCGAGCCTGCAACTGCAGACAGCAAAGCCACGCCTCCCGTACTTCCTTCCATCCCAGTCCCTCCAGATTCCAAGCCAAGGCTGCAAGGGCTTCTGTGAAAGAGAGAAGGGCCAACCCCAAGGCTGAAGGGGCAGCAACCATGCACCCCCTGCCTTGTGTAAGGGCTGTCCCCACACAAGCTCCCAGGCAAGAGCTGACACCCAACACAAGCCATCTTGTGGTTCCCAGTACCCAGCTGAACTTCCACAGGTGGGAACCAAAACATCCTATTCTGGCTATGAGCAAAGGATCCAGCCAAACCCAGTTCTAGGCGTCATTTGGTTTAGGCTCAAAATGATGGTAATCTGTATTTGGGGGGCATGGAAACATCTACTTTCGCAGCACCACTTCACTGTGGAAGGCCCACTGCATGGAGAGAAGCTGGGTTTCTAATGAAAGTGACCAAGAAGAAAGCCCACATCCTACCCTTCCTCCCACCTGTCACTTCTTTAGCTCTGGCTAGAAATACCGTTTACTGTGCCTCCAAAAAGAAAACCTTTGGCCTACAGCTGCCTCACTCCTGACCTAGGAATACACCCAGAGACCCTGAAAACAAAGGTAATACAACAAAACCCCCAACAACCAAAATCTGAAGCCACAAATGTGAAATGAAGAAACTGCAGGTGGTGCAGGAAGCTGAGGAAATCCTGCTCCACGAAGAACTTTCACTCTGGCTGGCCACCTGCCCCACGGACCCCCACAAAGACAGCCCGCAGGTCTTGCTTTCAACGACCCCTAAGGCCCAGGTGAGGCCCCAAGGAAGCCACGGGGCAAAACTCCCAGGGGAAAGGACCATGATTGGCACAGACGGCCCCTTGCAGGCCACCTGGCTGCTGCCTTCTTCGGAGGCTGCCCCTCCAAGTGTGACGCCAACCAGCAGGATGATAGCTACCCAGGGTGCTTTTCTGCTACAAATGCAGGCTCTCGGGCCCCACCCTGGAAGCAGCATGGGTGCATTAACAAGATGCATGGAGTCTGTGGGAGAAGCTGAGTGTAGGGCCTGGGTGGAAAGGGGCAGAGGCCTGGTCCCCCGGAGCCAGCACACTGGGAACTCCCCTGGGCCTGAAGCCTCTGGCCTTACAGAGAGAAATCTAGATGTCTCACCACTTCCTCCTTCACTGCTGCCCCACATAGCAGGGTGCAGGTCAGCCCCCCGGTCAGTTTCCTGCCCAACCAGGAAGGAGCAAGGCCTTCGAACCCCACGTGGTGCCTGGTCTGCCAAACGCGGTCAACAGTGCCCATCTCAGTGCTGCCTGGAGGGCTCAAACGGAAGGACAACGACTGTAGCTCCTGCCCACGGGTCCCTGCCCTGCCCTTCAACCACATGAGCCGTGCCTACTCTCAGGTAAGCTGGACCAGTCCCATAAGTGAATGGCCTGCACTGGGAAGGTGCCTCTTGGTGTCCCTGCCCTTGGATCTCTGCCGCCCAAACTCGGGCTCTCTGGGGAGTGTGGCTGAGTGAGGGGGACTCCCAGCCACATGCTGAGCACACCAGTTGTTACAATCACAGGGATATGTTATGGGATAGAATGCAAAGACTTCGAAGAGAAGTCTTCAAAGAAATTTCCAGTTAGTTAGCCGGCTGCTTCGGGTACGCAGGCTGGGAAAACCTGCAGGGAAGCGGCCGCCTGGGTGAGCGTTTCTCTGCCTTTGGAGACTTCAGGGAAAGGGTTTGAGGAGCACTGCCTTCTCTCATCTCCCTGAAACCAAAGTGGCGGATGGCCTGGCCCCCCTGGGCCCCCACTTTGGGAAGCCCAAAACTGCCATTTTTGTAGGTCAAAATTGGTCAAGTGCTAATAATTTCATACGGTTCAACCTAATTAGAAGTTGTCTTGAATACCATGAAGAAAACCAACAGAAAGAAGTAATTAAGAGTAACAAGAGGGGCTTCCCTGGTGGCGTAGTGGTTAAGAATCCACCTGCCAAGGCAGGGGACATGGGTTTGAGCCTTGGTCCGGGAAGATCCCACGTGCCATGGAGCAACTAAGCCTGTGAGCCACAATTACTGAGCCTGAGTTCTAGAGCCCGCGAGCCACAACTACTAAAGCCCGTGCACCCTAGAGCCGGTGCTCCACAACAAAGAGAAGCCACCGCAATGAGAAGCCCACACACTGCAACTAAGAGTAGCCCCCGCTCGCCACAACTAGAGAAAGTCCACGCACAACAGCGAAGACCCAACGCAGCCAAAAATAAATAACAGAAAAAAAAAGAATGAGAGGCTCAACCCACCTAGACAGGGAGGCTGGGACCAGATGGGAGGGAACAGGGAGGCAGGGTGTAGAGAGTGGAAGGCAGATATCAGGACCAGCTCTGTGAGGGAGTGAAGCTCAAAGCTACCAAGAAGGGAGACGCAGAGAAGAAGCTGCAGCCCATTCCCCAAGACCCCCAAACATCAGCAGTCAACTGAGCGCAGGAGTGGAGGACCCCACACCTCTGAGGCCACAGCACTGAGGGCCACCAGAAGCCCCCCCAGCTAGGTCTGTGTGACAGAGTCTGCTCCCATGAGGGCAGAAGACAGCTGTGAGTGAAACCACAACAAATAGCATGCACACTGCTGGACTGATGGCTCTAGTCGCTCTGACTCTTCACCCCTCCCTGTCTCCTCCCACTTTGCCATGTAACCCACAGGGCCCTGCCCCCTCTCAGACTGGGGTGGGCTGGTGTGACCTGCTCTGGCCAATGGATGTTAGCGAACGTGAAGCAGAGACCTGAAAAGAACTACGGTGCTTTTGATCTGCCATAGCCATGAGATGTGAATGCCCAGGCCAGCTTGCCGGTCCCAGAAGGAGGATCAGCAAGCAGATGAGAGATGAGTCACCCCAGTCACCCTCACTGGGCCACCCCAGACCAGCCAACCCCTGGACATATCATTGAGCCAGCCAAGGTCAGCAGAGCCGCCGGGCCGGCCGCCCTGGACAGCCGAGCCATCAGCGCGGAGAGCTGTCTGTCACTGAGGCCTTGTGGTTGGTTGTTACACAGTGTTACTGTGGCAACACAGTAGGTACTCAGTATGTGTCAATTAGATAAATAAGTTTCAATTTCATTTCTAAAAATGTAATGGTTTAATAAATTATCGATTGTGCAAACTACGGTACCTTCTATACAAGTTTTCTACAAAAACGTATCTTGCGCTGTGAATTGACCGCTCCATCAACCGTACAGGCAACGTCTACAAGAAAACAAAAAGTGATTCACTAACTCAGGCAAAGAGGAAGGGGTCAGGAAGCCTTGAAGAATGCCTGTTGCTCCCCCTGCCTATGGTCTATGCTGAATACAAGAATTGAGAAGCCTCAGGAGAGGGAGGTGGACACCAGAGAACCGTGTGTCCCACGTTAGGCTCCCTGGGCCCTGGACCCTCCCCACACCATACCCTGAATCTCAGTGGTCAGTGCAGCAAGGCCGGGTGGAGGGCCTGTCAGCAGCAGCCTCCTTCACAGGAGGGGTGAGGCTCCACTGGACTGTGGGTTTGGGGAAGTGCTAGAAAAACTGCCAAGTGCCCCCCGGGAAAGTGGTGGCAAGCACAAAGCGTGGTGATTATCATGGACCTAAATAGGATGCATTTGCTTAAGCGGAGGCACAGCTCCGAGAGAGCTGGGCTGTGGCTTTATGGAACCCCACCAGCATGCCTGCCAACCTCGCCGCCTCCTCACAGGGCTGGCTGGGGATCACTGCAGCCCTTCAAAACTGGAAAGGACTGTGCCCAGGAAGAGGGAGGACGACACTGACATGGCCCCTCTCTGCCAGCATGCACACACCCTCCACAGAAGGCCTTTCCCTTTGTCCAGTGTCCCATTGGGAAGCCGGAGGTGCTCTTACTCTTGACACCAAGTGGACAAACACTGCTCTCACTCAGCCTGGCCCACAGCATCCAATGGGGCCTGGACCAGCAAATCGGAGGCTGATTTAAAGCCATAACCCAGGAATTTCCTGACTCTCCTATTTGTCTATCTGTCCATCTGCCTTCTTTTCTGTTTTTCAGTCCTCTCCTTACTTATGACTCTCTGCTGCCCATCTTTTGCTAGTTCCCCATTTACCCCTCTCTCCTTCTCTTCCTCTTTCCTAGTCTGTCCATCTCTCTTTCTCTGCCTCCTTCCTGATAGATTTCCTTAAACAGAGGAACACACACACAGCCCGTTATATTCAGATATACTAGATACAATTTACATTTGCAATCGAGTGCCCACCCAGGAGAAGCAGGTTGCAGGCCAACCTCAGACCATACTCTGACATGGATCTTTTAGACAGATTTTTGGGGAGATAGAAATTTATATGGTTCTGCTCGTATCTTCTTCTATTATTAAAAGACACAGATTTGTAGAAGAATGATAGCTACGGCTGCAAGTGCCCAGCCTTGCATCAAACCACTGAATGGCTGTGTCAGAGAAACTGGCCGATGGGTCTCCTGTCTCCTTCAAGGAGAGCCTCCAAAGCCAGTCTCTTAGGTGGTACTTGCCATTCTGAAGCACGGGTGCCAATCGGATCTCTCAGTCAGCCTTTCTTCTAAGAGACTCTGCCCCTATTCACACCCTGCTGATGGAAGGGGCCTAAGTGGCCGTGTTTGTGACCTGCCCCAATACCTGACTGGACCAGGGCTGGACACCTGACCCAAGCTGAGCCAATCAGATTCTTTCTCTCAAGAACCTGAACTGAGAATGTGAACAAGCCTTGTGAAGGTTAGATCAGCAGCTCTCATGCAAACAAATTTGCAAACAAATAAGGGATATGTTAAAATCACCTGGAGAGCTTGATAAAACCCAGATTGCTGGGCCTCACCTCAGAATTTCTGATTCAGCAGGTCCAGGATGGGGCCAGAAAATGTGCATTCCTAACAAGTTTCCAGGTGCTGCCGCTGCTCCTAGTACAGGGACCACACTTTGAGAAGAGCTGATTTAAAGGGAGTTGAGCCCAGGAGCGATCGGGTCATGAAGACTCAGGCTTACATGGCATCATAGCAAGTTCTTGACTAGCTGAGGTTGGTGGGTGGGGGCACTGGAGGCTGGTCCTCAGAGAGCTGTAGGAACAGAGACCTTCACCCCAGAGACAGAGAAGGCTGAGCAGCTCTGAAGGCCCAGTGGGGCTTCCTTGTGAGGTTTCCCTTCCTGGCAACCACATGCCACTCATTTGAAGAAAACTGTGTTTAAGAAGGTTGAAACCATGGGCTTCCCTGGTGGCGCAGTGGTTGAGAGTCCGCCTGCCAATGCAGGGGACACGGGTTCGTGCCCCGGTCCGGGAAGATCCCACATGCCGCAGAGCAGCTGGGCCCGTGAGCCATGGCCACTGAGCCTGCGCGTCCGGAGCCTGTACTCCGCAACGGGAGAGGCCACAACAGTGAGAGGCCCGCGTACCACAAAAAAAAAAAAAAAAAAGAAGGTTGAAACCAAGCATCTGAAATGTACCTGAGGACGAGTGTGCTGGTCCAGCATGGTGAGCTGCACATATGTCTGCAGCGTGAGGCCCCATCGACAGGCGTCCTGGTACATCAGACCCTAAAGAGGGGAGAATGCAGTGCTCTATCTGTAGGACTCCCAGCCCGGTCACAGAGTGGACAGAGACAGACACTGGAGCAGTTACAGGACAGCCTGGGAACAGCTATAATAGAAGCCTATATAAAGTCCCAGGGAGCAATCATTCAGGCATTCAATCATGTTCACTGAGCCCCTACAGCCTGCTCTCTATCCGGCAACCAGTGAGCCTGTTATACTACAGGAGCCAGTTATCATCACTCCCCTGTTCAGGACTCTCCCTGGCTTCCCACTGCACTCACAATGAAATCCAAAGCCCTTACCAAGGCCCACAGGGCCCTACACAATCACTTCCATCTTCTCTTGTCTCCAACCATTCTTCCTTTGGCTCTGTGAGCTTCCAACCACATGAGCTTCCTTACTGTTACCCAAACACCCAAGTGTGATTTCAACTCAGGGCCTTTGCATCTGCTGTGCCTTCTGTCTGAACACTCTCCCCCAGACACCTGCACTGCTCCCTCCCAAGCTTTGTTTAGGTTTCTGCTCAAATGTCACTTTGTCAGAGATGCCTTCCCAACCATCCTCTCTAAAACAGAATCCACCCCCTCAATCACTCTCTACTGCGTGTAGATACAAAATACTTCCTGCTCCATGTTCCACTTGCTAATAATCCTATTCTGGGGCTTCCCTGGTGGCACAGTGGCGGAGAGTCCGCCTGCCAATGCAGGCAGGGGACACGGGTTCGTGCCCCGGTCCGGGAAGATCCCACATGCCGTGGAGCGGCTGCGCCCGTGAGCCGTGGCCACTGAGCCTGCGCATCCGGAGCCTGTGCTCCGCAACGGGAGAGGCCACAGCAGTGAGAGGCCCGCGTACCGCAAAAAAAAAAAAATCCTATTCTGCTCTTTTCCACATTTTTGCTTCTTTTTCTCTTGGTGCTAACTAATGAAACTCCGGTGCTCTGCATTGAAAACTGCTAACTCCTAACTGCGGGTGAAAGAATCTCAGAAAAGTTAGGAGGAACACTCCCTCTTGCCTGACAGCTGCAGAAAAAAAGACCTTTCTGCATCAGAAAACCGATTCAGATAAAGTGATGACCTGAGACTTTTCACAAAACTATCAATCTTGCTCCTCTGTCTAGAGTGGAAACTTGTGTAAAAATATCTAATTCTATTGTTTTTTTTAATTATAAAACTGTCATTGGCAATGCTCTTTGTGCCACGGATACTCAGACTTCTGAGACTGGGACTGGGTCCTGTGAATGTCACCTCTAACCCCTAACGTCTGCAACTCTAGTTGTCTTACATGACAATCCAGCCCTGGTTCCTCTCGGTTTCCTAGAAGACAGGAATGTTTCTGAGCTTCCTTGTATGCCCACGACTGGCATTCCATCCTCTCCGCCTTGCTGAGAGGTGAAAGTCTTTTCCGGTCTCTGGGATTCTTTATTCGAAAGCTCTGAGAGGTTTTGCCTTATTTAAATAATATCCTTCTACCTGCTTTAGATGCCTTCTTGGCTCCTGTCACCACCGGCCATTTCACACACTTTTTAATTGCCTTCTGCCTCCCCACACTGGGATATTAGGGCCAGCAGAGCAGAAGCTTCGAGGTGCTCACCGCCCCAGCGTCTAGAATAGTGTCTGGCACATGGCAGGCATGCAATGAATACTGGCTGAATCAATCAGTGAACAAGCACCTACTAAGTGCTCAGCACTGTGCTATGTTCTAGCAAAAAACGGTGAGCCAAATTAGACACAGTCCCTGCCCTTAGTGGAACTCAGAGTCTAAAGACCCACACAAGGAGATGCCATTTGTGTTGCTAGAAATGACGGGACAGCACAGGCTCCCCCTAGTCCAAGGTTCAAACCTAGATCTGTCATTTACCAGCTGTGTGACCTTGGGCAACCTATTTCAGCCATGGTTTCCTTACCTGAAAAACGAAACTAATCGTTCCTCCATCATGGGACAGGAGCCCAGAACCAGCATCCCTTTCTTGAGCTCACTCTTACAGGACCCAGACTCCACCCACCTCTTTCAAGCAGCCAGAGTTGAGCCTTCTGAACGGGAAGGAGGTGGGAGGGGCACAGGCACATTACAGCCCCTACTTGCTAGGTCCACCCTTGGGAAAGCAGACTGGTAGCTTCAGGGTGAGCCTGAGGCAGCCCCTGGGCATTGGCAAGTGCAAACCCCAATCAGAGGTTTACCAAGGAAGCTAGTTACTTAGGCACAGGTCCTGGGGGGTTAGGCCTGAGGAGACCTGGGTTTCTTCTAGGGGAGGGTGGGGTAAGAATGAGCAGCAGGAGAAAGACCCCCCGGTAGCTGGGGCCGACCACTTGGGATAGTTTGGGATAGCTGACAGGAGGTCCCTGGGCTCCTTACATGCCCAGCCAGGCCTCAAAGAACCTTGACCTCAGACCATCGACATGCCGCCATTTTCCCTTTGTCCCCTCCCTCTCCCCCACCACCCAGCAAAGAGCAAGGACACGCCTGGACAGGGTGCAGGCTCAGGCACCAGCAGCGCTGCTCCTGCACACTTAAGGGGCAGCTGGCGGTTCACGCATAGAACACCACACTCACCAGAGGATTATGGCCTCGGACATTTCTCCACTTGGGCACGGGCTCCGTTAACACCTGTCAGGAAAGAAAACATCAGAGAGCTGCTGCTCCTCAGTTCTGAGCTCTGTGAAAGCTCGTGTTAGGGGTGGGATCGGGGAGAGAGTCAAGATTTGGGCGCCCAGAGTGGGCCAAAATAGTGGAGCAACCCTCCCTGCGAGGCCACAACTCCATGCAGATGTGGCTCCAGGCGCAGCTTCGAGAAATGACTTGAGAACCACTCTGCCCACCCCTGTATACGAGCATATGCACACGCCACTTCTCCTGCCGCCACAGGAGCTCCCGGGGGCAAGTGGGTTCTCCCAATCCCCCCTCCACGTGTTCCACCCTGCCCCTTACTGCCCAGCACATCAGGAAGGCAGGGAGGTGAGAGAAGCCACGAGGGAGGCTGCTTCTCGCACTTCAGGCTGCAGCTTGCACCCAGCTTCCGGCCTGGGGGCTCTCCAGCGACCTTGGCAGTATGCTCCGCCTCCCTTTCCTCCCTCTGATCTCTGTGTTGGGCACACTGACGGCAAAGAGTCCTGTTTCTTTAGTAGCCTCCCTAAGCTGTGCAGGTGTGTGCCGGAAAGGATTTAAATGGTGCCCTTGGGACTTCCCTGGTGGTCCAGTGGGTAAGACTCTGTGCTTGCAATGCAGTGGGTCCGGGATCGATCCCTGGTGGGGGAACTAGATCCCGCATGCATGCCGCCACTAAGAAGTCCGCCTGATGTAACTAAGACCCTGCATAGCCAAAATAAATAAATAAGTAAATGGTGCTCTTGGGGCCAAGATTTTGAGAATATCCGGATCCCTCTGTGGACCTTCAAGTCCATGTGAGTAGGTGCCACAGGTCACAAGAGACCAAAGGAAAGCAATGCATGGGACCCTTGAAGAGTAACCTCCCCCCACCTTTTACCCCTCTGTGCCTTTGCTCATGCTGTTGTTCTGCCCAGTATGCCCACCTCACCTCATTTCACCTCAACTTTCATTACATGGAAAACTCCTATACATCCTTCAGAATCCAGTTCAAATATCCCTTCCTCTGTGAATCATTCCCTGTTCCTTCCAACCTCCCTCTCCTTCTTCTGGGTCTTCAGCACTCTGGTCCTGTCCCCTGAGTAGCATATGCTGTACCACTCAGGCCCACCAGAGGCTGGGACACAGGCAGCCTTGACCTGTGCCCCATCTGTGGCACTGTCACTCAACAAATACTGAGCACCCACTGTGCCGGGTGCCAAGGATTCAGCAAGAGAAAAACCACCCCAGCCCTGCTTTCATGCTTTCAACTTTAAACTTACTGGGGAAGCAGACATTAATCAGGTCATCACAGAAAGCAACACATATTTTCAAACCCCGAGAAGTAGTACAAAATAAGGATACAGGGCTTCCCTGGTGGCGCAGTGGTTGAGAGTCCACCTGCCGATGCAGGGGACACGGGGTTGTGCCCCGGTCTGGGAAGATCCCACATGCCGCGGAGCGGCTAGGCCTGTGAGCCATGGCTGCTGAGCCTGCACGTCTGGAGCCTGTGCTCCACAACGGGAGAGGCCACAACAATGAGAGGCCCATGTACCACAAAAAAAAACAAAAAACAATAAACAAGACAAAACAAAACAAAAAGGATACAGAGGAGCCAGAAGAACCTACACCATGGAGGGTAACCTAGCTGGGGAGGTCAGAGAGCAGAGCTGAGATCTGAAGGCTGGGTGGTTTTCCTAAAGCCAAAAAGCTCTGCATACTATAGAGCCAAACAAGGGCATGGCCCCCGGAGCAGACAGCCTGGGCTGGGACATGGCATCACACGCACTAGCCATGCGACCCTGGCCAAGCCATGTCACCTCACTGAGCCTCAGCTTCCTCCTCTGCAACTGAAGTAATAACAGGACCTGTCTCATAGAGACTACTCCTGTAAGAATGAAATCAATTAGATAATATAACGATGCCTCAACACAGTGCCTGGCATAGAGTATTACCCTCATTAGCTGTTCACTCTCCTTGCTGACGGTATTGTTGTTGTACATTGGCTCCAAGGTGTTCAGTGAGAATACACGTGCTTCTAAAGTGTCAGTGAGAGTTACACAGCTCAGGACAGGTGTGTCGGGAGTCCCCCAGACGCCCGCCTCCCCGGGTCTGAGGAGTCACTAGGAGGACTCACAGGATACAGCATATAGTCATACTCATAGCTAAGATTTATTACAGTGAGAGGTGACAGAGCAGAATCAGCCAAGGAGAAGGGTGTGTGGAGCAAAACCTGGGGGAAAACCAGGCACAAGCTTCCAAGGGGCCTCTCCCTCCTCTCACACAGGACGCATTCCCCCAGCAACATTTCTATAGGGCAGGTCCGGTTTGCACCCTTTATAAATGCACCAAGCTTTTGCAGGTTCCTTCAAACCTGGCGTGGAAACTGTACCTCGATGTCAGCTGTGTTGGAGAAGAACTCCAGGCACGTTGTCTTCCCGCTTGCAATATTGCCCTCGACACATATCTAGCAAAAGACAAACGCATGTTAGGATCAGAAATCGAGTGCCTGGGGGAATACCAGGAAGAATTTCTAGGGAAGGGCTCAGGTGAACAGCATAATTGGTTCAGCCCAAGACTCCAGTGTGTACACGAAAATCCCTCTGGAGGAAACCCCCAGGGTCCTGTTGTTAGTAATAGCAACCACCCGATCCTTCCCCTCAGTGGCAGGCTCCAGGCCCACCGCTGCTGGCCACCAGGCCACTGCCCTCCGGGACAGACACTCCCTGAGGTCAACCCCTAGACCCCACACAGCTTGCCCTCGGCCGCGCTAGCTCTGCCCTTCCCTAGCTCAACTCCTCAGACTATTAGATTTTAGGCCTAAATGTCCTGCCTCCTTCACCAGAACCTAACGGCTTTAAGGATGGGAAGCGTGTGTACGTTCCCTAGAACCTAATGCATTGCTCTGTGCAGAAAAACATGCTTGGCCGTGGACTGGAAGGTATGAGGGCAGGAGAAAAGGACTAAGATGGGCAACATACACCAATCCTGCACTTAACCTTGCCAGAACCTGAGAAGCGGGTTCTAACATTTTCACAGAAGAGAAAAATGAGGTCTAGGAGGGCATAAGGCAAGGAGTAGAGCTTGAACGTTCACTCCGCTCACACTAAGTGTGCTGGGGGGAAGGGGCTGTCTTGGCACTGGTGGGAGGAGTCTACCCATAAGAAAGACAAGGAGCCTCCTACAAGTTCCCCACTGCAGGGAAAGAAAGCAACTGAAGCTGCGGTTCTCAGTCTTACGTATGTGCTACAATCACCGGGGAACTTTTAAGAATCCACAGAAGGAAGCCACAACCCAGGCCAATTCTGGCATGATCTCAGGGTGGGACTCAGGCCTCAGTACCTTGGAAAGCTCTCCAGGTGATTTCAATATGGAGGAAGCTGAGTACCACGGACCCATGGCAGGGTTTCTCAACGAGTGGTCCACAGACACCCTGCTCCAGAAGCACCAGCGGAGCACCCAGACCCTCTCAATCAGACTCTGGGTTGGGACCCTTGAATCTGCTGCCCAGCAATTCTGACAAAACGCTGCTCAGCCAGGACTGCTGGTGACACGGGCCAAATGGCTTTGGTTCCATCAGACCACGAGAGGAAATGGGCAGTTCCACATATGTGAGAAGACAAACTTGCCCTTGACAACACATATTACATGTCCCCTGGGGTACACACAGCCAGAGGGGACCTGTCCTGCTGCACAGTGACCTTTACACCCAGGTTGGAAGCACCCACAGAGAAACGTGGGCCACTTAAGTGACTTGCCCCAGGTGCCAGGGTTGGCGGGGGAAAGAGCTAGAATTCACACCTAGGCCTGGCAACTCCCTTCTCATGACCCCAGTGGAGCCTCAGTCACACCCTGCATAAAACACAGGGGCACGGTGGGCTGTCTCACCTTGCCCCACCTCTACAAACTCTCGTCAGCAACTGGACTCTCTCTCAGTTGGCTGCAAAGATTTCCTCCTGCCTTGATCCTAACGGCTACCTAGGAGAGCTGGACGGACAATCGCAGTTCCAACAGAGGCCTGGCCCTCCAATCCGGGCTCCCTGTCAGCTTACTCCTTCAGCACAAGAAAACACAGTGAATGTGCAAAAGGGAGACCCCGTCAGGGCACCAGTGGATTTTATTTTTATTGTTGTTCTTTAAAGGAAACAACTTTTCCTAGATATTTAAAAAGAGCTCAACCTAGACATCATTCTGCACAGACTGTTTCTTTCCTGTTCATTGCAAGGAATGTGTTATTGAAATCCCTACTGTTGGATGTTACATTCTGTCCAGTTACTTTTATTATAAAACTGTGTTGTGACGCCCATTTTTTTGATATGATAAGCTGTGCTGTGGTGAACATTCCTGTACATAAATCCTTGTCATTGGCTCTGATTATCCCCTTCAACAGACTTCTAGAAATATAATCAGTGCATCAAAGGATAAGTGAGTTTTTACAGCTGTTGATGCATGATGCCAAATTACCCTCCAAAATGCTGACCCAATTCACACCCCTTTTAGAAGGATGAGAGTGAGCCTATTAACATACTGTGCCAATGCTGGGCATATCCCATCCTAAATCTTCATTAATTTCATTGTTAATAATAATAATGTCTATAAAATTAGCCCCTGTGGGTTCTGTACTTTGCAAACATTGTCACATTGATCCTCACAACAATCACAGCTATGAATATTTGCACAGATGGGGAAACTGAGGCTCTAAGAGGTTAAGGACTTATCCACCCCCAAGAGCAGAGCTGGGACTGGAACCAGGTCTGAGGTCTGATCCACAGCTTTCATCACTCCATCTCCCAAAGCATTCTTTCTCTGTTAGGGAGGTTGAGCACTTTCTTATGTTTATTAGCCATTAATAAATTCACTCAGGAAATGTCTGTTCAGACTTTGTTCACCTGAAAACATCAGTCATTTCTTTTTAACCCGACTTTGGAATTTATTTTGTAATTCTGTGGTGGTGACTCACTTCGCAGCTGCAGCTCAGCCCAGATATTCCCTGTCCTGTCCAATCCCATGGGATGTCCCATGGGCACCTCAATTTATCACCCCCCAACACCCACATATGGCTTCTCTTCCCGTTCCTGTCCTCAGGAAAGGCTGCACCATCCACCCAGACACCCTCAAGGCCCTGGATATCTTCTCTCCTCACCCAGCAACTCAGCAATACTTCTGGGCCCCACTTCCTACTCACCTGCAGAACCTGGCCTGTCTCCTTGGCCCCTAGTTAAGGTCTCTAACCCTCCTTGTGGGAGCAGCCTCCCTTCTGGCCTCTCCCCCTCCAGTCCAGCCCGGCCAGGTCCCTCATCCCCTATCCATGGTCCACCACCTCTTCCTGAGACGCAAACCAGATCACAGCTGGTAAAGTCTTTCAGTGGCTCCGGGAGCTGGGATCTGTCTCCGGTCCTGTTTCCTGACCCCCAGGCCCTCCCCAGCCACCTCTCTGGGACTGGCCACAAGCCTCAGTCTCTCATCCCTCTGTGACTTACCCCTGCAGTTCCCTCTGCTCCAACACTCCTGCTTCGCCCTCTCCTCCTTCTCCCAGGAGGCCTCAAGTCTCCCCTCAGTCATCATCCTCTAGAAGCCCTGCCCCGACTCCCTGTTGTTCCAGATCCACCATTGTCCTATTCACTGCCATCCCCCCCATCCAACCACAGGCTCACTAACAACAGGGGCTGTTGGATTCCCAGGTCCCCAGGTCCACACAGGAACTCAGAGGATTTGAATGACTAAGAGCAGCCCTGGGCCTGAACGCAGGCTCCACATCACTTCCCATGGACCACCTACTGTGTGTCTGGGGGATAACAGACCACACCCAGAAAGCACCTAGGACAGGCCCGGCTCACAACAATGCTAGCTCAATAATTAATAGTACAATACTGCATCAGTTCCCATCCAGCTCAACTTACCAACCCCTTCCCCCTGCTATGATGCCTACGCCATACACCACCCCACCTCTAGTTTCAACAAACTTCCATAAATCTCAAGCATTTTCATCACCAGTCCTCTCCGTGTGACTTCACTCCTTCCCAGGCCCTCTCCATCACCCCAAATACCCCAGGGGGCCTCCCCACACCTTCCGCCTTCTGCATATCCCAGCCAAGGTACTCCTGCCCACACCCTCCAAGCAAATCCCTTTCCAGCCATATCTACCAACTTCCAGCTCCCTTAAGGAACTGAGCCTCTGGATCAACGGTGACCGAAATACTGCTCCCCACCGCAGCCTGCTAAAGTCTTAAACACCCCATGGGCATGTCCAGTTTGACCCTCCTTTAACCTTCAACCTCACACCAGCCACAGTCCCACCCCAGAGCTAGCACCTCCAAGTCACTGCACTGGTGGAACCCTCGTCTGTGGACCCCCATGAATTCTCTGTTATCCCTCCCCCACCCACCAGTCTCAGCATTGGTATTCTGGGGGCAGCGGTCAGCAGACCTGCCCTCACAGCCAGGCTGCCACCCACTAACCCAGTCAAACTAAACTTCCACTTTTCAAATCTCTTTGTAATCATTCATCAAGCTAATAGTCCAAATCCACCTAAAGGCTATGAATACATGTATTCTCCCACCTGTGTAGATTCTCAGGTCGGACATACCAGAAACTAGTAACAGAGGTGGTCTCTGGGGAGGGAGTCTGGGGCCCAGGAGTGGAGACAGACTTCCTTATCCCTGGAGATCCTCTTGTATTCGTTTTCTTAACTATGTGCACATAGTTAAAAAAAACTTCACTCCCCTCCTCAAAACATGTGTGTATTATGCGTGGTGTTTATTACACATATATAATCCTACACTGGAAAGAGTGTACATAAGAGGGAGACTTACCACTGATTTTTTCTCTTTTTCATTTTCTCTACCTTTATCTAGAAAAGAAAGGAAATCAATTTTTTAACTTAGTTTTAAATAGCCCACTCTTGGGCTTCCCTGGGGGCGCAGTAGTTGAGAATCTGCCTGCCAATGCAGGGAACACAGGTTCCGGCCCTGGTCTGGGAGGATCCCACATGCCGCGGAGCAACTAGGCCTGTGAGCCACAACTACTGAGCCTGTGCGTCTGGAGCTTGTGCTCCGCAACGAGAGGCTGCGACAGTGAGAAGCCCGCGCACCGCGATGAAGAGTGGCCCCCACTTGCCACAACCAGGGAAAGCCCTCGCATAGAAACGAAGACCCAACACAGCCAAAAATAAATAAATAAATAAATTTTTTTAAAAATTTAAAAAATAGCTTACTCTTCTTTGTCCTAATTTTCTAAACCACGACAAAAACAGTAATTTTTATGCTTGCTCCCTGGCCTAAAAATGTTTTCCAGTGACACCTGGGACCCTCCCTAGGTGGACGGAGGCAGGCCTACCACTGCTATCTACCTGTGTGACACTGAAACTGCCGCCGGGGTCCTGTTGGCACGTCAGGGCCCCAACTGTGCTCAGTTTTGGTCACTTAGTATATTCTGCTTTCCACTTTCCACACATTTTATATTTATGATCCTCACCGATGGGTGTCCAGCTAGTTAAAACGCAGAGTTACCTCCACTCGTAGCTCCGAGGAAAGAGTGGTTGGCGGGTGGGCCACTGAAACCCAGCGATGGGTTTCAGCACAGGACTCAGGCTTCTCCTGCAGGCCCGGGGCTGACATCGCGGCCCACCCACCCCACAGGGGTTCTCAGGTGCCACTGAACACCCCGAGGCCAAAGAACGCCAGAACTTGGCCACAACAGGGGCTCTCACTTCTGAAGGGGAGGGTCTCCACTCCCAGCGGGAGAAACAGCGCACCGAGCCTAACGCATCCACCGCTCGCCGGCATCTCCCCCAAGGCCCACAGAATGGGCCCAGGAACCGTGGGGGAGGAGGGTTATTTCCGCTCTTTAGCGGGCTCCCCAGCTCCGAACAAGAGTTGGGCCCGGAGCCCCAAGGCCCCACCCGCTCCCTGCCGGCTGGCGTCTGGGACACCAGCCAGCGACCGCCCCGCCCCTCCCCCCAGGCCGACCGAGGAAATCCCGGCGCCTCGGAGAAGGGGTTTCGGGTTCAGGCAGGTTCCGCGAGCTGAGGGCGCGGAGTGGGGCTGAGGGCCGCCTCCGGGACGCCAGCAAAGGGAACTGAGAGACGCGTTACCCCGAGGCCAGGCCCAACGCTGCGCCCTTGGCAACCCCGGGCTGGAGGCGGGGCTCCCGGGCCTGTCGCGGCGCAGCGCCCAGGAAGCCCAGCTCCGCAGCGTCCGCAGCAGCATTGCCCCGCGGGCGAATCCACCGAGCATGACCTTCCTTCCGGCGCACGTCGGCGAAAGCTCGGCCCAGCGACTGGGCCCGCCTCCGCGCACCGCCTCCAGCCCCGCGCCCGCCCCGCCCTGCCGGCTCTTAAAGAGACCCCGTCTCATTTCACCCTCTCTCCGAGAAGGTGAGGGGTTTGCCCTTTGCAGCCTGGAAAGCTTCCCGCCAACGAGACGCTGTTAGAATGAACCCATGATTTGGCAAGACTCGGGGCATGGGTGGCCAATAACACCAGCGACTGATTGGTTAATTAACTATTGGAGATTAGTTAATTGAGCATCTGTTGTATCCAGGCACCTGGCACGCAAGGTGTCATTTATTCTTCCCAACAACCGTATAGGTGGATATTGTCAATCCCATTCTCCGGGCTTAGCTGATCCTTGGAAACTTAGGTAACTCGTAAAAAGTGATCAGAAGCATTCATTAAGGGGTGGAGCTGGAATTCAAGCTCATCTATCTTGCTTCACAGCCAGCACTCTTTCCTCTGAACTTTGACATTTCCAGGGTCTGGACTGTAAATATATTAGATCCCTTAGGAAGTTATTTTTAAAAAAAAACGAGAACAGGCCCCAAATGGAGTCGCTTATGCTAAGCCCCATTCACCAAACCAAGGCTTAATTATAGTTTTGGCTCTCCAGTCAATCAGGCTTCGTCTGATCAGCACTAGTTAGGTGACCTGCCTGATAGACCCCCTGCCATGCCCTAAAGAAAAGTAACCTTGCAATAACCAACTTCCTTGTTCTCGCTCCCTTCTGCCTATAAAAGTCTTTCATTTTGTACAGCTCTTCAGAGCTCCTTTCTATGTTAGATTGGGTGTGACACTTAGCAGGATCCTGTGGGGCTCCTGGGCACAAAAGCCTTTCTATGTGCCCCATCTCTTTGATTACAGGAAATAGGCTTCATTCAGCCTCTATGACCTTCCCTAAATTCCATCTGGCATATTCAAGCAGCTGCCAATTAGGGAAGGGAGGGGATGCAAGACAAAGGAGAAACAAACAGTCAAGAGAAACAATAAAAGAAAAAGAGAGAGAGAGAGACAATTAAAAAAAAGAGAGAGAGGGAGAGAGAAACAATAGTGCAGACTTGGGGCAAGGTCCTGGCTCCCCATCAAGCGATATACACGACAGTATCTTTGAGCTGTTTTGCAGATACTGAAACCCCCATCAGATGGGAGAAGTCAATGGTTAAGGACGGTATGCTGCCCACAAGCACGCAGACCCCAGACACCTTGGAACCAGAAGGTTGATGATGCTGACTCCCACTTACCACCAACCAATCAGAAGAATGTCCAGGAGCTGATCACGCCCTCTTTGAACAATTACTGTAAACCTTCTGACTAACCTCTCCAAGTTGGGACACACAGTTTTGAGGGCATCAGCGAGCTGTGGCCCCCTTTGCCTGGCAAAGCAATAAAACTTTTCTACTTCACCCAAAACTCTGTCTCCGAGATTAATTCGGTGGCAGGGTACAGAGGCCGGATTCAACTTCAGATGCCACCCGATTTGAATCCATTTTTGTTCAAATAAAATCTTAAAATTTTTAATATGCCTCAATTTATCTTTTAACAAAGGCACAACCAACGTTCCCACTGGACAGACAACTAGGGGGTGGGGAGAAGCTGGCCTGCTTGGCTCCCCTCTAGGTCTGAGGAAACGCTGCGCGCGAACCCTGGCTTTCCGCATACCGGGGGCCACCAGTAGGTGGCGGCGGCCGCATGTACCCAAGTGCGGGCCGAGGTGAACTGCGCATGCGCGCCGCGACGGCGGGACGCCTTCAAGAGCGGCTCGAGGCCACAGTGGCCGTTGCAGCTGTGGCGTGAGGCCTGGCAGAGCTGTCCGCTGAGGAGGGGAACTGACGGAGAAGTGCTGCTGCTGGGTCTTTAGGCGAGATGCCGACGGTGAAGCTGAAACCGAGGCATCGCCCCTTCTGCTTCAGCGTGAATGGCCCCGTGAAGATGCTGCGGCTGGTGAGGGCGGGGCCTCGGGGTGAGGGACGGTGTCCCAGCGCGCTCCCCCGCAGGGAGGTAGGGCTGCAAAGCATGAAGCCGATGCCCTGTCCTCTCTTTCAACCTTGTTGAACCTCTGTCAAGGCCTTCCTAGAGGCAAGGCATTTCGCTCTGCACCCTGAGGGTAGGAGGAGAGAAATAGGGCGCTGTCCTCCCCCATCAGGGGCTTTACGGACTCACTCATAAAGCAAAATCCGCACACCTACATGAATGGCCCACACTTGGACCCACAAACCAGGTACCCAGGTTACCAGGGGAGGCAGCTGCAGTTGTACCACTCAGATGCCAACAAGATTAAAAACAAAAACAAAAGCACCGAGGGGTTTCAGTGGATGCTGTTTACTTGCTAGAACTCAGTAGTTTTGATGTGAGTGAGCTCAAGGCTGATATAGTCCAGAGCAAGGACGGTGGAACTCCTGGTTCCTGGGGTGTCAGACATGCCAGGAGCATTGCAGCCAGTTCTGGCAGAGGTTGGGAGAGAATGAATCGTCATTTGGAGGAAGGCGACCTGGCTAGTTAGAGAAGAGGAAATTATCATAAGAGAATATGTTGAAGGAATTCAAGAAGAGAAAAGGGGAAGGAAAAAAATAATTCTTAAAATTTAAAGAGGCGACATATAAGGAGAGGAGGTGGAAAGTTAGAGGTTACAGGGAAACATTCCTGCTTATTATGAGGAAGAATTTTTTATTGGGAAAGTTGCCAAAATTAAGTGGCCACTTGGGAAGGCAGTACATTCCCAGACAGAAAAGGTAGCAGGCGCAGATGAGCACTTCGCATGTTGTGATGGCGATTTCAGCTTCAGGTGAGTGGGCAGAAGAAACTGCACGCAAGGTCCTTCTCACACCAAAGTCTGTGATTCTGAGAAATAACTATGACGTAATGCAAGTCAGAATGCATGAAAGAAGTTTAGAAAACTACTCTGGAGTTCAGAAAACGGAGAGATTAGCTTGGGTTGGAAGTAAATAATCAGGAAAGAAGTGACCTGAGGGTCTGGGGTTTTATGCCAGGTACTGAAAGCTTTGGAACACTGGAGGAGAAATGGGATTTTGTGAGAAAGGTTCCATTTTTTTAAATATAATTATAAATCTTTATTATCATTTGTATATGCTTCAAAGTATTCCATAGTGTGAATGAAACACATTTATCATTCCTCTATTTCTGGTTTTATAGTCTCCAGAAAGGTTTCATTTTTGATATATTAATTCCCTCAACAAAACTTTGAATACTTAATGTATTCCCAGCCCTGAGTTAGGACTTGAAACAACAAAGACACCCAAGACAAAAGTCCCTGACTATGGAGTCCTTCAGTTTAGTCAGAGAGAGGCACACAAGCAGATAGCTGTGATGTGTGACAGGATGAAGTTAGAGCACAGAGTGAGGCATCTAACCAAGGAGGTGTCAGGAAACGTCCTAGGGGGACATTGGGTAGGGTTTAAGGGACAGCCACCTGAGCAAAGGCGTGGAGGCCAAAAAAAAAAAAAAAAAAACCCAGCATGATTTATGAGCAAACCATAAGAAGTTGAGTTTTGCCTTATTTTTTTCAGCCAACAGATATTTATTGAAAGCCTGCCATGTGCCAGGCACTGTTCCAGGCTTTTGGGAGATATCAGGGGACAAAGCAAAGATCTCTGTCCACATGGAGTTTACATATTGGGGTGGAAGGGCAGGGAAGACAAACAATAAACACAATAAATAAATAAATAAATGGTGTAATATTCTAGAAGGGGGTAAGTGCTGTGGAACAAAGAAAACTAAAGCCAGCTAAGAGAGTGTAAGGGAAGGTAGGGTTGGAGAGGAAGATTGCAGGAATAGAATGGTCAAGTTAGGCCTTGTTGAGGTGACTTCTGAGCAAAGCGTTGAGTGAGATGAGGGAGTTAAGCTATGAATATCTGAAGGAAGAGTGTTTTAGGCAAAGGAAAATCCAGTACAATGGCCCTATGGCAGGAATGTACCTGAAGGGTTCAAGGAAAAGCAGGGAAACCAGTATAGCGGGAGTGGACTGACATAGGGGCACAGTGGGAGATGAAGAAGGTTTTGAGTAAAGTTGTATATGATCTAACATTTTTAAAAACTACACCAGCTGATATGTTGACAATAGATTGGGAGGTGGGGGCTGGTGGGGACAGGAGGATTCCTGCAGAGGCAAGGGTAGAAAAAAAGGAGATGAGTTGGGGCTATTGCAGTAATCTGGGCAAGAGATGATAGCGGCTCAGACCAGGCTGTTAGTGGAGTAGGCTATAAGAAATGATCACATTTCGGATATATTTTGAAAGTAACCCCAACAAGATTTGCTGATGAACCAGATGTGGTGTGAGAGAGGGAGGAGTCCAACATCACTCCAAAGTTTTTGGCCTAAGTAGCTGGAAGAATGGAGTTGCCATCCACTGAAAGCCTGTGGGTGAAGTAAATGTAGGCAGAGGATCAGAAGTTCAATTTTGGATTTCACTTTAGAGATGTCTATTAGACATTCAAGTGGCAATACTGAACAGGCATTTGGAATATACAAGACTGGATTTTAGGAGAGAGATTGGCACTGCAGAAATAGAAGTACTTAAAGTCACAAGACTGATGAGATCATCAAGAGATGAGTGTACCTAGAGTGGAGAAGAGGACCATGGATGGAGCCCCAGAACACTTCAACATTAAGAGATTGGGGAGGGACTTCCCTCGTGGCGCAGTGGTTAAGAATCCGCCTGCCAATGCAGGGGACACGGGTTCGAGCCCTAGTCCAGGAAGATCCCACATGCCATGGAGCAACTAAGCCCGTGTGCCACAACTACTGAGCCTGCGCTCTAGAGCCCGTGAGCCACAACTACTGAGCCCATGTGCCACAACTACTGAAGCCCGCGTGCCTAGAGCCCGTGCTCCACAACAAGAGAAGCCACCGCAATGAGAAGCCCAGACACCAAAACGAAGAGTAGCCTCCGCTCACTATAACTAGAGAAAGCCCGCGCGCAGCCAAAAATATAAATTAATTAATTAAAAAAAAAGAGAGATTGGAGAGAGAAGGAGGAATCAGCAAAGAAGAATGAGAAAGCACAATTAGGGAGGCAGGAGAAACTAAAAGTATGGTGTCCTAGAAGCCAAATGAAAACTCTCTCGACGGAATGATCAACTGTGTCAAATACTGATGATAGTTCAAGTAAGATGAGGACTGAGAATTGAGCATTGGAATTATCCTGTGGATAAATTGTGAACAACTCTTTGTTAGAGAAGTAGACAGGAGCTGAGTCATGGAAGACTTTGAATACCATGGTGAAGGTAGGCTCTATTCTAAAAACCATGGGGAGCCATTGAAGAGTTTTAAATAGGTGAAGAATTGCACACATTTTTATTTTAGAAATTTTACTGTAACATATTTGTCATGGTAATTCAAGGAAAAGATACTGAAGGGCAGTGGTTTTAGGGACAAAGTGGATTCCCAAAATGCTTAAGCATTAAGTCAGCAGGACCCGATGATTGGTCAGTTGTAAGGAGTAAGTTGGAGCGGTGATCTTAGGTTTCCAGGGGCAGGTGAAAAGATAGATGGTCATATCACCAATTAAGATAGTGAATACAGGAGGAAGGAGCAAGGTGACAGTTTTGCACACGGTGAATTAAAGATTCTAAATGGCTATTTATGTGTGAGATGTTGAGGATAGACCTGGGACAGAGACCCAGATTTGTTGAGTGGGTTGTGGACAGAATCTAAAGGAATGCCATCATTTTAAAGAGATGGGCAAAAGGAAACCCACCGAGAGAATAGTTTCAGAGGTATAAGAACTAGAAAAGGTGACATGGGAGCCAAGGAGTAGAAAAGTAGGAAAAAGCCAATGGCAAATAAGTCATGGGGGTCTAGTAGGATAAGGATTGAAAAATGTTAAATTTAGTAATTTTGCAATTATTGATGATCTTGGCAAAAGCAGTCTACATAGAGTGGTGAAGAAATGTTTGAGGTATTAGTGGAATATTTAAAAGCTAACTGAAAACAAAAGCCAGGAGTTAGGAAAGATATGAGCTGTTAGTATGGATTAGGGGAGAACCCAGTGTGACTGAAATCGTGGGAACTGTTAAGAAAATGGATTGATCACCAGTGCCAAATTCCAAGGTTACAGAAGATGGGGACTGAAAAAGTGACCCTTGATTTCATAACCCATGAACTCAAGACCCTGGTTCAGTAAAGTAAATGAAGTGATTTGAGATGACATGTTGCTGATGGTAATTATATTAATTATAAAGAATGAGTTATTTAGTAACTAGTTATATTTACTGTGTAAGCAAACTAACCAATTTAGAAGTTTAAAGGTAAGCTACTTTTATACTAATAAAGTAATTGAAAGAATTATGAATAAGTAGCCTATATAGATCTAAGGTTAAAAAGAGAATGTGGATGCTGACAGACTGATCATAAAAGTCTAGCCAGGGAAGACTCTTGACAAAACCATTTTCCAAGAACACAGAGACTTTGGATAGAGCTGTATCTCCTAAGAACATCATGACATTGACAGACCCCCAGCTTATTTTTTCCTTTAAGTCACTTTTCATTTCTGTTTTCTATATCTTCATTTGGAAATGAGGAGATTGGATTAGATTAATAATCTTCAAGGGTTTTTTTTCCACTTAAGTTTTTGTTAATTCTGATTGCATTATGTTTAGATAAGAGGAAGTGTGTTAAAAAGTGAAGCATCAGAATTGTTGGGGTTTTTTTTTTTCCTTTTCTTCCTCACAGGATTCTTCAGAGAATTGTTTTTCTCTGACAATTTGTTTTCAACTTTCCTCCCCAGTATTTTTCATGGCAACATTCTAAGTTTAAATTTGACAGCAGATTCCAGATTGGTAAGAGTTAAGGAGTGATGAGTGGATGATAAGGAATTATATCAGCCAGTATACAGACTTTTTGGAGAAGCATTACAGGGCGAAGTAGAAAATGGGAATTTCTGTGGGGAGCAGGGTGAAAGGAAGGTATGTGTGTTTTAAGAGAAGATAACCTTAGATATGTTTAGAGGATGATGAGGAAAGGAACTAGTGGAGGAGGAGAGATTGAAGGTACGAGAGGGAAAAGGAGATATTTAGTGGAAAAAGATCAAGGGAACAGATGTGGGAAGTGATGGTATTAGGTATACAAGCGGAGTAATAGACTTAAAACAGAGAGGGATACCTAGTTCTCTAAAACACAAAGAGACGTCAACATCCATACATTTTAGTCTTCCTCTTTTAGATGTGTGTGTATATGGAAGAAACCCATTTATTTCGTTATTTTAGAAATGATCATTTTTACAGCTTAAACTTGTATTCAATAATCACTGAATAAATCATGTTTTTTTTTCCTATAGGCGCTAACTGTGACATCTATGACCCTTTTTATCATCGCACAAGCCCCAGAGCCATACATTGTTGTCACTGGATTTGAAGTCACTGTTACTTTCTTTTTCATAGTTTTATATATACTCAGACTTGATCAATTAATTGACTGTATATTTTGGCCTTTGCTTGTAAGTGTTCAGTTTCACTGTTAAAGTTAACTACTTTTTCCTGCCATAGAAAGACATTTTAATAAACTCTGTTCTTTAGTTTTCTTAAGCCTTTAAGGAATCTCTGACAGGCTTAGGAAGGAGGAACTCTACCCACTGCTAATGTGCTCTGGGGAGATTCTCAGGGAACCAGGGCAGCCACAGAGCATAAATTCTCCTCTGAGCTCTATCTATCAGTAGATGTGGCTGACCTTTCAGACCTATCTTTCTAAGGAGAATTCACGTAGGTGTAGATCTTCAAAAGAAATTTAAATTCAAGATCATGGTTAATGAAATTATACGGCATTCTTAATCTTTACCTCCTTTTTAAATGCACGTTGATATGACCTCAAAATTGGGGAATAGAAATGGAGACAGATACACAAGTATCTACATCTTACACATCCCTGATCACTAAATGGAAAATCAAAATAATTTAGAGGCTAAATAAAACACAACATTTTCTTACTTCAAAATGTCTGTTGGGCCTCCCTAGTGGCGCAGTGGTTGAGAGTCTGCCTGCCGATGCAGGGGACACGGGTTCGTGCCCCGGTCCGGGAAGATCCCACATGCCGCGGAGCGGCTGGGCCCGTGAGCCATGGCCGCTGAGCCTGCGCGTCCCGAGCCTGTGCTCAGCAACGGGAAAGGCCACAACAGTGAGAGGCCCGTGTACCGGAAAAAAATGTCTGTAATCATTAATGCCACATAATTTTTAACTCATCTTGTAGAACCTTATTTAGTAGCATATGGACTTTACCTGCCATACTCACAGCATTAGGAATAACTGCCCAGTGGAATGCCCAGATGGCCTGGAAACTTTCAAAATAGGCAAGTTGAAGATACTAACTAAGGGATACTTGGCCCTTCAGCCTGGACCATAAGCTGGTTCTAGGAAGGACTGAGTGACTTCACCGCTCCTCTTTCAAGTCTTATCCCCAGAATCCTATGTCCATAGGTCTCCTTTCTGAGACCCCTGCTGCCCTTCCACCCTTTGGCTGGACTGGTGAAAGCACTTGTCTCATCCTCTTGGATTCCAGAGTGCTGATATCCAAGCTGATAACCCGTATTAAGAAGAGAGGACTTTAGAGCTATTCTCAAACCATAAGCATCCCTTAAAGTGGTGCCTCCTGGAACCACTTTTGAAGACCAACGATGAGCATTGCAGACTAATCACAAGCTGAGCAAGTCCCCAGAGTGGAAGGCTGGGAAATAGATAGGATCTTCATGGCGCCTCTCCAAAATCCTCCTTGATCTACACTTTGGAGCTGGACCTGACTGCAGTATAAGGTCTGGGACAAGAGATTACAAAGCCTTCCTCAGTTGGCCCTCAGGGTATGTGATACCATTTAGTGGCAGAAAGGACGAAGCTAAATTATCCCAAGGATTTCTTCAAGGAGATGATGAACGTGGTCCACATCCTGTTAATCTTGTACCCAAAAAGTCGCATAGTTGCTCTTCACACTCTGCTTTTCCAAAGTTAATGAAACTAACACATTTTAGCATTTATTTTTCCTCAAACTGTAGTAATTTTCTGCAGCTTCTTACACGTCCCAGTAATAAACTTGGAGTCCTAAAGTTAACAGAACACACTGAGAAGGAGTGTGGCCTATGTATAGCATGTCTCCAAATCTCTGAGGCTCACACCTGGCTGATACTGTACTCTTAGAAATGGTGCTATATTGGTCAACTAAGTTATTACTCCATCATGAAACCCAGATTCCTCTATGCTCTTGATCTCATGAAATCATTTATTCAACAAATATTAAGTATCTGCTAATCCCAGATTCTATACTAGCTTCTTCGATAAAACAAGACACAAATCTTGCACCTGAGAAACTTTCAATGTAGCCAGAAAGTAAGATAGGTGAGCAATCCGGTATAACAGGTGCTGTGACAGGTGTATACCCGGATGGTGTGGAAGGGAAGGGGACCAAGTCATAACAGGCTTGCCTGAGGAAAACTACGCCTGCGTTGAGGGCTGGAGGATGAAAAGTAGTTAGCCAACTGATATGGGACTGAGAGAGCTTTCCCAGTACAGGGAGCAGTGTGTGTGAGGGTCTAGGGGGAGAAAGAGCTGGACCCTCAAGGACCTGCAGGAGTTCTGAGTGGCTGTGAAGAAGAGAGGGGCAAGAGTGGAGGTTTGAAAGGCAGTAGGAGGTCAGAGCATGCAAGGCTTAGAATGCCCTGAGTTTTAATCCAAAGGCTGCTGGAACCTTTGGGAGGTTTTTAAGTAGGAGAGTGACATGATTAGCTCATATCTGAGGAGATCGCTGCTGGCAGTGTCGATAATGGCTTGAAGAGGAGCAAAACTAGAGTTAGGTCTCAGAGACCGCTTAAAAGTCTCTTATCCTAATCCAGACGTGGAAATGAGAAAGGCCTAAATTAAGGTTAAAACGGTAGCTGGTGAGAAAAAGTGTTGATGAAAACTGATAGGACTGGGTAACAGGAAAATCAAGGATAGCTGCCATTTAAAGAACTGTCTTAAGAGGGTAATGAGACAGGAAGTATAGGAGGAAGGACAGCTTTAAGGAAGGGCCAAGGAGAGTGGTATGTAATGAGTTCAGTTTGAGACATGGAAGGTTTTAGTTGCTTATGGGGTATTCAGGGAAACGTTCAGGTCTGAGGCTTAAGGGAGAGAAGTCAGAGCTGCAGCTTTGGGAGTCATCACCTCGTCATGGTAGATGAGCTCTGGGAGAAGGGCTCGGAGGGAGAGTAGAGGACGATAAGGCAAGACTGGGAAATACCAACATCTGGCGTGGAAAGGAGGAGTGGCCTGAGAAGGACAGGAGAGGACCCAAGGGAGACCCATGTCCCAGAAGCCAAGAGAAGAGAGCATTTCAAGAAGAAAGAAGGGGTGAATAATGTCACAGGTAAAGGAAGAAAGCCCAGAAAAAAAAAAAATCTATATTTACTGACTGTATTAATAGAGGCCCCCAGTGGCCTTTCCCAGAGTGGTTTGCCTTGAATGGACAGGTGACAGCAAAGCAGTGGGATTGTTAGACTGAGCAGGGAAGGACACAGCTGTAACTAGAGGGGCCACCACTGAGTTGAGGAAACCTGGCCAGGGACAAAGGAGGGTAATAAACAGTGAGGTCCCAGCAGAGTGGTTGATGGGAATGGGGCCAGAGCACAGCTGGAGAAGTTGTCTGTGGCTCTTTCACTATAACAAAAGTGAAGGACACAAAGATGCCTGAAGATTCCAATTAATCTGTAGGTGGGGAAGAGGTAACCTGTAAATACTTCTATCTGATGGCCACTGTCTTCACTGATTAGGAAAGAGCTTGGTCATCTGCACACAGATGTGTCATTGTTCCAAAGTTGCAGTAACTAACACAGTTTGTAGAGCAGGCTTCCTCTGACTGTTCCCCTCAAGTGCTCCAGGGACAGAAAACACACAAAGTGAGCCAACCCAGGGCTTTGTGGTGATATGGAAGTACAGGCTCAAAATTTCTGTGAAATCTCCATTTTTGTAATTAAATTTATATTCTACTCCATGGCATACTGATGTTTGGTTTTAAAAGAAAAGCAATGCTTTAAACCACCATTAAGGATCACTGATGTTCTGGGGCAGGTGCATCCTTTTTGTCCCCCCCCGTGATTCTCTGCACTCCCTAGAACACCATTTTTATCTGAAGCCATTCAAATACACTTAGCCAAATTACTAACAGGAGGCAGGGCTGCCTGTCTGAAGCAGAGGTGTGGTCTATTGCCTTGAAGCAGAGAAAAATACCCAGCACAGAGGAGCATTAACCTAGAACTCACTATCTCCTGCAAATGAGGACTTTTTTTCTGCCTAAATGTATCTAATCTTACCCTGTCCCTGTTGAACCTCTTCCTATTTTCTTTGTAATAACCGCTTTCCTAAGTTACCAGAGTTTTGAAGTTTGATATTTCTGTGTTAACAATTCCTTCTTGCTACCGTTATCTGCAAATATACATAAACCTTTCCAGAATAAAGACAATTTAACTTTCCCACAGTTTACATCCATTCAAAATGTAAGCTGCACCTCTTAAAGCCACAGTTCAGAATGAAAATGCTTCATTTCAGGCAATTATTAAATGAATGAGCTACATCATCAAAAAATAATTGCATAATTGGCCAGCTGTTGCATACAGATACGTGGGAGCTTTTTCCCGAAAATTACCACTTTCTCCAGCTCTAAGTTTTATTAATTGCATTTGGAGTAACATTATAAAGTTGTTTATTTTATGGTGTAGCGCACTCCACACTTTCTCTTATATTATTAAAATTCAGCATCCTGACTTCCCAGTGCACCATTAAACGTTCCGCATAATACGTCATCCACTCCTAACCAGATGAGTTCTCCCTCCAACTACATTTAAATAAAAAAGACATAAGCCTGTTAAGGAGTTAAATGATTGGTGTATCATAGGATAAGAGACCCATTAGGCATCATTACAGGCCAAATACAATATATGTGATATTTTACTGCAGCAGTTTGACTTCCTAAAACTAAATAAAACTATTTAAACTAAATAAATTTGTTTAATAAAATAGAACTTTCGAAATCTTTAGGGAGCTGATTCATTTTGTTGGTGATCTTCATGTAAAGCTGACCTTTCTATTCTGTGTTTTCAGGATATTATCAACTCAGTGGTTACAGCAGTATTCATGATAGTTATATCTGTGTTGGCACTGATCCCAGAAACCACAACATATATAGTCCTTGGAGGGGTAAGTGGAGGTCTTTCTGGTTTCTTCCTTCAGGTTCGATCAGAATTCAAATGTACTTGAAGAATAAATACAAGAACAGAAAGCTAGACTGTATTCATCCTTGAGGCTTCTATACCAGTACACAGTACCTAATGGCTTAATACTTCTGTATGTGAACACGTGCCCTGATTAATGTCAAGGAAGATGATTTCACGCTAAAATTGAAGTTAACCAAATAAGGAGATTCCTCCATATTTCTCATAGATAGGTAGGGCTAGACTAGCCTGAGAAAAGCTACTGGAATCAGTTACAGTACTAAACTCTCAGAAACCTGATGTCAAGAATAAAACAAACCATGGATGAATTTCAGAGCTCTCCCTTTTCAAGAAGAGGATACATCCCACTTGCTAATGTGAGACAGACTGTTCTGAGCTCAGTTATTTCTTGTCCAGATCCTGCTTCAGATGGAATTTAATAGAAGATGTGTCATCGTAAGGGAATGGTGGTAGGAAGCCTTGTAACTGAAGGATTATTTTGAACACTGCTTGAAGAGAAGCAAATCAGTTTAATTTGGAAGGCAAGCCCAAACAAACGAAGAGTCAAGTAATTTAGTTACAGTTCCATCTGATATTCTTTTTAGATTTCTTACAGGGGGTTCAAAATCATTTGGCTTTTCTAGGTTCTGATCTAGAGAAGTGAATTATTAAGTTCTTCTTAAATAAGTCTCCCTCCTACTTCCTTGTCTTTTCATAGTATGGGCCACTTAGGAGAACTGGCCACATATGTCAGAACCCATGGCTTTTCAACTCCTTCATTAGGCCCAAAGCAACTTCATGAGGGATGGGAATTACTCTAGAAATGACATAGTGCTGTAATAGCAATATCTCCTAGTTGTCTTTAAAGATAATTATGGAGAAAGAGGGATGAGGCATAGGGTTTACTTTCACTCACTTATTTACTCATTCACTCATTGATTCATTCTTTAAGTGCACTTCGGTAGGTGCTGACAAAGTATAGAGCCACAAGCCACAGGTGGCTATTGGGCACTGGAAATGCGGCTGGTCTGAACTGAGATGAGCTGTAAGTGTAAAACACACACTGGATTTCAAAGACTTGCTACCCCCAAAAGAGTGTAGAATTTATAATTTTATTATATTGATGACATGCTAAAATTACATTCTTTTGGATGTATCAGGCTAAATAAAATATATTATTAAAATTAATTTCATTTGTTTTTTTCTTTACTTTTTTTTTCTTTTTTTTTCTTTTTTTTTTTTCTTTTTTTTTTTTTCTTTACTTTTTAATGTGGCAATTAGAAAATTTTAAGTGAATCATGTGGCTTACATTAGTGACTCACATTATATTTCGTTTAGACAGCTCTGGACTAGAATGTGAGTCCTATCCTCAAGTTGCTTAGAGCCTAATACAGGAGACAAAAGTGCAAGCAGCTGTGTCTGAGCTGTTACCAGAGTACTGTGGGCACAGAGAAGAGGAAGCAGCCACCTCTCTCCAGCAGTGGGATTGTGGTTTGCCAGAACTAAAGGGGAGGAAACGGGGATGGTTCCAGGTGGAGGAACCAGCCACATGCTGTGTACCAGAGTCATGAAAGCACCGGTAGGAGGTATGCAGCGTGGTCAGAACCTAGGAAGCTGCGTTTGAGATTCAGGATGGAAAAGGAACAGTGTCTGAAGCCAGAAAGCCAGATTTCTTGGCAGGTGGATGGAGCTGGTGAAATAACACTGACATCCCCTTTCTCCAGCCCCGGCACCAGTTCTCAAACAGCCATCAGAGTACCTAAAGACCATGTTCTAGTTTATTCCCTTTACTTCAGTTTTGTTTTCCTGAGGCCTATTTAGAATCCCACCCCTTAAGTGGATGTAGCCCGGCCTTTGAGAGTTCACTTTGGGTCATCTTATCACTCCATTTCTCCAAATCTCTTATCACAGCTACTATCACCATGGTTAAAGCTTGAGCTGGTGTTAACCTGACCTTTTCTCCAGTACAGTTTGCAATAGGAAAGTCAAACAGTTGATCATTGGGTATAGAAATGTTGATTAGTAACTAAGTATCATCGGCAGGGCTTTAAACAGTATATCCAGGAGCATGTCAAGAGATCCAGACAAGTATTGGTTTCAGAGCCCACACCACCTCAGTATTGTTTCTGCTCACTTAAATTACCTTTCCTTTTCTCTAGGAAGGTACTGGGAAAACTTGGGAATGAGAATAAAATGATCTCTGAAGTCTCTTCCCATTTTAGTATTAGGTGACAGCGTAGGGAGCAATCCTGGTGCCCTCGCAGGAGAGGAAGCCGGTGGGCAGACCACTTAAAACCTGTGTGACCATGGCCACAGCAGTGACACTGTGTCTTTGTTTCAGGTGTTTGGACTCGTGGCCTCGGTGCTCTCTATTGCCGACGGGGCCCTCATTTACCGGAAGCTGCTGTTTAATCCAAGTGGTCCTTATCAGAAAAGTGCTGTTCATGACAAACTATAAGTTTTGTAAATTTATATTCCTTTTTAGTTGATGCTAATTATTAAACATATCTCTTTATTCTAACACATATTTTCTGCAGTTCTCATTTTAATCTCTATATGGGAGCTGGAAGAAGAGATTTAGGAGCTGTGGGCCCAGCGCTGAACTTTCAAGGGAGCGCTCGAGCGCCTCAATCTTATGGGATCTGGTTTTCCTGTTCCTGGGCCCGGGAGGCAGAGGAGAAAGCGCCGGGAGCGCCCGAAATGGTCTTCAGAGCCCGCTCCCCGGCTGGCTGGCAGCACGGAGGTGGTGGCGTTGAGGGGACCTTGAGTGCCCAGGCTAGGCAGCGGCGTCGCATCCCAGTGGCTACGAGGGCGGCTGAAGGGCTTGGTTTGTCTGCCGGCAGCCAGAGCTGAGTGCGCGCGAGGGAGAGGCGGCCGGCAGCCGCTGGGGCGCGACGCTGGCTCCCCGGGGAGAGCCGGCCGCCGCCGTGCAGGCTCAGAGCCGAGGGGCCCGTCAGACACCACCAGGCCCGGGGGTCCACCATGAATCCTGAAGACGACAACGCACGTTCGGGGGACTCGAAATCCGGGGGGCGTCCCTCCCGCTCACTAAACGTCGCCCGTGCGGCGCATCCCGAGCGCTCGGCGCCATCCACAAGCTCGGTGCGGGACACAAGCGCGGCGCCCTCAGCATCCCGGGGGCGCACTGCACCCACACTCAAGCCCACTGCACAACCCGCGATCCCCAGCCAGCGAGAGAAGAAGGCCATACAAAAGCGTGCTGAGGGCCGCGCCAAACTCCCGCCCAAATTCAGGGACGGCCTCAAGCGATTTCTCTTTTCGCCCACAAGAATCTTGAAGATCATTAGGCTGGTGAGCAGAGAGAGCTGATTGCCCGCTGGGCGGATGCAAGGGCGGATGCAGGCCGGCTTCGGCCTCAGGGAGTGAGTGATTCCCAGGGGCGCCACCTGGGGGAAACTTCCCTAATTCCCTTTGCCGGTCCACATTGTTTCGCCTCCCCTTTCTTCCTCCTCTCCCTTTGCTCCTCCCACACACTCTACCTTTGCTACTAAATTTGGCACGCTTCCCTCCACCCCTCACTTTTATATTCCTCAGGTTTCCCCTCACAAAGGGAACTAGGGAAGCAATGGAGATAATAACAGAAATGTGTACATTAGCAAACAAGAATAATAGACTTGACCAATAAAGTTGATAAACCACTGGCCAATATAACAGGAAAAAATGGGGTAAAAGAGGACGTATATTTAAAGTTAGAAACCAGAAAGGGAAAATAACGCAAACCCCGAAGAAACTGAAAGGATTCACAGGAGCACTTTGCAAAACAAATAAATGTGAATAATTGGATCAAAGAGTTGATTTTCTGGGAAACTATAAATTACCAAAACTGATCCCAGAACAGAGAAAAACCTGAACAGACCAATATAAGCACGGGGGGGGGGGGGGGGGGGGGGAATGAGAGTATCTTTCAGAAATGTGTCAGGCCCAGACTTTTTCACAGGTTAACTCTTTTCAAACCTTCATGGGATGCAATTCTGATACTATTCAAACTTTTTCAAAGAATAGAGAAAGAAGAAACATTTCTGAGCTATTTTTACAAAGTCAGTGTAACACTGATATCAAAACCTGACCAAGTTCAGAAAAAGAAAACTAAATAAAAATCTCACTTGTATCAAAGCAGCAGTATTAATATATTAACAGAAAATGCTCATCAGTGCTTCTTCAAAACACACCATGAAGAAGAAACATAAGGATGATTCAATATTAGGACTCTATTAAGCTAATCCACCATAAGTAAAAGAAGAAAAAATTAGGACACTATCAAATAGGTACAGAACACATTTGACAAAATTCAACTTTCATCTCTGAGTGAAAAAAAAGTGAACAAGGGAAGAAGAGAGAGACCAGTTAAATAGGAATACACAGATATTTCACTGACATTATAAAAATAAACCCCAAAGTCAGCATCATATATAATTAAACCTCAGAAGTATTCCCATTAAAATGAGGAACAAAGAGGATGCCCACTCGTCACCACAATCAGACAGGAAAAAGGAATAAGTATGACTATTTGAAAAGAAGAGGCAAAATATATCATTTCTTACAGCTGATATGATCAAAGATCTAAAAAATAAAATCAACTGGGAAACAATTTAGAACAAGATAAATTCTACTAACTCATTAGTAGAAATGAGCAAACAAGAACTTAAAATAGAAGAAAATATTTCTCTTTGCAATAGCAATCAAGATGACAAAATATCTAAGATTAAATGAAATAAATTTGAAAGACCTATATGAAGAAAACTTTAGAACTCTATTGAGAGATATTTTAAAAACCACTAAAATAACCGGAAAGATATACTTTGTTCTTAAAGAGTTAAGACTAAATTTTGTAATCTTTCCATATTATAAGTTAAAGGAAATCCCAATTAAAATACCAACAGGCTTAGCTTCGGGAACTTGACCAAGACAAAAATGAGAAACATAACCTGAGAATGAGTACTGAAAGGGGGACTAAGTCAGACAATAATACAACATAAAATGAGTTGCTTGTAATTTCAGAAGTACTAGAAAAGAAATCAGCAACTCAATAGAAGAAAAGAGTTTCAAAAGCATCCCGAATACACACGAAAATTTAGTATATGATAAAGGTTGGATTTCAGATCAGTGGTGTTTCCCAATAAATGATGTTGGGATAATCAACAGCTGTTCAGAAAGAAAGAAAGCTGGGACTCTACCTCACTCTTTCTATCAAAATCAATATATATTTACTTTACTTGACCTGTATATACACAATTCTTTCTGGTATGAAATATACACTGTTAACAGTGATTACTTTTAAGGAGATAGACTAGGGTTGGGATGAGGAAGGAGAAAGAAGCTTCTGTACTGTGTGCAATTTTTGTCTGTGTTATTTCATTTCTTAAACATGTAAGGAATTTTTTAAATAATATATATGTGCAAAACAATACAGGCAATTGCAATATAATCAGATTTACAGTCTGATCATTTATTTTATTCTGTTTTTTAATAGCTCATTTGCATTAAAACAAATCCTGTTTCTTTTACTGCAGGGCCTTCTCATAGGGGCACTAGTTTGTTTCATCATTGCTGAAGCCCAGGAGTCCTATATAGCAATCACAGTCCTGGAAACCTGCATCGTTCTTTTTTTTCATTCTAATATATATGCTAACCCTTCACCACTCGATGACTTATTTACATTGGCCCTTACTTGTAAGTGTTCATTTTCATAATTTTCATATAAGCTTTGCCCTCAGCCCCACAGTAAAGGCTCTCTTCAAGGGAGCACAACAGAGAGATCTCTCTGGACAAGGACATAGCTGAGCTATGACAGAGTGTCACCCTAATCCCAGAGAGGAAACTAGCCTAAAGCTCAGAAAGATTCCTTGAACCCCTCCATCTATAGGACAACCAACACACACACCTGCTTCCATCTCATTACGGCCCTAAACACGTGGTACTTTTCAGCTGGTCCTAAAGAAAATTTGACTCAGTGTATTCAGTAGTATATCGCTGGTAAAACGGCACGTGCTTCTTCTACTTGTCAACAGCACCCACTCTAACAGATTACAAACGTCCCTCCGAAAAAGCATGTTTCTACAACATGGCTAAGTGGCAGAAAACTGTCACGTGTGCCCTGAAGGAGTGCAAGAGTCAAACTTCTCATGTGTCAAGGGTCCAGCTTTTCCAAAGGGGTGCCGTATGGTGGAGTATTCAGGAAAAGACACTGCATGGCCTTCTTCAATAGCTTTTTCCAGAATTTCATACTCTTTACCAACTGAAAAATTCCCAAAGCGAATTCCTCAGGTCACAGAAAAATCCTTCTCATTCCGGACTCTGAGGCTCTGTATCCTCACAGACTGGACAGGAAGCATAGTTTTGTCCAGATACAGACATGGGCCCCGTTCCTGGCCCTGCCACCTTACTAGCTGTGAGAACTTTAGCCTCAGTTTCCCCATCTGGGAAATTCAGAGAAGGAAAAGCGTGATGATAAGAGCTGTCTATAGGGGTCCTGTAACATTTAAATGTGTTTAAAGCAAAGATCACAAAAGGCTTGCCACAAAGTAAATATATTCGCTACAAAGTGTGGGTTGGACCCCCTGAGGCAGTTGGGTGGCTTTTACCCTTTTATCTTTTGCACCGTGAACCATCCTAACTCCGAGCCCATGCCTCTTCCACATCATACATTTTTATGGTACCTTTTTTTAAACTGTAAGGTAGGATGGGTTGCTATTGAACTAAAACTCAAAATACTTTCTCCAAGCGTCTGAGGGATTTTCTGGAAAGGCTGCTGAGCTCTCTCAGTAGCAGAAAGCACAGGAAGCAATCTCTGAGCAGCTTTAATTGGACACGTGGAAGACCCTCTCAGTTCTGGAGAGCTACAACCATGGAGAGGTTTCTGAGCGGAAACTAAAATCTCTGTCCATGGAAGTTTTCAAGAGCGGAAGGTAAAATAACTGTTTCTGAGCACATGCCACACACCAGGTACTTCTTCATATAGATTACCTCATTTAATCCTCACAACAACCCAGTGAGGTTGTGGTCGTCCCCCACTCCCCCTTTAACAGTTGAGAAAACTGGATTAAAGAGACTGTGTTGCCCGTGGTTGTAGCTAGGCACATGGAAACTCAGATTTGAGCCCAGGTCTGTCTGACTCTAAAGCCCAGACTCTTTCCAGACTTTATGCCCTATAGCCTTGTGCTGGTTTATCTTCACCCTCCCTACATCTTTGTCTCCCTCACGTTCTCAAAACCTTACCTTCTCTGAATCCTCTCCCATTTTCTCATGGTTTCCTTAAAATGTGCGACGAACGGTGAACTGATTTTCCTGGAGTGGAGGGCAGGGTACAAGCCTTTGGGGGTCGGCGACTGAGGGCTGCACCAAGGTCAGCAGCTGTGGTCAGGAGGATCGGAGCCCTCCAAAGGTCCACGGCCATAAAGCTGGAGAGCTGGAGAGAGCCTCAAGGCCCCGTGCTTTGCTGGAGGGTCCAGGGGGAGCGTCCAGGAAGAGCCTCAGGGAGAGGCAGGAGCCAGGGTCTCCTAAGCATGAAGCAGGTGCTGCGAGAGGAGCTGTTCCCAGTCACGGGCAGCTCACGCCAGCTTGTGGAGAGCTGCAGGCCTCTGGGCGACTCTGGTAAAGCCAGGCCCCCTTTTGCTACCTCTGTCCTTGGGGGAGAGCATCCTCTTTTCTTTGGATAGCTATGGGAGCCCAGAGCGTGATACAAAGCCCCTGCCTTTTTCTTGTTTCTGTCATCCAGGGTGTGGCCAGCTTTCCTCACCCCACCTGTGGTGGGGTCACTGTCTTCATTGCTAGATTTCATTATCAACTTTACCCACCCTAGTCTTATGTCACCAGCGTACCCAAGAAAAGTATGAAGTATAATTATTGTCTTCTGAATAGCCCGTATTTTCAACACTTCTACACTGTAAAGAAGGTATTTCCCCATACAGTCCGAGAAACTGAGTTCTGGTCAAGCTGATGTCTTTTCCAATAGAAAGCAATCTAGAAGAAAGAACATAATAAACATATTTAACTAGAACTCTATTGAAGGGATGATTCCAAGACTACCAGCAATATCTTTACATTTACAAGTAAAAGGTATCAGCTTCAGAATGTCCCCTTCAGATTCTGGTGATGACTGATCAGGTTCTGCCATGTGTTTGGAGAACCCCAAGGCACAAATACCACATAATGTTTATTGTATATACATCCTTCTTACAAATACCACATTTTGTGAAACAAAGTGTAAAGGTTTGACTTCTTCCTAATATTCAATGATTTAAAAAAATAAAAAAAAGCATTCACCCTCAAAGCATCTTTTTCTTTCCCAATTTTAATTCTATACAATTTTGTTTATCTCAGGGAACGGTTTGGGGGCTTTATAAAAAAATAATAGTCAAGTCACAAACCCATCTCTCACTGTGTCAGAGGCAGGTACTTGGGTCAATAAGGTATTTAGTCAAAAGGAGAAAGAAAAAGATGATGAGTAAGGATGACATTTATGGGGAAACCAGAAGTGCTTTTGCACATGGCAAGACTCAGCTGTAGTTTTACCCATCTGGGAGAACGTATCTTTCTCTTTGTCAAAGATGAGGCCAACAAGAGGGTCTGTGTCTAAGGCAAAAGGGAGGGGGTGTTAGTCAGGAGAAGACCCTTGGGCTCTCAAGTCAGACTGAGGAGGGTCATAGCCACTTACTGGCTGAGCAACCCCAGGCAAGTTGCTTACCCATCTGTAAATTGGGGATAATGAGAGTTTGTTGTGAGAATCAAATGAGATCACATATGAACACCTTGGCACCGTATGTGACAGATAGTAAGTGCTCAAGATATGTGAGCTACAATAGAAATGTTAGGTACGAAGAAAGCATTACTTCCAAGGGACAGTTCAGAAGAGCACTTCCTTGCAAGTAAGGACCACAGTAAACTATAATGTCCAATAGTCCAGCGAGGAGATGGAATTCTGACAGGGAGTCAACAATTGGCTAGGGAGACCGAGTCTGCATTTGTTTTGTTACTGTTATCATTATTAGTGTGCATTCGTCCAAATTCTCAATGATCTAGACTGCAGTTAGTTAATTTTTAATTTTATAAGTTTACACTCTGCTTGGGTCCTTGTTCACATTTTTTGATATCTTGGTTTACACAATCCTCAGATCCTACGCTTCCTGCAAAGCTGAAAACCATTGTACCTGCCCCAGTGTGGGCAGACCTCTCACTCAGCCTACAGAACCCAACTGGAGCTGACTTCCAACCCTCACCAGCCCTGCACCACGTGCCCCCTCCAGTGTTACTCACCAGGCACCCAAATAACAGACATTAGTGCCTCTCCAAGAGGCAAGTCCCATTCCACAACAGGGCTCCTTGCTCAACAGTCTCAACAGGAAGAACACCAGAAGTTCACAGAAAAGTTTACTATCTTGAAGGCAGATATCAGGAATCTACACTTTGATGCATTCCCACTACACCTCATGTGATGCTTTCAGATTCATTGTGCCATTTAATCCTCAGATGAACGCAATGAATCCCAATCATTATCCCCATATTAAAAATTAGCCTCACTCCCTAACACCATACACAAAAATAAGCTCAAAATGGATTAAAGACCTAAATGTAAGGCCAGAAACCATCAAACTCTTAGGGGAAAACATAGGCAGGACACTCTATGACATAAATCACAGCAAGATCCTTTTTGACCCACCTCCTAGAGAAATGGAAATAAAAACAAAAATAAACAAATGGGACCTAATGAAACTTCAAAGCTTTTGCACAGCAAAGGAAACCATAAACAAGACCAAAAGACAACCCTCAGAATGGGAGAAAATATTTGCAAATGAACCAACTGACAAAGGATTAATCTCCAAAATTTATAAGCAGCTCATGCAGCTTAATAACAAAAAAACAAACAACTCAATCCAAAAATGGGCAGAAGACCTAAATAGACATCTCTCCAAAGAAGATATACAGACTGCCAACAAACACATGAAAGAATGCTCAACATCACCAATCATTAGAGAAATTCAAATCAAAACTACAATGAGATATCATCTCACACCAGTCAGAATGGCCATAATCAAAAAATCTAGAAACAATAAATGCTGGAGAGGGTGTGGAGAAAAGGGAACCCTCTTGCACTGCTGGTGGGAATGTAAATTGATACAGCCACTACGGAGAACAGTATGCAAGTTCCTTAAAAACTACAAATAGAACTACCATACGACCCAGCAATCCCACTACCGGGCATATACCCTGAGAAAACCATAATTCAAAAAGAGTCATGTACCACAATGTTCACTGCAGCTCTATTTACAATAGCCCGGAGATGGAAACAACCGAAGTGTCCATCATCGGATGAATGGATAAAGAAGATGTGGCACATATATACAATGGAATATTACTCAGCCATAAAAAGGAACGAAATTGAGCTATTTGTAATGAGGTGGATAGACCTAGAGTCTGTCATACAGAGTGAAGTAAGTCAGAAAGAGAGAGACAAATACTGTATGCTAACACATATATATGGAATTTAAGGAAAAAAATGTCATGAAGAACCTAGGGGTAAGACAGGAATAAAGACACAGACCTACTAGAGAATGGACTTGAGGATATGGGGAGGGGGAAGGGTAAGCTGTGACAAAGTGAGAGAGAGGCATGGACATATATACACTACCAAACGTAAGGTAGATAGCTAGTGGGAAGCAGACGCATAGCACAGGGAGATCAGCTCCGTGCTTTGTGACCGCCTGGAGGGGTGGGATAGGGAGGGTGGGAGGGAGGGAGACGCAAGAGGGAAGAGATATGGGAACATATATATATATATATATATATATATATATATATATATATATACATACATATATATATATATAACTGATTCATTTTGTTGTAAAGCAGAAACTAACACACCATTGTAAAGCAATTATACTCCAATAAAGATGTTTAAAAAAAAAAGCCTGTTGGGGGAACTCCCTGGTGGTCCAGTGGTTAAGACTCCGCACTTCCACTGCAGGGGGCACACATTCATTCACTGGTCAGGGAACTAAGATCCTAGCCTGTTGGCACAGAGGGGTGATAAAACACGCCCCAGGTCATACATCTAGGACTTGGCAGGCCAATTATTTGTCCTTATTTGTCCCATACCATTTTGACCCTCCATTACCCATTCCACAGAAAATGCCAAAGATGGGTGCTGCACTGCCAACCTTGGGGGATAGATCATTTCCTCCTTATTTGGGTGTCCCTGATGGGAGGCAATAGTGAGTTGAGTTCTGACTCCACTCCTTGCCAGATATTCAATCATAGTCAATTTAATGAACTTCTCTAAGCCTCTGTTACATCTTCTTAAAATGGGGATCCTAGCCATACTGACTTTGGAGGGTGTTTGTGAGGGTTAAATGAGGTAATAAGAGGGGAAACACTCGGCACGCTGAGGAGCTCCACTTAGACCCATTATGATCAGACAGCAGGGCTCTTCGCTGTGTTTGGGCAAGTGCACCAGCCAAGCTGACACTACCAAGTCATGCCACCAAGACGTAAAAACTTAAAATGTTCAGATTAGTTACCTGGGCCGTATGGAGGTTAAAGGACCCCGGGGTTTTACTCATCCTCCAACGCTGGTGCCGCTGACTCAGTGAGAACCTTCTCTTTCATTATCACTGTGCTACCAAAGCCCAGGCTGTGCTTATCCTCAGGAGTGTGCCCCCTCCCACTCATCCTCATCCTTTATTTAGCACATGAAGAAACAGATTGGGCCAGCATTTGAAGAACCCAGTATCAATGTCCAAAAAGAAGGACACAGATAGCCTATAGATGTCAAGGCAGACTCAATTCTGGCCGTTTTAGGAAAGAGAGAAAGTCATTTTCACTCCAGAACATCAGGCTAGCTCCTCAGATGGGTTCCTGCTTCTTGGGATGTGGGACCCTAAAGAATAAATATGATCCAACTTCCAAAGTATCAGTTCTACTGATTTGCAGATTTGGAAGTAGAATTAAATCAGTAAAGTGTTCATCTAAATTTTTATTTTTATATTAAAACAAATGTATTATGGAATAGAATGCAGAATTTACATTAATTTAAAATACAAAACTTCAATAAGATCATATTTATGGAGGGTCAATATGGGTGAGGCCCCTAGACCTCTAGGTTTTTTTCTTGCCCATTTTCCTATGACCTTTAAAAAGTCTGATGGAAAAGTTGTCAGCTTTTTTTTTTTTTAAGAGTGTTCTTTAATGAAGTTAAACCCATTTCTACTGACGATCCTATCCAGAACCTTATAATCACATAAACTCATGTCTCTGGAAGATATAAGAATTATGCTGCTGAGAGTTCCTCTTAATATTAATCAAATGGAAAGTTTATTTTGGATTTTTTTTTGTTTTTTAATAGATCTTTATTGGAGTATAATTGCTTCACAATACTGTGTTAGTTTCTGTTGCACAACAAAGCAAATCAGCCATATGCATACACTTGTCCTCATATCCCCTCCCTCTTGAGCCTCCCTCCCATCCTCCCTATCCCACCCCTGTAGGTCGTTGCAAAGCACAGAATCTCCCTGTGCTATGCTGCTGCTTCCCACTAGCTATCTATTTTACATTTGGTAGTGTATATATGTCGATGCCACTCTCACTTCGCCCCCCTCCCACCCCAAGTCCTCAAGTCCATTCTCTGTGTCTACCTCTTTATTCCTGCCCTGCAACCAGGTTCATCAGAACCTTTTTTTTTTTTTTTTTTAGATTCTATACATATGTGTTAGCATATGGTATTTGTTTTTCTCTTTCTGACTTACTTCACTCTGTATGACAGTCTCTAGGTCCAACCACGTCTCTACAAATGACCCAATTTCGTTCCTTTTTATGGCTGAGTAATATACCATTGTATGTATGTACCACAGCTTCTTTATCCATTCGTCTGTTGATGGGCATTTAGGTTGCTTCCATGTCCTGGCTATTGTAAATAGTGCTGCAATGAACATTGTGGTGCATGACTCTTTTTGAATGATGGTTTTCTCAGGGTATATGCCCAGTAGTGGGATTGCTGGGTCATATGGTAGTTCTATTTTTAGTTTTTTAAGGAACCTCCATACTGTTCTCCATAGTGGCTGTATCAATTTACATTCCCACCAACAGTGCAGGAGGGTTCCTCAAAGGGAAAGTTTTTAAAAGGCATCCATCCTTAGATGGGTAACTGACCAATTTAAATATTTTATGAAATTACATTTTCATGTGAAGTTGACAATTTTCAATTCTGTATTGCAGGATCTTATCAACAGTTTCATTACTGCTGTGTTCCTTTTCGTAGTTGCCGTCTTGGCGATGGAAGAAAAGGAAAGAAGTCATTTATTCTACGTTGGAGGGGTAAGTAGAGGCCTTCATGACTCCATTTAAGATCAGTATTTCAAGACTCTTTGGAAAAGGGAAACTGGCAGACTATCATTATTTCATTTATAGAACACCATCGCCACCACCCTTTCTCTTTCTTGTGCTGACTTCTTCAGAAGATTTGAGGTTGCACAAACTCTAAGCTCATTCTCCAAATAGGTACGAAAACAAACCTACAGAATCTCTTTTGAAAATCATACACACTATTCTTTTAAATGTTGCAACAAGATGTTCTTTTTATCTATAAGTAGGACTTCGACTTTTCTGGACTAGAAAATTATACTTTAAATCACAAGAAAAAAAATGATTGTAGAAAAGAAAAAGTGCATTGTCAAAAGTGAGTGACTCAGCCTGGTTGAGGAAGGAAAAGAAGTTCCCACACCAGGCTAAGCACGTTCTGTTTTAATCTCTATAACTCTCATTTTTACAGATATGGGAACTGAGGTTAAATACCTTACCCTGGCTCACAAGGCTGGGACAAATCCTCATCATATGAAGACCACAAGAAATGGCAGATTAAATGCTTGGAAGATAGGGGGTGTGGAACGGGGTGGTGAGACTTTGATTCAAGAAGTTAAGCTATGGGAACAGAAATTAATCCAGAAAAAAAAAAGTTTAAGTTCTTTGAATTCATTCTATGATCAGTAAATGTTTGTCGATCCCATTGGACTGCGCCTGAGCTCAGTGTTGGAGATAGAGTCCCTTCCCCCTTAGGGAGCTCACAGATTAGCTAGAGCAAGACCTATCTGGGAAAAGTTCATGAAGGCAGCCAGGGATTAAGTGACAGTAAAGAGAAACATACAAGGTAGACAGGAGCTGGGGAGCACTTGGAATCTAGTGTGCTGTAGCCCGCTGACCCCCATCTGCTAACTCAGCCACCAAGCCTTCTCCTACCTGCCAGGAGCTCCCACGCCCTGGTCTCCATCAATCCTTACCTGGATGGCAGGGGCTCCTACCACCCTCCACTGGTCTCCCTGCCGCCAGCCTGGTTCGCTTTCCATTCATCTTGCGACAAGTGGGCTTTCTGAATCGGGAACCTCCCCTCCCCTCTTGATGAAGTCCCAGATCCTGCACCTCCCCAGCCTCAACTCTGCCCCCACCCACACCGGCTCCATACGTCTCAGCCACACCAGATTCCTTGGAGACCCCTGTCCAGTACCTGGAGTTCTCCTCCCAGTTGGTCCCCTTGGAAACTCCTTCCTGCCTTTTCAAACATAGCCCAAGAGTCCTTTCCACTGAGGGGCCTTCTCGGGAGGCCCACAGCCACCCGGAGCCTCCTAGGATCAGTGCCCTACTCTCGTCCTGGTGCCTCAGACCTTAGGCAAGGCCGTCACTGGCAGAAAAGCCTATTTCCAAAAACCCTTTCTCTGGGAATGCCAGAATGGGCTGCAGCAGCCGACTGGGCAGACACCAGGAAGGTAGTGGAGGGTCAGAGGGGGACAGGAGGCTGCACGCCCGCCGCCCGGATAGGGAGGACAGGCTGCTAAGAAGCTGCAGAATAACCCCGCCTTTCCTTCCCGCATATGGTCTTGTGTCTGACAGTCCCTGTGTCTCACAGCGGCAATCGTGTGTCTCATCGATGCGACTGTGGTCACCAAGACGATGAGGAATACCATGAAAAAAGCTCTGGGAATCGAAACCAAAACCGGTGCCTCCCCCACCCAGGAACCCATCTCACCCACAAGGGTACCCCCAAGGGGAAGCCCAAGGGCACCTACAAGGGCAACCATGAAGCAACGCGGCCTGTCGGAGCCACCCTCGGAAGCACCCTCTCGGGCACCGTCGCGGGCACCTTCGCAAGCACCATCGTCTTCTCCCTCCCGCCGCTGAGTTCGCACGCTGTCACCCATTTCAGCCCACATGTGATCGTAAAATCAGGGCTGCTAAACCCGGAACACTTCTGCTTGCTCGTGCTGCCTTGTGTAAAAGTCGCGTTACATTTTCAAACGAGTGCCAATGCGCCCTCGGGGCTCTGGGCGCGACTGCCCCAGGCGGCCACAGTTTCAGCCAACCCGACCCGAAGGCGGGAGCAGCGGCTACAGCCCCCGGCACCCCCAGAGGCCTCGCGTGGGGAGCGCTCCGCGTGGGGAGCGCTCCGCGTGGAGGCGGGACCACCACCGGAGCCGGCGTGGGGGCGGGGGCTCCCGCGCAGGGTCTGGGCGGCCGCGGACACTCGAGGCGCTTGCTGCCGGGCGCGGGGGCGCGGCTGGGCGGAGGGGACTCGCGTGCAGAGACTAGGTGCGCGTCGAGAGGGCGCTAAGCGCTGGCCTTCGCTCGTCGTTCCCGGCCGTTGGCTGAGCGCGGCCTCCAAGCAGGTCGGTGGGCATTCGGCTCGCTCAAAGGCCAGGCCTGGCCGGGAACAGCAAAAATTGGGCAGGCCGTGAGAAGCTGAGAACTCCACGGCAAGATGGCTGACAAAGGCAAAAAGGGCAAACCCGGGGCCACCGCAGCCGCAGCCGCAGCCGCAGCCGCGCCGGGGGCGGCCCCTCCTCCGGGCGATGAAGTGGGAAGGTGGAAGGGGTGGTGTCGCCGTTACAAGTTGGAAGTCAAGAACAGCAATAGAGAGTTCTGGCTTAATGGGTACGCTGAGGTCAAGCTCATTATCTTGGTAAGTGGGCCCGTATCCCTGGGTGGGGCTGGGGGGGGTAGGGAGTGCCCAAAGACGGGCAGAGGGAGGAGCGGGCTCCCCGAGGCCTCCTCTGGCCCGAGCCCTCTGCCGTGGCTCAAAGGGCATGTCTCCCGGCAGGGCTGCCTAATAGGTTCACTGATGATGTTCAAGGGGACCACTGTGCACCCCCACGTGACACTCATCATCACCATGGAGTTGTCCATCTTAATCTTCTTCATCATTATCTACACCTTCGCCATCCAGAGATACACGTTCTTCATCCTGTGGCCCATTTCTGTAAGTGAGGGGCGGTGGGGAGTGCCTGAGCCTGGTGTGCGTTCACGCGTATATCCTGGCACCTGGAAAGCGACTGAACAGAGAGATATGCCTCATCTCCCTTATTTGTGCTCCGGGCATGGGCTCAGACCTTCCAGTGGGGCCAGAGCAGGGGCAGCTGAAGTTAGGTAGAAAAGGCTTCCAGAAAGCCCAACTTGGGGGTGGAGGACCTCTTTCCTACCTGGTGGTCAAAGGAAGGAGTCTTTGCCTTCCTGAGGCTTTGCTCTCCTTGGGAGCAGGGGAGGTGTAGCAACCAGCGGTTCCTTCCATCCCCTGTGCCAGCTCACACTTGACTGGAAAGACCACTCTGACGGTACCCCGTCCCCAGAATTCAAAGAAAAAAATCAGTAATATAAAATGAGAATTAAAAAAAAAAAAGTCACATCTAAAGCAGCCTCAGATCTCCAGTGACTATCCCTGCAAGGGATGTTAAGCCCAGAAGGATGTTCAGCCCAAAGCAGTCATCCACTGGAATGGGACTGAGCTGGGCAAGTTACCACCCACTCCCAGACTCTGTTTCCTCATCTCTAACATGAAGACAGTAATAATCTTGTGTGAGATTGTTCCTCAGGAGTAAAAGTAAAGCCCCAGCTGCTGTGCCTGAAGACTCATGGACTTGAATCCCTGCCCATTACCTCTGTAATCACAAAGCTTACCTACCTAACTCCCAACTAACCCAAGGTCCCTTGTTCATTGCACATTCACAGCATGTCTCCAGAGCCTGTGCTCACTGTTTCACTCACTTGACACATGAAATGGGTTCAGAATGGCTAAGTAACTTGCCCCCAGGTAAATCAGGCAGTAAGTGGCAGAAAAAGGATTCAAACCCAGCTTTATCAGTAGAGTCTTGAGTCCCTAACTACACTGTGTCCTGCCTACTTATTAAAAGTTATTAGGGTCCAGGGATCCATAGGTCTCAGGGGGTAGATGAGGACTCCCAGTATCAGGAGAAAGGAAAAGAGGGCCATATAAGACTCTTGGGAGATGGATACGCAGAGGACAAAGTAAAGGGACAGGCAGAGGACACATTCCCAGCCAACGTGCTTGAGAAGATACTTTTAGTTCCAGCAAGATGAAAAATCACTGAACCCTGAAAATCCTCCTGCTGTACTTACCTAAAACTACCAGGGGAAATGTAAACACTATTGCTTTAACTGAATGGCTGAGCTGGCGAAAAAAAGAAGAGGAAACACAGAGGTGCTAGAAATGGAAAACAGGAGCAGTGACAAATCAGCTGCTTCAGTGTGGGTGGAAATGACCCACGAGATATTATCCCAGGAACCTAGAATATGGATTCTCATATACTTTCAAGTTAGGACTTGAGGCCTTGGTCCCAAGCAAAGTGGGAATTTAGAACTGAGAATCCTGCATAAGGCCAGCACCCTGCAAAGACTGCACCCTAAGGGAAAAGACAGAGACGATACCTTTCACCCACACAGAGGAACAAGAAAGCATGTTCATCTCTGCCCGAGTTTTGAGTGGGGAAAAGCAAAAAAGACCACCTTGAGAAATACGAACCTTGAGCCTACACTTTGTACAGATTTGGTATAAGTTTTTCCTACCTTCAGCCTAGAAACCTTCATGCAGCTTAGAAAATGTAGTGCCTGGGAACTGGCATAAAAATCGATCCCAATTTGATGGTATTCTGAAGAAATCCATGGGACTCCTGAAAAACAAATGCAAAATCATAATCAAAGCATAAAGACATTCTCACAGGACAGATATGGGGGGGGGTGTACAAAAATCAACTCACAGTTCAAAACTACAAAACACCTGATTTTTAAATCCCCAGGACTAAGAATCAAGAACCAGCAAAAACAAGAAATGGGAGGATTAGAACCCTGAGAATATGAGATAATAAAAGAACTGTCTGAAAATAATTTAAAATACACTTAAATTATAAAGACATAAATAAAAGCCCTAAGAAAAGAATAAGACATTATTAGGATGGAACAGACAGATTTTTTTTTTAAGTACAAGATATAATGTCTAGAATTGAACATATAGTTATTGAAATAAAAATGTCAATAAATGGGTTAAAAAGCATATCAGACAAAAGCTGGGGAAGTAATGAGCTGAAGGATGTGGGGAAATTACCCAGATTATAGTACTGACAGATAAAGAGAGAAAATATGAAAGAGAGAAGTTGAAACATAGAATATGGAATGAGAAAGTTCATCATAAGCCTAATAGGAGTTCCAGAAGAAGACACTCAAGATAATAGAGAAGAAATATTCAAAGTGATAGTGACTGAGAACCTGCCAGATTTAATAAGAGTGACATCACTAAAAATGGCAGAGTAGGGAACTCCAAATCTCTGTCCTTCCACTAAAGCAATGATTAGGTTCTCAAAAACTGTCAGAATCGACTTTTTCAGAACTCTGGAATCTAATTCAAAACAAAATAAAACAGGAGAATGCTCAATGAAGAAAGAGGCTGTTGAATTTTGGTAAGAGAATGTTGTAGCATTTTACTTAACCTGCCTGCCATCCCTTAATCCCCAGCTGGTCAGTGGCCATGAAGACAGCCCACATTCCTGGCCACATTCCTTGCTGGTGGCAGACGGAACAATAAAAACCTTGTTACTGGGCTTCCCTGGTGGCGCAGTGGTTGAGAGTCCGCCTGCCGATGCAGGGGACACGGGTTCATTCCCTGGTCCGGGAAGATCCCGCATGCCACGGAGCAGCTGGGCCCGTGAACCATGGCCGCTGAGCCTGCGCGTCCGGAGCCTGTGCTCCACAACGGGAGAGGCCACAGCAGTGAGAGGCCCACATACCGCAAAAAAACACAAAAAAACCTTGTTCCCAAAGAATTAGAGTTGTGTGCTTGACCTGTCTGGTGGCTCCCTGAGGGATTAGCCAGGGACTTGCCTTTGTTTCACCTGCCTCAGAGTTTTCTCAGGGCTGAAGCAGTCTCCTAGATAGCATTTGTTAAAGCATTTAAAGACGTATATACTAACCATAGCCACTCGGGGCAAGGTTTCCCAAGCAGTAGACAGACCAGAAGTTTGGGAAGCAGATGCTTGGGAGAATAAGAGCTTTGAAAAGCTCCCACCTATACCAGGGAATCTAGAAGGACTGCACATGGCCAGAGCTGGACACATGCCCAGAAAAAAACCCTAAGCTTTCACCTTTGGCTGACCTTTAGGCCCTGCACAAGCAGCAAGTAAAAACTAAGAGCTCTAAACATCCTGGAGAGGTGTTGAAGGAGTGCCCCAACACAAAGGCAATCTGCAAAGACTTGTTTCCAAATATTTAAGGAAATCTCTGTCAAATCACTACCTGACCATTAAGCTAGTGAAAAACAAAGACTTCACTGGCCACACAAGAGAAAGAATAGTCTTTCAAAACATAGTTTAGGAAAAATCATTAAACATACAAATGACTTTAACTCACAACAAGCAACAACAACAAACTCTGGGGAGGAGAGGCAATATGATTTCCAGAGTAACTATATTATAATATTCAAAATGTACAGTTTTCAAAGAATTATAAGGCACACAAAGAAAGAAGTATGGCCCATTCACAGGAAAAAAATTGTTAATAGAGACTGTCCTTGAGGAAGCCCAGATATTAGACTTACTGGACAAAGACTTTAAATCAACTGTCTCTAAAATGCTCACAGAACTAAAGGAAACCAGGAGAACAATTCATGAACAAATACAGAATGTCAGTAAAGAGAAGTTTAAAAAGAAACCAAATAGAAATTCTGGAGCTGAAAAGTAATATAACTGAAGTGAAAAATTCACTAGAGTTGTTTAACAGCAGATTTGAGCAGGCAGAAGAATGAATCAGTGAACCTGAAGACAGGTCAATTGAGATTATTCAGTCTGAGGAACAGAAAGAAAAAAAGAATGAAGGAAAAAAATGAACAGAGCCTAAGAGACCCATGGGACACCATCAAGCATACTAACATAGGCAGAGCCCCAAAAGAAGAGAGAGAGAAAGGAACAGAAAGACTATTCAAAGAAATAATGGCCAAAAAACTTTCCAAATTTGGTAAAAGATAGGAGTCTACACATCCAAAAAAACACCAAGTAGAATAAACTCAAAGTGATCCACACTGAGACACATTATAATAACTGTCCAAAGACAAAGACAAGGAGAAAGTCTTGAAAGTTGTAAGAGAGAAGCAACTTATCTTGTACAAGGGACACTTGATAAGATTAACAGCCAATTTCTCATCAGACACCATGGAGGCCTGAGGGAGTGGAATGATATGCTTAAAGTCCTTAAAGGAAAACAAACTGTCCACCAAGAAGTCTATCTTTTAAACTTGCTATCTGTTATGAGTTGAATTATGTACCCCCCAAATATGTTGATGTCCTGACTCCCAGTATCTGTGAATATGACCTTATTTGGAAATAAGCTGTTTGCAGATGGTCAAGTAAAGATGAGGTTATCAGAGTGGAGATAGAGTTGTAAAGAGGACAACATGCCAGTCCTGAAAATGGAGAAAAGACAGTCTCTTCAATAAGTGGTGCTGGGAAAACAGGACAGCTACATGTAAAAGAATGAAATTAGAACACTCCCTAACACCATACACAAAAATAAACTCAAAATGGATTAGAGACCTAAATGTAAGACTGGACAATATAAAACTCTTGGAGGAAAACATAGGAAGAACACTCTTTGACATAAATCACAGCAAGATCTTTTTTGATCCACCTCCTAGAGTAATGGAAATAAAAACGAAAATAAACAAATGGGACCTAATGAAACTTAAAAGCTTTTGCAAAGCAAAGGAAACTACAAACAAGATGAAAAGACAACCCTCAGAATGGGAGAAAATATTTGCAAATGAAGCAACTGACAAAGGATTAATCTCCAAAATATATAAACAGCTCATGCAACTCAATATCAAAAAAACAAACCACCCAATCCAAAAATGGACAGAAGACCTAAATAGACATTTCTCCAAAGAAGACATACAGATGACCAAGAATCACATGAAAAGCTGCTCAGCATCACTAATTATTAGAGAAATGCAAGTCTAAACTACAATGAAGTATCACCTCACACCAGTTAGAATGGGCATCCTCAGAAAATCTACAAACAACAAATGCTGGAGAGGGTGTAGAGAAAAGGGAACCCTCTCGCACTGTTGGTGGGAATGTAAATTGATACAGCCACTATGGAGAACAGTATGGAGGTTCCTTAAAAAACTAAAAATAGAATTACCATATGACCCAGCAATCCCACTACTGGGCATATACCCAGAGAAAACAATAATTCAAAAAGACACATGCACCCCAAAGTTCATTGCAGCACTATTTACAACAGCCAGGACATGGAAGCAACCTAAATGCCCATCGACAGATGAATGGATAAAGAAGATGTGGCACATATATACAATGGAATATTACTCAGCCAATTTATTACAGCGAAATTGGGTCATTTGTAGAGACGTGGATGGACCTAGAGACTGTCATACAGAGTGAAGTAAGTCAGAAAGAGTAAAACAAATATTGTATATTAACGCATACACGTGGAACCTAGAAAAATGGTACAGATGAACCAGTTTGCAGGGCAGAAATTGAGACACAGATGTAGAGAACAAATGTATGGACACCAAGGGGGGAAAGTGGGGCGAGGAGGGGCCTTGGGGTGGTGATGGTGGTGGGATGAATTGGGAGATTGGGATTGACATGTATACACTAATAAGTCTAACATGGATAACTAATAAGAACCTGCTGTATAAAAAAATAAATAAAATTTTTTTAAAAAGAGGTACCAAAACAAAACAAAAAAAGGAATTAAGAAAGCAATGTCAAAGAGTTAAAATTAATAAAATAGGAAACAAAGATTCATAGTGATGACTAATAAAACCAAAATCTAGTTCTTTGAAAAGACTAATAAAGTAGATAAACCATAAGAAAAAAAGAGAACAAAGAAAAATATTAGTATAAAGAAGAGGTTTTAAAGATCATAGGGAAAATATGAACTTTTATGCCAATAAATTATAATATGATAATATCCCAGAAAAACATATGATGTACAAAAATTGACTGAAAAAGAAATAGAAAAACAGGGTATAAAATAATTCATCCATGTTTTCATCTGGCACTTGTTTCATTTTTTACATTTAAATCTTTTATTTGGAGTCCTTTTGGTATATGGTGTGAACCATGGCTCCAGCTTTGTATCCCGATGGCTCTCCAGCTGTTCCACCCTATCACTCAGTTTATTCATTTACTGACTAGTACAACTTCCCCCCACTGATTTGAAATGGCATTTTTGTTAAATGCTAATATCCCATACGTGGGACTTCCTTGGCAGTCCAGTGGTTAAGAATCCACGCTTCCACTGCAGGGGGCACTGGTTTGATCCCTGGTTGGAGAACTAAAATCCCCCATGCCACGTCGTGTGGCAAAAAAAAAAATAAAAGAATAAAATCCCATATGCAGTTCATTTCTAGATTCATATTCAGTTCTACTTGTCTGTCCCTTTTTCTCTTAAAAAAAAGGGGGGGGGTTATAATATGTTGTACCATCTGGTAAAGCTTTGATCTTAAAACCAGACATAATAAGGAAAGTAAACTATAGGCCTATATTATTTGAATACAGCCATAAAAATTCTCAATAAAATACTAGCAAACTAAATCAAGCAATATATAAGCAAGCAATGCATCAGGATCAAGCAGGGCATCTGCAAGGAATGTAAAGGTGGTTTTGTCTCAAAATTCTGTTAACATAATTCACCATCTTTTATTTAAAGGAGAAAACCATTTAATCATCTCATAAGCTGTAGGAAAACTATTTAGTAATATTCAATACTAATTTTTGGAAGACTCTTGGCAAACTAGGAAAAAAGGGAACCTCCTTAACTTAATAACAGAAAACCACCCAAACCTAAAATGAACATTGCATTTCATGGTAAAATGTTAGAAGCGTTTCCTTAGAGATGCCTATTATCCCCACTTCTATTTGACATTGTGCTAAAGATCTTAGTACAATGTGACAAGAAAAACAAAGGGTATATGGATTGGGAAGGAGAAAAAAACTAGCATTACTCACTGATAATATGATTCTCTACACAGAGAATCTAAGAATCTACAGTCAAATTACTAGAACTGATTGAGTTCCACAAGGTTACAAAAAACAAAAATAGTGTTCCTGAATACCAGCAACAAATAATGAGAAAATATGGCTTTTCAAAGAAACCATTTAAAACAGCAACAGAAACTACAGATGTCTGAGAATACACCCGTTCAAAGATTGTAAAACTTTACATAGAGATTATGACATTTTGTTAATGGACATAGAAGAAAAATCTAAGTAAGAGAAGAAATATACCACATTCACAGATGTGAAGAGCTACTATCATAAAGATGTCAATTTCATTCCAAAGCAATCTCCACATTAAATGAAATTTTATAACAGAGGTTGTTTGTGGAACTTTGCAAGGTGATTCTAAAATTCTTATGGGGCTTCCCTGGTGGCGCAGTGGCTGAGAATCTGCCTGCCAATGCAGGGGACACGGGTTCGAGCCCTGGTCTGGGAAGATCCCACATGCCGTGGAGCAACTGGACCCGTGAGCCACAACTACTGAGCCTGCGCGTCTGGAGCCTGTGCTCCGCAACAAGAGAGGCCGCCATAGTGAGAGGCCCGCGCACTGCGATGAAGAGTGGCCCCCGCTTGCCACAACTAGAGAAAGCCCTCGCACAGAAACGAAGACCCAACACAGCTAAAAATAAATAATGTATTTTAAAAATAAATAAATAAAATTCTTATGGAAGAATGAAAAGAATTATAAGGATGGACTCACCCAACGACATATTGGAATTACTATAAAGCTTTGGTACTAGCTCAGGGGTTGACAAAGACTAATGGACTGAATGTTTGTGTACCCCCAAAATTCATATGCTGAAATCCTAATCCCCAGTGTGGCTATACTTGCATATGGGGCCTCCAGAGTGGTAATTAAGATTAAATGAGATCCTAAGGGTCTGATAGGATTAATGTCCCTATAAAAAAAGACAATGGAGACCTCCCTCCCCCTTCCTCTCCCCTATCCCTCCCCCTACCTCCTCTCCGTGGAAAGGCCATATGAGAAAATGGTGAGAAGGCAGCCAGGCAAACCAGGAAGAGAGTCCTCACCAGAAACTGAATTTGCTGGTGCCTTGATCATAGACTCCTGGCTTCCAGAACTGTGGGAAAATAAATGTCTGTTGTTTAAGCCACGCAGTCTGTGGCATTTTGTTATGGCAGCCTGAGCAGACTAATATAGGAATAAAAAAGAGAACCCAGAAATAGACCTACATACATATGGCAACTTGGCATATGACAGAGGTGGCATAACACAGCTGAATGGAGTATTTAATAAATGTTCTTGGGACCATGAGAAAGAGAAAGAAAGAGAAACTATGCATACCATTAAAATTAAAACTTTACAACAGAAGACATCATAAACAAAATTTTTAAAACAAGCCAATAGAAAAATGGGGTAAGGGATATGAATAGACAGGAAACCCAACTGCCTAAAACATGTTTTTAAAAATGCTTCATTAGTAACCAGCGATCAGAAAATTAAAACAACAATGAGGTACCATTTCAACTCACCAGATGGGCAGAAATAAATGAGCATGGTAATCCTGGGCTTTGGCAAGGACATGGGAAACAGGAGCCCCTATACATTTGTGGGCATGAGTGGACACTGGCACAAGCCCTTTAGAGAGAAACTTGGCAATACCTCAACAAGGAAAAGATGTGCATGGGAGGCACAGACAAGAGTGTTCACTGCAGGCACAGTTGGCAATAATAATTTCCTAAAAGGGAGAAACACCCTAACGTCTCCAGTTTGGTTTATTCATACATCAGCTAAAATCAATGAATTCAATCGCATTAATCTCAATCTCATATATTTCTCAAAATGGGTAAATCTCAAAAAAAGGTTTTTAAGTTTAAAAAGCACATGCTATAAGATATATCTTTTTATTTAAATTTTTGAAACACAAAATAGTATATATTGTTTATGAATATATAATATGGAGGAAAATACTACTGTGCACTTGGGAAGACTACCCATAGACTTGGAACACATGCAGAAGGCAGGGAAAGGGATGGAATGGTAAGACTGTAGCTCATTCCACAAAGTTTTTTTGTTTATGGTTTGTTTTTGTTTTGAGAGCCCTGAGGCAAATATTGCAAGACATTAACATCTGTTTAATCTCAGTGGGTCACGGCTGGTGGAGGTGGGATTGGGGATGGGATGTTCTATTATTTTCTGTATGTTTGAAGTGTGTTAAAATCCAGAACGAGGAGGAAAAGAAAAGGCCTGAGACAAAGTGGCCAGGGAAGTACAACCCCAGAAAATGGCATCAGAGAAATCAAGGGGAAAGATGGGCGTCACCCAGCACTGCAGGGTCAGCTGCTGCCCATGGGATTAAGAGGATGCGCAAGCTCTGGGCCAGCATCACCCCAGGAGTGATGGGAGAGGAAGCCGGCTTGCTGTGGCCATGGTTTGGCCAACTTTGAGTTAAGTTTGGCTGTGCCAGGGAGTGACAGTGGGTGGTACTTGAGAGGAAGGCAGCATGGGAGGCAGCCCTTTTGCCCAGTCTGGGAGCATCTGGACCTTGTCAGTATAGGGTAAGGGAAACAAATATGGAGCTAGGGCAGGACTGTGGCCGCAAGGGACGGGAAGGAGAGTGGATGATGGAGGAAGTGACGTGGCCTTGCAAAGGCGGGGTGGGGGGGAGGGGGGGTCGGTGTCTAAGAAGTAAGGTGGGGGAAGGGATGAGTAGGGGGGGAAGAGGCAGCTGCCAGGCTCCCAGTGAAGGACCAGAGTCCAACAGAACCTCCTGCCAGCAACACAGCCCACCCTGGATTCAGAAAGAGGAGCTGGCCTTCAGAGTAGAAAGATGCTGTGAGGTGGTACCCAAGCGGGACATCGATTAGTTGGAGAGCCATGCATTTATTTAAGTGGGCACTGGAAGGGGGGGAAAACATAGCCACCAAATGTGTGATTTCACAGACGGGATGGTAGCCGAGGCAGCCCGTAAAGGCAGTTAAGCATCCTGGATTTTGTGTCTCAACTCAAAGAGTCCAGCTGGTAGGCCACAGGTATGTCCACCTAGCCCAGTAAATATTCATCTTCCTATATATATTTTTTAAATCAGGCAGAAGTTTGAAAACCATTCCCTTTGGAGGAAGCTAGGCCAGGTCTGGTGTTGACGGGGCCTCGGCTCTAAGGCCGACTCATCTCTCCCATGCTTTCAGGACCTTCTCAACGACCTGTCCTCCAGTGCTTTCCTCGTGGGGGCCGCCCTCTCTGCCGTGAAAATTCGGCAAACCATGCCAATGCACTACATTTATGGTGTGGTGAGTCTTTCATGTTGGGCTGTTTACTTGTTCAGAAATCACCTCATTTGGAGAATGGTTATTTCCCCCTAAGGAAAAGGGTCTCTTTTCACAAAATCTTAGGATCCAAGCAAAGTTTAAAGGTAACTTGGGTCAACGTTTCCGGGGGAGAAGCCATTGAAAGGAAGATGATGTCCAGGGAGCCCACCCAGCTAAGAGCTTCCCCCCAGAAGCTTGCCTGCCGGCCCCAGAGCGAAGGGCCCCACCCAGGCGGGGTCCAAAGAGAGAAAGAAAATGTGGTGAGGTGACCGGCTACAGGGATGGGGATCAGAATCGGGGAGCTGAGGCCAGGGGAGGGGCAAACCCAAAGTCTCTCTGGGGTCTGGCAGGTTGAGGGGTCAAGGGAAGGGGTTAAACAGCACCTACGGACAATCACGAGCCGGGAAGGAACTGTGACAGCTTTGGAAGGAAAAGCACAAGTAACGAGGATTCTTTTGTTTCCCAGATCCTTATCGGTGTGGCTGCACTTGTTGCTTTAATAGATGTTTGTCTTCAAATGACACACTTCAAAGGCAAGAAGGTCAAAGCGCGTGTGCGGATTCTTCCACGAAAGGATAAAAAGGGCAAAAAGCCAAAGGAAGGAGAAAAACCAGAGGAAGCAGGCAAGGGGAGGGCAGCGGTACCGCCACCTGCCAAGGGCGGCAAAGGTGGCGGTAAGAAGTGAGGCCAAGGCGCCTGGGGTCGGAAGTGGCTGTGTATCTTACCGCAAAACATGTTTCCACTGTCTAACTTGTCTTTTCTCTAGAATGGTCTTCTTTTCCATTTCAACGACTCTACCTTTGCTTGGAAAGGAAGTTTCTCCTTAAATGAATTTTAAAAGCTTAAAGTTGACGTAAACATTATCTTGTTCATTCAACAAGAGTAGCCGAAGGTTTTGGCGCAGAGGGCGAGGCTGGAGCGGGGCCTCTGGAGGTGTTCGCAGGGCACGGAGGGTTTGGGGGAACAGAAGCGTGGGTGATACCAGCTGTCAACACCGACCAGGCAAAGGGGCCAAAGGAAAACGAGAGACTGGAAAAGAAAAGGCTGCATTTTGTTCACATTGACATTTTCATGTTACATTTCTATACATTTCAAGAACAGGGGAAAACAGACATATCACTCTCCAGGGTCTCTGCACAGACAGGAAATAGAAAGCAAGAGGCATTGGCACAAAACAGTTAGAAACCTCTGGAGGTCGTCTTGCTCTCCTGGTGTCAAAATGTCAGGAAATCCAGACCAAGCAAAAAATAAGATTTTCAAGGTCAACATAAAAAGAACCTGATTTCTTAGTACTTGAAAACATAACTAAAGCACAAGTGCCTGGAAGGAGATGAAGATGGCAGAGGAGGAGGACGCTGAGCTCACCTCCCCCTAGGAATACATCAAACCTACATCTACAGGTGGAGCAATTCTCACTGAAAACAAGTTGGACACTGGCACAAAGACTTACACAACCAAAGCTGTAAAGATAGATCCATACAGAGTTGGGTAGAAGGGAAGAGAAGCGAACAGGTTGGGACCTATACCCCTGGGAGGGGACACAGAAGAGGAGGGGGATTACACAGGCTCAGAGATCCTCCCTGGGGAGTGAGCAGTTCAAACCACATATGGGAACACCCCACCCCCGGGCTCTGACACCAGGAGTCTCCTTAGCTGGTTTGAAAACTACTGAGGCTAACAGGAAGGGTGTAAGAAACCTAGACTCGGCTCGTGAAGAGCATACATCTGCTTCCTTACTCCCGAGAGCAAGACAGAGGAAGCAGACTGAAATTGCCCAGAGCTCTAGCCAGTTTCCCACAACTGCCCCTGCGTGTGCCCCAGTCCACGACGAGCGCCTGCTCCAGCCTCTCTTGCTTCAGCATTCCTCCCCTCTGGGGTGAAGATGTCAATACTGGGATGGAGGAGAGTGTGCACTTAGAGGGAACCTGAACTTCAGGGCTTCTGCTCTAGTACCTTGGGACCCTCCCCGACCCTGTATAGGGCGGTGTCAGCCACTGAGCAGAGGAGAAGCAGTGGCTCACACCAGGCTCTGGCTCTAGCTCCTTCATCTCCAGCCCCACCTCCGACCTCCCAGCCCCATCTCCAGCTGTGTGTGACAGCTGCCAGCACACCCTGGGGAAAGACGTGACCCATGCTCATGTCAAATCCCGCTTTCCCACCAAAGCCACTGGGCACATGTAGTCTGCATAGGGACGCTCCCACACAAGGACACCCCTTCAAGACCAGAATAGGTAACTGTTTCACCTAATTTCATAGAGAGAAAGTTAAGCAAAATGAGAGACAGAGGAATTTGTTTCAAATGAAAGAATAAGAAAAAAAAAAGCCTGCTGTGTAGCACAGGAAACTCTACTCAATACTCCGTAATGGCCTATATGGGAAAAGAATCTAAAAAGAAAAAAGTGTATATACGTATATGTATAACTGATTCACTTTGCTGTACACCTGAAACTAACACAACACTGTAAATCAACTATACTCCAAAAAAGTTTTTAAACTGAAAAAAACAACGAATGATACAGGGATAATTTACCAGT